>NC_051177.1:217725782-218415656 GCF_013339695.2 Rhipicephalus sanguineus | reverse complement strand
TCAGAAAGTACCTATCTGTTCTGTGAAAATTTCAGTCTAAAAAGATTCTTGTAAGCAGCTTTTGGCTACGCAGTTTGGAAATGATCGTTTTCCTAAGAGGCTCGTGTACCAAAAAAATGCCAAGTGAGCAAAATGAGTTAAAAGATTTCACAACATGGTACTTATTTCGAAGGTAAAAAAAATTATCAGAGTAACCTCCTGCATAAATACGGCCTTCCTCATCAACATCACTCTGTACTGTGACATTTTCATGCAATCGTCTTCAATTTTTAGCAACTTTCGAGCTGTGAATCTTGCTCACAACACGTGTTGGTCACAAACGGACCACGCGCTGATCGTAATGAACTGCCAGGAAAACAAACATACAAGCCGATTGGCACACTAACACAGCAGGAGTAACTAAAAATTGGCGCAAAAGCAGTGGCGGATGATCACGTGGTACGTTTCTGCCAATTTGAGCTTTAATTCCAGTTTTTTCAAAACTGGAACTGAACCTTACGTTATTAGAATTACGCCTGAAATGTTCCAGTGGATCCGTAGTATTTTGAACCGTGAGTCGTTTTAATATCGCGTCTCGTTCGTGAGATTTCATTTTTTTATCGTGTGCTTCCCATTCACTTACGGCGGGGTGCCCGGTCGCCGCCTAGAGATGGCGCGACATGTACATGTCCCGAAATCCTGGGGATGTCCAGCGACTCTGCGGTTGGCTTGCGGCTCAAAATGTGCCTTTTTAATTTATTTGTTTGTCCTCTGGTGCACTCTCAACAGATGGCCTTTCGTGACAAAAGAGCGCGGAAAACAAACAATTTAACATGGGCATTCATGTCTCGTTCAGCTTCTTGCCCGCTTTGCAACCGCGGCTTGAAAGGGACGCTCGAGACGCTCTACTCAGCAAATTCGCTACACGCTCTCGTAAGAAGAATTTTTAAATTCTCTTCTGCTCTACAGATGACAACCAAATTTTGTGATCACGTCCTTTAATGAACCATTCATCCAAACCAACTCAAATTTGAAAATTCATAGTTTTTTTCGAAAATCAAGTTTTTAGCCCCGCATCCATCCTAAAAGGGTCACGAAACACATTTCCAAGTAATCATCGAATGACCTCATTATCGGAGTTTATTGCCTCACGAATCGGTTGCCACAAAATTTTCTCGAATCGCTCGAGAACGAGCGGAGTTACAGGAGTTACAGGAGCGGAGTTACAGAGCGGAGTTACTTCTCTCGTCGCGACGAGCACACTGAAAGCTAAGCAGGGATGAATGGCACGGGGGAAAGAAGCTACGTCTGCACGCGTCATTGCCTTGAACGCGCGTGATGAAACGCGATCGCCCTTTCCCGTTGCGAGTCCTGAGCGCGAGTGGCACTTGCTGTGTGGCTCACTGTGTGTATGCTAGCAGACTATAGAGCGCCGCGCCGGCACGTGACGGCACTCTGAGGCAAGGATCGCATGTGGTACAAACACCGCTCTTGATTTATGTCGGCTATTGGCCCCGCTGATCTCCACTAGGATGAGCTGGATGGCGCATCTAGCACGCGGGCGTGGAGCCACCGGAAGCCGCCGTTTTTGTCCCGGAAGCCACCGCCATCACTAGTCAATTGCTGCCGGCGCGAAGAGCTCTTCTTTTTTAAAGAAATGCCTGCCTGTAGCGCAGTAAACTGTACGAATCGACCTCAAAAGTCGTCAGGGTACACATTTCACGCGTAAGTACCTCAACGTTGTATTACTGTTTACGCATTTCGTACGTTTCAGCACTCCACCGTATTCGGACGTCTGTCATCTTTCGTGTAGCGTTCGTCGGCGTCTAAATTGATGCGTAATCTCAGAGTTTGAAAAAATAAAAAAAGAAAAAACGATCATAACAGCAGCTGCCACCCGAAGAATATTTGAATTGCGCGACTGAGACGGACAGAAGACGCCAGCTTCCGGGACAAACAGGGGACATTCCGGTGGCTTCACCAGCGCCGGCCTCGCAGAGCGCGCACTAGTACACTGTAGCCCATGGCATGCTACCACCTGTTCGACGCCAAACAGCGGGCGCCGAAGCCAGTCAGGCCGGGCCGCTGTATGAATAAAGGGCGCCAGAGAAAATGGCAAGTGAGACAGCCACTGGTGAACTCTCCTTGCCGCGCACGACTGCGGATTTGGATGAACTGCTCACAGCCAGTGCCCGCTATCCGCAGTATGTGTTTACTCACCAAGACCCGAAAGGTGGTTCGCGACCCCTCTCTTCGTGCATGACACATAAGACTTGAGAGCGCAAGCTTCTGAGGAAAACTAACAGGTGGTCCAACAGCTGTTCTCAGACATGACGCTGTCAATTAGTCGAAAACGTCTCTCGTAAGGGCGTGTGCATACCCGAGAAAAGCGGCTGTACGCACTCATCCTCCTTCATTTTATCCATGAAAGTACGTGTCCCTCGGGAATCCTTAGACCGAAAGGGATATATTCATCGGAGTTGTCAACTTCACATTCTGAGTACACTTCTGTTCTTTGCCGACTGAGCGTCAATTACAAAATGGTTTGGCCAATACGGTAAGGTCGTGTTGTCTCTAGTTAAGTCGCATGCTTTTATGCGGCATCCTCACTACTCGTCGTCAACTTAATATTACTGCATGCCACTGACACCTCCGATTATCTTGCAGTGCCGCAGATCACATCTTCTGAAGTTATGGAGGCTCGCATTGAAGATGGCGTCGTCTATTCACCGTATCCAAACGTGGACATTCCATTGTGTTCTTTCTATGCGCTGGTAAAGGACAACCTTCGTCAAAACATCAACAAGACTGCTTTGGTGAGCAATAACTAATTATGCCCTAGAATCTACCCGCTATCAAAATGTGTTATAGAAAGAGAGAGAAAGGGAGGGTACTACGACAGATGTCATCTTACCTAAAGTGTGCTTCTTTGAAATTCAAGTCCTTCTTTCATAGTGATACATAAAATGTAAGAGGAGAGGTGACACGGAAAGAGGTTCGCCAGCTGCAAAAGAGCAGCGGACAAGTGGGCAAGTTGGTGCACTATAAAAAAGTCGTTTCTCTATAGCGCAGCTCAGTTTGAGCATGACGGAAAGAGGACAAGCAAAGGAGCAAATGGCAGTTAACAGCACTCATTCTGCCATTTGCTTCTTTGCATGTCTCTTGCCCTCATGCTCAAACTGTGCAGCGTACCACTTCCTATTGGGTACGTAATATTATAAGGCTGAAAAAAGGAGCCGATTGCAATTACAGAAACAAACAAAAGGAAATATGCAATTTGTAAATGCAATATTCATTAAAGCAGCAGTTCAAGACAGGCAAATAAATGCGAGGAGGAGACGTAGCCTGCAATTAAATATATAATAGCCAGTAACGGTAATAATGTAGCTGCAAATTTTACATGAATCGATGAAACATTCCATATTTTATACTGGCCAAACCAACTGTTAGTTGAAATAATTTATTGCATACGGAACCTAGTAGCGTCATGATCAGCAAGGCCACTTCTATCAATGAAAAAGCGAAACTTTGCGTTTTAAAGTATACGATAAATAACGGTGCTACGGTTATATTAGAACAGTTTGTTTATGTCGAGTTGTAACTCAGTAAAAGTGGGTGCACGCGAGCATTATACGGGGCCGATGTGATGATACGAACAGCGTTATTTTGGATGTGTAGTAATGGGGCTAAATAATAACCTTATGCCATTTCCTAGGAACTGATACAACTGAAACCACAAAGTGAACGCACATTTGAACGACATGAGATGTGTTTTAAATGCGAAGCATTTTCTTAGCGAACCAAAGCACTTCGAGCGTTTCTATCTATCTATCTATCTATCTATCTATCTATCTATCTATCTATCTATCTATCTATCTATCTATCTATCTATCTATCTATCTATATATCTATCTATCTATCTCTAGCCGCGTACGTCCGGCTGCTCATGTGATCGCCTCCTTAACTTGGTGTAGGCCAAAATTGGTATGGGAGGGCATGAAGGTATGACCAACATGAGTGTACGGTCATGACAAGAATAACGTGAAAATCCAGTCACGCGCGTCGTCAAGCCCTTTCCTCCAGACACGTGTGGCACATACCCGCCTACCACGGGACGTGGTATGCGGGTATGGGCCACAGGTGATTGACAGTTTATATCTACCCGGGAACGGTTAGAACAGACATTGGTACTTTAAATACGAGAGCGTTAAGAAAATCCGACATCGGGAGCGTTGACCCGACAATGCAAAGAATAAAAATCAGGATCCCAGCAGGAAAAGAACCCAAGCATTCTGCGTGGCAGTCAGGTATTGTACCACAGAGCCACGCCAGGTCTAGATAATGCTTTGGAAAAACATCTTATGCATGCGTAATGTCGGCGCAACGTCAATTGCGGTGTTGGTGCTGGCTATCTAATTTTACAAGAAAGCAATAAACACAAAATATTACTCCTACAATACAGGCATCATATCAGATTACCGTCTGTGGTTTCACTGTTGGTTCCGCTTTTATAGCAGCCTAATAAACAACACATTTGTGTTCCTATGGTTCAGCAATCTATATTGAAGCATTGCTCGACCCCGGAGGAATACATTAACGAAAGTTGCGTATGATATTCACATGACTGCACCATAAAGTGCACTTAGTTTCGATAATACTGACGTATGTACCCTAACGCGAGGGCTGACGTTACACCGCACCATAAGTTTCATTCTAAACGCCAGTGTTGTCGACATGCCTGGTAAGCCCGCGATGTGCACACAAGAACAGGTCGATCCAGCTCTAAACGCTTGGCTCAAAGCCATAAAATACAGCAGAGAAGTACTCGCTGACTGCTTCGCATGAAACCGAGTCCCACAAAGCGTGGGATCTGCCGAACTTTTTTTAGCTGAAGTCGACAAAGCTGTCGCTGATAGTCTAGGTAACCTCAACATAATGAAGGTTCACAGATTTGTAGACGACTATCTCATCCTGTACGACAATGACCTCGTAGTTAACCGGTCATGCGCACTGGATATTCTTTCTTGTTTTAAAGATAGCTTTAAGCCACTAACTCTCACGCATGAAGCCTGTATGATCAAGTTCCTTCACATCAATTTTAGTTTCCACCCAGATCGCCTTCGCTGACGCTATCAGCTTCGTTGAAATAAGCCGTTCCTGCTATACAACTCAGCACACTCCAAACTAGTAAAAATATCTATTATCAACCTTTGCTTTCGCAATGCTCTAACCAAGTCATGTGAGCATGAAGCTGCGGTTAGTTTTGAACACCACTCCGACCGGTTGTCAGAAGCAGGTAATCCTTTAAGTAGGATCGCGAGTTGGGCTAGTTGGTGGATGTTCATCGTAATATAATCGACAGCGCAACGGGTTAAACACGGACAGAAAGAAGAGAAGGACACAGCGCTGAGTCCTTCTCTTCTTTCTCTCCGTGTTTAACCCGTTGCGCTGTCGATTATATTACGATGAATATCCTTTAAGTGTTCAAACTTCTGTTGCTGAAGCTTTGTCCAAGAAGTTTCTCCAGTCGCTATCAACTGAGCCGGCCTCAAAGACTAACTCGAGAAAAGTCGCTGTCATCCCGTACTTCCAGAAGATATCACACAATTTGAAAAAAGTGGCAGAACGATCCAAAGCGAAAGTGATTTTTTCAGCCCCTCGTAATCTTCCAAGTCTTTGCCACTGCAATAATAGCGATAGGAAATCTAATATGTGCTCTAACAAACACAAGTTCATCTACGTTCCTTGCAAAAGTAATGTTTTTATAGGATCACCCTTTCTTGTGGGAAGATACATATAGGCCAGACAGGAAGGTGTCTTAATGATAGACTCAGGGAACATAATAACAATGTAAGAAATGGGCGTGACGGATGGCTTTCGATACATTGTAAAACATGTGGCTGTCAGCCTGTTTTCGCCGCATGTAACGCTGTCTCAGCCGCAAATGATAAGTTGACAAGAAAAATCATTGAAGCTGAAACCATTACTAGATTAGGTCCTGAATGCGTCAGCACGCCGTCTGTCAACATATCTAGCAAAGAGCTTGCGTTTCTAAAAGTTGGTTGTTGTACATGCCTGGTGGCGCTTGTGCGGTGTATAGAAACTATGTGCTCAAGGAAATGAACTTTTGTTGGTACTTTGTGCTCTGTGTGGCGTCGTCTCTCCCTTTAGTCCCTTTGCTGCTTGCACAATTAAACACTTTGGTTTAAACGCCAGTGTTGTCGACGTGCCTGGTAAGCCCACGATGTGCACACAACTACTACACTTAAAAACACGTTGATCCACCTCGTAACGCTTGCCTCAAACCAAGAAATGCCGCAGAGACAAATTACTCGCCGACTTCTTTGCGTGAAACCGATTGCCACAAGGTGTGGGATCTACTTAAATTTTGACAGGAATGTCTAACCTTATTAAGCACCGTGGTGCCGTAAGCGATCTTTTTTCAGGAGGCTGATATCTACTTTAAATTTTAAAATCAGTATAGTCGGTTGCGTATAAATAAGCATATATATTAGTTACTAATATCGGGTTGGATGTTATGTACACTGGAAGAAAGTTACGTCGAAGTTGATAGTGTGAGCTAAAATTATAAACTTTTTTATGATGGTGATGACGAATTAAGTTTTTTACACCACGTACTGGAATCGTTTAGTTCATTTATTCGCTCGGTTTCTGCGCTTATGTCGTTATTGTTAGTGTAACTAATAATATTCTTTGTGTACAAAGACACTGTGTGGATTTTAAGCAGTTTGGATAATCATTATATAATGTGACAAATAAGAGAGGTCTTAGTATGGGCCCCTGTAGAATCCCAGAGCTAATTTGTGTAAAACAGTGCTCTTGAAATACCAACTTGTTCTCTGCCGTATGATAACTCCGCAGAAGCTCTAACTACATGCAGTATATGATTTCTCGGACTGAAATTTGGGTTAGATTGCGTTCGTTTATTTATATAACCGCACGAGAGATTCATGTGTACCGGCAGCTGCAAAGGAATCCGGTGATAGCAGCTTTCAGCCGACTTGCGCGGTCTGTTAAAAAGAAAGTGCAGCAGAATAAGGTTAATAAAAGTCTTAGTTTCGCCCGACAGAGCCAGTATTTATAGCGAAATGAATGTAATACAGAATCAATCACTGTGCATACTTCAAGTGGACGTCAAATGGCTAATTAAGTAAAAGAGATTTACGGGTGAAATAAATACGAAGGGATATTGCACCATGAGCGCGAACGCTCGCTGTTTCACTGCTGCGGTTATGAAAAGCTGAAGCAGAATTAAGCGAACGCGTCGTGCTGATAACGCCAACACTCTAAAAACTGAAACTCCTGCAGTGAGAGTTATAGAGCTGTGTTACTCCCACAGATCTCATTATACTCTCTCTCAGGGAGGCGCTTTACTCTCTTTTGGCCAGGAGGAGTGAAAAGGCCTTTCACTCCTCCTGGCGAAAGAGAGTAAAGTGTCTGTTTCACTCCCGCATCCCACGAGAGAGTAAAAGGTTGTTTTACTCTCTTGCCATATAAAAGCTTGTTTCAGAGCTTGTTTTAGTCTTGCAACTCTCCAAATATAACGAGCTGTAAAGAAAATTTCGTGCAGTTTAATATCTTTGGCAGTAGCTCAATCGATGAAGTGACGGCGATAGATTCCTCGTCAACTTATCGCAACGAAAACCGCTGACATGCACAAAGAATCTGCGATCATAAATGTACGCGATTATACTCACACGTACGCACACTCTGAGTCAGGTCCTAGTTATTAAATGACTAGAGGCGGCACGCCGCAGCGTACGCAATAAAATGCTGTGGACAGAAAGCACGAGAAAAAAAAGGGGGGGGGGACCTTTAGTTTCGCCTTTAAAACGCGACAGCGGTATTCGTACACACGCATGGTCGCGCGCGCGCGCGCACACACACACACACACACACACACGCACACACACACACACACACACACTCACACACGCACACGCACACACACACACACACACACACACACACACACACCACACACACACACTATCGCCTTCTCAATCGCTAGCTTGCCTGCGCTTCTCGATGGAGACGTATACACAGTGCCGCAAGGAAAGCCAAAGTGCAAACGCCCTCTCTCTCTTTGCATCTACCTCGACTTTTCCCTCACGACCAACCAACGCGGCTTTTTCGCTCAGAACCAATGACGCCGACGCCGCCGACACCGGAATTTCTGCGAGACGAGCTCTTTGACGCTATCGCGTCAAAAAAAAAAAAGATATATATAAACGCGACTTCCTTCAAGCAGCCGCTAAACGGGAGGGCTGTTACATGAGCCGCCGAGAGCAACACGATAACGCAACCTTACGACGCAGGCACGCAGGCGCGAGCGAGGAAAGACAAAATAAAAAAAAACAGACACACACACACACACACACACGCGCGCACCAGGAGAGGAGAAGCGTGCGTGCTCAAGTCGAAGTCTCGCCGTCGCCCGTCGCTGCCTTCGCCATTTTCTCCCGTTGCCCGGTCAGCCCGGTCATCGAAGTTTCCGAATTGCTCAGCTGGGCCGGCTGTGCGTGCCCGTGTCCTGTGTGTGCGCGACTCTGATCTCAACGCTGGACGTGAACGGCATTTAGCGACGGCAGTGCAACATCGCGTACTGTGAGCGTGTTCGTGTTGGTTTCATGATGGTCTGAAGACTCAAGCGTGCTTGCACCTTCGTGTATTCGTGTTCGGCCAGCACCTGGTTAGGCACAGTCGGAAATGCGAACGGTAAGTGGTGCTTCTGTGTTCTCAGTTTCGTGTCGCTCACGTGTGTAGTGCTGCACAGTGTGTCGCGTGGAAAGTACAATAAAAAGCAGAATGGAAAAGCATTAGGCGCACATACGTGTGATGCCTGATGCGCGTTTAAAAAGCTTTTGTGAAGGCACACGCTTCGCACGGCCAGTCTATCGAAGAGCGGGTACGCCTCAATGAAGACAGTTTGTGCTATACAATTTCTTTGCTTGACATAAAGCGCGAATGCGGCAGCGTGCTTTCAGAAAATATAAACAAGCGAGAGGCCGCGGTTATCACTCCGTCATGTGTGCATTAAGGCTAACTTTTGTTTTCAGTTGATTCAGTTATTGTAGTTGTCAGCCTCGGTTGTACGATGGTTGCGGTGCTCGCTGCCGACCCGAAAGTCGCGGCTTCGATCTCGGCCGCGGCGGTAGCATTTCGGTGGAGGCGAAACGCTAAACGCCTGTGTACTCTGCGATGTCAGTGCACGTTAAAGAAAACAGATGGGCGAAACTTCCGGAGCCCTTCGTCGCGCCCTTCACTTTTTTAGAAAAACTCCTATTTTCATAATTCATTTTCGGTAAAACACCCCCCTCCATCAGAATTTCGCTCCCCCCCCCTTCCCCTGTGGCTACGGGCCTGGCGTACGCTATTCCAAATCTCCCTAATATTAGTAAGTGGGAATACTTTTCGATAACAATTTTGCATTGCGCACTTTGTTCGTCTCTAAGACAAAAAAGAAAACAGCATACCATATATAGGGTAATAACGTCATTAGGTTGGACTAGAACGAATAAATTATGCTGCAGAGATATGATTATGGCCATATTATGTGAAAGTTGTCTGCTAAGTGACAGCGTTTATGGTGAAGCACGTGCATTTTACGATATTGTCACTTAATCCGTGACAATTTTGTGACATAATTAGTGACATCTTGAACTTTCCTGAATTTCATGTGGATATTCTCATCGAGTTGAAGATGTCCGACCTGTGCCAGGCTTATTCAGTCACATCAGTGCAAGTCAGCTCAATGCAATACTGATGGCAGAGGGACAATAATTAAAAAAATGTGACTCTCATAAGACTATTATGAAGCTTTGAAGCAAGGCTAAGCAGCCATTAAACATTATCACAGTTAAAAAAAAAAGCTAATGTTCAGCAAGAACAGAACACCTTTCGTCATTTCTTATGGTTTACTTCTTTAAGTCATATGTAAGCTTCCTACCTTCATGCTTCTTGATGAATGTGAATATTGTGTTTAGTGCAGCTCCAGAAGCAGTAGACAATGGCCCGCAGGTCACCAGATGACTCTATCGCAAATTCTCAAAGGATGTGCTGTTGTGCACCTACTCCTTGCTGCTGTATCATGCTTTGTTTTGAGCTCTTTCATTAGCATGATACACGGCAAACAACTTAATTTATCAGAAACTCAATGCTGTGTTTTTGACGAAATGGTAGGTGTGGGGTGAACTTGAAACCACAAGTATTTGCTTTCTAGTCTCGCACAGGCAATGAAATTTGTGGTTGGCTGTAGGTTGGCTGTAGGTTATGAATGTTTGTGCAGTTGGCAACACTACACTACTGAACTTGATGTGTATATTTGTAAATGCTGCAAGACTTAAAATGAAGGAAGGAAAGAAAGAAATAGATGGGAAGACAGGCAGGTTAGCCACTTCTCAAACTGGATGGCCATGCTATGCAAAGGAAGAGGGTACGAGGAATAAAGGATAATACAAAAGAAACTTTACAGAAAAAGAACAAAGCAGGAAAGAAGAGTATGATGCCTCGTAAAGTCTGTCTCTAAGCTCACTTTTGCGTAAGAAGCACAGCAGCACTTTCAATGCTAACATCAAACGGGAGCAGCAATAAAAAAGCTCTGGAATCTGTTTTTCCTGAGATTAAAAAAAAAACGCTTAATCTACACTGCCAGTTTTGTATTATGTACTGAATTAGTTCTTGGTGTTCGAGTGCATTAGGATAATAAATTAGAGTTAAAAGATTGTTACATGCATGGACGTCTAACTGAATTTATGCCGGTTATCTGAATCAGGTATTGGTGTGCTTTACAGCTGTTTAGTGCAGCATGAAATAGTCACTGCAAAAAATCTGTACATTTTGTTTTCTTTGCAGATGGTGCTCAAGATGGCACATGCAACGCTATGCAGCTGTGGACACCAGCAGCTTGATAAGAACTCTTGAAGCTCATCTGGATGCTTCACAGAACCTGGGTTGGTAGCAGTAATCTCGTTAGGAGAGAGTGATCAAATAGAATCCATTTCTGAATTGTGCAATGCATACCTGTGTTTAATGAAGCAAGTCATTGATACATTGGAAACATTGAGAGTATCACTATTTTGAGTCCAATGTCATGGTAGCTCTTATCTCAGTCATCCGATACAGTATGCAGAATCTGCACCTGCACTCTGTCATGCCTATAACACTATATTTAATTTACAGTGGAGTGCCTCGATAATAGACACCTGTAGCATGATATTGACTGTATTGTGAGGGATTCATAGTGTTCCTGGCGAAATGATCAGTACTTATATAACGACAGTGCTAAAAAGACAAGGACAAGAAAGTGCACATCAAGAGCGCTTACTCACAACTGAAAGCTTTATTGCCTAAACTTGAACCTCGCCTATTACCCGCCAACTAGTTCACATTCCCGTTTTGCTTCAAACAGTCAGTATTGTGATGCATTACCTTAACAATGAAGTGGCATATACATCGATATACATTGAAGCTCACTAGCGCATTGTTATTATGGTGTTTAACATTATTTTTGTGTTTGGTAGTTTCAAAACCATTCACAATTTGCGACACAAATGTTAGTCCTGTTGTGAGTCACAACAGGACTAACATAGGATGGGCTGCATGCGCCTTGTGATTTAAGTTATCACTGTTAGGAAAATTTTTACATTCATTTCCGCTTGACAGTTATATTAATTGCTTGTCTAGTTTGTGTTTGCTAGGGGAGATTTAAGGTAACAGCAAGCAAAGCAGCATATAAAATTTTCAGTATGCACGCATTTCATAGTTGGCAGAAGCAGGATGGTGCAGTGCTTACAGGCAGGTGCTATGTGCACAGCTGGTTTAGTCCGAAGTGCTGTGAGAAAGACAACATCTAGATGTTGCTTTGGCATAAACAGAGCTTTATGTTTAAATGTAAATTAAAAAATCGAGGCTGTCCACTGTGGCATGCCTCATAAGTACTATATATCTATATTTGTCCCGTCTAGCCTAGGATTTTAAATAATTTATTTGGGAGAACTTGCACTAAGTTTTGAGGATAAATGAATTATTTTTGTAATAGGAGTCGCCTCCACAAAACAACAAGCAACACTGCACACTAGCTATTGTACCTTGTTCTTTTGCTAGGTGTATAAAAACATGGCAGCAAAACATGGACAAGCAATTGAGCCTCGTCTTTCTAGATATTACAAGAATGAAAGTGTGCTGCACACTCTGCATATCTCACAAGAAAATACTTGGCAGCTTCTTAATTTTGTATTTTTCTGTTTTTTTGGAAAAGTCTGCAGTAAGAGAAGACAAGTGGGTATTTTGTATGGATGCAGAAAGCTTAAGACTTCTTTGCTTGATATCTTTTTCAGGAAGACTGAACACTTTTGGCAAAGCAGCAACAGTCCTGGCCCACCTGTTTGTCTACAAGACGGTCTCTTCTGTGAACACTCCTGTGCCTTACAGTATACTATACTGATGATCTTGTACATCTCTCAGTATTTAGGATTGTCAGCACTTGGATTTCTGCACTGTGTTATGCACGGTGCTGAGTCCAAACTTTCCAATAACAGTGTGCATTTGAAAATTTTACATGGCTTGAAAAGATGCTGAATGTAAACTCATTTAATTTACTAAGCATGGTTCTTTACTGTTTTACAGCCGTTATTTATTCCCTGGTCAATTTTTATTCAACCTCATGGCATGTCCAGTCCTTGGCTCTAATGTGCCAAGCCACCACCAGTATTGATGGGCAATTTTTAATTCAAAGCGTGTTATTGCCTAACTCCGAGGTAACTTTCCTGTCATGGTATTCGCGGATTCATTTTCAATGTGGCACTTCTGCATGAGCCATAAATTGAGCTGTTGAAGGTGACGAGGAACCAATTTTCCGGTCGCATTTCATGGCACTAGCTGGCATGTAAATATTGTAACCATTGGTCTACTATTTATGCATAATAATGCGGGTGAATAGGGTTGCGAAATAATGCCATGTTCCCAAGCTTAACTGTATAAATTTACATTATTTCTTAAAAATATGTGAATAAAGGCGACTGTGTTTACAAACCTTGGCAGATGGATCTATGGTCGACACCACAGGTCTTTATACAAAACATTGAACTGCACAATCATGCGTAACATGTTTTCATGCCTGAGGGCAAACTAATGCTATATATAAGAAAAATGGTACACCACCATGCCTAAGTGTTGCAAGCCTTTATTACTTATCGAGTTGCCTTCATGTGTAAGCAGACACCAAGTTCTCTGTGCATCAGAGGCATAGGCAGAAATTTTTTTCGGGGGGGGGGGGGGGTTCGTCTCCTTGATTTGAAGTGGGAGCCGGGCAGGCAGATGTGTTCAGTTGTCATTTTGGGCTCTGTATGCCATAGCAAAAAAAATTTCGAGGGGGGGGGGGCGAGGGATGCCCGGTGGTGTGCCCCCCTGGCTACGCCACTGCTGTGCATGCCATCTCTTTGGATTGTACTTGCATACTGGCATTTCGAAGTGTATGTGTCTTGCTTTGTGATGAATTTTCGAACTATACTTTCCATATGCGTGCGCAGGGTTCCCCATTAGGGGGGGCAAAGGTTCGTCGCACCGCCCCCCTGCTCTACTAAGTCAATGTATGGGGCAGATTTTGCGCCCCCCCCCCTCTTAGGTGACTAGACGGGTCAATGTACGGGGCAGATTTTGCGCCCCCCTCTTAGGTGACTAGGGGGGGCGGCCGCCCCCCCTGCCCCCCCTGTGCGCACGCCTATGATACTTTCATAATATTTTACTGCTGTGAATTAGTGCTCAGGTTGCATTGTGTATGTTGTTTCATCTCTTCAATAATGAGCATAGGTTCTGTGGTAGATGAAAATGTATAATTTACATTGACATTGTGAATGTTATTGTTTTGATTCTAATAAAGTGCTACAACCAGCATTTATTGTATCATTTGAAGTTTTAAGAATTTGTAATGCATTCAAAGAAAAAAGTCCTTGTACATGTAAAAGAAATTGTTCAGGCTCTGATATATAGGTCGTGGTTCTCAGCCATGGATGTTTTGGAGACCCCTTGTGGACTGGTGGAAGTGATGAGGGACCCCTTGCGGTGAGAAGTAAGGAGGGGGGGTGAGGGCTTATAAATTAGCACAACATGCAGCGTAAAACAGGTGCCTTGCGTTTCTCCGTGGCAAAGAATGGTCAAACTAAAGTGCCACGCCAATTCAATCTCAACAGCTTGTCACTAAGTTGTGCGATCTGCCGCCACATTTCAGCTGTTTCTCGCTACGCTTTCTCTTCAAATATGCAAGCCTGGAAAAGCACATGTGGTAGAAAATTGCAGTAAAAGCTTTACAGCCATCTCATGGAAAGCATAAGTCAGCTCCGCCGCAATGCATAACCGTTATGCGGTGAAGCAAAACAAAAAATAGTGGGGGCCGCTGTCATTGGACATATTGTTTCTTCAAAAAAGGCGTATTTTCTTTTTTGTTCGAAGATGCGTTTCGCGGACCCCCAGAAATGGCTTCGCTGACCCCCCCCCCCCCTTTAGAACCACTGCATGCTATAGATAATGCTTGCGTTACCAGATGGGTTTAATGATTCTTACAAAACATCGTGCAAATAAGCGACAGGCAGTAAACGGAAACAGATCAACTGTGATCGAACATTGATGGGTTGATCATTTATCAATGGTCGCATAATTTGTAGATTTGGAATCAACTACAGGTACACGAGGTAGTAGGAGTGCACATGGCACTCACTTTTTTCAGTTTTTATTTATCTGCTGCACTCATGTTCGTGCTATGTGTAATCCTGAATCACGAAAAAGTCAAGTTGTGTCCTACCGTGACAAAAATATTCTAATTAAAATGACACCTTATTTTCTGAAGAACAGCTGTTTCACTGAGGCATACAATAATGCCTTTTTTTTAATAGGTACTGCACAATCTCTTCAGGAGTAGTGCCAACTACACGCGGACGTTCGCAATACAGAGGCGCAACAGTATTATCTTTTCTATTTTAAGGGAGACATGTCACTCGCGAATTAATGGACATCGTGCTTAACCTTGGTGGACGCCTTCGACATACATTTGAACGACGGCGTGATACGGAAGAGTAAGGGTTACTTAGTAAAAGGTAGCTAGTCTCCGAGTATAAAAGCAAATAAATACTGACTATGACTAATTCAGAAGCACTGTATGTCGTGCTTCAACGCGCGTAAGTGCTCGTCAAGCAAATATTCGTCTAACTGCTCACAGGTGCCGCTGACCCTGCGTGCAGATCGCAACAGCACCTACACGCGCAATAAATGCACATGCTTGTATAGGTGCACGCTAAAATACCCTTGGAACTCTGACATCGACGTATGTAACAAAAATATGCGACATATGATGGTCTTCAAACAGCTGAGAACGCACTGCCGACACTTGCAGCTCGCGGCAAAAATAACTAAAACTGCTCCAACAGCACACGCTCGTAGAATACACATACGTGAGTTTCGCTATCTAAAGGTACAGTGCGGTCCACTGTTAGTGGGAACACGCGATCGCGTGACCGGCGGCCCGGATGGCGCAGACTGGCGGCGAGATTTGTAAACGCGGCGCACGCGGATAAAGGCGAAAGGGCGGGGTTTGCCGCTGTTCGTCTGCTACTTTCCGCCCCTGCCCTCGGCGAGTGCTGGACAGCGCTTCCGTTTTTCAGGGGTGCGATTCATGTAACCGCCACTCTACCTGCGCCTCGTCGGCTATTCAGCAGGCAGAAAAAAAGGTGTGGTTTGTTTTGTTGCTCTGGTTTTTCGCCAGTTTTGATGCGATGCGATTCGCGGCCCCAGCGGCCGAATTTCGACTGCGCCCCCAGCTGTGGAATTTTGTGAAAGTGATAACGAAGCCTGTCACTTGCATAACCTAGCATAAGGTAGAAGGATTGATTGTTGGGCTTGTTGGTAATTCATGATGAAAGCAAATAGCGCGAAAAAACGTAAGACAAGACGAAGAAGGCTACAGCACAAGCGCATACTAACAAGTGAACTTTTATTAGAAAGGCGAAAATATATAGGAAGCCCAAACCATGTTCACCACGAACACAACCGAAAACCTTAAATGTGCGCATCCAGGTATGTTATCTCTGCATTATTTAACGCAAGGGAAGGCTTTGCCACACAGTCATCTCTAGTATAAGTGCTCATTATGAGGGAAACTGCGCAAAAAAACGTCGACAAAGAGAGAACAGAACAGCACAAGCGCATGCGCTTGTGCTGTTCTGTTCTCCTTTTGTCGACGTTGTTTTTTTTTTTGCACAGTTTTCCTCGCAGTGAATCACCAACTAGCCCAACAGTCTATTCTTGTAAGCGTTCACCGATAAGTTAGTCGTAAGCTTTCAACATGCGGCTCACACGAGCCGGCAGCTTTTTATAACAGACAAGGAAATTTATTCCCGATGCCGAGATCATAGCAAGCTTATCCTTTCAACCGTAAAAATATCGAATTTTGCTAGCACGCGACGAAGTAGCAGACGACTCGGGACACGAACCGCCCTTGTGATCCTACGCGCATGCTCCGCATTTCCAAATCTCGCCAGCAGTTAGCGCTCCGCGGACCGCCGGCCGCGCGCTCGCGTGTTCCCTCTAAGAGTGGACCGTACTGTACTTTTCACGCCGGTATGGGCAAATTTTTGGGCGAGCGAGACATCCACGATGTATGGTGAACACACAAAAACACACGTTTATCATTTCTCTTGCGGCACGACAAACGACGAACAGAAGTCGGAGCTGAAGGTGCTAACGGTGGCCTTCGTGAGTTCATGGCGCCGCGCTAACTATTTACTAACCTAATCCACGCGCAAACACACGCCGATGATGCAAAAAAAGAAGTAGCAAGCTCCGCCCTCTCGTTGCAAACCACTTGGTAAATATATAAGGCCGTGAAAAGTCAACGAAGCACGCGGTGGCTCTGTGGCGTAGTAGTTAGAGTGTCTGCTTTCGGTGCTTCTGGTCATGAGTTCGATTCCTGTGTCGTGTGCGATTTGTATGTGTTGTCATATGTGTGTGTTTACATTGATATCCATTTTCTAATTACCCCTAGAGATAAGCATTGCAGAAATTATTCCGTGAAACGCTGTTCGAGTGCCAAAATTTTTCTTTTTCGCAGCCGCTTTGTGTGCCGTAGCTGCCGCCACGTCAAGTTGCGCCATCTATGGAGGATAAAAACAACTAACCGATACATAATGTATGACCTTCGAGATTCCGGGATTGTCGCTCGCTAAGCCTGCATCGTTGATTATTTTAGTATGGCTCTCGAAAACGGTGCCGAATCGACACGAATACCTTGCTGTCGAAGCTTCAGGACGTGAACCTAAAGCAAATAAAAGCATCAGTTCGGAGATAACGAGCGACAGAGCGCGCGACGACCACTTGATAGATTCGAGGTGGACGGCAATCGCTTTCAGCGGCGCGGCCATGTTTACCGGGCGTGCGTATGCGCAGTTCACACCCGGTATTCCGGTGCCGTACAGACTAAAATCCTCTAATGTATGCGTTTCGGTTGCGAGCGCTCTACGTGTTTTGGTTGCGTGAATGTGTGCGCGTATGAATGTGCCATTTTCTGTGCTCGATTAATTTTATTTCAAAGCTGTTTCAACGTGATAGCTTTACTCCCTCGGAGGAGTGCTTTCACTCTATCGCAGACGGAGTACTGTACTCCATGAGGAGGCGTTGAATCACTCCCTGTCTAGAGGGAGTTGTTTCACCCCGGAAAAGGGAGTGCCCAGCGGGACAAGCCAAAACTCTCACAAAGGGAGTGCCCCGATGCCCTTTCTTCTAAGAGTGAAGTTGTCGGCTGCTTGGTTGAACATCTCGAACTAAAGGACAGTGCGAAGAAGCGAGGGCGCAGAAGAGCCACACAACAGAAACGCCTGTGGCAAGCCAAGAGTACACTTCCAGGAGTCTTGGCTCGCATCTCCTTCGACGTGATCTCTTGCTGTGCCAGACTTATGGACGTGCAGCGTGATGTACTTACGCAGATTTTAATTCGAATCGTCTTTATTTCGGACTGGTCCGGGTTCACAGGAAATCAGGTCAGCATCAACTCAAAAAGCACCCTGCACCCTATACTCACGGTGCTACCATGCGCTTTTGACAAAAACAGAGCAGTACTTTATTTCGTATAATACTCGAAAAACTTGAAATCACATAGACCGCAACACAAATCCAAAATGTATAGTTGCATGAGTCACTGCTTCGTTACTTCACAAATCACAAAGACGAGTAATATAAATATATACAAGAGATGTAGGCGCACTCAAACTGCACTCCTCAATAGCAACTGCCTCGAAAGCATGCATGTTAGCCCAGGTGATTAAAATGGGAAGATTGTGATGGGCAGATATTACAGCGTAAGCTTATATGAACTCACAACAGCAGTCGATATTGGTGGCGCAGTTCTCCGCCACCGGTGTCTGTCGCTGCTATCGCGCACGTAGAGAAGCGAGGGTTCCAGGTACATTTGAACCGATAGACGTGGCATGCAAGTGTTCTACAATAGAGGCAGAGGGGGGGGGGGGAGCCTGGGCACGCCTATGTGTTCTACCACAGAGCCACGCCAGTGCTCGAAAGTTCTTTTGTTTTCGGAAAATAACCCATACAATCATCATGTATGACGAGTAATCGCGTTTGTATTACCGCGTGGCGTAAGAATAGAATCTCACCAGGCGTCACGGCATACAAATTGCGTAACGGGTCGGTGCTTTGAAGTTTTCCACCCATTACAGAGGGGCTCGGTCATAATTATCCATCGTCCACCACAGCAACAAAACAGTGTACAGGTACGTAGGTGAGCATATTTCGTCAGAAACGCGTAGTCGGCGCATCGCTACTTTACAAAGTGCAATGATTTATTGCGTAGTGGGTACCTCGCAAGGGTACTTGCAGTAGGCCGACTAAGAGAAGACAAATTATGGCCGAGCCGGTTGTAATTAAAGTCCGTCTACTTCGTAAAATACCGTCATATTCTCTCCCTTCCACCGCCTTCTCT
Organism: Rhipicephalus sanguineus; assembly: GCF_013339695.2. Taxonomy (NCBI): domain Eukaryota; kingdom Metazoa; phylum Arthropoda; class Arachnida; order Ixodida; family Ixodidae; genus Rhipicephalus; species Rhipicephalus sanguineus. Next base: position 218,396,677 of record NC_051177.1, on the reverse strand, counting down.
CCTACGCGTCTCGGTTTGTTAGTTTTTTTTTCTTTTCATTTTTATTTTTCGCTTGCGACAGCGGCGCCCGCTCGAGCGCGCCACGTGAACGCGTGAAGCCTTCAGGCCGGTTGCGCGGCGCTGACTTAGCCACGGCCTTTCTAGTCCAGCCGTGGCCGTTTGCCGCGCCTCGCATACGGCTGTGTGTAATGATTCACTCGTTATTTCTGCGTTGGTTCTCTCAATTGGTCTGGGTGTGCGCACGATCTGATTCCCTTAACGCTATATTGCGCCAGAAGAGCTGCTGCAAGCCATCCACAATTCGTAGCGAATTGCCCGTCGTGTACGCGTCCTTTCCGAGCGAAGCGTTTCCACGTCTATATGGCCCGGATGTTGCTAACTGGGTATATTTAGAAAAGGTTCAAATGAAATTATGTAAACACGGCGTGCATCGGTAAGAAATATTTATATGGTAGCTGTGGTGTCAAGCCACGCCGTTTGGGAAGGAATACATCCAGTGCGCATAAACTACCTCGCTCGTCTATCACGATCGACACTCCAGCCGATCAGCCGCGGTCAACTGAACCACTGTCACTCGTCGAGCCGCTCAAAAAAATTCCGCCTGTCACCCAGAAGTGATTCGCCAGATTACACAATATGAAGGAGGAGCTGCATATGAATCCACGGCTTTCAATATATTCTGTGCGCTACGTTGTTTTTTGTTTGTTTGTTCTTTTGCTATCGCAGTCTCATCTCAACGCTCGCTACGTCTTTGCCCATCCATCCGCACATTACAGAGCAAGCCTGGTAAAATATTTGGAACATAGCCTAGTGTTGCCGTGCACGGCACTCGTTCATTTAGAGTTAATGATAATATCTGGGGTTTTACGTGTCAGAACGAAGATATGATTATGAGGCACGCCGTCGTGAAGGGCTCCGGAAAGTTCGACTACCTGGGGTTGTTTAACCTGCACTGACAACGCACAGTACACGGGCCTCTACCATTTCGCGTTCATTTAGAGTTGTCAGAACCTCGCTAGCGTAGTAAAGCGCCATTATGGAGTATCTTTCACAAGCGTAAGACGAGGTGCTAGAACACTGCAGTTATAATCCAGCTGCTCATAAACCACGTCACTTTGCCGTAGAGTCCCGTTTCTTCGTGCGCAAGCGGCTGGGACAGGCGATGGCGTGGTGTTCGTGCAGCGTGTCACGAGGTTGTATCGCCTTATATACTGCCGCTTTCTAGCCACCAAAGTTACTTGCTCAAGCAAGCGATTGTCTTGGTGCATGACAACTGAAACAACATTTCGCGTGACATTGAGGAAGTACTACACCACATATGGTCGCCCGGCAAAGCAATACACCAGTTGAGAGTAAAACGCATGAACATTTCTCTCACAAAGCCGCACCGATCTCGTCTCGAAGTTGGCTCGACCTATTCGGTGGATCCAGACTTTGCGTAGACCCTCATTCTCTTTAGCGCGCGAAATGGCAGAAAGCTTTTTCCCCTTGATTGTCACGGTTGTGGCAGCCATACGCACAGCAACCCGGCATCGAGACAAAACGAGCAGGACACACGCGTGCACTTCGTATGCGGCCAACACACAGCACAGTGGCGCCTTGAAGCTTTCAACGTGGCACCGCGAGGCGGAGCAAACAAAATACCAAGAAAAGGGGCGCGCGCTACCACGCGACCGCGGCAGCCCTATCGGAGGCGTGGAGAGGAGGAAGCGGCGTAGATCAAGAGAAGGCTGTACTTTTCCGAAAGTAGAGGGGCTTTAGTTGTAATGGTTGGCAAGCACTCAACCAGCAGAATTCGATGTTGGCCTAGTTGGTTCATGCTTGAAAAGTAGTGTTTGTGCAAAAGACTACACGAAAAAGCTGAGGACAGGAAGAGCGCCGAACGGCACTCTTTCTGGCCTTCTTCATTTTTTCCGTGTTGTTTTTTTTCCGCCAATACTACGCATCATGCTTCAAACCACCGACTCATTACTCAATTCGTATAGTGTTACGCCTGCTGCGATTCTACTATTCTGCCACTCAATATTACAACTGTTAATGTGTTTCCTCGCCCTACATGATGCTCTGGCGTTGCCCTTAGGCAGAACACGCCTGGGCTCCAGTCCGCCACGCAACCTGTTTCTTTCTTTTTTTTCGATGTGCTCGATAGCAGCGGCGGGAGAACTACGCCAGCAAAATCACCTGTTGTTGTGAGCTCATAACAGCTTCAGGTGTCATGTCATTTCTTTGAAGCGGTACCATACCCTTGGTTGCACATACGAGGTGACAATAATGTAAAAGCCAATGAAGAGGTATATCGAGACGTAGGGAGAAAAAACTGCGGTTTTGGCGAGTTGATTTACGACCATTTTGCGCAACCTGTGAAGCAAGCAAGTAGGTGCTGAAAGGAATGTGACGCAGTGCTTTCGTTTCTTGACTGAATTACCTTTATTTAAGCAGTTACGTGTTTGCGCTACAGATTGTGTAGGGTGAAGATAACGGTTGCGGATTATTATTCCTGTTCGCGTACTCATTTCTTGCTTTACGAAGTTTATGTGGTCATTCCTTCGTAGTGATGAAGAACAATACACGCCTACAGCATTGATGCTCACGAGTGAAATCGGGCGCAATATTATACGCTACGCTATGCATTAATGCGTTAACGTTCCTTTCCGACAAAAAACTTTCCCCGATAGTTTTGGTCGCACTTTCACACAAGCGGTTTTCTATGGACCGTCTACTAAATTACACTTAGATCATAATTACTGCAAATAACATGCCCTCTACTTTCCGTGGCTATGTTGTCTGTTAGTTCTAATTAATGTTATATTTTTGTCATTTCTACAAGGAAACCTACTGAAAATGTGCTACAACCAGCCCGCATCGCATTCCTCGTTTACTAATTACAACAACAATGTGTCGATCTACGTAGCTGCACCCGAGTTATCTAAAAGCACTAGGAGATAGTCTAGGTATCTATATACCTTCACTACCTGCAGGTCACTAATATCCGCAACTACGCGCTAGTCCAAAGAAGGCTGCACTCCACTGCACCTCTTTTGTCATGCCACCAAAAGTTTAGATACAAAATTATACGTCTAAATGCGGTTGTTTATCCATGGCCCATGAGTTGTCGCGAGGATTAAGTCACTGCAGAACCCGCACGGACCTCTCGGTGATAGACATCCCTGACGCCGCCAACCTACCACTCAGAGTACGGAGAGGCACGGCACGTCATCCGCGCACCTCACCACCCCACCCAAGTCTAAAAAAAACAAGAGGCAGAATACAGGCATTTACAAACTCCTACACGAACTATGTGGACACCCACAGGAGCTACAAACGCTTATACACGGACAGCAAATGCAAGCTATGCAAAAGAAAAAGGCTTCACACGGACATATACTGTTGGAATGTCCCAACATATCAACAAGTTCTCCAGAGACCCTCACAAGAGCGGTGGCGGATAGTGCTGCTCGGCTCATTGGTCGAACGCCAAGAATGGGCTATCCATCTTGGTCAGGGAGGCTATGGGGAGACAACGTCTCCCGGACTCTACCTGTGCTGTCTAGCCCGGACCACAAACCAGGCAGATCTTGTAGTAAAGCTTCTTCACTGACTCATCGACTGCACACGCAACGTCGTTCGCGAGATTCCAGGTTACAGTCAAACACTTTTATAACGAAACCGGGTGCAATGAATTATGTTTAATATCGAACACGCGAAACTTTCACAGCATAATTCATGCGAAATGCGCTTTCTATGACGAGCCGCACGTTGGATAGAGCAAACATATTGCTAGCGCAGCAATGCATGCGTCAACCAGCCCTGCAATAGTTTATGGTAGCGGAAATATAAGTAAAAATAAAGATTAACGACTGTTTGGACGCAAGCCACGGAATAGCGTGCGAAATCCAACAGGCGTTACAGAAAGCTCCGTTTGAAAGAAGGCGCGACTATGTGGCGCGGCGAGTGCGCATATTTTGTTGGAAGCGCCGCAGATTTCCATGATACTGGTTCACAATATTTCCCGAGTTGAAAATAAAATTCGCGCTGATGTTGCAAGGCGCGCGGTGCGAACCAAAGTGACCGCCTACTGCAAGTATGTGTAGAGGGCGACAGAATAAATTATGCGCTGTGAGGGAAATGGCACAACTATTCTGTGCGCGTTTTTTCTCCAAGTTCATAGTATTACGTACTAGGTGCTAGAATTCGTTAACAGCGGGTTCGGCTATAGAGAAGTACTTGATGTATCGAACGAAGTCCGTAAAATCGTGCTCTTTGTTTTAACCAGATTTCAAACACCGGTCAGACTGGCCTGTGTTTTATTCAACCAGCACGCGAGCACCGACTCGCAGTGCGCACCAATTCAGGGGGTCACAGGGGTGATCATGGGAAAGATGTCAGTGTACCCTACTAATGGACAAAACTAAGTTCTTGAAGCGATCCTTAGATGGAACAGAGAGAGAGAGAGTGCAGAATACCAGTACTTAACCATACCGAATAAATTCGTCAGCGCACTGTCTGTCACTGCCACTATCTGAAAAGGAAAAAAAATGGATACTTTCCTTTGAAGCGCTGTTGAAATGAAGTAACAAAATTCTGAAAGATTGTGCAGTCGTTAGGCCTAAAGGTGGATGACTTGGAAAACCGTTTCAGAAGAAATAACCTGCTGGTCTATGGTGTACAAGGAAACTTAGGAAACTAGTCAACAGCTCGAGACATGTGCGAAAGATGAAATCCGCAGACTAGGAAAACCTAGTAAAAAGCCGAGCCCAATTATTCTGGAGCTGCTTGACTCTCGCGACAAAAGCAGAGTCTTAAAAAAACTGTTTTAAGCTAAAGGGTACGAATTATGGAATTGGTGGAGACTTCGCAGCTACCGTACGTGACATTAGCCGCAAACTTGACGCTTCGCTAAGGAGCACAGGGCATCTGGAGCAAAGGTGTATCTAGTTGCCGAAAAATTACGACTAAATGGGGAGCTTTACCGCTGGGACGATACTAAGAATGATGGAGTCCCTTTAAAGGAAGAATGCAGCCAGCAGGTGAACCAGCAAAACACAGCGTCGAAGCGGCGCCCGTGACGGCAGAAATAAGCTTCATCAATCTAAACGCTCGTAGCATTGTCAACGAAATGGGTGTACTTGAATCGTTGTTTCTGTGCCTCAAACCAGACTTCGTTGCACTAGAGCGTACTAGAACAGGGGAGTGCTCGGAACGGCCGCAGTACCAATGTACCGAAAGTGAAGCCCAAAAGGGGTCAATCGTCCTGTAGCGCTGCGATCGGTAGTCTGCAGTGTGTCGTCATTTAAGAGCTGCGCGCGGCCTCGCCAAAGTGGTGCAGGGGTAGAATGCCCGCTTCCCAATCAAAAGGCCCGGGTTCGAACCGCAGCTTTAGATGGTGGGTTTTTCTTCTTAGTGTCACCTTTTATATCTGCATTGGTTTTCCTCTGTTTCATAAAACTAGCTTCTGTTGCTACGCATTGCTACAAAAAAGTAACGTGAAATGTGAAATCTCGTCTCGAGTCGCGTATTCGCGAAAATCTCGGAGGCCATACTTTACGTTTTTGTTCAATCCCGCGCGATGGCGCTGCAAATACCGTGCTCACTGTCAAATTTCTTCTATTACTTCACATTTTGCGTTGCTTTTAAAGTGACACGTCCCACTGAAGCTAGTTTTAAGAAACAAAGGAAAAACAATAAGCTATAAAAGGTGACACTCAGAATAAAAACCCACCATCTACAGCTGTGATTCGAACCCGGGCCTTTTGAGGGGGAAGCGGGTATTCTACCGCTGCACCACCTCGGCGGAGCCGGCGCGGCAACTCTTAAACGACGATTACATTGCAGACTACCGATCGCAGCGCCGCAAGCGGATTGACCCCGTTTGGGCATCCTTTTCGAAGCTCGTTCCGAGCACTCCCCTGTTCTACTACACTCTAGTTGAACTAACTGAAACGTGGCTTACGAGCACGGTGTAAGAATATTCAGGTGTTGACACTGCGCGCGCCTAAGCGGCCAGAAAATGTTCGGTCGTCGGTCCGTTGAGTGGTGCGCCATCTAATGGCTTGAGGTGGAGAGCGCCCGCGAGTAGCCGAATCACGGTGGTGCTGCGTCATCGCCGCCGCGCTCGCCGTGCCCTCCTCCTGTTGCTCTCTCGATTTCGCCCCGCGACACCGCTTGGCGGATGCACATTATCCAGCAAAGTGCACAGAAAAATGCACGTTATCAGCAGCATGCGCGTTGCTATGGAGACGACTGCCCCGCTATTCGAAGCGCCCTCCAAGACAGCGCCGATGAAACTGCAAGCCATCTGATAAGAACCCGAACATTATCTGGACGCGCGTGGATTGCGGTTTCCCATGCGTTGGAGGAAGAGTGTCATCACCTGAGTATATTCGTACACCGTGCTTACGAGCGACGTCAGAGATGACGAGATATGACCCCCTAATTACGCGATAATTCGCAAGGACGGACAGTCACGTGCGGGAGGCGTAGCCATTCTGATAAACAAGAAAATAAGCTTCCCGATGTCATGGGTACGGAAGCAATCTTCTGCAGGCTCCTTTTCGGTGCACGCACTTTCATTGTAGATTGCATCTATCGGAGCCCCATCGCAGATATTGACGTCATTAGATCACTTCACAACTTTTTCATACGCTATGCGCAGAAGAGCAGGCTAATCTTGTTGGGCGATTTTAACATGCCTGATATAGACAAGCAAACTTTCATTTTCATTCGGCTTGTTCCGAACTTATTCTAGATACTATGTTTAATCCTAATTTCTCTCGAATAGTAACTCAACCTACACGTACACGCGGGTCTTCATCTAACACTTTAGATTTAATATTTTTTAGTGAACACTTCCCATCTGATCAAGCGAAAATCGGACGTCATGGATGACATAGAGGACCACAAACTTATTTTTGTAGTGTACTTATTCGCGTGAATACCTCCAACTACTTATTACGATTTCGCTAATGCAGACGACAACAGCATACTTGATCACGTCATCGGCGAATTTCCTGCCTTTCTAGAGCTATCCAACATGGCAACCTCAGATATTGAACAACTATGGCTTAGATTCAAAGAAATTGTACCATGTTGTTTAAACACTTTTGTACCCACGAAAACAAAGAAGGCAAGAAAGAGCAATGCATGGATTAATTGCAACATCACTCATGCTAAATGTAAAGCAAAACGCTTAAGAAAGACATGGAAAGCAAATCCCAACCGCACATCTCGAGAGTTCATTTCCACCGCTATTCGTAACATGAAAGTCCAAATAAAGAAATCTAAAACCAACTACTTTAAAAATACCCTTTCCCATTTCCTTAAAACATCCCTCTAGAATTTCTGGAATTAATTTAAATCTAAAAAACAAAGCGAACACCCAGTTCCTTCAGATGACCTCTGTACAGCGAGTCTTTGTAACAAATATTTTCAATCCGTTTTTACCATAGACGATGGAAACACTCCACATGTTAACCCATGTAACCAAATACGCTTAGAAGCACCTGTTGTGACAGAACCCGGTCTACTTACACTATTACTCAATATCGACACTAAAGAGGGACGCGGACCCGATAACATACCAAATAGATTCCCAAAGAGATATGCAGAATAGTTAACCAAATACGTGCGCTTAATTTTTAATATATCATTATGAACATGTACATTACCACAAGATTGAAAAGTCGGAAAAATATTTCCAGTGCATAAATTCTGTAACAAAGCGGAAGTCTCCAATTATAGACCCATCTCCCTAACCATCTTAGTCAGTAAACCACTTGAACACATCGTGCTTGAAAGCATAACCACACACCTCGAAGAAGAAAACACCCTTTCACCTACCAACACGGTTTCGAAAAGGTCTATCTACTGTCACTCAGCTTCTTGAGCTAATCCATGACATATCATTCAGTATCAATAACCAAAAACAAATTAATCTTCTCCTACTAAATTTTCGAAGGCTTTTCATGGTGTTTCACACAGTAAACTAATGACTAAAATCGAATCAACTTTGCGAAACTGACCTATCGTTTCCTGGATCCAAGATTACCTTACTAACCGATTACAGTTGGCAGAAATTAACCATCAGGCATCGACTCTATCTCCCGTCACATCTGGTGTGCCCGAGGTGTGTGTACTGGCTCCAGTTCCCTTCCTAATTTTTATCAATGATTTACCATCTAACACACGCGCTAAAATTAGATTATTCACAGACGATTGTATACTTTATCGTGAAATTAACTCTCCTGAGGACCGCATATAACTTTAAATGATGCTCTTGACTCAGTTTCTAAATAGTGCGCTGACTGACAAATGACCCTTAACTTTAATTAAGCCGCTGCCCTAACAATTACCAGAAAAAGACATATGTCCCAGTTCCCATATACCGCAAATAACATGCAGCTAGCTCGAGTTCAAGAACACAAATAACTTGATTTGATACTGTAAAGAGAGGGTGAGTGCTCGAGCCAACGTTTCGACAAGTGGACTTGTCTTCTTGGCTCGAGCACTCACCCCCTGTTTACGGTTTTTTTCATCGCAAGCTTCCATCTTCCACTTCCTGCCGTTTTTTTTTTTTTTTTTGGTTTGATACTGACACACGATCTTAGATGGGACTCTCGCATTAACAACATTACATCAACTGCCTTAGAAAAGCTATTTTCCCTTAGATGACACCTCCGTCTTGCGCCGTCCGACATCAAGCTCTTAGCATACAAAACTTTTATCCGCACCGTCCTCGAATATGCTAACATTACATGGTTTCTATATACTAAACATAACACTGACAAACTAGAAAGTATCCATAGAAGGCCCATTCGGTTTGTATTTAACAAATATAAAATTTCAGACTCACCTACCGAATTACTAAAGAGCGCTGGCCTTCTTAGCCTTGAAATAGAGCCAAGTAGCACGATTGAAATTCATGCATCAACTCCTACACAATCAGCTCAACATTGACATTACTACATATATTTCAATCACCACAGCAAGACCTAGACGTAACAAACACTCCTTAGCGCTCACTGAATATACACACCAATCTAACTGCTTTAAATACTCTTAGTTCCCGACACCAATAAGAGACTGGAATGAACTTGACCCATCAACTGCTAACACGAAGCCGCTAGACAAGTTTACTCAATAATCAAGGAAGCTTTACTAACACAGCACGCTTAAGCTAGGTTATTACCTTATTTATTTGTTACCATTGCTATTTTACGCACGAGTTTTGTTGTGTTTAACTATTCTGTTTGTAGTGGAATATTTTATATATTTATAGCCTATATTTCTCACCTTACATTACATTTATGTATTTATTGCGCATTGTTGTACAACCAGCTGTGATCTTTTGCTGTTTGTATGTTTTGCAGTTTATGTTGTCATTCTATGTTACTTTGTGCACATTTCTAATTTAATTCTTTTTCTCATTTGCTTCTGTAGCCCCCCCCCCCCTTTAACTGCTTTGATCTCGTACGAGATTGGCAATATTTAAAAAAATGAACCTCTAGAACAAAGCTCCTGCCCAGAGATTACATGCTTGACAGGTATTGCAATTACCTTTGAATTTTCTTAGGCAGAAATATTGCTTGGACGCTAAAAATAAGCTGGTGGAACTTAGCGCTGATTGGTGTCTTCGCGCTTCTTGTTCTGTCGCCCTACTCTCTGGAGCTGGAAAAAACTTTTCTCGTGGCAATGCTCGATTTCAACTTAGCTATGAGCTCTATGTGTTATCCCAGTTGCACAAGTTTGAGGTAATGTCTAGCGGTAGCGGACAAACGAACTCCGTAACTCAGAGCGAAGAACCCTAACTGAGCCACTAACAATCTGTGTGGTGGTCGAGCGTCGCAGCTGATAGAGCCCAGACAGTAATGATACCCGCCTATCACTTGCCTGTTCGAGCGCACCGGTAACTTCAAATGACAGCAACGTCTCGTGCCAAGCCCCCACACAACTCACGTTTATTGACGTTGAGGCGCTGTCCTCTCTGCCATGTACCATTATTTTCTAGTATCACGTCGTATGGTAATACTTATGTCCTGAGACAGTGTGCGCAATAACTAGGCGGATGCAAGGAATGTTGTTCAATATACTGTTTAAAATTTCTTTGCGGAGATCGACTTCATTGCAAATTGCTAGTTGTACGTCTTACGAAAAAAAAATAACTCGAATGTGCACGCGCACACAAAGAATTTTACTTGTTCACGTTCCCCGCGAAAAAGAGAGAGCTGCTCTCTTGACCGCACAAATCAAATTGTCAGTACTTTTGAGCATGAGCATGAAATGCTTTCAGGTGTCGGCGACCTCCAAGTGACCGTGAGCCAAAAGCCAGAGTCTCCAGTCGAGAACACCCGGGCTTTCGGTGCAAAGCAAAAAGAAATGCGGATTTTGGACCTAACCAGTTGTGCAGGCAGTAATACATAGGATACTTACTGCCCAAACAATTTTAAAAATATTTTTCCGAGGTGTTAGTGTTTGTTCGTGATATCACTGAACCTGTAACGTTTAATACGCTGAAATTTGAGTTGTCTTCTTCAATGGCGACGTTCCAAAGGCAGATACAAGGTACCAAACACCTGAGTGACGTTTTTTTGAGGTTAATAGGTCTGTGCTCTTTTCAATCCACTGGCTTGCCAGTTTCACGGCGAGGGTTTGGCTCCACCTTCGAAAGATGGCGCACGCTGCGTGACCAAGCGCTCGGATGGTGTGTGACCGAGGCGAGACTTGCAACGAGGTTTACCTCGAAACAGGTTCATTCCGGCTAAATAAGCTTTCAGGCCTGCGTCGTGTGGTGGCCGCATACGCTAAGCAAGGTTCAATATTTACCCCACGCAGTGACAGGAAACAGTGGAGTGTGGCTTGCGGACGTTCCACAGTATCCATTTCAAGAATGTGTGTAGCATAATCGCAACCAATCTGCTTTGCCGGTAGCCATTGCACGCTTACATCTACTCTCGACTACAGGAGAGCTAGCCGCTTTTTCAGCATACGGCTTGTAGCGCGTGATTACAAATAACGCCGCGTGACATCGGCGCATCGCGCAGATTGCAGCCGCTGATGTATCGCGATATTATCGGATGCAAATCCGATTCTAAATAACTGAATCTCCAGCAAACCACCTATTGCTTAGGCTCCGGTTGCCACTCGTAGCACGCAACTCGCATTTATTGGAAACAAACACCAACCGACCTGACCACTTGTACATGGTTTGCCCGATCCGGACGGCTAGCAATCATTCATGCTTTAAGATATTTTGATAATTTATGAGCACCAAACAAAATTTTAATAAACATGAAATATTCGTATCTTTCGAGAAAAATTTATTTTATAATGTAACGTTCTACAATTCTTTTCGGCAGACTATCGCTTTCACGTGCTGTTACGAGAAGTACCTTTCTACCTATAGCATTTTTCTTACAGTTGAAGGCAGCATAGCGTAACGAATCCGCTAATGATTTTGCTTAAAACTGTTAGCCTACATGACAGTGCTACAATTCAATTTTGGTTCACGTTATAGTGAGCAGACTTTGCACTAATGGAAAGGAATAAGCTTAAGATGGTTTAGCTTCAGAATTCTGCGGCACACGGGTGCAGGCTTCAGCCCTCGTTAAATACAAAAACGAATTTTTATTTGAGGTGCTGACCCGGCTCCTTTTGATAAATCACCTTCTTTACGTCTTTATACGGCGCTTCTACAAATTCGTCTTGGCACTCGAACAAATTATAGTCCCCTAAAAATTTTTCATAAAATTACACGCATATGAACATCAATTCCAGAGTATTTTGTCACCATATGTTGAGCGCCAAACATTTTTCGACACGTGAGTGCCACTTCAGTTTCACAAAATGTCGGAAAATAAAGTGCGAAAAAAATTCACTCAAAATCGACCTTTTCGTGCATTGTTTCAAAATTTACGTTTTTTGGTGCCTTAGCACTCTGCTTTTATCTATAATAACAGTTTCAAAAAGTTGCTCAATGTTTTCAACTCCGTAATACAGTGTATACGAGCAAATTTTACCGTTTGAGGGAACTCCTTCTTTTTTCACGAAAAAAACGAAGATATACGAAAACCTGAATGGTTTCGCAAAATGCTACTTTGGCCTATGTTGAGACTAAAGTGGGTGCTTTGGCGTGTTGGTACGACATAGCGGAAAGAAAACAGCGCGAAAGACGGAGCACAAGAAAAAATGAACCACAAACAGCAGCGCTCACTTACAACAATGCTTTAATCGCAACACCACGCAATATATGCTAGCGCAGTGCAAACTATGGAAAGAAGGGACAAAAGATAACATGAACAAACTGTCAGTTTCATCACAGTAACCCATGCACATTTTGCCTACAACCATCAGATAGATAATCAATTTCCTGTCCTGTCAAGACAACTGAAGGCCTGCTCACGCACACGCTGCCCAGCCTAGCCATTTTCAAAGGCTCCATAATTTCTCGTGTCAGCTAGTCCCGATGTCGCTTGACAACAGCACATTCAGGAACGCAGCCACAGTCATGGCAGTGAATACCAAAGGGGCCACATACCGTCGCAGAAACGCTGTAAGCATGTGCTTTCAGACGCTCATTGAGGCACCGGCCAGTTTGGCCGATGTACCGCTTGCCACAAGACAGTGGTAGTGACTATATCACGCCTTCAGCGCATGGAGCAAACTTATTCCGATGCTTGGTTCTGCGAGCGCAGTTTTTCCGATCATCAGGTTTGACACCCCTGCACAAGTTAGCCAACTTCTCAGGGGCTGAGAATACCACATCAACCTGGCATCTCCCGGCTGTTCTCTTCAGGTTATCTGCCACACCGTGGATGTAAGGAATGACAACAATTTTTTCTTGTCTTTCCATTCGCACGTTTTTGAGCGAGCGTCCCTGGGCTCATTTTAATTTCGTTCAGCAGACAGACACTCAGCAACGGCTGTCATAATGTAAGAGGGGAATCCAGCGTTGGTGAGGCGTCCTGCCTGCATATTTAAGCTAGCCTGAATCATGTGGTAGCAGGACTTTCGCACAGCGTGCGAGAAGCAAGCCTTCGCTATTGCCCTTTTTACAACCTTAGAGTGAGCACACTCCAAAGGAAGCAAAGGCTTACTAACTCAAGGTGCATAAGTCCAACATACACGGTTAGTAAAGAGGGCTAAGTTTAATCTAAGAATGAAATAGACCCGTCATCAGGAACTTCAAGGGTTAAAACAAGAAGCGACAGACACTCACGAAAAACGTCTAAAAAAATCACAGCATATCCACGGAGTGAATGATGATGAGTGGGCGAAGCTGCGGAGGTTCATCGGTAAACCGTGAATCTTCCGTGAATTCTGCCCAGTACATCATCACCGACGTGAGATCGGGCGCGTTTATACTAAGGTTCGATGAGAGTTATGACGACTTGCAGCTCACTTTAATTTTACATGTACGCTGTGAATTTTCATTGTTTAGAAAACCATTGCTTTAGAAAACATCTGGCGTCTGTCGTTAAGCATAGATTTACCAGCGCAAAAGACAGGACATTTAGGAAAGACACTCACACATAGCGCTTGCAGCGCTATGTGTGTGGTGTCCTTTTTAAATGTCCTGTCTTTTTTTGCGCTGGTAAATCTATCTTAATCATGAACCAACTCGCCCAGCAGCCGTTTTAGCAAAGTTTCGTTAAGCAGCGGCGTCTTTTCGTTTTGCTTTAGAAAACATCTGGCGTTCTTTCGTTTTGCTTTTAGAAACATCCTGGCGTCTTTCGTTGGTTTATTTCATCAATCAACGGCGTTTTGAACATAATTTTTATTGTTTAATCACGCACAGGAGAAATCTCACCAGCACTACCTTGGAGGTAAACAATGGCTGCTAATGGGAATGAGAGACAGAAGAAGTCGGCTTTTAGCTAACACTTACACTTCTACTTCTACTAATGTTTCCTACTGGAACATGCCAATGGCTGCTAATGGGGAATGCGAGACAGAAGACTTCGGCTTTTAGTTAACGCGCACGCTGCGAATTTTTTATTGTTCAACAACGCGCAGGAAAAATCTCCCACCGGCACCACCTTGGAGGTCAAGATCTGGTACTAGCGTACGACTGGTTACGCACTACGACTACGAGGGACGAACGGGTGCCGCTTTAAGGAGCTTCGCCCCTAATATTACTCAATGAAGAATCCACAGCCGAGCTACCAAGAGCCGAGGCATCTTAAAATGTGATTGAACACACGGCCCGGACTAGAGGGAAACGCAAAGCGCGTCATGCCGCCCCGGTAGCCCGGCCGCGATTTTTCTCGGGACGAGCGCATGAGCGGGGAACGCGGTATTAAAGCCAGGTGAGGCAGGCGCGCGTCGTAGAGCTATTTTTGGTTTGGATTAGCGTGACGCTATGAGCGAGACCGACGCTTTACGACGCTAGGGCTAAGATCGCAACCTCGCGGTGTGTTAAGGTATTGACAAAATTGAACTTCTATTGAAAACGCGGCGAATGGGACGGACGTGTAACGCGTTGCAGGTGCTAATCGCGGAGGCCACAGTAATGACGAAATACTCTACTTTACCGCTCCCAGAGGGCAACAGCACCCCGCCGACCAGGAGAGTGGTAGATATAAAAGGCGCGTTTGTAAAGCCTCTAGAGTCTGTGACCGAGGCGCAGTGGATAGCGCGCCCGGCATCTGTTGTTGCGGACCGAGCGGTCGTGGGTTCGATGTCCGTTCATGGAACTTTTCTTTCTTTGCCATCTGATCGTGTAATTTTTTTCGACCGTCATTTCCGTGACGGAAATACGTCCCTGAAGTCTTGATGGCCACCGGCATAAACACTTTCGTGTTAAAAACAAGGAAACGTCAACGGAACGGAAGACTTTTGCAACATATCACTCTTTTAGGCGATAATGGATAGTGCGGTCAAGGCTGGCCAAAAATAAATCACTTAAAATTTCTGTCAAACAGGAGCCAGTGCAAACTCCTTTTCTTTGTAAATAAACATGACTATCCCAAGTTGCAAAAGTCGACCTAAGGTACATGTCAAGCAGTTCCATGAAGCCCTCGAAGGAAATGCCTGTCATGTTTTGATAGGCAAGTACACCAAAACTGTCAATGCAATCACGGATACACCTAAGCTCATCATGTGGCAAAGAATAATAAAGATCCTTAATATCCATGAACATGCCTGGTGATTCACCAGGTATGTTCACAAAGGCAATCACAGCAAAGTGATTACCTTTCAAAAACACAATAACATCATCTGCACTCCTGGCAACGAAAGGATCCTCAATGGCGAACTCTTTCAATTTACTCCGAAGAAATTGTGCGAACGATTTTTAATAATAATATCTGGGGTTTAACGTCCCAAAACCACGATACGATTATGAGTGACGCCGTAGTGGAGGGCTCCGGAAATTTCGACCACCTGGGTTCTTTAACGTGCACCTAAACCTAAGTATAGAACGATTTTTCAGCCCAGGAAAATATTACGCGGAAAGGACAGTCGACTTTGTGCGTCTTTGTATTAGAGAACAATTCCAAGCTGAGCTTATTGCCAGCATGAATGTTTTTCGCCAATCCGTCAAGGTTCAGCGTTTCACAAAGCTATTTTTGCCTCGGTCCTACCCTAGGTAGTGAAACATTATCTTGAAGCTTGAACACTGACCAATATGCCTCACTAGCTTTGCTTTTTATAGAGGTTATTCGGAATGTAGTGGAGAGGAGGAAGTAGCCACGCACGGTCGGCTGTTGCTGTGCGCGTGATCTGCGTTTCTGTTGGACCGGCGCTACTTCGACTGCACAAGTCGTCAGTACTTTGCTAATAACCGTCATACGAAATCTGGTGGAGGTTGCTGCAATCCCTGAACCTCAACCTGGAACTTCGCAACCGAACGTTGCCTGCTGCTTCAACCGCTGCGATGACCGAACATTGCCACCAGTCAGCCCGACACCTCCACGGCTTCCAGCTCCAGCGGCGCCATTCAGCGGTACCGTGACCCTCCTATCTTTAGCGGAACCGGTGAGGTTGACGTGGAAGATTGACTTTCCACCTATGAGCGCGTCAGTGAGACCAACAACTTGGATGACCCGGCCAAACTCCGTGTCGTCATCTTCTATCTTTCTGACGTCGCCAACCTCTGGTTTCACAACCACGAGCGCGAGCTCCATACCTGGTCTGAATTCAAGACAGCGATCGCAGACCTCTTCGGCCGCCCGACTTTACGAAAGCTGCGCGCTGAACAACGTCTACGCCAGCGTGCACGAGCTACATCTAGGATGTCGTAAACATATGCTCCCGCGTCAATGCCTCCATGAGCGAAGAGGAGAAAGTGAAACATATCCTCAAAGGTATCGAGGACGAGGCATTTCAGATGCTTCTTGCGCGGAACCCTGCTTCTGTCGCGGACGTCGTTACTCTTTGCCAGAGTTTCGATGAGCTGCGTCGACAAAGGGTCCTTGCACGCAGCTCTGTCGCAGCTGCTGAACCACTCTCGAGCCTCACGCTAGCCTCCCACCCGTCGCCCGCTGCATCGCTCTCTAGCCAAATGAAAGACTTTATTCGGGAGGAGGTGACGCGCCAGCCCTCTATGCTGCCTCTGAGCGATCGATCCCTACAACATGAGGCATTGCTGGCTACTCCCATCAGGAGGGCTAACCGCGAGCAACTTGCCGAATCGGTACCTTGACCCAGCCATGTTTGCCTGTTGCTGCACCTCTGACCTATGCCGCGGTTGCGGCGCGACCTCCGCCGCCGACATTTGCCTACTCTGAAGCAATGCACTCGCGAACAGCCTCCTGCGCCTCCTCCAATGCCAACTCGAAGTCAATACGCTCAGAACCCCTGGCGCAACACGCGACAACCTGCATCGCTTGCATCGCTTGCGCCACGCGACAATATGCATCGCTTGCGGTTTCGCCGGCCATGTGGCGCGCTTCTGCAACCGTCGCATGTCACCTGCTCATCAAGCTGCCGCGACGCCCGGATACGGCTACCCACACGCTACTGGCGACCATGGCACGCGTCTCAGCTCCGACTTTTCGCCGCCTCCACGA
This sequence comes from Rhipicephalus sanguineus, assembly GCF_013339695.2. Lineage (NCBI taxonomy): Eukaryota > Metazoa > Arthropoda > Arachnida > Ixodida > Ixodidae > Rhipicephalus > Rhipicephalus sanguineus. The sequence continues at coordinate 218,379,674 of NC_051177.1, read as the reverse complement.
CGACCTTTCAGCAACCATCGCTCCCCGTCACCCCGTCGTCGCTCGCCTTCACCCTTACGTAGTCGGCAGTCCCCTAGCGAGGGAAACTAGTTCCTGCAGTTCCGCAGGCACGAACTGCCAGTTTCGCAACTTCTACAAGGCCTGCACAGTCACCACGCAATTTACTCGACGTCATAGTAGAAGGAACTGCCGCCACTGCGCTTATTGACACTGGGGCTGCGATTTCAGTCATGGACGAGAACTTTATTCGAAAACTACGTAAGGTCACAACGCCGTTCTCTGGCATGCTACTGCGCACCGCAAGTACGCAGCCCGTAGCACCGGTTGCTCCATGTACCGCGAGGGTGGTTATTGACGGCGTGCTCTATATCGTCAAATGCCTTGTGCTCTCTTCATGCTCACACGACATCATCTTCGGCTGGGACTTCTCGTCTCAGCATCGCGCCATCATCGACTGTGCCCGGGCCGAGGTGGCGCTCTTCCCGTTCTCTGATGCCGCATTGCCTGACCTTTCTAAAAGTACAGCCCAAAAGCTCACTGTTGTGTCCGACACGGACATACCACCCGCAATGTCAGTGCTTGTGCCCGTCTCTTGCTCCACCGCGCCGGATGCTACCGTCCTTTTTACGCCATCGCCTATTTTTCTGCGTCGCAGGGCTCTCCCTCTCCCGTTTGCCGTCCTCACTACTGAATCTGGATCATCGGCTATGCTTGTGTGCAATCCGTTTCATCACCCCGTCACCTTGCTTCGAGGAGAATCTCGTGGTCGTGTTCATCCTATTGATCCGTTTCACATCATCGAGACTTCGGATGACACGCCTTGGTTATGAGCTCGACGCCCTTACTTCTCCCGTTAAGCACACGTCTTCTGCATCATCATCAACTTCTCCTTCATCAGACATCTTTGAATCTGTCTTTGATGCCGACCTGCCACCTCCGCACCGCATGCAAGTACTCACGCTTCTGCAGAATTTTCGCTCATCGTTTGATTGCGATCATCCGCGCTTGGGCCGTACGGCGAACGTCAGTCACAGCGTCCACACAGGTTCTCATCCTCCATTACGGCATTAGGAAGAAGAAAACCACCCTCTTTATGTGATGCCAGTAGAGACAAGCAATTATCTTTCAGAAAAGACAATACTTGCTTAACACGAACCTTGCCAACGGTTGCCTTACGGCTGCTTAGAACGTCCAAACCCTCATACACACACCTCTCAGAACAGTCATCAGGTGCCTTCCTTGAAATAGTCCTGACGAGGCCCAGAAGTTCCGCCCTGAATTTTTTTTGCTCAACCGCATACCTGGGGCCGCGGTCCAGCACACGACGAATGTGCTCAAAAAGGGACACTTGACCCCAAGGAACGAACGGAGTCCTTGCTCAGCGAAGGCTTCTTTGGCAACGAAGCTCGAAGTTCCGTCAGCATCAGTCTCCAACGAAAATCAGTGGTCGCATCAGCAATATCTCGGTGTTCTCGCCACTTCCTGCTTTCACTCGGATTCGTAGTGCCTCTGAGCGAAAGGGAAAGGCACTCCTTTAAAATCGAGCTTGCCGGTGTCACTCGGAACTTGGGACCTTGAGCATTCAGACCCCGTGGCTTTGAGAAAGCTTGAAACCACTGTAGAGGACGAGAATGTCGGGGGAGGTGGGGGGGGGGAGGGGGAGTTACTTATGCCAGACGTGAAAGCAGAATCTTCGTGCATTGCAAACAGAAATGACGCACATGGCGATGATGAGACATGGTTGAACGGTGAAACAATTAAAAGTGTCCATGGTACTAGAAATAAATGCAGCTACAGTGGATGCCTGGGCGTGTTGGTACGACAGTACGATACAATGGCGGCGCGAAATTGCATTGGTAACTGCAAACTAGGGTAGTGCATATGCGGGTTCCTGCAGTGATCAGTAAGTGCAGTCATCACAAAAAATGCGCGAGAATAGAAATTAAATTACGAAAGGGCCCCAAATTTCACCCACGTAGTTTTACACTGCAACGCGTTCCTTGAATTGTCCTGAGATGAATGCAAAAGAAATTTTGAAGAGGGACATTCGCAAACAGAAGTTATTCAACTTCCGAATTCAAAATAAAAGTAGACTACGTAAATTGGCATACCGTTTTGTATTTCTTGAGGCCCATGTACTTAGATGTAGGTGCACGTTAAAGAACTCCAGGTGGTCGAAATTTCCGGAGTCCCCCACTACGGCGTCTCTCATACTCATATCGTGGTTTTGGGACGTTAAACCCCAGATTATTATTATATATTATAGTATTAGTAGTAGTAGTAGTAGTAGTAATAGTAGTAGTAGTAGTAGTAGTAGTAGTATAGTAGTAGTAGTTTAGTAGTAGTAGTAGTAGTAGTAGTAGTGGTAGTAGTATTACATTTCGTATTTCACACACCCAGTGACGTTTCAGTCTGGTTTGTCTGGCTCCATTCAAAACGTGGCTTACATTTTGCTGCACGGAACCCTGCCGCACATGGTGGTCTTGCTGTCGCATGCGGGCGCCGCACTTTATGACGGACTCGGTGTCACGGAATTTAGCACACGGCTCTATATGTCGACAAATGAGAGATCAGAGCGCGTCAGAAACGATGAGCTGCTCCGACTGGACGGAATTTGAGCGCGAGCTCGCACGAAGAAGCGACCCACTATGCCTCGTTAGGTACGAAGACACGCCGCTGGTAAAAAGTTCCTGCGACGGCACCGAGACCGATGCCACATGAGTAAGAGTGTAACTTGCCGAGACGTGTTGTTGGGCTGATTGGTTGGTACTTGCAGCGAACACAAGGCACCAGACGAAGGGGAACGCGCACGCACTTAGGTTGACCGAACAGAATAACGCAGGCAAAGGAAAACTATAACGGCAGCGCAGGGAAATTTCGCGTTCTGCCATAGAGGAATCAACGGTTATGCCCTGATGCAGAAATGCAAAGCATGGTGCATTGATGTAGACCTTGGACAGAGCTACCAGTGTCAATAAAATTGAAATTGATGCACAAATTTGTGTTTTTCGCCGCTCTAACAAGTATAAACAAATCACCATTTGTAAATTCTCCACAATGAGTACATCGCAAGCATGCGCCACATGTTCTTTATTTACAACCAATCAAATGACCAGCACAGGCTCAGCTATACCTCACTTCCGGCATCACACATTGTTGTTGTACTACGACACTGAAGTGTCGTACATCAAAGCTCACTTCGGAAACAAATTAAAATGTGGAAGCCTTCGATCTGGCCGCTTACGCTGATGCCGCAGCAGTTATCAGGGCCCAGAGCATGCGTAATTTGGGTGCAGGGTACGCTTAGTCGAGGTCAATAGACAGTGCGCAATTACGTGGAACTGGAAGCATACGTATGCGGCTGCATACGCGGGATTCGGTATAGCAGGCACAAATCCCTTACATGAGCGTAAACTAGGAGGAGGGACGTAGTACGTTGAGACACCTTCTTGACGTTATGACTGTACTGAACCGTGAGCATCGGCAGGTGGTGGCTGAAGGGGCACTTGCCCCCCTCAAGCCACACCAGCACTTGCCCCTCACCCGAACTACAGCAGCGCTTCACCCCTCCCGCAGCCGCAATGCAACTGGATTTGCACCCCCCAAGAAAAAATCCTGGCGACAGTCATCTACTGAGCTATAAGCGTGCGATCGTTTGCATGCGCAAACTTATAATGTCCGGAACGCCACTGGCGGTTTTCTAGCGATGTATTGCAAGACGTGTGACTGCGTTTCAGCTGCAATCGCAACGGGAAAAGATTAGCACAACTTACCGGTGGCCGGAGCCGCAAAATCTCGACACGCGGCGCTGTTGCTCACGAGCACGCCGATATCGGGAGTGCCAAGCACATTCCATTTTCCGAAGCAGGGGTGGCCGGCGTACCGGCGGAAAGCAGCCCATCTTGCTGTTGGCCCATCCGAAAGCCCATATCTTAAAGAAACGTTTCTTCATTGCTTATCGGCAGCTGGAGCTATGCTCATGATTGATCTCTTTCTTTTTTTTTCACTGGAGTTGCAAGCACCGTATCTTTATCGCAGTTGCCCCTAAAAAGCTGTTGGAGTTCTTTCCGCCAGCCACCCCTGCTTTGGAAAGTGAAATGTGCTTGACGCTCTCGATATCAACGTGCTCGGGAAAAACAGCGCCGAGTGTCGCAATCTTCCCACTCCGAAAAGTGCTCACTTGGATTGGACTGGAAAAAGTTTATTTCCGCGGTCACTTCTGGCAATATTTTTCCGTTGATACTGTACAGCTTCTCTGAGCGAAATGGAGATCCGCTCACAAGAGAGATTGTCGTAGCCCAACAAATGGGGAAAATGGTTGAAATGTGGGTGTGACAACTCCTGGGTGTGACCAACGCTGTGTCAAAAGAATGTTAACTCTCAGTGGCCTGGGAATTCTGCGCACTCGTGGGATCAGATTCTGCGTTGTAAGTAGACAGGTGTTGAGTGGGCGAGTTGGTTTGTCGTACTTGAATTCGTATACCGCATGACGGAAAATGAAAAAGACGGCAGAGCCAGCCGAACAAAAAGACAGCACGCTCTGAACTTTCGTTTGGCTGGCTCGGCCGTTTCTTCATTTGCATTGGTGCGGCGCATCAGTTTCAGTGTTAAAAGCGGTGGCGGGATTGCAGCAAGGGGTTTGTTGGTAGTAGTGTCTCTGTGAATATGTGTTCTTTTTCGTCTCTTTTTCTTTTCGCTCTTACCCTTCATAAAGATGCATCGGCACCATTCAGGCGCCCACAGATGCTTCTGACGAAAAAATGACAGAACTCTGTTATGTTTATGAGAGCGATTTGTGTGAAACGAACGCGCGGGTATGAACACTTCAAACCGCATTGCTTCTCGTCCGAATGACATCTTCAGCAGAGGAAGTTCGTGTTTGCAAAACGTAAATTGCCAGCTACAGAAAAGCAGTAGTGAACTGTGCTCATTAAAACTACCTATCCATAGTATTCACCAATTACTCATATATTTGCGCTGGTTTCACGTGGACTGAGCGTGCACCCTCTGAGTGGTCCCTAGGCTCATGAAAATAATTTGTACAGCTTGACACGTAGGAAGCCTAAACGTTTACTTCCAGTACCCCGGAAGTGCGCGCTGTCTCTTGACCTTGACTAAGCATACCTTGAGGATCTAAACTCCTGGTTATGTCTGCATTGAGTTCTCACCGAAGAAATTACTATTAAAGTAAGCATAAAGCATAAGCATAAAGCATATTAAAGCATAAAGTAATTATGCTTAGGTAAGTACTTCATTGCTACAGATGATATGGCGCGTTCTATTAATTTGCAAGGTATGCTGGTTATTGAAATAGGCCTGTAGATTGATGGCTCAGAGAATTTGAATATTACAGTCACGCGACCAATTTTCCATGTGTCAGGCACACATCCAGTATCAATTGATTGTTGAAATAAGCCACAAAAGCACGTGATATAACAGGCTTAGTAATTTTAGGTAACTTACAGCATATACCATCTGATCCAGGTGATAACTTATTTGCACGAGGTTCAATAGCCGATTCGATACCTCCTGAAGTGATCACGATGTCATTCATTGTGGTCGCTGTTAATGAAGTCAACTTTTAAATCGGCATGAATGGGCTCCTCCTCAGTGAAAACGGATCCAAGAATGAGTTTAGCCCTTCTGCAGCCTCTGACGGTGACAACAGCTTATCGCCTTTAGTTAGATATATTGACTGTCCAGAAGAAGTCCCAGGATTAACCACTTTCAAATTTTTTTTGGTATTGTTTGTTAGAACAGCGTGTAAACCTTCATAAAAAATTGTCTTTAGCTATTTCTATCTTTTTGTCACATAGCTTTGCATACTTTCTATACTCCTCTATTGTTATTAGACTGCTGTAAAAGCGGAGCCAACACTAGAACCACAACTGACGTTAACCCGATACGACACTTGCATCATAGGAGTACGTATGTAGTGTTTATTGCTTTGTTATGAGCCTTGATAGCCAACACTACAACCACAAATCACGTCGCACCGACATTCCGCCTGCACAGGCTGTTTTTCCAAAGCAGTTTCTAGAACTGGCGCGGCTGTGGGGTAATAAACTTTCAATCACTTGGGGCGCATACCCATGTACCGCGCCCTGTGGGTATGTGCCACACGTGTCTGGACGAAAGGGCTTGACGACGAACGCGACAGGATTTTCGTGTTATTCATGTCATGACCAAACAATCATATTCGTGAAACGCTCTGACCCTCCCATGCCAATTTTGGTGTGCACTAAGTTCAGGAGGGGATCACGAGAACACCCGGACGTACGCGGATAGATAGATAGATAGATAGATAGATAGATAGATAGATAGATAGATAGATAGATAGATAGATAGATAGATAGATAGTAGATAGATAGATAGATAGATAGATAGATAGATAGATAGATAGATAGATAGATAGATAGATGGATGGATGGATGGATGGATGGATGGATGGATGGATGGATGGATGGATGGATGGATGGATGAATAGATGGGTGGGTGGATGGATGGATGGATGGATGGATGGATGGATGGATGGATGGATGGATGGATGGATGGATGGATGGATGGGATGGAGGGATGGTGGATGGATGGATGGATGGATGGACGGATGGATGGATGGATGGAACGGATGGATGGATGGATGGATGGATGGATGGATGGATAGATGGATGGATGGATGGATGGATGGATGGATGGATGGATGGATGGATGGATGGATGGATGGAAACTTTCAAAATGCCTTGGTTTCGCTAAGAAACGCTCCGCATTTAAAATCCGCGGCTTATCCACTCCGTGAAGGTGGTCGTACAGTGACGCTGTCTGCGCGCGATGATCCCCTTGCGGCATCCCTCGCAGTGTCCGTCGCTGCCCTCATTAGTGACGGCAACGCTTCGTTGCCGTGCTTCCTCAGCTTTGCTAGCTCGCAGTTCGGAGCCGTCGGCTCTCCGCTTGGCCTGCGCTTCGCGAGCTTACAACGCTGCGCCTTGGGCACAACGCTGCGCCTTGTATATGTGTATGTTACTGATGTGTAAATGTGTATGATGTGGCACTGACGCAGACTGTACCAGGAGGTAAAGACCTTGTCAGGCTATTTAGCCTTTAGTCTTGGCCTCCCGCAGGGAAATTTTGTATTTTTTTCCTGCAAATAAACAATGTTCAATGTTCAAAAAAAGAAATAGACTGCAACCAGTGGTGCTCTCACAGGTGGATGGCCCTGCACGTGTTACGCGAGGGCAGTTACTGGCGCTGATGGAGTGCTACGCCGTCGGCTTCCAGCAGCATGGCGTGGGTGCAGGAGACAGAGTGTGCGCCCTTCTCACTAACAGCCTAGAAAACTTGGCCGCCATGTATGGGTGCGCTTTTGCTGGTGCAACCTTAATCTTGGCCAAGACTTCTGTTACCGAACGTAAGTTTCTCGGAATTTGCCTCATCATCATCATCAGCCTGACTACGCCCAGTGCAGAGCAAAGGCCTCTCCCATGTTCCGCAAGTCAACCCGGTCCTGTGCTTGCTGCTGCCACGTTATACCCTCAAACTCCTTGGTCTCATCTGCCCACCTAACTTTGCGTCTCCCCCTCGCGCCTTTGCCTTCTCTTGGAATCCAGTGAGTTTTTCTTGATTACCAGCTGTTATCCTGCCTACGCGCTACATGCCCTGCCCATGTCCATTCCTTCTTCTTGATTTCCACTAAGATGTCCTTAACACACGTTCGTTTCCCTGACGCATTCTGCTCTCTTCTTGTCCCTTAAGGTTAGACCTATCATTTCCATTTCCTTTGCTCGCTGCGTCGTCCTCAATCTAACTTGAACTCTTTTTGAAAGCCTTCAGGTTTCTGACATTACGAAACCGTTAAGCGCACAAAGACGGGAACAAGAAGTCGACACACAGAGCGCTTGTGAGTCGTCTTCTTGTTCCCGTCTTTGTGCGCTTAACGGTTTCATAATGTCAATGTACCAACCAGCTCGGACCCAGCCTCTGATCCAGGTTTCTGCTCCGCAGGTAAGCACCGCTAAGATGCAGCTGTTATGCACCTTCCTGTTGAGAGACAGTTGACCATTCATGATTTGAGAATGCTTGCCGAATGTGCTTCACCCCATTCTTATTCTTCCAGTTACTTTAGTCGCACGGTTCGCCTCCGCGTTCGCTGCCTGTCCTAAAGTAGTATTCCTTTGCAAGTTCCTGCGCCGCGACACCTATCTCAAAGCGCTGTTCTCTTCCGAGACTGTTACACATTATTTTAGTTTCTGCATATTGATTTTCAGAGTTACCCTTCTGCTTTCCTTGTCCAGTTCACTTTTATGAGTTGCAATTCGTCCCCCGAGTTACTCATCAATGCAATGTCATCCGCGAATCGCAGGTTACAAAGGTACTCTCCATTAACTCGTATCCCTAACTCCTCCCAATCTTGGGCCTTGAAAACCTCCTGTAAGCACGCAGTGAACACACTTCTTTATTGGGATTTTGTTCCTTTCTTTATGTAGGACTATGGTGGCTGTGGAGCCGCTGTAGATTCCTTCCAGTATATTTATATATGGTTCGTTGACGCCCTGATTCTGCAGTGCCTGTATGACTACTGATATCTCGACCGAATCAAATGCCTTCTCGTAATCTATGAAGGCTACATATAGGGGCTGGTTATTTCCGCGCATTTCTATGTCATCTGATTGATAGTGTGAATGTGGTCTATTGTCGAGTAGCCTGCGCGAAATCCTGCTTGGCCCTTTGGCTGATTCAATTCTAATGTTGTCTTAATTCATTTAGCTACTATCTTTGTAAACAACTTGTAGACAACGGACAGTAAGCTGAACGGCTGTAATTTTTCAAGTCCTTGGCGTCCCCTTTCTTATGGATTAAGATGGTATTAGCATTCTTGTGAGGTTCTGCTACCTTCACCGTTACCTCATCACATTGAGGCAAAGTGGGATATTCTTCAAACTAGGAATGCTGAAAGAGTGAATGACAATACGACCACCATCACGAAATGACATGTATTTCTGTGCCGCCTGAGGCACCTAGTAAAATGTTTATTTGGACATCATTGAATACTGCCGTTGTTGGCTACATTGCGCCAAATTGGATACTTCACGATTCCGCCTGGCGGCGAAAATTTCTGGTTGACCCCACGGCTACTTTCTGGCTATTTGAAACTTCTCTTTTGGCGGATTTAGTAGCCATTTTTTATTTGCAGATAACTTGCATTGTTTCCGAGCTTTCGTGTCATGTCAGCCGATGCGCACGCATGTCCTCCTCCTGCCAGTAGGCGGTGCGCATCAAAGCGCGCCAACGCAGCGTGCGTCGCGCCTGCAAATACGGAGTGATGAACTTGCGCACATGTTGGAAAAGGCGTGGCTAGCACGTTGCTCACCTGCCTCGCGCCTATGCTGGCACTGCGCGTCAGTTTGCAAAGTCCATTCAGAGCGCGTGTTCTCGTCTGAAATTGACAAAAGTCCAGAAGATGAAGCTGGACGGTCAACCTTAACCAGAGTGCAACACCTCAACGCCACGATCTACTGGTTGTATCCCACGTGCGACAGGCAGCTCCGCAGAGCCTTAGGCTTAACGAGTCGCTCGACAACAACCGGCATTCAACAAGCGCCCAGCACAGGCGCAGAAGGGGCAGCCACGAAGGGACATCAGCTCTGTGAGGTGGCCCTACAAGCTCGCTACAGCAGCTTACCGAGCGATCGGCGCCCACCGTCCCTGACGGTGTCAAGACGCCCCGGCTTTGAGCCGCAATACAAGACAATATCGACACCCGTGGCCCCTGGCCACCCGGCTCTCTGATCCGCGACTCCCACAGTCACATATAGAACAAGCTATTTAGACAAAACTCGGATCCCCTATGAGGCTTCCGTACTCACTCGCTTTAGGCTTGCCTGCAATCCGCGCCGCTATATTCCTCTCTCTCTCTCTCTCTCTCCCAGGAGGCGCACCACGTGCCTCTCGTACCATCAGATCGACGACGTTCTTAAAAAAGAAAGTTCCCAAAAACAAACGTTTAGCGAGCCGACAAGTTCAAATACGCCACATCAACCGATATCCTCGCCCTCGAGAAAGCACGCCGCCAACACTACCGATGAAAATTCCCCCTAGGTCTACTCTAATCCGGCTGAAACAAAGGTTCCCCGAACCGCGAGAACTGCCGTCAGATGCTCCAAGGGCCCCACGTTGGGCGCCAGTGTGGGGTCTGAAAGGACCGCCGCTCTCGGAACACACGGACAGAGCACGCCATCGGACAACTAACCCGAACACGTGAACATTTCTTGACTGCTTTAACAACGACGAGCTCATCAGCCGCATCCTAATACATAACGAGCGTAGCGAAGCTAAGGAACTCTATAATAGGTCGTCCTCTCCAGCGCCTTCGAGTGGGTCGTCCTCTGGCTCCCTACTAAAAGAAGGCCGATCGTGGTGGTTGTCCGTGCTCTGCCTTCAGGGTGATTCCACGAGAGATCGAACATGCCTGTCCCGTCGATATTTTTCTTTGCCTGGGTTTTTTATATGCTATGTGGGCACATTCAAAGTGCACGGAACCGAAAATTTTATTTCCAAGAAACGCTTCCAGCGCGGCAAAAAAATATTTGAAGGTGGCGGCGCGGGCCTCCTTTTTTTGCTCACTTCAATGTTTTCGGATTTCGCGGCCGAATTTAACGCGAACTATAAATGATGTGTAGAAAAATTCTCTTGCTGGCTTTAATACGCATTACTGTAAATTACATCCATGCTTATCTTTATGCCGTCCTAAAAAGGAAGTAAATGTGAAAAAATGGCAAATACGACCAAAATCAAAAAAGAGTGCTAGTTTGAGGCGCCTTGGCACCTTTCCTATTTCAAACCGAAACTTAAAAACATTGTGAAATATAGAAAGAAGCCTTTGCAACGTTTATACAGAAGATCATTATCCTACGGGCAGCGTGAAAAAAAATACTTAAAGAAGCAAGTTTTTTCAAAAAAGTTCATTTCAAAAAAAATAAAATAAAAAAAACTCCGGTCTCAATTTTGACGACAATTTTTATCGAAGAGCGCTTATGTGAGTAAACACACGGTTTTAATATCACATGTCCTCATTTGCTTTGTTCACGAGATATAACCGGCCAAAATGATCCCTGCTGTGTGTGCTCACTTCAGTGGGATTGATGGCAGCCAGAAAACGTGCGGTGCGGCATGATTAAGGCATAAGTGGCCGAAGCTGCCCAATTGATGATGTTTTGTCGGCACTTTACTAAAGTGCTTTCCCATGTCGAGAACAGCAGAGATCAGTGGGGGCGCCAGACGGACATTATCCTTAGTTTTGACAACGAGTGTGTTCTACAAATTAATTATCACAGCCCAAAGCGCTTAGACACCCTTGGTCATAAAATGTGAAACCATGAGCAGTTCTGCAAAGTCATTCAGTATAAACGTTTCGACTTGGTCTAGCTGTTCACTACACGCGATGCGCGCAGCCCCTGGCTACGTCCGAGTATAATGTGCCAATTATTTACGCATTCACAAAAAGATTGCTGAGAAAATCATTTTCGTTGCGCAATATTTTTTTCCTTGCTCTTTTTGTTGTTGCCTACCTCCAGAAGCTGCTGTCATAGGCCGAGGATCTTCGCGACGTCTGCTAGCATTGCTTTACGCGCCTCAAGAAAAACCTGTCTACATCTAACCGCGATGGGGTAGGCCAGGCATTTCTTCAGGAAGAAGCGATTGATATCTTCAACAGGCGCGCCCACCTTTCATCTGATGCTTGTAGGCGAGGTTGTAGGCTACAAACTGTGTACACGTTAGCCCTTCAGAGGGCGGCAGCAGCCCACTTTCACACACGGTAGACACAAATAAAACCTGAGAACACATTTTTCTTGACGAAAAGCCGCCAGAGCAAGGTTTTGCTGCAGCAGAATAATTAAAACTGAGATTTACGCACAGTGCAAGCTGATAACAACCATGAATCGCACTGAAGTGAGCACACACAGCAAGGGTCATTTTGGCCCGTCATATCTCGTGAACAAAGCTAATGAGGACTTATGATATTAAAACCGTGTGTTCATTGACATAAGCGCTCTTCGATAAAAAATTTTCGTGAAAATTGAGGCCGTAGTTTTTTATTTTATTTTTGAAAATTTACTTTTTTGAAAAAACTTGCTTCTTTAACTATATTTTTCTTTTTTCACGCTGCCCATAGGAAAATGATGTTCTGTATAAATGTTGCAAAGACTCGTTTCTATATTTCACAATGTCTTGATGTTTCTGTTTGAAATAGGAAAGGCGCCAAGGCGTCTCAAACTTAGCACACTTTTTATTTTGGCCGCGTTTGCCATTTTTTCACATTTTCTTCCTTTTGAGGACGGCATAAAAAAGCATGGATGTAATTCACAGTAATGCGTATTAAAACCAGCAAGAGAATTTTTCGACACATCATTTAAAGTTCGCGGTTAATTCGGCCGCGAGATCCGGAAACATTGCAGTGAGCAAAAACAGGAGGCCCGAGCCGCCACCTTAAATGTTTTTTTGCCGCGCTGGAAGCGTTTCTTGGAAATAAAATTTTCGGTTCCATGCACTTTGAATGTGCCCACATAACATACAAGAAACCCAGGAAACACAAAAAAAAATCACAGCATATACACGGAGTGAATGATGATGAGTGGGCGAAGCTCCGGAGGTTCATCGGTAAACCGTGAATCTTCCGTGAATTCTGCCCAGTACATCATCACCGACGTGAGATCGGGCGCGTTTATACTAAAGGTTCGATGAGTTATGACGACTTGCAGCTCACTTAAATTTTACATGTACGCTGTGAATTTTCATTGTTTAGAAAACCATTGCTTTAGAAAACATCTGGCGTCTTTCGTTAAGCAGCTGGCGTCTTTTCGTTTTGCTTTAGAAACATCTGGCGTTCTTTCGTTTTGCTTTTAGAAAACATCTGGCGTCTTTCGTTGGTTTATTTCATCAATCAACGGCGTTTTGAACAAAATTTTTATTGTTTAATCATGCACAGGAGAAATCTCACCAGGCACTACCTTGGAGGTAAACAATGGCTGCTAATGGAAATGAGAGACAGAAGAAGTCGGCTTTTAGCTAACACTTACACTTCTACTTCTACTAACGTTTCCTACTGGAACATGCCAATGGCTGCTAATGGGGAATGAGAGACAGAAGAATTCGGCTTTTAATTACCGCGCACGCTGCGAATTTTTCATTGTTCAACAACGCACAGGAAAAATCTCCCACCGGCACCACCTTGGAGGTCAAGATCTGGTACTAGCGTTACGACTGGTTACGCACTACGACTACGACAACTACGAGGGACGAACGGGTGCCGCCTTAATGGTGCATCCAGACGACGGGCCAAACTGCCGCCCGCCGCGGGCGGCTGAGTCACGTGACGCCGGGGCCGCGAGGGGCCCGGCCGCTTGCGCCGTACACACGCGAGGACCAAAACGAGAGGGAGATGCGTGGGCCAGGCTAGTTCAAGCCTCTCGCCGCAGCTTGGTGGGCGACGCTGCGACAGTCACTTTCACACGCGGTGCGCGTGCCTCTCACACGCCTCAAGACCCCAGGCTCCGCTCAGCCGTCTGTCTATTCGCGCAGTACACACAGAGCTGGCAGAAACAGAAAGCCTATTTTGCAAAAGAAGCAAACAAATAAAGCCAGGAGTGATGGTACAAAAAAATTTGACAAACTAAGGAAACGAACAACATCAACAAACGCGTGTAAAAGCGGGCAGACCACGGTGTGTGGCTTCCCAAGAGGTTGGTGGCGTCAGTGAAAGGGTTGGCGTGTGGTTAGTCGCTGACAGAGGTCACAATAGGGGGAGGGGAGAGCAGCGAAGGCTACGGAGCTAGACAAAAGAGGATAGGAAGCGCCGGAAAATTGGAAAAGGCACTGCCCACAGGCGAAAGTCGGGAGCGCTTCGCATGCGAACAAGAAAAAAATGCCGTGACGGAAAGATATGCACTGAGAAGAACCGCGCGAGATGCGCGAAAGACCTAATTGATACCAGGTGACAACACGAAAGCTAAGAAAAAAGAACGTACCGCTACGGAAGTTCTCAGTTTGAACATGGAGGTTGCGCGAAAGAAATCCCTGGCGGCTATGGCTCTCGCGCTATCGGTTGAGGACGACGAGGATCTGCAGATATATTCGTTCAAAATTGTCGGGAACTGCTCCACCAATGGGAGAAAGTATAACGTATCATCGTCGCTCCACGTAGTCATCTTTACACAAGCACGGTAGAACGAGTACTGGGCCGCAAAAACGACGCGAATGATCCCGCGTGCTTGTTTTCAAACAGAAACACGTGTTCGAATAGTCGCCGGCGTGCCCAGCTGCCAAAAAAAGATGATAAAACCCCGGTTTTGTTGACACACCACCCCCGCGAGCGCGCGGGCCGCCGTCGAGGGCCGGTACGGGCGGCCCGTGAAAATGTTTTCGGGATTTCTAGCGCCCTCCCTCCCCGGGCCGCCCGCGGCCTCTCCCAACCGGAAGCGGAGGGTCACGTGACGGCGAGGCCGCGGGCGAAAAGAGCGGTTTGGCCCGTCGTCTGGATGCACCATAAGGAGCTTCGCCCCTAAAATATCGACCGGACAGGCATGTTCGATCTCTCGTGGAATCACCCTTGACAGTCGCCATTGCGCATCGTAGCCGAGTGTGGTCCAATAAAGGCATTTACTCTAGTAACACGCTAAGTACCCTTATACAATACGATTACAATACACAGAAAACATCACACACACGATGTACCGCGAGGGCGGCATCGCCGACGCTTGACTCACGACGAGAGGCCACGGGCCGGACCCGCGGAATTGCGCCCACAGGCCCCACCGAAAGCCATGCGCTCAAGCACGCTGCGAAACTCCAAAACGAGATTCTCCTCTATTCCCTGCATGCCCGCCTATCCTCGCCCCCCCTCCCTCCCCAGGCGGCGCTGCTGGCGCCACCGTGCTAACGTTACACCGCGAGAGCACAGCGCCACCTCTCGCTCGGCGGCTGTTTAAGCTAACTGCGTCTAATCCGCGGGACGCGCCTTGCTTGCGGCGAGAACGACATTACTGGGGGTGATGGTACCCCCCTCATCGTGGACCGGTATTACGGTAATACCCTAGTTACACGCGCACGCTAACCTCAGTTGCGACAAAGCTCAGTTAACCGCAGTAAACTGCAGTTACCGCCAACTGCAGTTGGCACCTGTGGGTCGCTCTTGGCTTTTCCTCCTCCCCCTTTGCCCTTTCTTGCTTTTATCCTGTCCTTTATATTGCCTTGTTCTTGCAATAAAGCTTCAGTTGATAGTCTGCGCCTGTTTGTGCTTTCCTCTCCTCTTGTGTCACCGTCCGTTCTTTGCGCAGTTACATAATGGCACCTGTTACACGGGAAAGCTGCCGATGGTTTTCGGCTGTGAAACAGGTCACGTAACACGCAGCTTCACGAATAAAATATAAAGATTTAGCTGCGTTTCGTAAATATAGTGGCAAATAAAATGCCGCTAAGATGCAGCTGTTATGTACCTTCCTGTTGAGAGATAGTGGTAAACTACCACTCATGATTTGAGAATGCTTGCCGCAGCTCCCTGATGGGTATAACACGACGGAGGCGTTGTCAACAGTGATATAAATATTTATTTCTCAAGGCTCCCTTTGAAATAAATATTTCCTGTTTACACCTGCAGTCCCCGAGCTTAGTGCATCACGTGTTTTGACAATGTTTGACAGAAGTTCAGGCTGGTGCTCGCAACTATGGGCGAAGTCAACTTGTGGTCGGCGCGAAAGCCAAGACAATCCGTTGCCTGGTATGGGTGTGTTCCAATACTCACCGTAGACAGCTAAATAGGCAGCTAAGTGGACAGCGGCCATCTTAAGTCCCAGTCCAATTCTCACGTAGCCCGCAAAATAGACAGCTTCGAAAAGACGCCATCTGAGACAAATACGATGCAGGCTACTTTGCTGACCAAGCAAGATGGCGGCTCACCGAACTGCTCGGATAGCTCTGATATCGCCGGTATGGTCGTCTGCACACCAGCAGACCCTTTTCCGAGCGCTCAATGTGAGCTACGTTCAATTTTTGATAGATTTAAACGCGAAAAAAAGGTAAAAAAATAACTGTTACGTTTGTTTTTCTTAGCTTTTTCTTGTCGACGCGAGGTGGCGTCACGTCGCGCAGACGTCTTCTAGACGCGTTCCATTTCTCGGACAACATGGGCTCGATGCTGTCTTCTAAGCTGTCAGCGTAGACTGTCTACGGTGCTGTCCAGAATTGGAACACTGCCTATGTTTACCATGATTAGAGTAACCTAGAATAGGGGGAGTGTCGAATGCGCCGGCTCCCGCGTGCGCCTTTTGCGGTGAACTCCCGCGCCGCGCCGCTGCTGCGCCGGACCCGTGGACTTTCCGCTCTCGGGAAGCGCGTGGAAAGCGAGGGGCGTCTGCTGCGCGCTGTAGTTTTTGCTCTGAGTTTCCACACAGGGCACTTGAAGTCTACTTGATTTTTATAATGCGGTGCGGAATGGAGCTTATCCATCTTTAAGCGTTGTGTTAGTGCTGGGGCAACAACAGAATGAAAAAAAAAAGTCATAGTTTCGCCGCAACGGCGAAGAAATAAATGCGATAGCAATAAATTGTAATGTAACGCGAAGAATGGAAAGCAGCTCCAAATCGCCAGCGCGTCGCTCGAGCCCAAAGGACGCACGAAAAGAACGCACACAGGACGAGCGCGAACTAATGCGTCACAGCTCGACACTTTGAAGCGCACTGCTGAAACATAAAGCAGGACGCACGAAACGAACGAACAGGTACACACAAGACGAGCGCGAACTAATTGTCACTTTTGTTACTTATTTCTGTTTGAACAGCGCGCTCCTTTCGCAAACGCGGCCGCTGCAGCGAGCGAAGCGAAGCACCCCACCGGCCGCCCCTTCTTTCCTCGAGATAAGCGCACGAAAGCGACCACGCCCTGTAGAGCGAAGAGCAACGGCGATCGCAGGAGCTGCGCGCGCACGTC
Source organism: Rhipicephalus sanguineus (assembly GCF_013339695.2). Lineage (NCBI taxonomy): Eukaryota > Metazoa > Arthropoda > Arachnida > Ixodida > Ixodidae > Rhipicephalus > Rhipicephalus sanguineus. Next base: position 218,362,700 of record NC_051177.1, on the reverse strand, counting down.
GCGCCATCTATGTAGCCACTAAGAAAGCATGCTGAATTACATGGTGTATACGAATAGCGCGCCGTTAGCAGGCTGAAAGTCGGTGCTGTCGTGGCCTAACGTCTAACGCGGCGGGCTGCAAAGCGAGTGGTCGCGCGTTCGATTCCGCGCGTCGGAAAGAATTTCTGAATGATTTTTCTTTGTGGCTTTTCTATATATATACATACTTATACATATAGGGTGAATGACGGCGACGGGGACGGACATTTTCCAGCCGAGACTGTCCATATAATTGCTATCGCAATTAAATCGTGTCAAGCGGCATCAGCGTGGCCTAGTTCCGGTGATAGAGTTCCAGAACGTTGGTGCGTGCGTAAAAACGCGCAAAACGAACACGCACAAGTAAATAACGAAAAAAGCTCTTTCTCGCGGGTAATCGGGAATAGCATCACGCATGCAAGAATTAAGAGTAATAGATAAAGTAAATTACACGCGCATTCAGTTAAAATACTTATACGCGCAGTGACCTCTTCACACTACGAGCTTTTTACTCATATTCGCCAGTGGTTTGCTAGCCATATGCACACCACTTTATTCGACAATTTCTTAGCCTCCCATGGCACTTTATTACGGACAAAGCACACCAGGAAGACGTAAGGGAAACAAAAGAAAGAGTAGTGACGACCATACGACCGCAATGCTGTTGGCTTATTTTGTTTCTGAGGTGTACAGCAAGGCTCACCGTGCGCAAACATTTGAAAAAAAAAGCAATGGCAGGTAAACTAACGTTATTCCACAAGGTTTTGCATAAAATGTGTGATATAAAAAATGCTTTACAAATATCCAGATATCAAAGTTACAAATACCCCAATTCTTGCTGTACAAGTTAAGTCTGCCGGAACTAAAATACGCAAGAAATTTACAAATGTGAAAGTCTAATCACTGAATCACTTCACAAAATTGTGCAAATACAGAGACTTATGTACCTAACCTGAAAAAAAAATGCAGCATGCGATATATATATATATATATATATATATATATATATATATATATATATATATATATATATATTATTACGCCTTGTACCTGCCGGACTAAGAAGGCGAAGAAGTGTGTGGAGGTGGAAAAGAAGAAGATCTCTCAGCAGCTTCTCCCTGTGCGATCTTTCCGTCCAAGCCTTCTGTCAATAAACCCCAAACCCTTACTGTGGGCGTAACAGAGTGGTGGAGGTGCGGGGTAAGGCAACCAACGACGGAACCGCTACCCTTCGGACTTCGCCGAAGTCGTCGCTTCGCCGGCCTGCCTCCTTCCATGCCCATCATGCCTGACGACACAGACACTCGGGAACCAGCCCCAGCAGTTCTTGGCCGCATCACAAAGAGCCACGACCCTTGTCCGGGAAGGCTAACGAAGACGTGGACGCATGACTCAAGCACTACAAGCAGGTAAGCCACTACAACAAATGGGATCCTGCCTCCCAGCTATCTCACGTGGTTTTTTACCTTACCGATGTTGCACTCGTCTGGTACAAGAACCGTGAAGACCTATTGACGTCATGGGAACGCTTTGTTGAAGAGATCACGAAGTGTTTCAGTAACACAGCTGCGAAAAAGAAACTTGCTGAGCATATTCTTGCACAAAGGGCTCAGTTACTCGGAGAGAGATGTGCAATGTATAAGGAGGAGATTTTGAGGCTCTGTAGTCAAGGAGATGCCAGCATGTCCGAAGAAGACAAGGTGGGACATTTATTGAAAGGCATTGCAGAGGATGTCTATAACTTTCTCATAAGCAAAGAAAGCCTAACTTCAGTGTCAGATGTCATTCGCCACTGTCGGACGTTTGAGTCATTGAAGCAGCGCAGAATAACTCCGAAGTTTGGTCGTCTGGCCAATGTCACCACGGTGGCCAGTGTAGAAACTACACCAACTGTTGACCTCGCTACAACCATCCGTCAGATCGTTCGGGAAGATCTGCGCAAACATGAAAGCATGAAGCATGAAGTGGCCGGCACCTCTCGATGCTATTTCCCGCGAGATGTGGCTACCCCGCAGCTTGGGGATTTCGAGAATCCGTCCGTCAACGCACCGGAGGTTACGGAATCCCAGCCATCCATCGCTCAAGCACAGAGCTAGATCACTGTACCCTCAGCGCTTCCGCACCGAACGCCCATACCGCCGACCAACGAACGATTATGTTGAGCGTCGCACTTACGCAAATGATCATGTCAACGTGCCGGAACACGTCGAAGGGCAGCGACGACTGCGCCCAGCTCCCGTGTGCTGCAACTGTGGTGTGACCGGTCACATATCAAGGTACTGCGATCGCTCGCGAACACCACGCTATGAACGGCCGCCACCCTGGACGCAGCAGCCTGATGTCCCACCTTTTGAAGAATGCTGGACCACCCAACCACGACCCAATAGCAGCTTTTGGCAGGGACTCTTTCGCAACCGTTCTCCTGCCTCCGTCCGAAGTGTGACACTACCTCCAGCACGTCGACTGCGCCGGTCTCCGTCGCCCCGTCGCCGCTGCTAGTCACCACATCAGGAAAACTAGACAGCGCGGCCGATGGGGGTGAGGTCGCTGGTGACTTGCTGCAAGAAGAGATACCTCCACCAGTGTTTATGAACAAAGTGCACGTTTTTGTTGATGGTGTAGGCAAAATGGCCTTGGTGGACACTGGTGCGACCGTGTCGATCATGAGTGCTGCATTCAAAGGTCGTTTGGGGCGCAAAGTGATGTTTTTGTGGGAGAAATCGACAACATTCTGTGGCGTGGGTGGCAACTCGCTGTGTCCGATTGGTGTTTGCACCGCGGCAGTGTCGCTGAGTGATCAAGTGCTTGCGATAGAATTCACGATTCTTCCACGGAGCACGCACGACATAATTCTGGGCATTGATTTCCTGCGAATGTGTGGGGCCACTGTTGATTGTAGAAACTGCGAGGTGTTCATAAGAGACACTGTTCCTGATGGACTTATGGAGAATTCGGGCAGGGAACACGGTGCACTCCGAGTCCACGAAGATACCGTTGTCCTGGCATTCTGAGCTGTATGCGTTCCCGTAGTTCCTTTGCCTATTTACGACAGCGATACCAGCTTCGACGCGATGGTGGAACCTTTCCATTTAAGTTGCATTATGAAGAACACGTTGGTACCCCATTGCATAGTTTCAGTGAGGAAAGGGTGTACGGAACTTTGGACCATAAACTGTTCAAATGAACCAGTGCTCTACCAGGAGGACTTAAGCTCGCTTCATTCAAAGAATACTCGCCGACGACAGTAGCTGTCCTCAGTAACGTTCGACGTGATGACCAAGTGAACGCTTGCTCAGACGATTCGAAAATTTCACCTATGGTCGACAAGTCACTGACTCCCGACAACCGCAGTATACTTCTAGACGTTCTGCTAAAGTGCTTGCCGGTTTTCGATTTTTCACAGTGGCCATGCGCCTTCGATCCCCGCGTCTCGTACACGCCACAGGATAAATACAGGAACAGCACAGCCAATCCGACATAAACCGTACCGAGTATCACCGTCCGAGCGCAAGATAATAGACGATCAAGTGCGTGAAATGCTACAGAAGGGCGTCATCCAAGAATCATCGAGTCCTTGTGCAGCTCCAGTGATTATTGTGAAAAAGAAGGACGATACCTGGAGATTCTGTGTCGACAATCGCCGTTTGAATACCGTCACCAAGAGAGATGTTTACCCTCTCCCACGAATTGATGACGCCTTGGACTGTCTAGACTTTTCGTCTATAGATTTACGCTCAGGCTGCTGGCAGATTCCTATGCATTCTATGGACAAGGAAAAAACTACTTTCATAACCCCGGACGGACGCAATGAATTTAACGTGATGCCGTTTGGGTTATGTAATGTTCCCGCCACATTCGAAAGGTTCATGGATACTATTCTGCGGGGCCTAAAATGGAACATCTGTATGTGTTATCTCGATGACATTGTGATTTTCGGGCGCACATTTCATGAACATAACGAACAAGTGGACGTCGTTCTGGAATGTATTAGAAACGCCGGCCTAGTTCTTAATGCGAAGAAGTGTCGTTTCGGCGAGCGACAAACCTTGGTGCTTGGACACCTCGTCAAAAAAGATGGCATCAGGCCTGACCAAAACAAGACAGCGGCCGTGAAAGCGCTTAAAACACCTCGCTCAACGAAGGAGCTTCGTACCTTCTTAGGCCTGTGCTCGTATTCTCGACGATTTATTCCTGCCTTTGCGGACGTTGCCTTCCCCTTGACCAGCCTGCTCCGTCAAGGTGCTAGTTTTGAATGGACACACGACTGCGAGACTTCCTTCAACAAACTGAAGTTCCTACTCACGTCGCAGCCTATTCTCCAGCACTTTGATTCTTCTGCGGCGACTGAGGTTCATACTGACGCCAGCGGAATTGGCATAGGTGCAGTTCTAGTACAGCGCTGCAATGAAGAGGAACACGCCATTGCATATGCCAGTAGAACTTTCAGCGAGCCGGAACGCAATTACACAGTGACTGATCAAGAATGTCTGGCACTCGTCTTCGCTGTTCAGTGATTCCGCTCATACCTGTACGGTCGTCCCTTCCAAGTGGCCACGGATCATCATTCCTTGTGCTGGCTTGTAAGCCTTGGCGATCCATCCGGCCGTCTTGCACGCTGGGCCCTACGCTTGCAAGAGTACGAATTTACGGTATTGTACAAGAGCGGCAGGAAACACGCTGACGCTGATTGCCTTTCGCGGATGCCGCTTGATACGACAGTTTGCGATGCCGACAATTTCGATCACCTCATTGCGTCAGTGACACCACTGGTCCCGGCGCTTCGTCTGCGAAGGGCGAAATATTACGCCGCGTATGTGCCGGACCAAGAAGACGAAGAAGTGTGTGGAGGTGGAAAAGAAGAAGATCTCTCGGCAGCTTCGTCGTGTGAGGTCTTCCCGCCCAAGCCTTCTGTCAATAAACCCCAAACCCTTACTGTGGGCGTAACAATATATGTATATATATATATATATATATATATATATATATATATATATATATATATATATATATATATATATATGTATATATATATATATATATATATATATATATATATATATATATATATATATATATATATGGGTTTAACACAACGGAGGCGTCGTCAACAGTGATATAAATATTTATTTCCCAACAGTTTCAGGAGGGGTCCTCCCTTCGTCAGGGGATGAGTTAAATTGACGTCGAAGTTCGAACTTGTTTCTTGCCGCGTCCCTCTCCCCTTCAAGGACATTTCAGAGAGAGTGAAGAAGACGACGAAGTGAGAAAAAACGAGGGAGAAAAAAGAAAAAGAAAACTGTATATGGCCTAAAGTCGTTGAAAGTCCACATGTTTAGGATCTCGTGTTTCCCGTTTTTATTCGTTCGCCGGGCCACCCAAAATTGTCGCCGCGGTGGGCGGGATGAGCCTGTGCCACCGCACGTGAGGGAAGAGTGTCCCCTTCATGGGTCGGCTTTCCACCTTTCATCTCAGCCCGTTCCTTGTGAATGGCCTCCAAGTGGAGGCCATTTGGAGGCCATTCTCTCGATTGAAGTGTTATCTCGATCAGTACTGACGACGACGGCTGAAATAATACTCCCCGTAACACTATTATTGAACCACACGTTGAGCTCGAAGATTTCGCTGTGCAGTAAAGCGTGCGAGGTTGAGTCGAGGAGGATGACGCGTTGAAACGGGTCGTTGAGGAGCGCGGTAGTATGCGGACGTGGATTTGAAGTGCTTTTCATGCCCACTGGCATTTGAGTACAAAAACACACTACCGAATACTTATGTGCTCTAGCAGCTACTATTTAATTTATGGTCTCCTAAAGCACTTTTCCAAGCCATCATCAAAAATCCTGAGTATCAGAGTTCATTGTCATACGAATCAATCACACTACAAAAAATTCGGCAGCTCCCACGCATCGTGGGAATCGGTTTCATGCGACGCAGTTAGCAAGTATGTCTATGCTGTATTTTATGGCTCTCAGCCAAGCGTTACGAGGTGGATCGACGTGTTTTTGTAAGTGTAGTAGCCGTGTACACATCGAGGGCTTACCAGGCACGTCGATAACACTGGCGTTTAAATGGTAACGTCAGCCCTCACGTTATGGTACACACGTCAGTATTATCGAAACTAAGTGCACTTTATGGCGCAATCATGTGAATATCATACGTAACTTTCGTTAATGTATTCCTCCGTGGTCGAGCAATGCTTCAATATAGCTTGCTGAATCATAGGAATACACATGTAATGTTTATTACACTGCTATAAAACAGGAGCCAACACTGGAACCGCAGACGTTAATCTGATATGACGCGTGCATCGTAGGAGTACATATGTAGTGTTTATGGCTTTCTTGTAAAATGAGATAGCCAGCACCACAACCACAGTAGACGTTGCACCGCCATTACGCCTGCATAGGCTGTTTTTCCAGACCAGTCTATCGACTTGGCGTGGCTCTGTGGTAGAATACCTGATTGCCACGCAGAATGCTTGGGTTCGATTCCTGCTGTGATGCTAATATTTATTGTTTCCATTTGTCGGGCGAACGCTGCCGATGTCGGCTTTTCTTAACGCTGTCGCATTTAAATTACCAATGTCGGTTCACGCCGTTCCGGTGTACATATAAACTGTCAATCACTTGTGGCGCATACCCCTACATGGCAACCAGTGGTAAACGGGTATGTGCCACACGTGTCTGGAGGAAACGGTTTGACGACGTACGGGAGAGGATTTTTTCACGTTATTTAGGTCATGACCCGACAGTCATATTCATCAAATCCTCTTACCCTCCCATGCCGATTTTGGCCAACACCAAGTTTAGGAGACGATCATGAGAGCACCCAGACGTAGGCGGCTAGATAGATAGATAGATAGAAAGAAACGCTCAAAGTGCCAAAGGCTCGCTAAGAAATGCTTCGCATTTTAAATATTTCGAATCTATCAAGTACTAGCGGTGTCTTAGGGAATTCTCGCATGGTTTAAGCGCTTCCTGGCTTCTTTCGTCCCACGAAGCGCGCTCGAAATGGGTACATCATAAAAGCGCACATCATAAAACCGAATCAATCTATTGCGGTGTGATTCAGGAGCGCGCTCGTGTCTGCTGAGTACTTTTAGCACACTATAGAGCGCGACGTCAGGCGTTTGGCGGCACCCTGTGGTAAGAAGTGCATCTGATCCAACCGCTGGTCTCGGTCTGCTATAGGCCAATAGCAGCAATCTGCTGTATGACGACCCTCTTAGAAGAGTTAGGACAGGCGTCCGCATGAAGGTAGGTTGCTTAAGAAAGCGATAACTTCGTGTTCTGCCTGGACACTTTCCTTGCCGGGCACGACTGCAATGTTTGCCTGAACTGGTGAGAGCGTCGTCTTCTTGCCGATATGTTCTTTTTTGCCAAACACGAGGGGTCGTGCAGGGCCCCTTTAAAGCTCATCGCTAATATTGCCACGCGCGCTTGTTAGTTTAGATTTGATATGATCGGGTTTCACTCACAAAAACTGCTACCACCAAGCACCGCAGGCCGCGCGGCAATGTTTAGAAACTTCGCGATTGTTTCAGTGTTCCGTCAAGATTACACGCAGGCCAAGAGTAACCAAAGTTTATTCTAGATCTAAAGCGAACACCAGCGATAGCGCTGGAAGCTTCGATAAGGCGACAAGTCGACGAAATGCTGGAGGATGACATCATACAGCCTTACAAGCGACCGTGCACTTCACCTGTTGTCTTGGTAATAATAAAAATAATTGTTCGGGTATTACGTCCCAAAACCACGATTTGATTGAGAGGGACGCCGTAGTGGAGAGCTCCGGAGCTTTCGACCGCCTTGGGTTCTTTCGTGTGCACCTAAATCTATGTACATGGGCCTTGATATTCACACGGGCGTTTCTTATTATCATTTTGCTGTATTCAGTTCTTGCCCACAAAGACTGTCAGCAACGCTCAGCGCAAACTACGCCTCAGTGTTCGAGAAGCTTCGCGAGTATTGTAGATCATTTTGTTAAGATTGCGCGCGAGACGCGAACACTCGAGCTTATTCTAGAGATTGCGCGAACAACCAGCGATATCGCTGGAAAGTTCGATAGCGCCTGTATAAAAGCCGACGCGCTTCACCGCTTGTCAGTTGATCGACGGTCGACGCTCTGTTCGCCGCTATTAGTGTATTGCTTTTCAGTTTCGCGGCCACAAGTTCGGCCAAATAAAGAGTTTCATCTCTGACGTGCTGACTGCCGCCTTGTCAACGTCACGACCACGTGACAATATTTTCGCCTCCAAGCGGTTGCCTTCGTGACGAAGGAAGGAACGCTGCGTTTCCGTGTCCATTACCGTCGCCTGAACAAGATCACGAAGGCTTCTATCCGCTCCCACGAATAGGCGACAACTTGGATCGACTCACTAAAGCAAAGTGCTTTTCTTCGATGGACCTCAAGGCAGGCGATTGGCAAATCCAAGTCGACGAGAAATACCGCGTAAAGACGGCGTTTGTAACACCGGACGGCCCGTTCGAGTTCAAGGTTATGCAACTTGATCTTTGGAGTGTTGTCAGGATTAAAGTGGCAGACTTCTCTTGTCTACTTGGATGACGTCGTCTTCGCTCCCAGCTTTGACGAACACCTCCGACGCCTTGAAAAAGTACTGCAGAAAATCAGGTCGTCTGGCCTAGCACTCAGACAGCAAAACTGCCGATTCGTGTAGGGCACGTCATCCTAGGGCACGCCATCAACTGTGGAGTTCGTCATGGGTTCGAAACAGCGCGAGAAATACGAGCACACCGAAAGAAAGAGACAGGACCAAGCGCTGAGCTACCAACAACGCTTTTTATTTATGCGAACACGAACAAATACGCTTTTCACATGTTAGGAGGGGGATGGGTATTGAAGAAACGTATGAGCCCTACCCTAAAGAATGCATCAAATTAACAGTGCGGATAGCTCATCGTTTTCTCGGTTAACGCTATCGAAGGTGAACTGACACATGCTGACCCAACGTTGTGCATTATGGAGGCTTCGTAGATTTGTCGGGCTGGGGAATCTCGGTATCTGCGAACGATGCGCATCTGCCGGAAATCGGGGCTACACCCGCACCTAGCGCAATGAATCGCCAAATTGCTGCCGGTCTTCGCTCCAAGATTACTGGCGTGTTTTCGCCGGTGGTCATTCACACACCGGCCCGTCTGACCGATGTACAATCCTCCACAGGACGTCGGGATCTCGTATGTTTTGCAGGGAAGAAAGCGAGTTGCATGTTTCTTCTGGCACGCGGATTTCTCAGAACTTGCCGCATTCACTCGTTTGCAGAGGGAGCTTTGTTTTATAGGAGCCGAGTAAACCACTGTTACTCCCGATCGCTCAGCCGCTTTTCTCACCCGGTGGGAGACGCCGTGCGGGTAGGGGATGACGAAAACTTTGGCCTTGTCAATTTGCGGTGGGGCTTTTTTTTCTTTGCAACCTAGGTTCGCGTAGGACCACTTCTGCCAGTCTTGCCAGAAACTGTTCTGGAAAGCCAGCCCTTGTCAACCTGTTCACTTGAAGGGCGAAACTTGAAGCGACTTGATGGGGGCAGGAACGACTTGGGACATTCCTCGCGGCGGTGAATGCGATGGCGCGTTTAACGAGCTTCGAGTAACGAGATGAAAGTGGCAGAAGGTCCTTCCTCGATTGTGGGGTATAAATCTAGCAGGTATGGCTGTCGTCCAGATGAGTCGTGAGGCCAAGGAAGCATATATTTTTTTTTGCCTTGAGGTAGCTCCTTAGTGAAGGAAATTCCAGGGAAGTTAGTGCTGAAGCTGCTGTAAATCTTGTCTGCCATGACGCTGGCTAAGTCAGTGTTCGCGTGGAATAAACAGAGGAACTCATCAACAAAACGAAAAATCTTCACCCACTGGATCTTCGTTAGGCTCTCCTCTGAGCGTCTGTCGTACCTTGCCAAGAGCAATTCGCTTAAGATGGGGGAAATGCAAGATCCCATGCAGACGCCCTCTTTTTGTACTGTCTTACGACTTGGTTGCTGAGCTAAAAGAATTAAAGCTTTAAAAGCCTGGGACCACTGGCGCCAACGGCGGAGCTCGCGCGACCCGCAGAAGATAGCCGCCATCACTACATTCCCGCCACACACCGACAATAACGCCGTGCGTCGACCTCTCGACCTGTGTAACTATTACAGGCGGTTTGTCAAAAACTTTTCCTGCATTGCCAAACCACTTAGTAACCTGACCAAGACCGACGTCGACTTTTAGTGGGAAACGCCGCAAAAAGAGAACTGATACGACGTTTGCAGTCCGCACCGATTCTGGCACACTTCGACGAAGATGCCGATTCAGAAAAACATTCACGTGTAAAGCAAAAGCTTTTAAGCGCACGAAAACGAGGACAGAAGAACTAAGAATTTGACAGGGCAGCGCTTGAATAAAAAATATATTAAAGAAATACACTCCGACGCAAGCTGCGTAGGACTTGGCGCCGTACTTGTACAACGGACGGAAGGTCGAGAAAGGGTCATCGCTTACGCTAGCCGGTCGCTGTCGAAGGCCGAATCAAATTATTCGACGACAGAAAAGGAGTGCCTTGCCATCATTTGGGCTACATCTATGTTTCGCCCCTACCTATACGGCAGGCTTTTCAAGGTCTTGAGCGATCATCACGCCTTGTGTTTGCTAGCAAAGTTGGAGGACCCTTCAGGGCGCCTCGCACGGTGGAGCCTCAGACTTCAGAAATTTGACGCAGCGCAAGCGATGTTGAAATACAACCAGACAGCTCACCGAAGAAAAACTGCCTATCATCCGCAGACGAATGGCCTATCCAAGCGTCTGAATAAAACCCTCACCTACATGCTGGCAATGTACGTCAACGTCGAACACAAGACTTGCGACGGCATCCTTCCGTACGTAACCTTCGCTTACAACATCGGAGTGCAAGGAACAACGCACATGGCACCCTTCAAGCTAGTTTACGGAAGGAGCCCGGCAACGACGCTCGACGCCATGCTGCCAACTGCCACCGTGAAATATGATCTCGACGTCGCCGCTTATTTGCATATCAAGATCCAACAGCGATCCCCTGCGTATCAAGATCCAGCAGATGATCGACAGCCGTCACTGCAGTCTTCGAAGACGTCACATGGAATACCAAGCGGGTGACCGTGTGTGGGTCTGGAAGGCGATGCACCGACGCGGACTTAGCGAGAAGCTTTTTCAACGATACTTCGGCCCGTACTGGGTACTTGGACGTCTCGGCGCACTCGACCACGAGGTTGACCCCGACGGCATGACCAACTCTCAGCGGCGCCGGGCGGGCCCCGGGCCTGCATGTGGTGCGCCTTAAGCCGTTCTATGCGCACTAGCGAACTTTTACAACTTTACTGTTCTACGCGCTTTCGTGTTTCCCTATACTCACGTATATGTTTATTTTTTCGAATGTCCGCCGCGATGGTTTAGCGGTGACTGCTGCTGACACGAAGGTCGCAGGTTCGATCACGGCCGCGGCGGTCGCATTTCGATGAACGCGAAGTGCTACAGGCCCGTGTACTGTGCGACGTCAGTGCACGTTGAAGAACGCCAGATGGTCGAAATTTCCGGAGCCCTTCACTACGTCGTGCCTCATAATCATATCGAGGTTCTGGCACGCAAAAAGCCACAAAAACTATTACCACTACTCGTCGCAGGTCACACCGCAGTGTCTAGAAACCGTGATTTTATCAGAATGCTCTGTCAAGATTACGCGCAGGCCACGAGTAACCAGGTTGATTCTAGCCCCAGCGTTAACGCTGGAAGGTTCGATAAGGCAGGCATAAAAGCCGATGTATTTCACAGATGAGCAGATTAGACAACGCCCGACGTCCGTGCTCGCCGTCACCTCTGCACAGCGGGTGTCGCTTGTAATCAGGGTCTCCTTTACCGAGCGCAAGTTCGCCCACTAAAGGATTTCATCTTTACCCACTGCGTCGTGCTTTTCTTCACCGTCACCCCAACGGCACAATATAAAGTACGTTTTAAATTCAAAGAAATCATACCTCCAGTTTTGGAAGTTGCGCATAGTTCCAAGCAATATCCGAACGCACGTTCAACAGAGTTGCAGCAAAAGGACCGACAAAGCCTTATCACGGTCGCCTGCTTCGTCTAGCATACAGGGAAATCACGTTTTTCAATTCATGTTTTGCAACTGCTGTGAGCGATGCAGTTATAGGAGTGTACAAGTACTGCGAAGCACTAAATGAGATTACTTTCCGCACACTTTGTTAAACTTTGTCGAACGTGCCACGCTCTCACGTTAATGCCATGAACGTTTTAACGCGATAGCGTTAAAGAGCTCGTATCGCAGAAATTCCGTCGTCGGCGTCGGCACCGTTGGTTGTGAGCGAAAAATCATCATCTTGTCCGTGACCGAAAAATCGAAAAAGCTGCAAATAAAATAAATAATAAAAATATTCGGTCCGAGTGAGAATCGAACCCAGGCCGTCTGCGTGGCAAGCCGGTGTTCTACCACACAGCCACGCCTCTGCTTGGCGCTGCATTGAAAGTAACTTTCATGCTTCCCAAAAATACGCGTCCTGTATACAGGCGTCACAGTACGAGATGCAATATCGCAGTAATATTGCGTGGTACAAGCGTACATTGCCATCGGGCGTCACACCATGTCAATATCATAACGACTTTCTGGTTTAAAGACAGCCACCCATTACAGAAAGCACATTACTGCGCGTTTTCCTTGAAGACCACGTAGTGGGTGCATCGCAACTTCGTAAAAGTTTCTCGCGCAAAATTGCCCCTGTTTTAAAGCATGCTACCCATTACATAAGGCACACACCTTAGTGCGCGCATTCTGTTAAACACTCGTAGTGTTCGAAGTGCGCACTAGGGGCAGGATATCCCTATCGCGTTCAACTCTTAAAGGCGAAGCTTAAGCGTCCCCCAATTTTATTTCACTCTTTGCAGGTGAACTACGAAATCAAATCACCAGCAGCGATAGCACCCATGTGTTGGTCGACGCGAAACTGGCTGAGAAAGTGAAAGGCGTCACTTCTACCATTTCTCTGAAGGTATGTGCGCTGGAAGAGTGGCAGTGTCGAAACGGGGATACCTGAAAATAAGAAAAGATGTACTACACTGCTCTGATTTATTCAACGAAATATTCGAGAAATTTTATCGCAGAGCTAGTGATAATGCTAGAGGAGCTCTAAGAAGCTTTCCTCCGTATTTCACAGTTTCTCCTAATACAGCTCCGTGAATGTCGTCTTCGGTGTTTCTCTTAAGGGCCGTGTGAGTTGCACATCGCTCATAATAATTTGACGAAATATGCCAGCTAATGAGGCAATAAACCTGTTCATTTTGAAGCAGCTTTTGAAGTGAAAAAATGCAGGCCTCTAGGCTCCCTTTTTTGGTGGTTACAGAGGCGTTACGTGAAACGCTTACAACGCTTAAACGCTCGCAAGGCCGCACACGGTGGAGCTTTCCCATCTAGAATAATACAATAAAACTTTTTGTTGGGCTAGTTGGTTATTCGACATAGTGTAAGATGATCAGCGCAAACTTGACTCCCGCAAACATACACACAAACACTCACTCATCCACCCGAGGAACACACACGACACTCAGCGCTCACTACCAACTGTTTATTGCACCTGAATGACCCTCTTATATAGGTACAGAAAAATGCACAAAACCAATGAAGAAGAAAGGTGCGCATGTGGAAAGCAACACACAAGCGAAGTATGAGCGCCCCCACCCCACCAGGCAAAAAAATTAAACAAATTTAAAAAGAAATACGAAAAAGCAGATACACCAGCAGATCACTAAATCCTTGCCTCGAGAAAAGATATTTCCTGTTGATGTAACACCAACGACGGCTCGCTAACACAATTGTCCTTATTTTTTCCAATAAAATATGCTTCCAACAGCAGAAGTGCAGATGATTTCAAGCTTCTTCCAAGAACCTGCGTGTCTGTAAATCGTGGTTCACACCCACATGCGGAAGTATGCGCCACAAGATGCGCATACTTATCCTCGTTTCTATTAAACTTTAGCGCATGCCCCTAAGCCGGTCATTCAGGCATCTCTCGGTCATCCCGATGTACTGTTTTCCGCAGGATAATGGAATAGAGTATACAACTCCCGTGGAACATTTGACGTAGGCTTTCACATGTTTCTTCAGGCAACCGCGTCTCTTGCTACCGCAAATGCGCGGACACAACTTGGCTAGCTTTTCTGGCGCCGAAAAGACCAGAGCCACTCCATGCCTAGCAGCAACCTTCTTCAGGTTATGGGAGAGCTTGTGCACGTACGGCATCACATGAAGCTTAGAACCCAATGGGTCCCAAGCAGCTCCATCCCTTTGTGTTCCACGTTTCATCTTCTGCATGAGAGCCTCGGCGACCGTGTTTATGACCGACGAAGGGAAGCGCGCAGCCGTTAACCGGTGGATCTGATCATAAAAACTACTGTGCATCTGGTGTGGACACGACTTTGTCAACGAAGATTCCAGGCAAAGTGAAGCAATTCCTCTTTTAACAATCTTAGAGTGCGCAGAATCATACGGCAACAGCCCCTTTTTCACACGAGGATGGTAATACCAACAAAAGTGTTCACGGTCCCACAGTAGCTTGAGGTCTAAAAACTGTAGGCAGGTCTCTGTGGGTACGTCGGAAGTGAAACTAAGTCCGCGTCCAAATTCTTTAAAAGCACTTAGTACAACATCGCAATAAGCACGCTCAACTTCATAAAAGGCATCGTTGATACACCAGTGTTGTAGGCGTTACCGAAAAAAAGTAACTAAATACGTTACTCGTTACGCTAACAAAAAAGGAACGCGTTACCACTCTACGCTACCTCTTAAAAAAGGTAACGCGTTACCGTTACAGTTACCCTAAAAAAGTAACGGACGTTACTTCCGCCGTTACTCTATGGTCAGAAATTTTATTCACCGCATGTCCACTGTAGGAACCCCAAATAACAGTTTTAGAAAGCTGATATTTATGATTCACACAAAACTACTGTCACAAACGACAATTTTTGCACGAAGTACTGATTTAACGAGAATAGGTTGCACAAATATGTCGTACCATGCGTGGCAACAGTAGCGTAGCCAGAAATGTTTTTCGGGGGTTGGGCGGGGGGCGGTAAACCATGCTTTATGTACGGTTGTGCGTGCGTTCGCATGTGCGCCTGTACATATACACATGGAAAATTGAAAGATTTCGGGGGGAGTTGGGAGGAGAGTTGAACCCCCACCCCCTTCCCCCGGCAACGCCAGTGCTTGGCAACAGTGGAGTGACCTAAAGTCGCCTGTACAGTCACATGTGATGGCTGACTGTGTGGCAGATGGTAAATCCATTTTCTCAATGTGACGTTAAACACAAAATTTGATTTTATCATCAACGCTCCCCCTCCTTAAAGAAAACACCACAACTCTCAATGAACTTACAGTAATTCTGACGGTGTGCTTCTACTAACAAGACCGATGATCAAATAGTCATAAAAAATGCTTAAACCGTTTAGTTTTGGGGAAAAAAGATTTGCACACATATGCATTTTTCGCCTTTGAAAATCTGTATACTTGCCTCAAAAATTGCAAGCGTTTATGTGAAGGTGTTCAAGTCAGCCTCGTTCGCTGAAAATTTTGGTAACTATAGAAACGTGTGCCCGCAGTTGCTGATAGAAAGAAGCAAATTTCGTTTTGAAAACAAAGTTGATAACCATCGCTAGATTATTACAAGGAGAATTTTCTAATAACTACGGCTTACTTGTAGAAATAAAGAAGCAGCTGCATTTCAAAGCTGTCATCGGACAGATTGCATCTCTTCTTAATGAATACGTCCGCACCTAAACTAAATGGGCATTCGAAGGACGCATTGGGTGGTACTCTTAACGCCTAATCAAGAAAAATAGCGCGAAAGAACGTATGACGAGACGAAGAAGGCTACAGCACAAGCGCATCTGCTGTAGCCTTCTTTGTCTCGTCCTACGTTTTTTCGCGCTATTTTCATTCATCACGAATTACCAACTCGTCCAACAGTTTATTCGTAACGTCTGGCGGGCCGGCATGACTACGACGCTGCGACAATAGAACGTTGGGGCGAGCTCTGCAATAGTGGCGCCTATAAGACGAGGGAATTTTGTGTAAAATAACCGGGATAATGTAAAAAACATGGTTGATCCCTCCGTCATAGGAATCGGAATAACACGAAAGTAAAACGTGCCCTTGTAGAAGTAACTGAATGTTTACTCTAGATTGATACGAGAGAGTTTGCACAATGTATATTGATGTCTGGCAGCTATAGCACCGTTTAAGGTGGATGCACCCACTTTGATGCTTGGTGGTACATCTCCATGCCGACGACTAACGTCCATGTTCAATGATTAAACAAACCCTTGTGGTAGCTGTAGTAGTTAACGGTGTAAGCGTAATCAGAGAACGAGATGTGATAGCCAGAAGAGCGTCGCATATTGGACGCAGACCTTGATCGCCATCTCGCGGCCTGTTAAAATGTGATTGAACACCACGGCCGCACTATAGGGAAACGCAAAGCGCGTCGTGCCGCCCTGGTAGCCCGGCCGCAATTTTGCTCGGGGCGAGCGCGCAGGCAGGGAACGCGGTGTTACAGCCAGGTGAGGCAGGCGCGCGTCGCAGAGCTATTTTTGTTTCGATTAGCGTGATGCTGTGAGCGAGGCCGACGCTTTTAGGACGCTTGCGTTAAGGTCGCCACCTCGCGATGTGGTAAGGCATTGACCAAATTGCACTTCTATTGAAAACGCGCCGAATGGGACGAACGTGTAACGCGTCGCAGGTACTAATCGCGGAGGGCACAGTAATGGTGAATTACTTGCCGCCCCCAGAGGGCAACACCACCCCGCCGACCCGGAGAGTGGTAGATATAAAAGGCGCATTTGTAATGCCTCTAGAGTCTGTGACCGTGGCGCAGTGGATAGCGCGCCCGGCATCTGCTGTTGCGGACCGAGCGGTCGTGGGTTCGATGTCCGTTGACGGAACTTTTGTCATCTGATTGTGTACATTTTTTCGACGTCATTTCCGTGACGGAAATGCGTCACTGAAGTCTTGTTGGACCCCGGCATAACACACTTTCGTGTTAAAAAAAGTAAAGAGTAACGTGGCACCTCACGTTACCGGAAAATGTTAACGTAAGTACGTTACCCGTTACAGTTCCTAAAGAGTAACCAGTACGTTACTAAGTTACCGAAAAAAGTAACGCGTTACCGGTAACGCCGTTACATGTAACGCGTTACCGGCAACACTGTGATACACACACTTATCGAAGTAAAACCATCCTCTTGAGAATCTAAAATGTGATCGGGGGGTGTATAGGGCGCCCGTTTGTCTAAAAGAATTAAGAAATCGTCAACATATCTAAAAATTTTTAAAACCTTCCCCCCACTTAAAAAGTTATCCAGCGCCCTATCTACGTCAGCTAAAAAAATGTCACACAGAACTGGGGCGACACACGAACCTATACAGATTCCTTGACCCACAGAGACCTGCCTACAGTTTTTAGACCTCAAGCTACTGTGGGACCGTGAACACTTTTGTTGGTATTACCATCCTCGTGTGAAAAAGGGGCTGTTGCCGTATGATTCTGCGCACTCTAAGATTGTTAAAAGAGGAATTGCTTCACTTTGCCTGGAATCTTCGTTGACAAAGTCGTGTCCACACCAGATGCACAGTAGTTTTTATGATCAGATCCACCGGTTAACGGCTGCGCGCTTCCCTTCGTCGGTCATAAACACGGTCGCCGAGGCTCTCATGCAGAAGATGAAACGTGGAACACAAAGGGATGGAGCTGCTTGGGACCCATTGGGTTCTAAGCTTCATGTGATGCCGTACGTGCACAAGCTCTCCCATATCCTGAAGAAGGTTGCTGCTACGCATGGAGTGGCTCTGGTCTTTTCGGCGCCAGAAAAGCTAGCCAAGTTGTGTCCGCGCATTTGCGATAGCAAGAGACGCGGTTGCCTGAAGAAACATGTGAAAGCCTACGTCAAATGTTCCACGGGAGTTGTATACTCTATTCCATTATCCTGCGGAAAACAGTACATCGGGATGACCGAGAGATGCCTGAATGACCGGCTTAGGGAGCATGCGCTAAAGTTTAATAGAAACGAGGATAAGTATGCGCATCTTGTGGCGCATACTTCCGCATGTGGGTGTGAACCACGATTTACAGACACGCAGGTTCTTGGAAGAAGCTTGAAATCATCTGCACTTCTGCTGTTGGAAGCATATTTTATTGGAAAAAAATAAGGACAATTGTGTTAGCGAGCCGTCGTTGGTGTTACATCAACAGGAAATATCTTTTCTCGAGGCAAGGATTTAGTGATCTGCTGGTTTATCTGCTTTTTCGTATTTCTTTTTCAATTTGTTTATTTTTTTACCTGGTGGGGTGGGGGCGCTCATACTTCGCTTGTGTGTTGCTTTCCACATGCGCACCTTTCTTCTTCATTGGTTTTGCGCATTTTTCTGTACCTATATAAGAGGGTCATTCAGGTGCAATAAACAGTTGGTAGTGAGCGCTGAGTGTCGTGTGTGTTCCTCGGGTGGATGAGTGAGTGTTTGTGTGTGTGTTTGCTGGAGTCAAGGTTGCGCTGATCATCCTACACTATGACATCTAGAATAAATAGGGGCAACCTGATGTGAAACACGCACGAAATATGAGGTACCTGAGATAAATGTTCATTTTAGTAAAAATATATGAAATACTTGGTTTACTTGGGCTTCTAACGGTCTGTTTCACACGAGGAGTGTAGTCCGCTCTCCTGATCTTTAAGGAAATTGTGGGTCACATGTGGTTTGTGTTTAGTTCCATAAAAAAGCATAAGGATAGTGGCAACCGATAGAGTTTTATTCCCTGTTCAATAAATAATAACATTTTTATTCAGTCTATCAAGAGTGCCATACCGACATTGCCGCAATGTGTCCATCAGTACTCCAAGTTGGTGCAGACAAACTCCAGATAATAAATCAGGCGCACATAAAATCTTCATAGCAGTTTATAGCGCAATATTTTTGTTGCAGTTTTTTTGGGAACCAAAGCAAATAATTACTTAGCCCGTGTATTTCATAAATATTTTATTCGTTATCGGAGGTTTGTAACTACTCGGTATATTGAGTGATGAAAGCGGGCACCAAGTTTATATTTAGCAAGCATAAGGAGGGCAGTAACTGCTTTTGCAATATGAGATTGCCGCCTTTATAATGTACTATTTGCCTTCTACGGAGTATTATCAGTGCATTTTACGTGCGACCAGAAATTTAGGCCACTACTACGCTGAAGTGAATACAAATTCCATCCCGAAGAAATTAATCAAACAAAAATGCGTCGTACACAATCAAATATTTATGGGAGAAGGTCAGTGCAGTTCTAGAAAGTGCGAGAAATGTTCAAACGTTGCTACAAGTGCTTGAAGTTTTTATATGAACATGCGAACATCATTCTTTGTTGTATAATATATATATATATATATATATATATATATATATATATATATATATATATATATACAATGAAGAAAGAAACTACGACTTTCGTTGGTTTGGCACTGTATATTTTAACCAACGTTTCGTCTGGTGGACCAGACTTTGTCAAAGTCTGGTCCACCAGAAGAAACGTTAGCTAAAATATACAGTGCGAAACCAACGAAAGTCGTAGTTTCTTTCTTCATTCCTTATTCTATCGGGGCCCGCGTGATTCTTTTCCCACTACTATATATATATATATATATATGTATATATATATATATGTACCTTGATTTCGTGAAGCACTTCCTGGATTCGGTCGTGTTACAGGTGCGCCAGCGACGCGGACGAACAAACGAACATAGCTATATGTATGTGTGTTTGAGTAGCTTCGCTAGCGTTGTAGATCGTTTTGTAAAGATCTCGCGCAGGACGGGAACAGTCAAGATTATTCCAGAGCTTGCGCGATCACCAGTCATAAAGCTGGAAAGTTCGATGCGATGTATAAAAGACGAGTTGCGGTGATGATCAGTATTTATTGCGATAGCAATTATATGGACACTCTCGGCTTGTTTTGCCGTCGCCGTCATGTCCCAGATATGTATATGTATGTATATATAAATAAAACCAACAAAGAAAAAGAAACAAGAAAAATTCGGCAGATCCCACGTACCGTGGGAATCGATGTTATGCGAAGCATAAGCGGGATGGTGACCGTGGCGTAATTTTTCACATTGAACGAAACGTTACGGAATGATGCTAGAGAAATATGGAAGTGGTATACGCGCACTCATATGTTGAAGAGTCGCATATGTATTATATAACCAGTTGCTTACAGTTGCGTAACGATGGCAGCAGCAACATGGGTGTTACCAACGCCAGACGCGGTAACCCGATATGTAGTGCTTATATTCTTTAATACTTGATAGCGCGAATCCAAACGGGACAAAGAAGGAACACAGATGCACAGGACAGGCGTTACTCGCAACTAAGCTAAATTCAGGAAAGTTTCCCTAGATATATACATAGCCGAGCGGCACGCGCAGGTGCACTGCATGTATTTTGCAGTCGCAGTTACAGTTGTTATGCTTATACTTGTCCGTTATGACGGACAACGCACTCCCGTTTCACGAACCCGTGTGTATGTGTAGAAGGGGTTCTTGACAGTTCTTGAACGAGGTCATCATCACCGTGATCAGTCAGCACCAGCAGCTGAACCAGACATGTTAATCGGATCCGTTCGTAATCGCGGCAATGAGGAGTCTAAATGTAGTGAAGTGCGTGGTATAGTGCAGCTGGTGGAAATCCTGGATGCCTTTTACGATGAAATGATCCATGATGCCTCCTGTCGTGGACGTGGTAGCGAGGTGTTTTGATGCTCTCTCCACATCCAATCCGTCTTTCACGCAGTATAATGACCAAGCGCTCTTGGGTCTTGATAAATCAATGTTGAAGTCACCGGTAATCATGAGAGACCTGGTTCTCTCAGCAGATTTATTGCAGGAAGCATTGCTTCGGTTTTTGCGTATTCCACGTGGCCCACGTTGCGGACCACGTGGACGAGTGAATGGTAATTGAGCGTCTTCCAGGAGTGTTCTGCCTTCAGTTTTCTTACTTTCCTTGCGTCCGCCGCGGTGGTGTAGCGGTTAAGGTGCTCGGCTGCTGACCCGAAGGTCACGGGTTCGATCCCTGCTCCGGCCGTTCCATTTCGATGGAGGCGAGATGCCCGTCTTCTGTGCGATCTCGGTACACGTTAAAGAATACCCGATGGTCAAAATTTCCGGAGCCCTCCGCTACGGCATCTCTCATAATCATATCGTGGTTTTGGGACATAAAAGTTCAACAAATATTGTTAATATCACTTTCCTTGCGTGTCAATGTGTGTGTACGCGGTTACTGTGTTGGTTGAGACTCTGTGTCACCTGTGGCACATACCCGCATAACATTAACTCTGGCTTACGGGTACGTGCAACACGTGACTGACAAAAAG
Organism: Rhipicephalus sanguineus; assembly: GCF_013339695.2. NCBI lineage: Eukaryota > Metazoa > Arthropoda > Arachnida > Ixodida > Ixodidae > Rhipicephalus > Rhipicephalus sanguineus. The sequence continues at coordinate 218,341,258 of NC_051177.1, read as the reverse complement.
GGTTTCATGACGTACGCGACAAGTATTTTGCGTTATTATTGTCGTGACCAGTGAATCGTGTTCGTCATACACTGATCCCCTGCTATGCCAATTTTGGTATATTACAAGTTATGGAGACGACCAGGAGAGCACCCAGACGTAGTCGGCTAGATAGATAGATAGACAGATAGATACGTAGATAGAAACGGCCAAAGTGCCTGAGGTTCGCTAAGAAATGCTTCGCATTTAAAAAATTTCCGAATTGCGCCACCGGAATTCGAACCTGCGACCCCTCGCTCCTCAGCGGGCCGATTTAAACAGTTCGGCCACGCGCTACCTATTGTGTAGAATGCTAACGGCGAGCTATTTATATACACCATTTAATGCTGGCGGTATCTAGATCTCGGAGGTGCTTGCGCGTGTGCGGTATCACCCGCGAGATTGCCCACAGGGCGCGCTTTAAAGAAATTATCCTAGATTTTGCTTCTGTTTGAAAACTGCCCTAGAGACGCGCACTAAAAAGTGGTCCATTTGTGTACCCACACGCGATGTGGAACGCCTGGTAAAAAATGCGTCGAACGCCACCGCGCGGCAGGAGACGCGGAGGGGCCACTCCACGCATCGCAGTCTTCAAGAAAACAAAAATATCTAAGAGCGTTTGGTTGTAGCGTGCCGCTCAAACATGAATAAGTAACTGAGACAGTTCGCGCTCGTCCTGTGTATACCTGTGCGTTCGTTTCGAGCGTCTTTCTTTGTGTTTGAGCTGCGCAGCGCGCTGCAACTATCGAGCTGCTTGATGTTCTTGTGACTTTGTAATTCGTTGCTATCGCATTCATTGCTTCGCCTTTGCGGCGAAACTGTGACTTTTTTTCGACGGCCGACGCTCTGTTCGCCGCTATCAGCCTACAGCGTGTATTGCTTGTAGTGTGTCGTGTGTCTTTTCGTTTTCCGGGCACAGGTTCGCCCGGAAAAAGAAGTTAAGTCTAACACGCCGACTGCAGCCTTCGGCAACGTCACGGCCACGTGACGATGTCGATGGTTGTTGCAGAGAGGGCACAATGAAAAAGGTTTCATGAAGACAATTTTCACAATGGTCAAACATCAAGTGACAACATCTTTATCTAAAATATCTAATAATAGTTCAAAATTGGACGCACCTTTTGTCTGTACAGCGTCAGCTGGTAAACTATTCCACAGGTTAATAGCATTAGGAAAAAAGAAAACGAAACAAATCAATACGGATTCGTATCGGTCGCAAAATCAGGGGGTGAATTCATCGCAGACACCGTTTATCAAGCCGCAGTTTTATGGATGTGTCTTTATTTTTGCGCTTCCATGTAATATCTGAAATTTCAATCAACACCTCTGCCTTCCTAATTCTAACAGTTCCAAATCGCATGCTTTTAACATATCCGCAACCGAGTCTATTCTCCTACATTTCAAACAAATAAAATTACAGAAAATCGCTGAATGCACTCTAATTTTTAACAGCAAAGCTTTGAAAGCCTTGCGCGAGGTGTGATTTGTGGACTAGCAAAACCTCGCCGAGCGATGACATCACTGCGCGTCGCCAAGGCCACCGCGCGCATCCATTTACTTATACCCCAATAAATCAGAAAAATAAAACGAAACGCATCGCTATGTTAGCTTGAAATTGGATACACGTTGAGGAGCGATCGATATCCAATCGATACCCAATCAATAGTGATCGATAACCAGTCAATACACTGTAATTTATGAAAATGAAACGAAACGCATGCCTATGCTGGCTTGAGCTTGGATACACCTGCGATGGCGAATCGATACTCAAACAGCAGTGATCGATAACCAATAAATACCCAATAATTCGTAAACTGCGCCGCGACACGTATGTCTATGTTCGTTGAAGCTTGGATACACGTCTAGTACCGCTCCATAGCCAATTGAAAACCAATCACTACTGTCCGATAACTAACCGATGCCAATTACGACCTCGACAAAACCAGATTAGCATTACTTGGCCAATCTGGACTTCGTCGGGCCCACCCATACCGATCTATGACCAATCAATACCGATCGATATGCCAAACTAATGGAACACGATACCGACATGGCATAGCCATATGTCGTATAGTAAGGAAGGGGTGGGAAAGAGAAGTGGGGAGGAGGGACGCCAGAAAGGGAACGCCAACCAGCTCCGCTCCGCGCTTAGTCTTCGCAGCAATAGTGCGTAGCTGCCCCAAGTTATCTTCTTAAGGACTTTTTGATGCAGACTCCGAACTGCTCTCGCATATTCTACAATAGGGCGCATCATGTGCCAATAATTTCATCTCTCTCGTAGCTTTCAGCATTTTCTCCGAAAAACATGATTTGCGATAGGCTGGCAAAACATACGTTCTACATGGTGAGTCAATTCAATTTATCTGTAATTATTGCAACAAAGTACTTCAAGTTAGTCAGGCTTAGAAGAATTCTGTCTTGACTCTTATATTCAAACAAAAGTGGAGCTTTCTTTTTGTTATGTGGTTGTAAGTGGTTTTTTTTTTCTAAATAATTTCGATCACCCATTTTTTACACCGCGAACTTAGTGATTGAAGACAGCGGTTGACTTGAAGCAGGTCATCTCTCACTGCAACTTGACAATACATTGAACAGCCCTCAGCAAAAAGCTTAATTTTGAAAGGTGATTTTATACCTGAGGCAAGGTCATTTGTATACATCAGGAGGAAGAGAGGTCCTCATACAGAGCCCTGCGGCACTCGTGCATAGACCTCTAAATTACTCGATGCACCGTTTTTTTTTACATTAACAGCTTGTTGACGACGTGATAAATATGCAGCAATCCAATCAAGCAACAGTGTACTGATTCCTACACAGCGAAGGTTCAAAGGATGTTTTAGTGAGAGACTTTGCCAAATGCCTTCGCGAAATCAATAAACATGTAAAGCCTAACTTCTTTGCAGACTGGTTGGTTCATACTTGTAAACTTGACTTACTGCGCAACCAGCAGGAAAGAAGGAGGGAGACAGGAAAGAGCGCAGACTACCAACTGTTTATTCTCAGTTCACGAAGCCACTATGTAGGCATGCCACGCTGCGCCATCGCGATGCGCACAACACCAAGGTTCATTTACAACACTGCACCGTGGACAGAGCTGTGAAAAACCACCTCATTTTTTACCGAGCGCCACGTTTTTTTGTTGTCACATAATCACAGGGTGTACACCTCTACTTTTATCTCTTTATTATTTTATCTTTTGACAACTCTAAGATGGCGCGGACAACATATGAAAAGCCACAGTGAAAATTGAAAAGGCCATGGAAAATGACTAAAACTAAAAAACAACACTGCTCACATGATTCAAAGCCATCTACTAAAGAGCAACAACGATGAAACACACCAATGAGGCAAAACACCAAGATTCGCAAATTAAAACGGTCTAAAAACTTTACAAAGCGTCATACGGGAAACAAAATAGGCAAAAAGAATGCACAGCAGCTAACCCTCATCGAAAGGTTAACAGAAGAAAACATTTCCAAAGTGTTACCCCCAAAATTAAATATGGCCATTTAAGAACACTATTTCTTTGTCCGAAAGCGATATCGACGGCATGCTTATGCATTTGTCATTGTACTGCCTTATAAAATACGCTTCTACAATTTCCCTTTCGGTCTTTTCCCTTGCTTTTGCCATGACCGATATATTCTCGAATCGGGCCGTACAGCCACACGTCCTACAGTGAAAATCCAAATGGCCACCATTTTTACCCCTTACAGCCAGACTGTGCTCACGCATGCGTTCGTTGAGGCAGCGCCCCGTCTGCCCTATGTATGCTCTCCCACATGATAAAGGGATGTGATAAACTACATCAGAAACACACCGAGTTAACACGTTTGCATGCATTTTTGAGCAAACCGCCTTCTTCTGTTTTGTCATCAACGAACAGATCTGCCCCAATGTTCTAGGCGCGGAAAACGCTACATCAACACCATACCTATTAGCAACCTTTTTCACATTATGGGATATGTTATGCAGGTACGGCATAACATGTACAGGTTTCTTCTCCTTTTATTTGACTTTGGGATCACCACCCTTGTATTTCTGAAGAAGGCTTTCGCAAGCACTGGAGATAATCTGCATGGGGTATCCAGCTGCACCCAGACGAACCACCTGTATCTTGAAGCTCTCACGCATCAGATGCGGGAAGGATTTGTCAAGGGCTGCTGCACAAGCTGACAGCACTATGCCCCTTTTAGATGCGAAGTATCTTAAGGCGGAGCTCAATCCGGTGGTGGTGGTGTGCGGCGTCACCACCCTTACTGCGCATGCGCATACCCTCTCCACACAACTCCTCTCCACTCCCCCTCTCCACATTCCCTCTCCCCTTCCCCTCACCACTCACCCTCTCCACTTTCCCTCTCCCCTCCCCCTCTCCCATACCCCTCTCACTCCCCTCTCCGCTCACCATCTCTCCTTTCCCTCTCCACTTCCCCTTTCCATTCTTCCTCTGAAACGCGGGCTAGACATGCCGAAATTCTCTCCTGCGCAACGCCGCGATGAGCTCGAGCGCATGCGCGTCCCCTCCCCTTCTCTCTCCTCTCCTACGCTGCCCCCCTCTCGCCCGCCTGTCGACCGCGTTACCCGCTCGCCCTGTGAGAATTAACGGCCAGGCTAGATGGAAGAGACGACGCGCGTAGCGTCCCTCTTCGCGTTCCACGACGCGAGGTCGGTAGCATGCCCAACGAACGCCAACGGAACGCGATCGTGCAAGTGCTCCGGCTTCGCATCGCCTCATGGTCCCCTTTAGCGGGAGATGGTGTAATTTTTTAATCAACTTTGTGTGAGCGCTTTCGTACGGCAGCAGGCCTTTCTTGGATCGCGGATTGTATTTGTAGCAGATGTGCTCTTCGGTAAACTTCAGCCGTAGGTCCAGAAACTCGATCTCATTTCCGACCGCCATTTCATGAGTGAACTTTAAGCCACTGGAGTGTCTGGTAAAATCCTCCAGGATATCATTCACAGCATCATGCACACGTTCGCCCGGTATCTTTCTAACGTAGTCGTTGACATACCTGTAGGTGCGAACAGCATCCAAGGAGGACGGCTCATCCTTCAGGCGCTGGTCAAAAGCTGCGAGGAATATGTCACTCAGGACAGGTGCGACAGCGGAACCAATGCAAATTCCGGCTTTTTGGACATACATAATATCCTGGTGGCTGATTACAGTGGACTCAAGGTAGAACTTTAGAAGTTCCAAAAAGTTATTAGTCAAAATGCAGTACTTATTTTGGAAATTCATTTCTCCAAATTCATCGATTGCCTGCCTGACAGCAACAAAAAGGGCACCGTGTGGAATTGAGTAAAAAAGCTCTTTCAGGTCAATCGAAAAGGCCGTAGACGCCGAAGGAAGGCCTTCTTTCAACGTAGAAATAATTTCCGAAGAACTTCGCACTAAGAAAGGGTCACCGCTGCGAAGGGCTTCAAGTATGCCCTGAAGGTACCGTGACACTATGCTTTGCCAACTGCCTTCTCGGACACAATGAGGCTTTTTGTTGCTGTCAGGCAGGCAATCGATGAATTTGGAGAAATGAATTTCCAAAATAAGTACTGCATTTTCACTAATAACTTTTTGGAACTTCTAAAGTTCTACCTTGAGTCCACTGTAATCAGCCACCAGGATAGTATGTATGTCCAACAAGCCGGAATTTGCATTGGTTCCGCTGTCGCACCTGTCCTGAGTGACATATTCCTCGCAGCTTTTGACCAGCGCCTGAAGGATGAGCTGTCCTCCTTGGATGTTGTTCGCACCTACAGGTATGTCGACGACTACCTTATTGTGCTTAGAAAGATACCGGGTGAACGTGTGCATGATGCTGTGAATGATACCCTGGAGGCTTTTACCAGACACTCCAGTGGCTTAAAGTTCACTCATGAAGTGGCGGTCGGAAATGAGATCCAGTTTCTAGACCTACGGCTGAAGTTTACCAAGGAGCACATCTGCTACAAATACAATCCGCGATCCAAGAAAGGCCTGCTACCGTACGAAAGCGCTCACTCAAAGTTGATTAAAAGGGGCATAGTGCTGTCAGCTTGTGCAGCAGCCCTTGACAAGTCCTGCCCGCATCTGATGCGTGAGAGCTTCAAGACACAGGTGGTTCGTCTGGGTGCAGCTGGATACTCCATGCAGATTATCTCCAGTGCTTGCGAAAACCTTCTTCAGAAATACAAGGGTGGTGATCCCAAAGTCAAAGAAAAGGAGAAGAATCCTGTACATGTTATGCCGTACCTGCATAACATATCCCATAATGTGAAAAAGGTTGCTAATAGGTACGGTGTTGATGTAGCGTTTTCCGCGCCTAGAACGTTGGGGCAGATCTGTTCGTTAACAAAACAGAAGAAGGCGGTTTGCTCAAAAAAGTATGCAAGCGTGTTAACTCGGTGTGTTTCTGATGTAGTTTATCACATCCCTTTATCATGTGGGAGAGCATACATAGCGCAGACGGGGCGCTGCCTCAACGAACGCATGCGTGAGCACAGTCTGGCTGTAAGGGGTATAAATGGTGGCCATTTGGATTTTCACTGTAGGACGTGTGGCTGTACCGCCCGATTCGAGAATGTATCGGTCATGGCAAAAGCAAGGGAAAAGACCGAAAGGGAAATTATAGAAGCGTATTTTATAAGGCAGTACAATGACAAATGCATAAGCATGCCGTCGATATCGCTTTCGGACAAAGAAATAGTGCTCTTAAATTGCCATATTTAATTTTGGGGGTAACACTTTGGAAAGGTTTTCTTCTGTTAACCTTTTGATGAGGGTTAGCTGCTGTGCACTCTTTTCGCCTATTTTGTTTCCCGTATGACGCTTTGTAAAGTTTTTAGACGGTTTTAAGTTGCGAATCTTGGTGTTTTGCCTCATTGGTGTGTTTAATCGTTGTTGCTCTTTTGTAGATGGCTTTGGATGATATGAATAATGTTGTTTTTTAGTTTTGGCCATTTTCCATGGCCGTTACAATTTTCACTGTGGCTTTTCATGTGTTGTCCGCGCCATCTTAGAGTTGCAAAAAAATAAAATAATAAAGAGATAAAAGTAGAGGTGTACACCCTCTGACTATGTGACAACAAAAGAACGTGGCGCTCGGTAAAAATGAGGTGGTTTTCACAGCTCTGTCCGCGGTGCAGTGTTGTAAATGAATCTTGGTGTTGTGCGCATCGTGATGGCGCAGCGTGGCATGCCTATATATTGGCTTCGTGAACTGAGAATAAACAGTTGGTAGTCTGCGCTCTTTCCTGTCTCCTTCCTTCTTTCCTACTGGTTGCGCAGTAAGTCGAGTTTACATGTAAAGCCGTTTATTGAACGGCACTCAGCGACAATGGCGACAGTACAGGCAAAGCACGGACTCCCAGCATGAGCGGCGTTCTTTCAGAAGGGAGCCGAAAAGGACGACCCATTAGAAGGCGCTAGAGTGGACAAAGTTCCAAGGCTTCGCTACAATTACTCCGCGTACGAAAAAGGAGCCGCCCGGCGACCTAACTGCTTGACGCAGCATGAACCGGTGGAGCAGGAAGGAGGCAACATCGAGCGCTGTAGCCCCTGGAGAGCGGCGGTTTCGGCGTTCCGCGTGAGATGATCAACAGTCACGATGGCCCAGTGGTTACCAGCTTACGTCAGAGGAAGTGGCCCGTACAAATCAATGCCAACGCGCTCAAACGGCCGGTCAATGGAAGGTAAAGGTTGCAGACCTGCTGGCGACAGGTGCGTTGAAAATTTCCGGCGCTGACAATCGAGGCTGCAGAGAACGAACTTCTGCACGTAGCGGTATATCCCTCACCAGAAGTATCATTGTCGATTGCAGTGGTAAGCTTTGGATACTCCATGATGCGCTCACTGCGGGTCAGAGTGAAACGACTCGCATATTTCAAAACGCAGCGGCAGGCTCACTTGAGTCGCCGTGTCATCTTCACACCGCATCGCACTCGCAGTATGCATATTGCACTGTCGTCAAACCACGCATTTCACGTCCAGCGGCGAGAGCAGGCACAAACCGCGCACACATGGCTGACACAGCTGGTAAGTTCAGAAGCGGCGGTCAGAAGGTCAAGGATATCCCATGACGGCTTGGCTTCCCATGACGGCTTGGCTCATGGGTAATCCCACGACCGCACGCTGCCGAGGCCAGCCTAAAACGACTCTCTTCTCGCGTTTCTTTCTTTCTTGTTTTTTTTTTCATCGCGCGCGCATACGTTGCAACGCTTTCTCCCATCTCGTTTGTATTCCTACGCGTCTGATTGTCTGGTTTTCTCGCTCTTGCCGACGAGCAGGTGGGCCACAGCCGTCTGTAGGTCGAAGGGCAGTTTTTGTCGTTTCCTCCCGTTCGCAGCGGCCACTTAAAAAGAATCGCGTTTTCTTTTTTGTTCTTTTGCGTCGTGTTTTCTACGCACGGAATTTTATTCGTGGCGTTGAGACAGGCCGCCTTGGCCAGTTCGTTATTTAAAAGCGTATACTGAATGTGCATGCCGTGCCAATCGCCCACATCGAGGACTTGCCTGCTTTTCCTCTTAGTTTAATTTTAATGTGATGGAAAAACGCCATAAGTGAAGTCATTCTGGGGTCGAAGTGCTCCGTGAAATCTAACCCAATGGCCCAAGGTGTGCCCTCAGCAGCACCCCGTACGACAATGTATGTGAGTCGACGAGACGAAGAACCATCGTAAAAACACAGCGCTAATGTAAACGTGGAAAGAGAAACAGCAGACGAGGACGGGCGCTGACTGCCAACAAATCTTTTATTGTGCGTGCACAATTATATATAGCTTATGAAAAAAAAAAGGGGGGGGGGGACGGCACGCACATAGCACGCACATTACCGCACATAGCTCCCACAATTACGCACACTCACTCGATTCTGTAATAACGCCCAACGTCATCGCAGTGTATGCAAATCACGAAAACAGCAAACAGAAACGAGGGAAGAGTGCACGGCCGCGGCCGCACCAACACGCGCCGTCGAAAGTCTAGAGCTTTTTCACTTTACCGGTGAAGCTTGTCCAACTTGAATGACTACCGCGTACGTTCTGGAAGCACCGTACTATATCTGCACCTCAAACTACCGTCTTTAAGCCAACAAAAACCATTCTATATAGTGCGTCTGAGCGCTCTGCACACAGGCATTTTTTTTTTCACGTTCCCACGCGCCGAAGCGCGCTACACACTCAAGGTCGATGGAAATGTTATGAAGTAGACTAAAGTGCATCTCAAAACGACATCTTGCACATTCAGTAGCGCAGACACAACGTGCGATCAGCAAAAAATGACCCTTGATAATTGTTTGCATCGCTCACTATAAGGGAGCTTGCACAGGAACGCGCATAGCGGTGGCAACTCGGTTAACTGACAGCTTTAGTTGGGCATCCGCAACAGCCCTGCGGGCACAGGCTGCTGTTGGAAATGGCTGGCAGATAACTTCCGCAGAGCTGCTGCAGACGAACAGCTAAAGCTGTATGATTAGTACCTACGAAAGCAGTACACTCACCGTTAACTGGCGCCCGTTGTTCCTGTCCGCGGCTCCAGGAATATTCCGTCCTCCAAGAGTCACCGCGTTGACCGCGTCACTTCGTGCATGGAGCCGGCGTCAACACCAACACCACCGAAGACGCGCATGAACAGACACGCAACGCATTCCAATAGACGAGGAGACAGAGAGGAAAACAGAAGCGCCGTTGTGGCGCGTTGACTCGCCTCCGTCGTCGAGCCGGTCGAGCCAACGCGCCACAACGGCGCCAAAGGGCAAGCGCGCGATATGTAAGGCGTATATGGCGGCGCCGCCAATCGAAAAGCGCTTCAGGAGAGTCCCGTGACTCCAGTCGCATTGCGAACTCTCTTTTTCTGCCTGTACCTTCCAAAAGGGGTCAAATGGACACCCTAAGAGAGTCACGCGGCCGTGACCCTCTTTTGACTCTTTTTTTTTCTTAGAGTGTGAGACGAGGAAATTATTGATTAGCGCGTTCATGAATTTATTAAGCATTCTGGGAAATTTGCGCTTTCTCATGACAACACACTTCTTCCCCCTGTACAGCTGCATGCATGCCCACCAGCACAGGACGCGTTGTAGCGAGCTTCGAAAACAAATAAAAAGAAAACATGACAGAGAAGGTGAAATGGGAGATTTTGGTCTCTTTCATGATGAATGGCGTTAGATCGCGAATTTACCTCATTTCTCCCCTCTTTTATCCACATCATTTCTTATCCCAGTAAAACTGAGGACGCAGAACCTTATGACACCTACCTCATTATACTCTAAATCAGTATGGTCCAGATGCAGGTAGTATTAAGGAGGATTGCACGCCCAATTATGCTAGTTTGCGTTTGCAGCGTACCACACACAACCTCTGTTTCCCACGGTCAGTGTCGGTTGCCGGTTCGAGAGTTGTAGACCTTAGTGGTGTGTCACTATGAGGGTCCACTATAAGGGTCAAAACCCATTTCCCTTGTCGTACGTTCAATCCGTGCTCGGAGCGCGGGATCCATCCGCGTACTGTTACGCCTGCTGCTGACGTACGCGCACAGTCGAAAACAAGCCGCACACAGAGGACGTAAGCATGCGCGCTTCCGAGCCAGTAAGCGTGCGACTAATGGAAACACAGCGGATTAGATGGTAGTATCAATGCAAATAGATCGCGTCAGCGCCTAGACGCCAGACACAATATACCGCGCCAGACCGCGCAGCGAGAAGCAGCCGACCCGAACTATTAGTTGCCAAAAGCAGCCGTCAACACCGCCAAGTTACGCGGAAAGGAAACCACACAACATTGAAGCAAGGTGGCGTAGTGCACTGGGCGAGGCACCTCGAACGGCGCTGCCCTCTCCTTGGGAATGAAGCGAGTTGAATGGGAATGCGCCAGGTAAATGTAGCGATCGCTATGTCTCCGGTCCTACTTTAGCTTTTCGAAAAATTCTTTCGGCTATTTATTCCTGGGAAGGGTCCGACTCATTCCAGGGTGTTCCTCACGCCAAGCGCTTGGGGTGGTTCATGACCCCTTTGACGCCGAAGCTTTTCTAGCCGGCGTAAAATGTCCGTCGTGACTCGTGACCCAAAACTATCACCGTCATGAACCGCCACGCGCTCTCTTCGTCGTCTTCATCTTCTGCTTCGCTCCCAGCACACGTGCGCCGAGTTCTTCGGCGTGGCCTGTTACAACCCTATGTGTATGAGAAAGATTGAGTACAGAGAGAGAGAAAGAACGAAAAGACAGAGAGACAGGAAAAAAGATATGCAGAAAAAGTGAAGAAAAAGAAGAGGAGAAATTCTTGACGAAAGAAATCGTTCACGTGGCGGAATTCGCACCCGCGTACCCTCGATCCGAAGGCGAGCGCCCCAACCAGTCGGCTATCCAGGCACGCTTGCAGATCAAAGCATAGCCTTGTATAGTACAGTGTAGCAAGGGGGTGGAAAAGGGATGTAAGGGTGAGGAGGAGGGAAAGAAGGGGAGAGAGTAAAGCGTTGAACAGAAACAATGAAAAAGAGAGAAATAGAGAGAAATAAACGCAGAAAGGAAAAGCAAAACAGAATATCAACGAAAGAAAGAGAAAAAAATTGAGAGATGGAGAGAAAGAAATTAAGAGAGAGAGAAATAAATACAAATAAACACAGATAAAACAGATAGAAGAAGAAACACATACAGGAAAAAAAAGAAAAAAACGTGCAGAACTTAGCGAAACACGAAAATACAGGACTACATATAGTGCCTATGAGCTCCGCTGTTTCTTCAAGGATTTCGCCTTTAGTGCAAGCTAGGAAAATGTTTTTAGGAAGGCAAAATAATGTTGTTGTTTTTTTTTTGCGAAACTAAGATTGTCGTTGTTGTCCTGGGGACTCGGGCAGCACAACATATTCTTTCCAGCGAAACGAAGGGGGTCGCTGTACATGCACCGACGTTCTTATCTGAACACACCCTAAAGGCCGAACCATATACAGCGTATTTGCCAGCGTTTTCTGACGTTGCGTCCCTCGGCGTCGTCGCATCAACGCCGTCAGAGAGGGCGGCAAACCATATGAAGAGCGTTAACTCAGCGTCGCACAGTGTGACCAGAGGGAATGAACCTGACACCTCGTAAAGCAGTGTACAGTTTCTGTCAATGGACCAACAAGATATGCTCCTGATTATAGCTTTTATGACTCATTTGCAGTTCTGTGGTGCAAAAAAAAAAAAAAACGAGTCACAGTGCCACCGAAAAGTCTTTTTTTTTATTTGACTTGTAGCGCTACATAACGCCAATAGCTGGCGCGCGCCAGCTATTGGCGTTAAGAAGAACCACGAACTTGTAATATATGGCCTCTGAGCTTGAAGCTGCCGTACATCTTTGAGGCCACGTATTCGGCCAATACACTCATTCCTGCTAAGCCTACCGATGAACTTGAGTACGGCTCTCGGAAAGAGTTCAAAGATATCACGAGCACTTTGCTGTCGAAGCTTCTAGGGAACAAGCTAAGTCAAATACAAGCATCATTTGAGAACTTAAGGGCCACACAGTGCACGGCGACGACTTATTAGATCCGAGGCGGGCGGCAGCCATTTTGGCAGCATCGACGACGCCGTTACGTAGCGGAAGTCGCTGCCAGCCGCACGTTGATTGGTCCTGCGTCCATCGAGCTGCTTCCGGCGTCGACGCTGCCGCCCGTGATGTCTGGACCGTCCAGAGGTGGACGTTTCGGCCACCGTCACCGGTAGCGTCGACGTCGAGGGACGCCGGCGTACGAAACGCCGGGAAAACGCCGGCAAAAACGCTCTATATGGTTCGGCCTTAACATATCTTCACAACGCTTGACATGCGCTTGTATATTAACTGCACTGTCGCCACACACAGTGGCGTACCAACTTGTTCGCGAGTGGGGGGGAGGGGGGGCTAGCACCCCGCACTGCATCGGCTGTATATATATTATATATATACGGAGAGAAAGAGAGAGAGAACTTTATTCGTACTCACTGTGATGTGATTTTTATATACAAAGAGAATTTACTTAGCTATATTTAATAACTTTACAGAAGAAGTACAGTCAGTTCTACGTGGCACACACTGGGACAACCATGCCTATGTTATGCGTGTTATGGGTGCAGTAGTATTACAAGCAATACTTTTTATACATTAACCACACAACTGTATGCATTATTATTATTATTATTATTATTATTATTATTATTATATTATTATTATTATTATTATTATTATTATTATTATTATCGTTCGTCTCTTCGTTGGCAAAAACAAAAACAAAAAAGTTATTTTTTAACCTCGTAACCACGTCGCTGTATCCGGCTCTGCCAGGCCTAGTCACACAAGTCTTCGGAGGCTTCGACAGGCCCGTTCCTTTGTGCTTTTTATGGATGTCTACAATAAAGTATTATTATTATTATTATTATTATATTATTATTATTATTATTATTATTATTATTAGAATGCATTGAGCGCCTGAAACCATCCTTTTCAACTTGCACGACCGCGTTCCGTTGGCGTTCGTTGGGCATGCTACCGACCTGGCGTCGTGGAACGCGAAGAGGAACGCTACGCGCGTCTTGTCTTCCCTCTAGCCTGGCCGTTAATTCTCACAGGGCGAGCGGGGAACGCGGTCGACAGGCGTGCGAGAGGGGGGCAGCGTTAGAGAGGAGAGAGAGGGAGAGGGGACGCGCATGCGCTGGTGCTCATCGCGGCGTTGCGCAGGAGAAAATTTCGGCATGTCTAGCCCGCGTTTCAGAGGAAGAGTGGAAAGGGGGGAGAGGGTAAGTGGAGAGGGGTATGGGAGAGGGAGAGAGTGGAAGTAGAGCGGGCGATGGGGAGAGGGGTGTGTAGAGGGTGAGTGGAGAGGGAAATGGGAGAGGGTGAGTTGAGAGAGGAGAGGGGAAGAGGACAAGAGGAATGGTGAGGGGGAGTGGAGAGGAGGTGTGCGGAGCGGGTATGCGCATGCGCAGTGAGGGTGGTCACGCCGCACACCACCACCACCGGATTGAACTCCGCCATAAGATACTTCGCATCTAAAAATCACTTCTTGCGGTATGGAAGCAAACGGCTTATATATGCGCCCTGCATGGCTTCTGTAACCATTCGTTCTGACGAAGGCAGGCACTCCCGCCGAAACGTTAGTGAAGCTTGTGTTGTGCTAGTTTGTCGTCCTCTTTCTCAACTGCATTTCCCGCCAGATTCATCGAACTTCGTCCTCGCATATATATATATGCACCAACTAGCGGCTTCACATTTTGTTCTTATTAACAAGATCAGCTCAAATATTGTACACCTAAAGGAAAGTCGTGTCGCGCATATAATTCTGTTGTTGTTTGGACGCTATTTTTGTGAGTTGCAGCCCGTGGTCTTTTCACCTAACGTCCTCTCTACTCACCTGAACAGTTCGCAAAACTGTGCTTTCTGGGTTAATTTCTCTCACAACCATCTTCCCCGAAAACTATATTCTAGCCAGAGTACTTCAACGCATACTCTAGACTGCAAAATATAAACTTTTCAAAACTTCTTACTCTTGCACGAAAGATGAATGCATTTGTCCGACGATTCTTGCAGGGACTGTTTGCAATGGGCACTATTGATGGCTTCGTTTCTGCGGCATCCTTCAGAGACTTGGACCCTTCAGTATTCAGGGAACCTCCAATTGAGGATCCACGTAACCATGTTCTGGCTGTCGTGTATACTTCTGGTACTACGGGACTTCCCAAAGGCGTTGAGCTGACCCACCACTGCTTCGTCGCCACCCATAAAGCCACCATGTATGTATACTTGAACATTTTGCGTTACGTGTGGCGCGATCAGGAAAGAGATTGTTCGATAGCTGGATAGCCTAAGGTTGTCTTGAGACTGCGCATGTGCGTATGTTGTATATTTATTTGTGGGTTTGCGCTCGGTATAATTCAGTTGGAAGTGCCGCCCGTCCTGTCGTTGTGTGTTTCTTTGCTTTGTGTATATACTCTTTCGCGGCTAAAATATGTCACTAAGCAACTACCAACTAGGCCAACAAACACTCTTGTTAAAACATATTTCTAGTGTGGACGGGTAAGTCCTTCACTATCCTCAGTGTTGGGCGGACTCTGTTGGAGTTTGATAAAAGCCTACGTCGATGGAAATGCAGTTATTCGCAGATTCCGCTTTAGTTATTTCCTACGCAACCAATTTCCATGAATTTAGCGGCATTGTTGTGGCTCATTTCATTTCACATGTGATGAGTTAATAGCGCGGGCATTGCATCTCTGAATGCGGATCGCATAACCTTTCCTTCGTCTTTTGTTGCCACACACACAACACACAAAGATACAAGCTAGGAGAGGAAGGGAGGAAGGAAGGAAAATAACTTTATTGTGTCCTGCAGAACGCGACTGGGTCGCGCACCCGGCTCAGTCCCACGTAGGGACCGGCAAGCCGAGCCTGCCGGCCACCTCGCGGGCCCGCTGGACAGCCGTGAGCTGATCATTGGGAGCGGGGCTACGTAGAAGCGTCTCCCACTCCTCCAAGGTGAAGCTTGAGTCCATGGCTTGGCACGTGCTGAGGATGTGCTCTAATGTGGCTGTCTCGCCGCATGCCGAGCATAGTCCGTTCGGGAAGACGTCCGGGTATGTCTCGTGAAGGTTAACAGAATTCGACACATACAAGTAGCTATTAACCGAGTGTTCGTAAAACTGGAAGGAAGAAACAAAGTGTAGCAGGGCGACACATAGTATCAAGGGCAAGTTTATAAGGCAAAATGGCCATCAAACATGGCCTCCATATTTCGCGTAATCAATTTATTAAAGGCTAATAGAAGTGCTTCATAATCTAGCCCAGCACCATGGCCTCAGCAGCAGATTATTTACCCAATAAATGCATCTGCAAAAGGCGCGCCCAATATTGTCATCTCTAAGGGCGTGGTTCAATAAAATTCAGCCAAAGTTCCACTTCAAGTGTCAGCGTGAACAGCCTCCTGTAAAATATAAACTTCTTAATTCTTCCACCCAGCCAGACAGACTTCTGTCGAAATGTTTACATTTAAGCCTCCTGTACGCACTGCGTGCAACAGTCATAAAAAATCAATTCACCGTTTTTTACCTCGGCCGAAAAGATCCCTAAAGTCCAGGTTCTGGCACACAAAACAAGCAATGGCAGAGGCAGGTAGCTACATCAAAAATACGTGCTACCTAATCTTGCGCGGAATTTCAAAAACAATAAAATTGAGCTGTTCAGGCAGGTGATGCTACTGGCAAGAGGTTTGAACACGAAATTGGAGATAGGCGCAATTTTCGCAGTACCTAAGCGATGGCAATGAAAATAATGCAACTGTGCTACAGCGTATCCAGAGTCACCTTTTGCAAAGCGAGATTACAAAGGGCGCATTTGTTTTTTTAGCAGCGAAGCTGTTTATGCCAGCCGTCGGTTGTTCTCTGTGAACAGAAAACTATCATCATCAAGAATTGACACGCGCTATCTTCGTCCTCTTCTTCATCTTCTGCTTGGCTCCCAGAACACGTACGCCGATTTGTCCGGCGTGGGATGCAATAACTCCGACGGGCCAGAGAACGAGAACAGAGACAGAAAAAGAAAGGGAGAGAGAGGAATTCTTGGGGAAAAATTTCTTGATAAGGCGCGATTCCAACCCACGTAACTCACTATCCTAAGGCGAGAATCGTAATCACTCGGCTATGCAAGCACGCTAGCAGAGCATAACATAGCCTTGCATAGTATAGTATACCAAGGGGTGGGAAAGGGAAGTGAGGGTGAGGCAACAGGAGGAGGGGAGGGTAAAGCATAGCATAGAAAGAGAAAGAGACAAATAGAGAAAGGCAAACAAATGGCGAAGTTTGCACTAAACTTCGCAAATCGTCCACCTTGATTTGCACTAAGTCGCGCAATGCTTGAAACAGCGGAGCTGGACGATTCTGAAGTCTAACCTGGTTCCTTGTATGCTGTTGCTAGGCTTTATCTGCATTCTAAGGCAAAAGCACGTTAAAAGCGTGTGTGGTTCGTCCCTTTAGGGATTAATGTGGCTGCTACAACCATTAATTCCTTTAAGGACTATGGAAACTGGGTCAAACCGCTAGTCCTCAAGCAGCTAACTGTTAGTTCCCACAGATCACCTCAATGGACTAACATTTAGTCCTCACATTTACACGTTGTCGGGCAACCGCTAGTCCCCGCAATTGCACCTCGCCGGACGAATGGTCGGTCCACTCAAACGCTCCATTCGGATGGACTTTTTATCCCCAGTTAAAATGATCAGTTATTCCCCAAGGACGATTTTCTGCATTTACTATCCGCAAGGCTTAATACAATTTTCGCGTGTTGTTTTCCGCGGTGAGCACCAAATGGCGCGGAAACGCACACGCGAAAGAAATATTTAGTCATGCGTGTAACACTGTTTTCGCAGTCAATGCGACAACGAAAAACAGAAGTGAGACAATCAAACGTTTATTTTTTCTCTATACATATTAAGTTTCTGATTTCTTTCATTTAATTCACTGTAAAATGTCCAGTACAGGTCCAGCCGCCCTGTCACATCTCGTACAGTTCTTTTTGTGAAGCTGCGACAACGGAAGCGATAGATGACTGGTATTAGATGCGCCAGCGCGCACAGCATTCTGCACGTTATCGACAATGGCTGCATCCTGCGAAGCACAAAAACATGGCAAATAGTTAGTCACACGTGACAGAGAGGATGAAGACGCATGCACATGGCAAATACGTGCAAGGTGACATAAAAAAATGCCGCCCGCATCTTCCCACGGGGGGAACTCGAGTAAATGCGTCGCAGAGTGGTGGGGGTATCGCGTCATCATCATCAACGACGTGAGATCGGGCGCGTTTATACTAAAGGGTCGATGAGAGTTATGGCGACGTGCAGCTCATTTTAATTTTACATGTACGCTGTGAATTTTCATTGTTTAATCACGCACAGGAGAAATCGCACACATGCACTACCTTGGAGGTCAAAATTCAGTGCCTATATATTCGCCTTTTCGGTCGGTTTGAATATTGCGATAGAAGCAGCACGTGTTGCACCCAAGAAACTTCCGGTTACTTCAATTATCACTCTAACGCCGAAGGAGAAAGCGGGTTTTTTATGTAGTGCCAGAATATGGAAATGCTCTCTTTCCGCTTTCATGTAAAAGGAAGGCGCTTAAAGTGAAGCCCTAACTCTTGTAATGTTGCGTGTGCAGCTTAGAATAATATTTAAAATATTTGGCAATACATAGGGAGAAAAGTGTTGAAAATGTGCGGGCTACTCGCTAAGGCTTTTGTTCCCCGCCAATATAGGCAACGCCGGCGCACAAAACCGGAAGCCGTCCAGCAGCTGTGTTTGTAAACAGAGAAAGGGTCTATACGGGGTGGTCAGTGAACGGTTGTGCAGCGCGAATGGTCGGTTTTTTTCAATCAAGAAACTCGCTAGCAGACGCTGCCTGCGTTGAACGGTTGTGCAGCGCGAGCGAGGGAGAGGGGGAGAGGGGGCGGGGATGGGGAGAGGGGGCGGAGGAGGGAGGGAGGGGGAGGAGGAGGAGAGGGAGGAAAAGGAGAGAGGGAGAGTAGAGGCCTGCTGCCGGCATGAGACGAGCGGAGCATGCGCGGGAGGGAGAGGAGAGGCTTGCTGACGGCACGAGACGAGCCGAGCATGCGCAGTGGGGGTGTGGACGGCACCGCCGACGCCGCCGCATGTGCGACTAAGAAATGCTCCGCATTTAAAACACGCGTCTAAATTATGGTACGCAAATAATTTCACCGTGTTGCCATACATCATCAAGATGCATTTCGAACCATTCAGCGCAACAGCTCAAGTGCGGCAGCCGCATCCATCACGCCGGGGCGCCGCGAACCACCGTGCCGCCAACGATTCGGCGAGTTTTCTGCGAGCGGCGTCGTACAGCTCGAGCAAGCCCGTCAGCAGCCGCTGCCGCCAGCGAATCTCGAGAAGAGCGAGCGAACGTGGGGCCGCTGCCACGAATGGCACCGAGCTGCTTGCGAGCGGGCGACGGGAAAGCGGACGGTAACGGCGTCCAACTCCCACGAAGTTCCTCGAGCGAACGGCAGTACAGCGAGCGAATGCGGGGCCGCCGCCACGAACGGCGGCGAACTGCTTGCGAGCGAGCGTCGAGAATGCCGACGGTAATGGCGACCAATTTCCACGGAGTTCCGAAGCGCAGCTAAAGTCGGCTAGCTAAAGCACCCGCCAACGCATGCCGGGGTATTTCAAGCGCGCGGCATACAATCGAGCCCGTCGCCGGCGACCGCAATGCGTTTTAGACGAGCCGCAGAACAGTGGCGAGGCCTGTGCCCTATATCGCGAGCTTGTAGCTCATCACCACGACGAATCCTCGTTGAGCGAGCATCCGGGCGGCCGACGACAATGGCGGCCAGTAATGAGGCGGTCACAAAGCACAGGTCAGCTGATGCCCAAGCCGGCCCTCTAGGTGCATTTCGTTCACGCGATATACAACACGATCGAGTCCGTTACCGGCAATCGCGATCAGTTTCGCGCACGCGATAGGTACGGCAGAATAAAGAGTGTTCCCTTGTAAAAGAATCCAGCGCCGATTTGTGCCCAGAGTCAGATTTAAATCATGGATCCGATAGGCCTACTGTCTTCTCGGCCGCCATTCCCAGCCGGTGGCGACGCAGTGCCGTGACTACGCCGGAGATATACAGCGCGGCGTCGCGACGAGTCGGCACCAGCTCCAGACTTCATGGGTGCGGCGAAACGTAAAAGCGGCCCCACACGCTCCTCCACGCATACGTGTATATCGAAGGCACCGCGGCGTAGTTCCTAGATTGTTGAACTCTCCGAGCGCAACACAACCGCCCGCACGCCACCACGAAAACAAGTGGGAACACTCACCCAAGAGCGAGGAGCACGGTTAGTTCCCTTGACAACGGCTTGTACATGGAACGTATCTTTTCACACGGCCTGCATCTTTCACGCGGTAGCCCTTTGGAGACCAACTGGTTTCCACACGGCACGCATCCCTCTGCGATTGCTCCTCAACGGTCTATCCGTTCATCGCGCGCGCCTATTAGGCTCCGTTACTCCTCTTTCGAGTAATTTTGCCTTAGAGTGCAGGTGATGCGAGGTTGTTTCTCGGGTGCCTCTAGGTTGTTTGTAGGCTTTCGCTAGGTGATGCTACACTGTAAGCCAAAAAAGAGCATATGGGGCCGCTCTTTTGGTAGAGAAACTGCTTGCCACTCCGATTGCTAGCTTTGAGGGTGCAACGCGAAGGGGATGAACTGTTAGTCCCCTAGCAGTTACTATCTTGGAAGATGAAATGTTAGTCCCCGCCGTTGCTCCTCAAGGATGAAATGTTACTCTCACCAGTTGCTCCTGCAGGACCAATTCTTCGTATTTGCCGTTACTCTCACGTTTTCGCACATCCTCTCTGAGGAGCAACTGCTCATGCTTCCGGTTACTCCCCAAGAGATGAACTATTTAGCCCTCCATATGTGTAGTTACTCCTAATGGGGATGAATATTGTAACGGGCTGAAAAGGACAACGAAGAAGACAAGAAAGAGGACGACGTTGTCAGACCCTGCAAGCTGGGCGCCATCTTGCCAGCCGCTGAGTTTATTCTGTGTATATATATTGTAAATATATTCTCCCCGTAACATCTTTGGTGGAGGTGCGGGGTATTAACTTCACGCAAGACGAAGCTTCGCAGCGGGCGCCTAGTTGCCTCTTCAATGGCGACGGAAGTCAACAATGCCGACCCTTCAGCGGCTACTGTGCCTTCTCCAACCGGCCCGTCAACCCTCATCTTGGAGCCCCCGAGAGACCCAGGTACCTTTTCGGGCACCGATGGCGTTGACGTAGAAGACTGGCTAAAGACATACGAGCGTGTTGGCGTACGTATGCGATGGGACCCAACGCTCATGCTAGCCAATGTGATCTTTTACCTAACAGACACCGCGAAGGTCTGGTATGAAACCCACGAGGAAGAGCTGACCAGCTGGGAGTTATGCAAGCAAAAGCTTCGGGAGCTATTTGGCAGACCTCTGGGACGTCAGCGCTCCGCCCAAAAAGAGCTCGCGTCTCGTGTTCAGACATGCACCGAATCCTACCTTACGTACATTCAGGACGTGCTTGCTTTGCGCCGCAGGGTGGATTCGCAGATGTCAGAAGCCGATAAGGTTGCCCATGTCATCAAAGGTATAGCAGATGATGCCTTTCACCTGCTTGTATTCAAGAACTCATCTACCGTACAAGACATCATTTCTGAATGCCGGCGCTTCGAGGAAGCCAAGAGCCGCCGTGTTCTCCACCAGTTTACACGCCTGCCTAACACGGCTGCTACATCCACCTGCGAAGACCCCCGCCTGCCTTCTACGGAAAGTTCCAGTGATGTTGTCCACATTGTCCGCCGAGAAATCGAAGCCGCTGCTCC
Source organism: Rhipicephalus sanguineus (assembly GCF_013339695.2). Lineage (NCBI taxonomy): Eukaryota > Metazoa > Arthropoda > Arachnida > Ixodida > Ixodidae > Rhipicephalus > Rhipicephalus sanguineus. Next base: position 218,319,913 of record NC_051177.1, on the reverse strand, counting down.
GCTCACGTCACCAACCCTCAACTCCGACAACCATCACGCCACCGTTTCCCTCATCCAGTCCGTCGTGCATCAGGAACTGGCCAACGTCGGCCTGAACATCTGCTCAATTCACCGACCTGAACATGCTCCACCAACTCCAACTGTTGCTGTCACACCGAACCGACGTTTTTCCGCTCCCCCACGTTATCGTAACCCGGCAGAATGGCGCTTACCAGACGACCGGCCAATATGCTTCAACTGCGGTCGTGTAGGCCATATTTCTCGTCACTGCCATTCATGGTCTAACTCGACACCATGGCCTTACTTTGCGTCCCATCGCGTCCCTTCCGGTAATCCACGCCCATCGCCGCAAACACAGCCGCTCACGCCTGACACTTCTCTGCCCACTCGACTCAGCCGTTCACCTTCGCCGCAACGCCGTTTTTCCCGCTCGCCCCCTTCTCGTCGATCGCCGTCCCCAAGCTCCTTCCGGCGCTCACCTCCGGAAAACTGACGGGAGCAGCTCCTAGAGGTGATGCTGCAATCACGACCCGATGCCAAAATCCTCTACTGACCCTGCCCGCACAACGGAACCTTATCAGTGTAGACGTGGACGGTGTACCAGTTACGGCCCTTATTGACACTGGCGCGCACGTGTCTGTTATGAACGCTGACCTCAGAACACGCCTAAAAAAAGTCGTTACTCCTGCCCCAAGCCCTGTGGTCCGAACTGCCGATGGTGGAACAGCTGCCGTGATTGGTGTGTGTTCAGCTCGTGTGACCGTCGCCGGACACCACACATCGGTTATGTTTTACGTCCTAGAACATTGCCCTCACAACCTAATTTTGGGACTTGATTTCTTGTCGGAACACTCGGCCTTGATAGACTGTTCTGCCGGCGTTGTGCAACTCGCTCTACCTACTGCTGTTGACCCTCCCGGTTGCCCTCCAAGCCGGCTCTGTTCCGCAGACCACCTTCGTCTTCCTCCACGGACAGTTACTTACGTCGGCGTCTCACCTGTACCACCTGTACCCGACGGTGACTATATAGTGTCTCCCAATCTTGAAGTCCTGCTTTCGCAAAACGTTGCGTTTCCGCACACTCTCGTTACTATAACGGACAACGCCTCCTGTCTACCGTTAGTGAATTTTGGCCTATGTCCACAAGTTCTCCCTCATGGCATTTCACTTGCGGAAATCATGCCGGCGGCCGACTGCCACATTTCAACTCTAAGTTACGACAGAGATTCGTGTGCAGAGAAACCTTCCCCTACTACTCCATCAGAACAAGGTACCTTAACTCAGATGATTGCGCCCGACTTACCTACCCGACATGCTGATGAACTGCGCGCTCTCCTTGCGTCCTTTGGGGACATCTTCGACCTTGGCGACCGCCCTCTCGGACAAACGTCAGTTGCTAAACATCGGATTGACACAGGCGATGCGAGACCAATTCATCGGCGACCCTACCGCGTCTCCCATACTGAGCGACAAATCATCCAAAAAGAAGTCGACAAAATGCTTTCTCGGAATATCATCGAGGCTTCCAGCAGTCCATGGGCGTCCCCTGTTGTACTTGTTAAGAAGAAGGACAACAGTTGGCGATTTTGCGTTGATTATCGGCATTTGAACAAGGTCACAAAGAAGGACGTCTATCCTCTGCCACGCATTGACGACGCCCTGGATTGCCTTCACGGTGCACAATATTTTTCTTCAATCGACCTCCGCTCCGGGCACTGGCAAATTGCCGTTGACGAGATGGACCATGAGAAGACGGCCTTTATCACTCCCGACGGCCTTTACCAGTTTAAAGTGATGCCGTTCGGTTTGTGCAATGCGCCCGCCACGTTTGAACGTATGATGGATGCCCTGTTGCATGGCTTCAAGTGGTCCATCTGCCTCTGCTACCTGGATGACGTAATCGTTTTTTCTCCATCGTTTGTGACGCACCTTGAAAGGCTATCGAAGATCTTATCTCTCTTCCGTAAGGCGGGCCTGCAGCAAAATTCGGCCAAGTGCCACTTCGGCCGTCGTGAAATTTCTGTGCTCGGGCATCTCGTTGATTCCTTCGGTGTTCGCCCTGATCAAGATAAAATACGGGCTGTGAAAGATTTTCCTGTACCAACTTGTTCCAAAGACGTTCGCAGTTTCTTCGGCCTCTGTTCTTACTTCCGTCGTTTTGTCAAAAACTTTGCCGACGTCGCGCGCCCTCTCACTAAGCTCCTCAAGAAAGACGCTGCCTTCGTCTGGGGTCCTGAGCAAGCGGATGCGTTCTCCAATCTGGTACAACTGCTTACCTCTCCACCTATTCTCGCCCACTTTGACGTATCAGCTCCAACAGAAGTCCATACCGATGCAAGCGGTCATGGCATCGGTGCAGTCCTGGTCCAGACACAACAAGGTCGGGAACGCGTTGTTGCCTATGCCAGCCGCCTTCTTTCTGCTGCTGAGCGCAAGTACTCTATTACTGAACGCGAATGTCTGGCGCTCGTTTGGGCAGTCGGAAAATTTCGTCCCTATTTGTACGGCCGGCCATTCACAGTCATCACTGATCACCATGCCTTGTGTTGGCTTTCGTCCCTGAAAGACCCTTCAGGCCGCCTTGGTCGTTGGGCTCTGCGCCTCCAAGAATTCGACTACTCGGTTGTCTACAAAACCGGCCGCTTGCACCAAGATGCCGACTGTTTGTCCCGATATCCTGTCGACCCCCCAGACAGTTCTACGGCCAACCTTTCTACCAACGTTTTCTCTCTGTCCGCTTTTCACGACATTGGAATCGAGCAACGGCGGGACACCTTCTTGCACGATATCATCCAAAGGCTAACATCCGCGACGCCCGACCCTTCCCTTCGAATGTTTGAGCTTCATGATGATGTATTGTACCGTTGCAACATGCGTCCTGACGGCCCCGACAGACTACTCGTCGTTCCTCCTCACCTGCGTCAGACTGTTCTCGCCCAGCTTCACGATATGCCGACAGCCGGTCACCTCGGCGTTTCACGGACTTATGACAGAGTTCGCCGGCGCTTCTTCTAGCCTGGACTGTACCGCGACGTCTCCCGTTATATTGCTGCCTGTGATCTTTGTCAAAGACGGAAAAAACCTACTACCCATCCTGCCGGACGCCTTCAGCCGCTCGACATACCATCAGAGCCATTCTACCGTGTGGGTGTTGATCTCCTTGGCCCTTTTCCTACGTCCACTGCGGGCAATAGGTGGATTGCAGTAGCAACTGATTATGCAACCCGATACGCGATCACACGGGCTCTTCCAACTAGCTGTGCAACTGACGTTGCCGACTTTCTCCTCGAGGACGTCATCCTACACCACGGCGCCTCTCGACAGCTCCTCACCGACCGAGGCAGCTACTTCCTTTCGAAAGTGGTTGATGACCTCCTACGCTCCTGCGCCACCAAACACAAGCTTTCAACTGCTTATCATCCGCAAACCAATGGCCTAACCGAGCGCCTGAATCGAACTCTTACTGACATGCTATCCATGTATGTCTCCGCTGATCATCGCGACTGGGACACTACGTTACTGTTTGTCACCTTTGCCTATAATTCGTCTCGACACGATACCGCTGGGTTCTCTCCATTTTTCCTTTTGTTCGGCCGCAACCCTACGCTACCTTTCGACACACTCCTGCCGTCCAAACTGAGTTATACGTCGGAGTACGCTCGGGAGGCAATAACGAAGGCCCAAGAGGCGCGCGAAGTTGCTCGACGCCGACTAGCGGACTCGCAGGAAAACCAGAGGCGTGTATATGACGCCCACCATCGTGACGTCCACTACGCGCCCGGCAATCTGGTTCTGCTTTGGTCCCCCACGCGCCGCCTGGGACTTTCCGAGAAGTTACTCCCACGCTATTCAGGCCCTTACCGCATCTTACGCCAGGTGACCGACGTCACCTACGAAATCGCCCCTAGTGACCCCACCGTGGTTCACCCTCGCACTGACGTAGTTCATGTTACGTGGCTCAAGCCCTATCACTCGACTGCCTCCTGATGAGCACCGGGTCGGTGCTTCAGCCGCCGGGAAATAATGTAACGGGCTGAAAAGGACAACGAAGAAGACAAGAAAGAGGACGACGCTGTCAGACCCTGCAAGCTGGGCGCCATCTTGCCAGCCGCTGAGTTTATTCTGTGTATATATTGTTACGTAAAATGACACGAAGCGTGACTATTTACAAGTGTATTTGCACTGATGTGCACAGCATCGGTCAAGATGGAGGACAGCACCCACAGCTGACCGACAGGCCAGTCCTCTTTGTCGTCTTCTGTATGCAGAATGTCTGGCTCTTGATGGGTTAGCTACGTAGCATAACCCCCGGCGGTAAAAGCGCCGTCTCGGTGCACTTTAAACATGTTCTTCAGAAGGAGGGCGCTATTGTTTGAGCCGACTGACGTGCACTACGTCACTGGGCGTGTTTGCAGGCGGGTTAGTCTCCGAGACGGAAACGATCTCGTAGGTGACGTCCGTTACCTGGCGGACGATACGGTATGGACCCATGTAGCGAGATAACAACTTCTCGGACAGGCCAACACGACGAACTGGGCACCACAGGAGAACGAGGGAACCAGGCGAGAAATGAACGTCGGCATGCCTGCTGTCGTAGAGGGTCTTCTGGGTTGCTTGTGAAGCCGACAGCCTAGAGCGGGCGATCTGACGCGCGTAATCTGCACGAACGATAGCATCCCGTGCGTATTCGCTCGGCGGAGATGTAGTAGCCGGAAGTAGGGTGTCCAGTGGTAACGTCGGATCACGGCCATAGAGCATATAAAAAGGTGAGTAACCGGCGGTATCATGACGCGATGAATTGTAAGCGAAGGTCACGTGAGGTAGCGCCAGGTCCCAGTCATGGTGGTCAGATGAGACATACATGGAGAGCATGTCCGTGAGAGTGCGATTTAGGCGCTCGGTGAGGCCATTTGTTTGGGGATGGTAGGAAGTAGTCAACTTGTGCTGCGTTGAGGATGAGCGTAAAAGATCGTCAATTACTCGTGACAAAAATGCGCGGCCACGATCGGTGAGCAGTTGACGAGGAGCGCCATGGTGTAGAATGACGTCGTGGAGCAAAAAGTCGGCGACGTCAGTAGCAGTGCTGGTGGGGAGCGCTCGAGTGATGGCGTACCTGGTCGCATGGTCTATAGCAACGGCGACCCACTTGTTGCCAGAGTTGGACTCAGGAAAAGGGCCGAGAAGGTCTACACCAACACGGAAGAAAGGTTCGGTAGGGATGGAGATCGGGTGGAGGAGTCCAACAGGGGGTGCTGCAGGTCGCTTCCGACGTTGGCATTTATCGCAGGAGGCCACGTAACGTCGAACGGACCGGGCGAGACCGCGCCAAAAGAAGCGGCGCCGGACACGGTCGTACGTGCGAGATATGCCCAGGTGGCCGGCAGTTGGCTCGTCGTGAAGCTCATGCAGGACCGTTGAACGCAGATGTTTAGGCACGACGAGAAGTAACTCAGGGCCATCGGGCAGAACGCTACGACGGTACAGCGTGCCATTCAAGAGGACGAACATGCGGAGTGACGCGTCGTTAGGGGCAGATTCGAGACGGCCAATGAGTGATCGCAAGGAAGCATCGCGACGTTGTTCGTCACCAATCTGAAGAAACTGAGACATGGACATGGCGCTGGCGCTAGGCTCGATGACCGATCCGTCTGGCTGTTCAATAGGGTAACGGGACAAGCAATCGCCGTCCAGATGGAGGCGTCCAGACTTGTAGGCAACTGAGTAGGAGTACTCCCGAAGACGCAGCGCCCACCGGCCAAGTCGTCCAGTAGGGTCCTTCAGTGAAGAAAGCCAACAGAGCGCGTGATGATCCGTCACGACACGGAATGGGCGGCCATACAAGTAAGGGCGGAATTTTGAAACCGCCCAGACAAGGGCAAGGCATTCTCGTTCTGTTATAGAGTAGTTGCGTTCAGACTTCGAGAGGAGCCGACTTGCGTATGCAATAACACGATCAGTGCCCCGCTGCGTTTGGGCCAATACTGCGCCGATGCCGTGACCACTAGCGTCTGTGCGCACTTCTGTAGGAGCATCGGGGTCAAAATGTGCAAGAATAGGTGGTGTCGTTAGAGCGGTGATTAGCTGAGAAAAGGCGTCAGCTTGGAGAGGACCCCAACAAAACGGGACGTCTTGTCTGAGAAGGTCAGTGAGTGGGCGTGCGAGTGCCGCGAAGTTTTTCACGAAACGGCGAAAGTACGAGCACAGGCCCACGAAACTGCGAACATCATGGACAGAGCGAGGAACGGGGAAGTTCGTTACAGCGCGGACTTTGGCCGGGTCTGGTCGTACACCGGAAGCGTTAACGAGGTGGCCCAACACAGTAATTTGACGAAGACCGAAGTGGCACTTCGAGGAATATTGATAGAATGGTCGAAAGGCGTTCAAGGTGTGTTGCGAAGGTGGGTGAGAAGATGATCACGTCGTCCAAGTAACACAAGCACGTCGACCATTTAAATCCTTGAAGCAGCGTGTCCATCATTCTCTCGAAGGTTGCTGGAGCATTGCAAAGACCGAAGGGCATGACCTTGAATTGGTAAAGGCCGTCAGGGGTAACGAATGCGGTCTTCTCACGATCCATGTCGTCTACAGCAATTTGCCAGTAGCCAGATCGGAGGTCGAGAGATGAAAAGAAGGTGGCGCCATGGAGACAGTCGAGTGCGTCGTCGATACGTGGAACAGGATACACGTCTTTCTTGGTAATTTTGTTGAGGTGCCGATAATCAATGCAGAAACGCCAGGAGCCGTCTTTCTTCTTTACTAATACCACGGGGCAGGCCCAAGGGCTAGACGATGGCTCGATGATATCTTTCGCTAGCATTTTGGCCACTTCTTTTTGAATCACTGCTCGCTCTGATGCAGACACTCGGTAAGGCCGACGGTGGATGGGTGCAGAGTCACCGGTGTTAATTCGGTGAGTGACAAGCTTAGTCTGGCCCAAGGGACGATCATGGATGTCGAAAATGTAACTATAGGAGGCCAAGACCTGGGAGAGAGCGTCGGCCTGATCAGGAGAAAGGTCTGGTCCAATCATGTTTCGAAAAATGGCGGCGTCAGAACCGGGCAACCGTGAGACTTCAGCTTGGTCCGGAGCAGTTACGGCGACAACGTTGATGTCATCGTCGGTTATAGCTGTGAGTTGGGCGAGCGACATCTGGTAGGGCAACACTTGGGGGATGAGGCCGAAATTGAGGAGCGGAAGGAAGACGGAGTTATCCACTATGGTGGCGATGGTATGCGGCACAGTAATATTGCGCGTAAGTCGTGCGTCTGTTATAGGTGTAACGATGTAGTCGCCGTCGGGAACTGGAGGGGTCGATGACAAACAGACGTACGTCACTGCTCGAGGTGGCAGGCGAACAAAAGTGGTTGGGCTCAAGCGGCTGACGGGCTTTTCACAGTTATCGGCGAGAAGAGGAAGATCGAGGCTGAGTGTACCAGAAGAACAGTCAATTAAGGCCGAGTGTGCCGAAAGGAAATCAAGGCCAAGTATGAGGTCATGAGGGCAACGAGCTAGAACGGCGAAAAGGACGACGGTGTGACGACCGGCAATGCTGACACGAGCAGTGCACATTCCGATTACTTCTACAGTACCGCCATCGGCAACACGTATTGCCTGTGTCGTGGACGGCGTAATAATCTTCTGCAAACGGCGGCGTAGAGGGGCGCTCATAATAGACAGGTGCGCGCCTGTGTCAACGAGGGCGGTCACAGGAACATTGTCGACTTTTACTTCAAGCAGGTTGTGGTGTGTGGGCAGCGTCAGTAGAGGATTTGTAGGCGTCGACGGTATTGCAGCTTCACCTCCATAAGCTGCAATATCTAGTTTTCCTGCTGCGAGCGTCCAGAGAAGGTCGGCGAGGGAAAGCGTCGAGGCTGCGGAGAGCGGGATTGGCGGCGTTGCGGCGACGGCGAGCGGTAGTAGCGGCGAACGGGCGAAGTAGCGTCATTGGTGAGAGGTTCGTGAGAGGACGAGTAGAAATTGGAGGGTGCAGCGGCTGAACGTGTAGAAGTGGTAGGGCGCATGTAGGTAGGGTAGGTCTGGCGTGGTGGGTTTGACCAGCGGCGACGGCAATAGCGAGAAACGTGCCCTGGCTGGTGACAGGAAAAGCAGATAGGCTGGTCATCGGGTGTTCGCCATTCCGTAGGGTTCCGGAAGGGCACTGTAGGAGAGGATCGGCGAGCGTTGCCTGGGGAGTAAGGCGGTACTACAGGGCGAGTCAGGGGACATGCTGAAGGAAGGCCGAGGTTTGCAAACTCCTGCCTGACCACAGCTTGAATGAAGGCCACCGATGGCTGTGAAGGGTCAGTGGTGTGTGCTGTAAAAACGGGTGGTTGAATGGGAGCAGGACAGGCAGCTTCAATCTCCTGACGAACAATGCGTGTGACATTGTCATAGGTGGGCGGCTGGGGAGCGGCTTCACAAGATGAGGTTGCGGCCGTGTTGGGAAGCCGCGTAAATCTCTGAGTTATACGGCGGCTCTTCGCTTGTTCAAACCGTCGGCACTCTTTGATGATTGAGTCGACGGTGGCAACGTTGGTATAAACAAGCAGGTTGAAGGCATCGTCTGCGATACCTTTCAGCACATGCGATACCTTCTCCGACTCAGGCATGTGCTCATCAACCTGGCGACAAAGGGCGATGACGTCGTGAATGTACGCGACGTACGATTCCGTAGAGGTCTGTGCTCGAGTTGCCAGTTGATTCCGCGCAGCCATCTGCCATCCAGCGGTGTTGCCAAAAAGGTCGCAGATCTTCTCTTTGAAGGATTCCCAGCTCGTAATGTCAGATTCGTGCGTCTCGAACCACACCCGCGGTGGGCCATCAAGGTAGAAAAGTACGTTGGCGAGCATAAGGGTCGGGTCCACCTATAGCTGGCGCTGATGCGTTCATACAGGTTGATCCATTTGTCAATGTCAACGCCATCCTGTCCGGAGAATACGCCAGGATCACGAGCAGGAGGTAGGACTACGTAGGTCGAAGCCACGGGAGGGGCAGGCGGTGACGACGATGTTCCGTCAACTTGTGACATGGTCGGACCCGCGATGATACGGCCGTTTCGGAGCTTCGTGATGGGTACAGGGAACAACCAGCGCCTCCACCACAATATATTGTAAATATATTCTCCCCGTATCAATATTTATTTCGAACATCCTTTTCAGATCCTGAACAGACGGCCAGAGCTCCTTGGCACAGCGCTGCTTGGGTGCTTGGAACATAACACATGAACAATATTTAAACAAAAAGATGTTTTATTATTTTTCTTTCATTGCAGCAGCGTGCGTGCACACGCCGAAGTAGAGTTGGCCGCCCACCGCTGCAAACACCAACTGTACGGATTAATACATCAAAGGGTTTCTGCGTCTTTGGTAGAAAAACAATGTCAAATTCCCAGCACAGGGTAATCTGCGCTGCCAGGGCAGAAACAAGGTCATCTTCTTCGATTGTGAATGACTCGATTTGCACAGGACTGTTGTTTCCATCAAGCTAGCGCCCTCGAATGTCACCGCAGCATGTAATGAGAGAAGCATCTCGTTCCTGGAAAAAGATAAAAAGCATGGGGTAGTACATTCCGTAACAAATATATAATTGTGTATCACACACTCTGTAGTGGCGTTTGAATTTTTCAAAATCTGCGGTAATATGAAATCTGAAAACAAATGGTGGGTGAGCACAAAGGCTAGATGGCAAGCCATGTCAATGTTGATGTGATTGGTGCCCTTCACATGTCTGTTTCGAAGAAAGCAGGTTTTCAGCACAAAGTCCGTGTCATCTGAACCAGGCAGTATATTTGTGATAGTTGAAGCTACTACTAGTATAATTCCTCTCTTTTGCTTTAAGTACCTGAATGAAAGTTCAATGAGCCTTTTCACCGACAAAGCATGCTAAGCCATGCCATGTGTGTGACCAATATCACATACCGTCTGCTTGTTTTAAACCAGATATTTGGCTAGTGTAGAAAGTAGCTCTGGATCCTATTGTTCTATCATATGCTGCTTCTTTCTCTAACATAAACATACACGTTTGCATTCAGGATGCTTGAAATATACAATATCCGTAAGCACAAGCCAAGCATGCAAAACGTGCTATGAATATTTTGGCACAGGCTACGCGATTAAAGTAAAAACGTTAGCAATACTGCCAACAATAGTAACAGCATAACACTTCAGTATTTCGGAACAGTAGCAGGTGCACGTGGACCCCGAAAGCGCTCCGACAGAGCTTTCGAACAGAACTTATAAGGGTGTGCTTGATAAGCATGTACTGGGGCTGGTTAACCCATGAAACAAGGAGAAATCAGGGTGCAGGCCAGTCATGAAATGCTATTACGAAGGCCTCTACATGGACAGCCTTGCCATTCTAAGCCCAAGTGCTATCCAAAACAGATGCCAATGAGCAAAATATGCTCTTAGTAGTATCAATGTAAACAAATCTTCCAAGTTAGCTTTTAGTACCAGCAGCAATCACTCCAATGAAAACACGTCGAATTTATCGCAGCCATAGCAATGTAGGCGCATACACGGGCCAACGTAGCCTTGTCACATTGTCAGTGCCAGCATAGCTACGTTCCATGATACATTTACTCGCTGGCGCATACATGTGTAGTTGGTACATATGCAGTTTGTAACAAAATCGATCCTTTCATATAGGTAACACATACACAAAATCTGCATTTACCAAAATCCCTTGCTTTCTTTATTTTAGATGCGAAGTATCTCTTGCTCGGGGGGTATGTAACGCGGCGTGGTCATCCGCACGCAGCGTTGTGGTCCGCACTCACACTACGCATGCGCGACTCTCCTCCTTCCCTCTCTCCAACAGCTGCGCATTACTCTCTCCACTTCTCTTCCAGCACCTGCTTGCGCTTCTCCTGCGTTCTCGCTTCTGCTCTCACGGCGCATACGCTACTCTCCTCCTCTAGTCTCCTCTACTTCAAATGGTAGAGTGCTGCGCGCGTTCAGTCCAGCGCTTGCCTCGGTCGGCTCCTCTGAAATGCGGGCTCGACATCCCGAAATTCTCTCCTGAGCAGCGCCGCGATGAGGGCCAGCGCATGCGCGTCCCCTCCCCCTCTCTCTCCTCTCCTACGCTGGCTCTCTGTCGCGCGTCTGTCCACGTTCCCCGCACGCCCTGTGAGAATTAACGGCCAGGCTAGAGGGAAGACACGACGCGCGTAGTGTTTCCCTTCGCGTTCCACGACGCGAGGTCGGGAGCATGCCCAGCGAACGCCAACGGAACGCGATCGTGAAAGTGCTCCGGCTTCGCATCGCCTCATGGTCACCTTTAGCGGTAGATGGTGTAATTTTTTTGCATTGGCGGTCCACAAGATTGTCTGCGCTATCCACAAACATTTGAAAATCATCACAGACCTGCCAAGAAAAGAAATGCATCAAATATTGTCTCATACGGTTGTATTAAAGTCTAGTGAAAGGCAGCCAAGTGGGAATTATCAGCCTATTTATGCGTAAGTGGTAAAGCCAGGGAGCAAGAATTCTTGAGGAGGCGAAACTGCGCTTGCTCAGGCGTCTTAAGAAAGTCACGGAATCGGGCACAGCACTGACGTGCTCTCTGTCGTGAAAGACGCTAGCAGAGAAGGATAGAAAGGGAGAGAGACTCTTTATTAGACAAACATAGATTTTTGCCGGCGCCTGTGTACCGCTGGCAAGCTATCTCTGGGTAGGGATGGGGAATGGGATTGATAGACTAAAGAGGAGAGGGAAGGAAATAATAATTAAAAGAAAGAATATCAAAAAAATCACAGCATATCCACGGGGTGAATGATGATGAGTGGGGCGAAGCTACGGAGGGAATCATCTGTAAACCGTGAAACTCTTCCGTGAAATGCGCCCAGTACATAATATAAAGAGTGTGAAACATCGTGTATATATTAAACATCAAACTTTTATTGTACTGTTGGTTTACGTGGTCCCTTCATTATCACTTGTGATCGGTGAAATGCAAGGAAGAAGTCCACTCCCGAGCGAAAGAGCGCCAAGAGCGACCGCATTCCCCGCTCGCCCTGTGCGAATTAAAGGCAAGGCTAGAGGGAAGACAGGACGCGCGTTCCACGACGCCAGGTCGGTAGCATGCCCAACGAAAGCCAACGGAACGCGATCGTGCAAGTGCTCCGGCTTCGCATCGCCTCATGGTTCCATTTAGCGTCCCAAAACCAAACATATTGCTCAAGGTGTGCCTTGCGTTTTTCGTAGAAATAATTTCTTTATCATGTACACTAAGACGAAAAGTTGAAAGCTCACTAGAGTGTATCGCCCGCAAAGTATGTCTTTTAGTGTGATTTAACTCTCGTACGGCAGGGTCCTCGCGCCGTTGCCGGTCCACCTCGCCCGTTGACGATCGGGCGAGGTGGCTACATGCAACTACTACCCTACTACTACTACACTTTAAGAAAAACATCTGGCGTTCTTTCGTTCTGCTTTTACAAAACATCTGGCGTCTTTCGTTGGTTTATTTCATCAATCAACGGCGTTTTGAACAAAATTTTTATTGTTTAATCACGCACAGGAGAAATCTCACCAGGCACTACCTTGGAGGTAAACAATGGCTGCTAATGGCAATGAGAGACAGAAGAAGTCGGCTTTTAGCTAACGCTTACACTTCTACTTCTACTAACGTTTCCTACTGGAACATGCCAATGGCTGCTAATGGGGAATGAGAGACAGAAGAATTCGGCTTTTAGTTAACGCGCACGCTGCGAATTTTTTATTGTTCAACAACGCACAGGAGAAATCTCCCACCGGCACCACCTTGGAGGTCAAAGCGTAAGACTTGTTACTCACTACTACGACCACTACGAGGGACGAACGGGTGCCGCCTTAAGGAGCTTCGCCCCTAAAATGAAATGCGCAAGTGAACCTGATAGAAATATTTACAACGACGGTGTCAGGTAACCTAAAGCTTTGCTATGTGATATTGTCAATCATTAAAGTTTTCCGACTAGGTCCATTTTTGGCAGCTAATTAAACAGCTAGTGACTGTAAAACCCGTCGCTGCTTTGAAGGGCCGGGCACTGCGCCTCATATGTTGTGTAACAATAATTGATCGTGGCCAATCATGTCCATTTGTCGCTCAAACAATTCTCTCTCATCGCGGTACGCGGAGCATTCCAGTAACATGCGCTCCACTGCCTCTATGCTGCCACAGTTATCACAGCAGGGAAACACGCGCGCGTCGTGCGCTCCGACGAAGCTCGCCGGCTCAAGGCCATTCGGCGCCGATTCGCCGTTTTGCCGTTTCGATTCGCCGTTGGCGTTTCCTTGTGCGTTCTCGGTTGCTCCATATTTTTCCGTAAATTAACGAAAAAAATGGTGTCATATACAGGAAAATTACCTGAGTGATATATCTTGTAGGACGCGATATCTATAATTTTTGATAACGTGAACCCGATAGGTCAGGTGTCATTTTTAAGGCGAGAACCTTAGACGCCTCATCAAACGCGAAATTGACTGTCGGCGTCCCGCGTCGGCGGCGTCAATATGAGTATTGCAAGAAATCATAATCGCGTGATGACGTCCCCACGTGACGTCATGATGATGTCACGTGATGTGACTTCATCACATGACATCGTTGCTTTGCACTGCTTTTGGGATCAGTGGACCGATAACGGAGGCAGTGCAAAATCACGTTAGGTGCAGAAAGCTTTTGCATGGGGTGAGACAGAGCACACATCGACTGAAGAAAAAAAGATGGCTTTCGCCTTCGAGCCATCTTAGCCTAATGCATAAGGACCCTATGAGTTTTTTCAACGAATGATGGGACTTACTCTCGGAGAAGTGCTTCTCGCCAACGTAGTCACGAGGCGTCAGTTCTCGATCTATTCTTGGTATGGCATGAGCCCACGGTCCTAACCTCACCAGGTAACTAAAACTTTGAAGGTAATTGCCTTCTCCTTGCAGTATGCGTACCCGCTGTTGCAGTTCGCACGACACATTTTCGCCTTATCCTAAAGGAGCACTGTGAGAAGTCTGCAAAGTGTTCTTCTTTGCTCACGGAGCAATACTTCTTTCTCCGTGCCTTTGTTGCGGCGTGAAAAGCGCGCGCAAAGATCGAAAAGTGAGTGCCACCGGCACAACGCCAAAGCCACTGAGCGCGCTAAAGAGACAGAAAGCCTACGAATCGCGAAGGAATGCGCAACGGCTTGCTCGCACGAATTGGGAACTTGCCCTCCCAAGGCCACCTACGCAAGCGTGCGCACAACATGTGAGCGAAGAGCGAGGGGCCCACGCACGCGGTATACGTCGTCTGCTCAGGGGCCACAACTAGCCGCTCGTTTAAAGTGCTGTAGGGCCTATAATCCGGGCAGTATGTATTAGTAACTGCAACTAAAACATCTGTCACATCTGCCAATTGATGTTACAGACAGAAATGTGAGAAATTCGACAATGTACGAGGCGGTATCACGATTTTTGTGTGTTGCGTCCATAGAAAAGCCTGTAAACGATGGCAACACGCCGGAAGCGTCGTCTGTCGCGCTGCGGCGAAAACCACATTTCCTCCATGACGCTATTGCGCCGCCCTCGCACGCTTCAGTGGCCTAGCAGTTTCTCCACTTCAAATACTTCTTTCTGCGTGCGCAAAGCTCAAACTGTGATATTGCGGTTAGTAAAACGACATGGCGTATATCTCGATTAGTATTAAAATTAAACGTGACTTAAACGGCCAAGCTTCAGCAATGCTTCAATACAGCTAGCACTACAGCGATAAAGCTAGCATTTGATACGGTGAACGAGCAAGAGCAGATCATTTTTCCTTTGACAGTGCAAAGGCACATGACACTGCTTTAAAAGAGGCAACACACAGCCAGCTGCTCGCGAAGTCAACACGTATTGCCCATGCGGTGAGCAAAGACAAATGTGGTGGTGCTTGAGAACGCCGCAAGCAGTGCTAGTCTCTAATTACATATACTTTCCAAGCAGTAAGTATAGCTGCGCAGGACACGCAGCTCGCCACTAACTATGGAGACCGGATTATAGGCAAATGCCTATTTTGTTCCTTGCGCTCCTATCGCGCCACTTTGACATATGAGCATGAATTAGAGATTAAAGGGGTCATGAACCACTTTTTAATGTATTAATCTAATGACCTCAGTATCGAAGTTTACTGCCTGCCGAATCGATTGCCGCAAAAATTTCTCAGATCCGTCAAAAATGAGCGGAGTTACGGGGGTTTGGCGCACGCTCTCAGCGTTTTCTCTCTTTTCTCGTGCCGATGAGCGCACTAGAAGCTACACAGGGAGGGATAGCACGGAGGAAAGAAGTTACGTCAGTGCGCGTCATGCAACGCGATCGCTCTCCCGCTGTGATTCGCATGCGCGAGTGCGGCTACCGTGTAAAGTTAGCAGACTGAAGAGTGCGGTGCCGGCAAGTGGTGGCACTCCGTGGCAAGAAGCGCATCTGATCCGAACGCGCTGCTCTCGATTTATGTCGACTATCGGCCAGTGAGGATGCTATGGAAGTGGCATTGCTAAGGAAGTGCTAAGGATGCTAAGGAAGTGGCATTGGGAGGTCTTTTGCGACGCGGCGAAGCAAATACGCGACGTCAGCTGGCAGACGCCCCGCCCACCAACGAGAGTGAGAACTGGCCTCTGTTTGATAAGAGGGCATCTAAGAAAACAGCAACTTCGCGCTCCGCTTGTAGCCTTTACGCGGTGCGCACGACTGCAATATTTGGCTGAGCAGCTCATAGCCGTGTCAGCTTTCCGCAGGATGTGTTTTTTCAACAAGCCCAAGGGGTGCTTCATGACCCCTTTAAGAAGGGCTTTTCTAGTGCTTTTATAGTGCCTATAAATGCCTATTTTTGGCGTTTGTGCTTAAATGCTTACAAATTCCTATAAATGCCTATTTTCAGTATTGACGCTTATATGAACACTATTTAGTCTCAAGTTTCGCTCCCGGGTGCAGTTTAAGACCGTTACTCATGTTACCGCGTAACACTGACTGTTCGGAACTATGGGGTTCAACCTAGTCCTCTATTCAACCAACTCCTGGAACCAACCGCTAGCAGCAGTGAAGTAGGACACGCTGGCGAGCTTTATCGTCATCTAGGCTTTCATCCGTAAACTCCAGCGCTCGCTTGGTATACGTGTGAACATTCCCACACTTCTGTTTTAATCTCTTCTACAAAGCAGTCACATAAGAAACAAAGTTAAAAATCAATGTAAGAAAACATTAAACTGCTGCAAAGCTCTGTAGGTCATGCAACTGTAGCAAAGTAAATAATGATAAATAAAAACCTGCCGAAAAGCAAGCAGTAAGCGAGTAGCTGCCTAGGCCGCATTTTGTTTTGCTTTGAGCCAAATTTTACGAGGTAGATCGACTTCTTTCCGTAAATTGATGTGGGCATATCGTGGTCCTACCAAGCATCTCAGCCACACGGCACCTACAGAATGGTTTGTGCTCCGACATACAGAGGCCAGACATCGGTTTCATGAAAACGAAGTGCACGCTACGGTGTGCCGATGTGCGTACCATAAGCAGCAATCGTTGGCGCATTCTTGCTGGGACGAGAAACAGTTGACTATAGCTTGCCGAGGGATAGGAGTACATACGTAATGTTTATTACAAAGCTATAAGAATGGGCAGCCTACAGTGCAGCCCCAATTAACGTTAGACAAGCACCACCACCAAGCTGCTCACGTAATACATTTATGTACGAGCTGTACCGTGCGGCTGCTCACTAAGGGACGTTCCAGCACATTTGTCAGTGCTTGTCTGGTACAATAAAATCCCTGGCTATGACAAACGGTGCATTTTTCTTCTATCTAACTCAAATAATAATAATAATAATAATAATATCTGGGGTTTAACGTCCCAAAACCACCATATGATTATGAGAGACGCCGTAGTGGAGGGCTCCGGAAATTTTGACCACCTGGGGTTCTTTAACGTGCACCTAAATATAAGTACACGGGCCTCAAACATTTTAGCCTCCACCGAAAATGCAGCCGCCGCGGCCGGGATTCGATCCCGCGACCTTCGGGTCAGCGGTCGAGCGCCATAACCACTAGACCACCGTGGCGGGGCTATCTAACTCAAGCAAAGTGTCTCGATATTACCCGCCGTGGTACTTTGCATATGAGGTGTCGCACAGCTAAGTTCAAGGGGGCGAGTTCAATTACCGGCCACAGTGGTCGCATGTCAACAGAGTGGACGCTAAATGCCTAGGTGCACTTAAAGAACCTCTGGTTGTCGAAATTATTCCCGAGTCTTCCCTATTATCTGACTCATATCGTATCATGGTTTTGGCGAGTAAAACATCAGCAGTCATTATTACCGGGTTATGAAATTTTCAATATCTATTTTCACCGTTCTTGGGTTTCACCTGTGGCGCATGCCCACATACCACAAGTGTTGGTGGGTATGTGAAACAGGTGGCGGGGAAAAGGGTTTCATAAAGTATCAAACACGCATGTCATGTTATTCATGCCGTGATCTGTCAGTCACGTTCATCAGACACCTATGTTGTAGGCGGCTAAATAGATATATAAATAGAGATGACTAAAAGTGCCTTTCGTTCGCTAAGAAATGCTTGACATTTATTAAAGAATGCAGGCAAGTCTTTGAAATGTGTCAACAATCTTAAGGGTTGAATCACGCAAACGAGAGAGGGACTAAAAGAAGAGACGACAACACACAGAGCGCAACGACCCCGTAGGTAACTAGTCATACGTGTTAGATATTCTTTCTCGTTTTAAAGATAGCTTTAAGCCCCTAACTCTCATGCATGAAATTCCTGATAACAATGTGATCAAGTTCCTTGACATCGTGTTCACCTTCCACACAGATCATTTTTGTTGGCGCTATCAACCTCGATGTAATAAACCGGTCCTGCTATACAACTCGGCACACTCAAAATTAGTAAAAAGATCAATTGCAAATCTTTGCTTTCATAATGCTCTAATAAAGTCATGCGAGCATGAAGTTGCGGTTAGTTTTGAGCACCAGTCCGACCGGCTTTCTGAAACAAGTTATCCTTTAAGTGTTCAATCCTCTGTTGCTGAAGCTCTGCTCAGAAAGCATCGCCAGATCCCCTCAAATGAGGAGCCCTCAAAGACTAAAGCGAGAAAAGTTGCCGTCATATCGTACTTCCACAAGATTTCACACAATTTGAACAAAAGTGGCGGAACGTTCCAAAGTAAAAGTAGTCTTTTCAGCCCCGCGCAAACTCCTAAGCCTATTCCACCGCAATAAGAGCAATATGAATTCTAATGCGTGTACTAAGAAACACAAAGTCACCTATGTTCCTTGCACGAGTAAGAGAACATAACAATGTAAAAAGTGGATGTGACGGATGGCTTGCGATTCACTACAAGGCATGTGAGTGTCAACCTGTGTACAGCGCATGTACAGCTGTCGCATCTCAGAACGATAAATTGACGAGAGTAATAATCGTGGGTGAGAACATTGCTGGATTAGGCCCCGAATGCGTCAGCGCGCCGTCTGTTAATTTATCTGACAAAGAGCTCGCGTTTCTAAGAAGTTGATTGTTGTACTCACCTGGTGGCGTCAGCGTGGTGCATAAAAGCTGTGTGCTCAGGAAATAAACTTTTGTTGGTAGTTTGCGCTCTGTCTGTTGTCTCTTCTTTTTAGTCCCTGTCTCGTTTGCGCGATTCAACCCTTAAGATCATGAATCAGCAAGCCAACTGACAGCCATTCTGAAGTGTCAACAATGTTATCGACAAGATCCTTTTCACGTATGGGAAATTGTACATAGGGTAAACGGGCCGATGTATTAATATTAGTCGAAGAGCTTGTGTTGGGGCTAGCTGGAATAACTTACTTGTACCTAAAAAGCAGTACTGCAAAGGAGAAAATTACACCATCTCCCGCTAACGGGGCCATGAGGCGATGCGAAGCCAGAGCACTTGCACGATCGCGTTCCGTTGGCGTTCGTTGGGCATGCTACCGACCTCGCGTCGTGGAACGCGAAGAGGGACGCTACGCGCGTCGTATCTTCCATCTAGCCTGGCCGTTAATTCTCACAGGGCGAGCGGGGAACGCGGTCGACAGGCGGGCGAGAGAGGGGCAGCGTAGGAGAGGAGAGAGAAGGGGAGGAGACGCGCATGCGCTCGAGCTCATCGCGGCGTTGCGCAGGAGAGAATTTCGGCATGTCTAGCCCGCGTTTCAGAGGACGAGTGGAAAGGGGGAGGGGAGAGGGAACGTGGAAAGAGGGAAAGTGTAGAGGGGAAGTGGAGAGGGGTAGTGGAGACGGGAAGGGGAGAGGGGAAGTAGAGAGGGGAAGGGGAGAGGGTGAGTGGAGAGGAGGTGTGTGGAGAGGGTATGCGCATGCGCAGTAAGGGTGGTCACGCCGCACACCACCACCACCGGATTGAGCTCGGCCTCAAGATACTTCGCATCTAAAACACAGGTATAAAACCACACCGATCAAGCACTGCACCCGTGCGATTGCGTTCCTGTCTGTTTCTACTTTGCCAGCGCTACTTCTGACATACAAGTAGGTGAAGAGGGCATAAATACGCGACAGAGACACTTCAGTCACCGGGACACTTGGCATCGCACTTTGCACACTGCAGCTGCAAACCTTTCTTCAAGGAAAGAGGCTTCGAATCGGTGCAAGTCTTTTTGAGAATTCCCTCTGCAATTGAAATGAGGAGATGCTGGAGATACCCAGCACTGTGCAGCCTTTCAGTTTGAAGGTCGAACGCTACTGAGATACAGTGCAGGCAACGTTTGCCGAGAGCGTTCTTTAGGCACAAAGTGGCAACAGCTCCTTTAAACAATGGAGTGTGCAGACTTGAAAAGCAGAAGTGGTTTGTTAGCGTGCGTTTCCATGCACCAGCAGGCACCAACACTTGCTCATTGAAGCCACATATTTAAATATCTATTCTAGCCATTGAATGGGAGATCGTGCACTAGGGAAAGCAGGCACATTACATCTTTCAGTATATCCAACACCTTTTTGCTTTCACTTTTAATGGCAAGCGGTTCACAAATGAAAACGGCGGTATGATGTGCAAGTCGTGTTGGATCACCACCATACAGGCAATCAGAACTCGGCAAAATGTTTCACCCAGGAGCAAGCGAGCAAGCAATGTGTCTGTGGCACAGGCAGCCCTTTGTTGAGTGTGCAGGAGAGGTCGTTTAACAAATTCCGCAAAGATGTGAAAATGTGTTCATTGGCCAAACTGGGAAATGCATCGATGATAGGTTCAAAGAGTATGCAAACATGAAAAAGTGTGCGTGAAGGTTTCGTTTTCTCTCTCGCCGCTGTGTAACTTGTACGGACATCTCACCAACTTGGAAAACACGAATTTTAAACATTTTGACGTTGGTGCTCTAAAAAAACACTCGTGTCCAGAATCTTGATATATGTATTTTGGCGCCTCGGAACGCATTGAGTATATTTTCAATAGCGCTACCTTAAAAACCACTCTAGGTTTTGATATCGACGGGGAAGTTTCACGGTGACATGTCAGCACAGTCTCATGTACGCATGGTGGTAGAATAGGAGAGGCGGCCAAAGGGCGCCGCTTCGCCAATGCGCCGCGCGTTGCACGAAAGCGCTCGAGTTGGCGCCACTTCTCCACAAGGTGGCAGCAGGGGTGATGTGGGTCGGTTTCTCCGCTCCGCCGTGCTTGAAAGCACGTAGCCGGTGGGCGTGGCGAGCATTCAAACTGTATTTTTACGTCTCTGATTTTTCAAAACACTAAATTATAATGAATAACGCAAAATAGCTAGCATCGCTTAGAACGGACATTTCGCGGGGATTTACGCTTGTAGCGTGAATCCAGACGCGTTTCAGTAAACTGTTTCAGTGAGAGCCATGCAAGTAGTGCAGAAGGTTGTGATGACAGGGCAGGCTGCGACAAGGTACGGCTCCATTCCAGAGGCTCTGTACGTTCGCACCTCTTGAACAGGAGTTACATCTTATTCCTTATTTGCAGCAGCATTTTGTCAGCTGTACCATCTTGTAATTCTACTTGAAGCTGGAGGCGCAGAACCTGCAGCAGGACCGCTGAAACATGCAAGAACATTTACTTGATAGCTGGAAGTGGTGCATTTATGGCACAGACTGGTGGCTTCACTGAACACTGATAAATCTAGAAATCTATGTACACTGGTTTAAAGCTGTCACAAGAATAGGGAGGTCTAGTATATAATATGACTTTATAATTCCATTTCAGTCTTTTAATGGGTGTTGTGATTCGGATGTCACTTTAACACTGGAACCTTTTAACTAGGTTCGAGAAGTGATTTGGAGTATTTTTATCATAGGAGGAAGTGTTTTACAAAAGAACAAAAATTTAGCTAATTCTAATCTTGATAAGAAGTCTGCGACTACGACTTTGCAAGGCCGACCAATATGCGATGTTTTGTCACACTTAGGCCTTTCGGAAGAGTTGTCCTTTCCTTTTAGATAGTTGACTCTTCTGTTTTCCTGCCCATTATTGGAATCTAAACACCGTTACTATTGCACAGGTTACGAAGCCTGTCCTGCACATGATAGAGGTTGAGAACACACTAGTCAATGCCCTGAGGAAACCCTACCCTTATGCAAATCAGAGCAGTATCGAGCATCAGGTTGATTGCTTGATGAACTTAGGATACACACACCACCTACTCTCAGTGGAGGCAGAAATGCTGATAAGGCATAAAACGGTTTGACAGACCTGAGAAATGTGCAAGCTCCGAAAAAAAGTCAGGCCATTGTTTTCCCTAACTGCATTATATTTGCAGTAAAACTGAGAGCTGGGCGAGTTGGTATGAATTCATGTTGAAATTTTTTTAGCGCGCACAAAAGACGGAGGACACAAAGAAGGACACACGTTTTGTACCTTCTTTCTCTGTCCTCCGTCTTTTGTGCGCACTGAAAAAAGTTTCAACATGCATTATATTTCACAATGACTAGACCGGCCAGCATGCTACTGCGCAAGTGGTTTTCTCGACCTGTTTGCACAGCTTCCTAAGCTTTTCTGGGGCTCCTGTCTTAGCGTGCTGGCCGAAATTGGCAAAGCAGTTATGTGGAATCCCGAAAGGTGTAGGAAGGGTTATAAAGGAACATTGCCGTCCACCCATTTTTCATTTCGTCATAGTATTGTACTACAAACTGATAGACGGCAATTTCCTCTTTATGGCCAATCTGCTTCAGTCAACGCAAAGCATTGTGCATGTTCTCTTCAGAGGTTACACGCTTCTCAGATATTTCAACTTGCTTTATGTCCACTTTATGTCCACCACTGAACAGGCTTTTCTCCTGCACACTACGAATGGTATTTCAATTCCACTGACATTTAGGAAAACATATGTGGGATAAATAGGCAGCAGCATAATTGAACAGCTATGTGAGCATCCCAATAATGTGCACAATGCCGTGCAGGGCCATCTTGGAATCCACTGTCGTGATTGCAGTTGTTCCCTGTTCATTGATCAGTGTTGCACTTTGGCCAACCATAGGTACTAACGGCAATATAAATAAGGCTTAAACTTTTTTATAATCACACTTTCATAGCGTGGGCATGAATACCTGGCTTGAATTTGGGGCACTGGTAGGCACATGCTTGTTTCTATACTATTGTGGTGGCTCACGAATGTGGTGCTGCATGAAAAAAAGTGTAAATACAGCATAAGCTGCATACAGCATAACTTGTAAATTAGTACTCGTGCTGTCTTTGTAATCGCTTGAATGTTTTACTCTAATTTAACATTTCCGTATCTACATCTACGAATTAGGCCAGATATGTACAGTCGGGATAGAAAGAAACGCGAACAGTGCGGCATCTGCGTTTTCTGCTGTTTCGCATTTCTTTTCAAGTGGTTGTAGCCTGGATGGTAATAACAAGCCACTAGAGTGATCCATGATACAATGAAGGACAATTCTAGCGCCTTTTTATTGCCACCAAGGTCAGGGCGTGTTCGCGTTTCTTTCCATCCCCCTGTACACTTCTGGAAGTTTGACAAGCTCTTATCTTTTGTAGCCCATTAGCACTTTCTACACCGGTGACGGGTACAGTCGTCAAGACATCTTTTGACGACGCAATCAGTTGCGTTTTAAGTCCTCAAGACGACTCACAGTGAAGTGATGACGACTACACACGTCCTATTGCGTTTGGTGCAGACGTTTTGCTCTAGATGGCCATGCTTCTCAATGTTGTTCTATTTGTGCCCCTCGTTTCTCTCTACAGCCGCCTCTGACACCGTGTCTAAAATATGGTTGCATGAGAGCTGCGTAGGATTGAAGGCGCGCAAAAGAGAAATTATCTTGACAACTCCTGGCACAGCAACACTTCAGACTTTCCGCGAAAACGAAAGTGATGAATTCGCACCAAGGAATCTGCACACAGCGTTATTGTGATTTTAACAGAGTGACGCCATGCAGTGAAGCCTTTTTCACTGTCCCTTTAGGCACTTTGTGAAATAAAGCAGCAATGGCGACTTCAAGTGATGACGCGTTGCTCTAGAAAAAGAAGCGCGCATGACTTGAGCCAGGAAACTTTATGGCACAATATTTTTAATTTATGAAGGTGCTTAAAAGGTTTAAAATGCTCTTAATATTGTCAAGCGTAAATTGTGCCCGAATGATATTTGGAAATACGGAAGTCTGTTTACAAAGTCATCGCTACAATGATTCTCGCCTTTTGTTCACGAACACTGCGCTTAAAGGTCGCCTGGTCGGCTCAGGGCCTCTACTGCGATTTGCACTTTCGAAGTAGTGTCTCAGGCCAAATGAACGGTTTCATCGCCGATGATCATGCACAGCTAAATGGAGTTATTGCTTTTTGAGGATGAGTTTTTTAAGATGAGTAGAAAGGGATTCCCAGAACTGTCTCGGGAAGAGATAAACCAATTTGGCAATGCTAATCGTGCTATTTCCAGGGCATGCGCGCCATGTAATGAGACGGACACGGTGCTCGTGTCGGCCCCCATCGGACACACAACTGGTCTTCTCATTGGGTTCATGGCTGTGCTCAATCAAGCAGTGTGGATCCTCACGCAGCCCCTCCTGGGCCTTCAGGAAACGGCCCAAGTTGTCAAGGAGCACAAAGTAAGATACAAGTAAAGCAAATATGTTGCTTAGGACTGCATCGAAGTATTGTGGCAACGGAGAGCGCGTTCTCTGTATTGATGTTCGGTTCAATGGATCAGCCCATCTTCGTAACTTGACAAACTTTATTGCATGCTTGAAAGCACCTTAAAACTTCTATACATTGCATCTCACCAAGTCTCCCAATAGCTTGAGTCACTATGGATGTGCTGTTTGCTGCTTTTCATATTGCACAACTTTGGTCACAGGAAGTATACCCATGAGGCGGCTGGGTATGTGTCCAATGCTTGTATCAATGCACATGAACCACTGCACCTGTACACGAGCACACAACTGCCGTACAGTCGGAGTCCCACTTGTCTAGAGAGGTCGAGCGCGTGGCTGTGAATGCTATGTATGTCGTAAGCGGCTACCTCACGCTAGATACAAGTTTCTACAAGGACCTAGCATGCGGTATGACTATGTTTGATAACTATATGGCGTTGGTCTCTGCGTATTTCTGCAAAAAAAAAAAACGGAAGCTGAAGCGGCCGACTGCGCGGTATAAACAAGTGTGATTCCGACTGTACTTCATATTTTCGCCTTAATATTATTTTAACAGCGAAGTTTTTCTTGCTCGGCGTAATGCTGTCACTCACAAACTGTCATCATCATGAACGGGTAAGTGCTCCAGAAATTGCGTAACAGACGGGCGGCGTATGCGCAAGCGGGTGGGAGGAAAAGTGAAAGAGAGAGAGAGAGAGAGAAAGAGATGGAACGAAAGCTTAGAGAGAAAATGTTGGCAAAAAAATTCTTCTCGAGCCGGTGAGATTCAAACACGTGCTCCAACGATCCGAAGGGAAGTGTCTTAACACTCGGCTGTCCACGCACGATGGCAGAACATAGCAGAGCCTTGAATAGCATAGTATAGCAGGGGGGTAGGAAAGAGAAGTGAGGGTAATGAGGAGAGAAAGGAGGAAGGAAGAGAGTAAAGGATAGCATATAAAAGCAGTTTAGCAGTGTGGTTTTTTCGGCCAGTTGGTACATGATGAGTAGTGAAGGGTTCCAGCAATTTTTCAAACGCGAACACAAGAAGAAAGGAAGGCACATGACAACGTTGGACCTACAACTGAAGTTTATTAAAGAACCAGCCTTGTCCTGTGCGTTCCTTTCTGCTTGTGCTCACGTTTGAAAAATTGCTGGAACCCTTCACTACTCTTAACAAATAAAGAATGACAAAGAGCGAAATAGAAAGAAATGCGGAAGTAGAAAGAGAGAAAATCAAGGAAAGAGAAAGAAGCAGACGAGGAGAGAGAAAGGATGGAAAGAAAGAGGAAGCAAGCGAGAAATACCGAGAGCAAACTACTGACGACCATAGGCGACCACAATATAAAGAAATAACTGTATCGATTTACAATGTGCAGCGCACACATTAAGAAGTTCCTGACCATAATTATATCGCCTAACTCACAAGCGTACCATGATTTTCCGATGGTTCCATTACGCCGACGTCTGCGCAGGTTACGTGGGCGTTCGTCATCTCGTCCCAGCTATTACGCATATGCGAAGGGATGAGGCGTATGGGCGAGCGGATGGAGTCCGTTCGACGCATAGCCGTGGGCGGCGGCCCGCTCTCCCAGTCAGCGTACAACGCCGCCTTTGATGCCTTCGGTAACCTCGAGAGCATCAGCAACATCTACGGCATGACCGAGAGCGGCCGCATAACCTTCGCACCTGCCATGCGATGCGGAACCGACTTGGGGTTTCCCGCCCCACTTGTGGAAGTCAAGGTATGGGAAAACACGACTTTTACGGCTATGATTGTATGATGCGGTTTGGGCGCACGCATTTTATTGTCTCTACTATGCGTTTAAGCAAGAAGAATGCAACACTTCGTGATTCCCTAATAACGCACATTAAGTAGCTTCCTGCGGTTAGTTCAACTTTGAGGAACATATAATACAATCGCAACACTATCAGCGGCAGTGATATTCGCTTTACATCCACTTATCTCTGCCCTTTTATTTCATTTTACTATTATTCGAGCACGTTCGCTAGGGTTACGGGGTCCATACAGTGGATGGAGCTTTCTGTCCTGTAGACTATCGCACTCATCGTTCCAGTTACCGCGTATGCTTTTCACAATAGCGCACCGTAATGCAACACCGCCGTGGGATGCGAAAGCAATGAGCGCAATAATTTAAAAAGATACGTCAAAGAACGAACACGTGTAGTTTTCAAGAAAATCAGGACGACAATACTAAGGCCGTGCGATAGATCGCTTCCTAGCGCTGTCTAGACAACCAGCGTGTAGTAAAAAAATGCGCGATGATTGCATTAAGTCGCGCAAGGCTTGGTATAGCGAAGCTGGTTGATCCTCAAATCGTTACGATGACGCCGGTTGCTGCTGTGTTGTAACTGATTCCCGCTACGTTTTGCTGTTGTAAGTTTTGCTATTTTGTAAAGGTTTTACTTGAAGATCAAGAATCCTCGCTGTGCCAAGTTTGTGCGACTTAGTACAAACTTTCCGCATTTTCTTGTCCCAGCTTATTTCTATTCTTTCTTTCTCTCTCTCTCTCTCTCTCTCTCTCTGTTTCTTTCTCTCTGTCTCTGCATTTCTTTCTCTCCATTTCTCCTTCTTATTCTGTATATGCTACGCTTTACACTGTCCAGCCTCCTTTCCCTCCTCCGCAGCCTCACATCTCTCCTCCTCACCCTCACTTCCCTTTCATAACCCCCTTGCTATACGTTACTATACAAGGCTATTCGATTTTCACTCAGCGTGACTGTATCAGGCTACGTTTGGAAATCGTCAGTTCTCTGATGTATTAATTCGAGATAAAAAATGTCACACAGGCACTCTTCCTGTCAAGACACGGCAAAACACTAAAAGACTCTTTGTTTCCTGTGACGTAACTTGCAGATCGTGCAAAAAGCCGGAGACTATTGATCATTGTTTTATTGATTGTTGTGACGCAGTGTTCTTGTGGCATGTTGTCGAGCGAGCACTGAAAAAAGATATTGAAATCGATCATGAAAACATTAGGCACCTTGAGGTGACAAAGGACAGGCCACTACCCTATGGCCTAATCTTTCTTATTGGTCTCCATAGTCTCTGGAGAGCAAGACTGATTGACAGAAATGCTGAACTTCCGCGATCAACAAAAAAAACATATTTCAGGAACAAACGAAAGACGGTAACTTTTAAGGGCTCGTTTTTCTTGGTTCGACACAATATTAATGAGATATCGTCTGTTATTTCTCAATAATATTCTTTCTGGAACAAGTAATTCAAATACGCGGGATATATGGGCGTTGTAGTGACGTTCTAGACTGGTTTCCCGTGTTTGATTTGTGCTTAAGTATGCCTGATTAATAATTTTTGTAATGTCAATCCAAGTTCAGCGGTTTCTTTCCCTGCAATAAAGAAAAAAAACTGCCTTAATAGCCGAGTGGTTAAGACGCGTGCCTTCGGAGCGTGGTACGAGGATTCGAATCCCGCCGCCACGTGCGGAATTTTCTTTCTCCAAGATTTTCTCTCTTTCTCTTTTTTTTTGTTTCCCTCTCTCTTTTTCTTTCTCTCGTTATCTCTCCTTGCTCTACGCCGCCCATGTCTCGCCCAATTTCTGTGACACATACCCATTCGTGATGATGATACTTTTTGGGTCACGACATTGCGTCAGCTGGTATAGCTTCGCTCTTAGAAAGCATTAGGTACTTGGGGCGCTCTCTTTGTATACAGTTGAAACGCGTGATTGGTACTGTTGTTTGTTTTGCGGTGCACCGCTCGCACACACGTCCACGCCTTGCTTATTTCGAAAAACCTATGAAACACGCCATTGTGGAGGGTGTAGAGATGCCTGTGGCTAAAAAAAAACTGAGCCGAAGACAGCAGCACAGCGTTGCACAGGTCGCGCAGAAACGACATGGTTTCGATATCTGACGTGTGTTTAATTATGATGCGAGTTTACAATCGCTGTGAGAAATACAACGGAAATGTATTGCACTGCAAGGCTGTCTTAGAAGTTTGACGGTCACATCTCCTCGGCAACGAGCAGTTTTCCTGAACGCCTATCTCAGATAGGAAACGCACGTCAGAACAGCAGTTCGGCTTTGCCAAGCGGTGCGCCTTTTGCAGCTGCCGTCCCGATTAATTTTTTAAGCGCGCAGGACTCCGATTTTCTGTTCTCGTCGATTCGTGACAGCACAGTGAGGTCCACTTACCAATCGGCGCTGGATATCAAAAGAAGTGGCCACATTTACTTGGTCCGAGAGTAACGCCAACGACTGCTGCTCATTTTCTCTGTGGACTCTCCTCATCGAGTCGCTGGCAGACGACTCCGCGAATGCGCCCAGCAAAATATGGCGGACACGCCCAGTGTTGCTGGAGCACCAGTTATTATGAATATCCCCTACTGAACGTAATAAGAACGAGCTCCGTGAACTAAAGACAACGGTCGACTATGCTGATTAGCAAAATATTGCTATTTTATAAAAATTCGCGACTGAACTTGAACTTATAGAGCCGAAAGAAGGACGTGCGCGAAAGAAAATTATGAAATATAGATAAAAGAAATGCAAATAGAACAGTGATATAAAGTGCCTATTGTAAACTTGTACACGCAAGCTAGCTTGGTTTTACATTAAAATCATCGCTCAAGCAGCTTCGCGGCCTCAGCAATTGTCGCAGTACGTCGAGATCAGTGGCCGACTAGACCACTAGAGGCTGTTACAGGGTATCATCATGGCTTTGTCGCGCTGCCAGGGGCTAGACGAAATGACAGAAGGGTAACCGCTGGCAATAAATCCTAAAACTATTCAATATATCGAGAGAAAAATAAAATCTTTTTTTTTCTTGTCGCACAAGATATAGACATATATCATCGTTGAAAGGGATGCTTTTCGGCCACGTACAGGGATGGTCAAAAGTTCCCAGGCCGCAACGCCCGGCTGAGGAGCAGCAGCTCGCTACTATCGGGGCGCTCTCATCGCAATCACGCCTTGGCGCACGCTGGCGTCGAGCGTGTGCGTGAAGGGCACCCCTCTCCATTTCTTGCTCTCCTTGATAAGAAAGCGACGTATAAACTTGGTGCGTCATGTTCCCTGACTGTCCGCTCGTCGATGTTTTACTACTGTGCAGCGTGTAGCGAGGCGGCAGTCTTCCGGAAAACTGACGCATCATGATCGCGGCCACATTTAGCTAGGCACCATATACATTACCGTGGCTTTCGGCTTCCTGGGCCCGTATTCCCAAAAGGCGACAATCGCAAAAGTATCGCCTTTGGTGCGCGCTGATTGGCTATTGAGCAAACCGGAAAAGTTAGGGCGCCATCTGGTAGTTCCGCCGACGTCAATTTTGCGTCATGGTGCTCGACGGTGCTCTCGACATATTTGCAATAAGCGAAGGCACCGTTAACCGTCGGCAGTGGAGTGACATACCCATAGGGCCAATGGGGACGTTTTTCCGCTTCCGGCGACGGTGGCGGTTCCTGGGATGGGCGGGGATTGACTGGATTTTGGATTTCTGCTGGAGGCGAGCCAATCCGAAAGGAAAAAATCCAATATGGCCGCGCCCGTTCGCGGTCGCTTCCTCGCTCGTGGTGCCGCCGGCTTCGCGGCCGCGACGTCGGTTCGAGCGTTTGCGCACTAATTGCTGCTGCACTGTCTTCTCTCTTTATTGCCGATGTACGTACGTAATGTGTGTAGTTGTTTTTCTGCTTCGTTGTAGCCTCTGTGGTAGCATGGCGAATGGTGGCGAGCGGCGCCGTCGCGGCTGCATAGCAGCCGCTTTCGGCACTCGCTCGAGAAGCAAAAAGCGCATATAACTTTCTTCACATGACATTTTATTGAAGGAAACGTAAATTGCTGCACGTTTAGGCAATATTTGGGCTATACTATCGGTAATAATAACAAAAGAAAACGAAAAAGCTTCGAAATACTGCTGTGGTAAAACCTGAATACAGGAATGCGTACATCGAGCACGCGTACAATATAAATAGGATAGGAAAATGCATAATACAATCACATAAGCAGGGTAAGCATACAAAGAAATGCTACATCAGCATAAATAAGTGTACACGTACGAATTGTACAGATTAACAGCATGAAGCGAGACATTTCCGCGCATTGAAATATATCGTAACAAAACAAGTTGTTGGAATGTTGGTTCATACTGTGCAAAAGATAATGACGCAACGCAAGCCGAAGAAGACAAGCGGGACAGGAAAAACGCCTTTTCGTGTACTTATACTTTTTCTTTGCCCTGCGTTGTGGCATTGCCTTTTGAACACATACATACATACTTTTGCATGTATGTACACAGAAAGTGCAGCTAACAGTCATAGGCTTTGGCTCATGTAGACGAACCCATGGAGCATAAGTAGATCAATGGTATAATATGCTGCAGTGCTACAGCATATTATTTTGTAAAAGCAGTGAGACAAATCTATTTGGCTCAGCTATCCCTGATCATGTTTTCCTCCAGGTAAATGTGCTGCAGGCAAGCTCGCGTGATGTGAACAGGACACGCGATGCTTTCATTTTCAAGTTATAAAGGGAGAAAAACGCAACAAAGAGTGGTCTAGACTCAGTTGCAGAGGTGACCTTTGAAATTTGTGGGAACATTGTGGTTGTGACTGGCGCACAATAGGAATGATCACAGGTCATTAGTTCGAAGTTGTGCGAAATACTCAATGTAACATGAAATATACACGAATATAAGCATCTTATCAAAGAAATAAGTAGAGTGAGGTGCAAAGTTGAACGCATCTTTCCTCTTATTTTTCTACCAGGTATCATGTTGGATCCATCACAGTGTCAGAAGATTTTCTGAGCAGTACTTAAATTGCAGATGGGGAACGCTGCATAGTTTAATCATAACGTGTCACCAACTAGAACTGCATCCCTTGTCATTCGTTGGTTCAGGAAGTGGAATGTCACAGTTTGCAAAGTTTAGTTAAAGGAGTCCTGACACAAAAGTTTTCGCCCTGCGTTTTTTTGCTGCAATGTGTTGCTGGGGGCCTGTTAGTCATAACACGGCACATCGTTTGCTGCAGCGCGCGACAGATAATTAATTACAAGCTCCTCATTACCGACACAGCCTCAGTTTTGGTTTGACAGAGCTCCAAAAACGACAAGCCGCCGCGTGCAACTATCACCACCTAGCGAGTGAAACGCTCGGTCACGTGAGCACACAAAACAGTGACGCATTTCCCCGCGGTCTGTCGTCGCCGGGCTCATCGTCGTCTGATGGCGACGGTTTTCTTGCGGCGGGGATGGAAGGAATTTTCGATGTGGCGAATCACTTCAGGTTTGACCCGCTGGCGAGGAGCGATTCGTCGGGAAGCGCGTCAAAACAGAAATGGCGGCTACGACGTCATCATAACTTGTACCGGCTGCAACGGTTACGTAGGGGAAGTATGGGGGTCACCTCGGGTCACCTCCGAGGGTGTCAATGCAATAGGTGCGGCCTATAATGCTGGATCGCGCTCGCGAACTTCAAAATTCATATAAATTACCTTCCAAGCTTTATTCGCTGTCGATATTTTGGAGATGGTACACGCACGTACACGGGAATCGATCCAGCAGGCTATCTCGGCCGCGAAATTTTGTGTCAGTACCCCTTTAAACAAGAAACACAGTTGCTCTACACAAACAGTACATTGTGAATAGTTTCAGTGAGTATGGATGCATGCTTCTATTTCAAACTAACATGCATGTCAACCAAGTCGCAGCTTCTGCACACACCCCTCTGGAATCCTCACAGAGCTGAGCACTTCATCAATGTACCTTTTATGCCTGTGAATAGCTGACACCATCAGTTCTTTGCAGTGACACAACAGTCATGACCAGAGGTTTGTAATTGAAAAGTGACATAGAGCCCCTGGGTGCTGAAAATCTTTTGGACTTTGTGAGCACCTGAGTCCATGCATGCTTGAACCTTCATGGCCCGTCGCAGTGGTCTAGTGGTTACGGTGCTCAACTGCTGGCCCGAACGTAGTGGGATTGAATCCTGGCTGCATGTTAATGGAGGCAATATGCTTGAGGCCCATCTGCTTACATTTAGGTGCACGTTAAAAAAAACCCAGGTGCTCAAAATATCTTGGGTGCTCCACTACTGCATGCCTCATATTCGTATCATAGTTTTTGGACATAAAACCCCTACATTTTTTATTATTCAACCTATTTTTGCAACGTTTATTGTGAATTAATCACAATGTTACTGTTTATAAAGACTGCTTCAGTGTAATACCAGTCAGTATTATCTAAATTTTGGCATTTTTTGGGAGGCTGGATGTTTGATTGCGTTCCAAACCATGTCAAGCAAACAGAAAGAAAGCAGAACGAGCAGGGTTTTCCAGTTCCTTTTGGGAAGTGTTGGCATTTCCCAATACTAAAGCAATCCAGAACCTCTGGTCATAATACTCATGCTGATAAGGGCACACAAGGCTTCCAAAAAATACAAAGTTAGTCGGTTAAACTTGTATAATACAAAAGTAACGCAGCAGGAGCAAAAGTAGACAATGCATTACATACAACCATAGCAGAATTATAAGTACACATAAAAATATATACATAAATGTACATATATACATAAAAATACGTACATGTATAGATAAAAAAGAAATAGTGCAACACATCTAAAAAAATTGAATAGAAAATGTGTGCAGAAGGCTGCACTATAAATCGAATTTACATAATCATGTTCTAGAAAGGCACAGGATAATTTAGCCTGCTACTTTACGTTTTTTCCTGGCAGCAGCACTGTGCCTTGACTTTGTTTCTTGCATGTTCCTGTTTACAAATGTAATGTGCCAATGTAGCCTTGTGCGGCAGAATATTTTAAGAAATTTTTCAGTGCAGCCAACTGAACAGAAAATAGCTTGCCGGATTGGCATCCTTTCCACCAGATTTTTGCACACATTGGAAAAATGTGCACAATAGTTGATTTCATGTCTGAAGGCCGAATCTAATTCCTTTATATAATTCAGACATGATTCAGAGGTTGCTGCAATGGAACCGAAGAGTTGCTCGGGTACACCACTTTCCTTGAGTAGTGCAAAGAATTGGTGTCGTCCATGGAGAGAGCCACCATCCGCTTCAAGGAGTGTTCTCTCGCATGTGCACTCGCTAGTCCTCAGTTCAAGAAAGCTCTTCACAAGAGTACCAGCAACATGGTACACAACATTTTCGTATACCATGTCGGTGGCATCTTGTGAAGATGCCTGCAGATCAGATGAATCAGAGGCCTGCTGCGTGCTGTGGCTTGTGGTTGGTATGCTGCTAGGTGACAACAATGCAGATGCACTCTCCAGGTTGGTGAGGAAAGCATTTGTTGTCACCTCACAGTTTCCTTGAGAAAGCTTGAAGAGCTTGCCAATCCAAATATGTTTTAGAGCCGCCACGAATTGGTATACATTTGGTGTCTCATTGCAGCCATGTTTTTGACGAATGATTCCAAAAAAGTTTTCGAGGGGATCTTGCTGCAATCGACGTGTGAAAAGATGTGTGAAATCAAAGCCCTCTTTTAAATCAGTCCACAGCAACAACAAGGCTTTGATTGTAATCTGCCAACCTTTAATAGTGTGCGGCTGCTTGTCCCGAGGACTACCAAAGTGCCATTGGGCAATCCAACTGATGCACGACTCAAGGAAAGCATGGTGTTCTGACCCATCAGTCATTGCATACCGCAACTTGTCGTCCTGATTTTTCAGGGTCGAACTGTTCAGGCTGTCAAAAAGCTTATCCATTCTTTCTGTGAACTGAGCTGTAAATTTAGCATCAACAGGAAGCTCTTGAATGGCAATGAGAGTGAGGAGTGCCACAGAGACAGATTCACTGAATACTTGCGTGGCATACTTCACTCTCATGTCAGCAAAGGGCGTCCTGTAGATATGTTGCTCTTTGAGCTTCTTTGCCAATCTTGTTTTTAGATGTTCAGTTGGTGTGTTAGAGGCCTGATCTATGTTACGAGTTTTTTTGTAAAGGGTTTCAATGTACGCCCAGTCAACAACCTCGGAGCCAATTGTGAGCTTGTGTTTTCTCAAATTATTCCGCGTGCATTTTATCAGGTGTGGGGTGTCAAACATGAAGTATACTTTGCGGTTGTTGACAGTAAAATATGGTTCATGGAGAGAATGGATCAGCATTCTTGACAGACTGACATTGTTTGACCCTTGATCACAGATGACCACTTTTACCAAAAGACCTTTTTTTTCAAGCTGCTGAATTACATCTAATAGCAGCTTGTGCATTGCAAGAGCTGACGTTGCATTGTGGGACACTGCATAGGCAACTGGCTGCATCCAACTTCTCGATATGCCAGACACAGCCATTAGAAGGGCTGTATTTGCCACACGAGAAGACCTTGTGTTTCCATCATCTGTGTAGCCAATCACTATATCTTTTGACTGATCGTACATCAAATTTCTTTTCAAGGCTATTTCATCAAATAAAAGACAGCATGCTTTGTCTTGCAGAGGCCAATCTTTAATGATTGATTCTATTGCATCCATGGCACCTGGAATGATACCAGGTGTCATTGGGATGTCTGCCAGCCAGCGCCTGAGTGTTCGCACATGTGGCAAGTGAAGCATTTCTCTGAGGAAGCGGTAGGCCTTTGGAGAATTAAAGAACAAATTGAGAGCGAATTGTTTCATCCGTTTGGACCAATGTTTTTTTGATTTTGGAAATGTACCAAGCCTGATTTGTGCTTTAAGCAGTTCAAAAAGGTCCTTTGGCAAATCCGGTTCAAGCTTGTTTAAAGCCTCCTGCTGCGTTACTCGCCTCGCCTCGTTCCTTTTTCTCATCCGACCGAGTGCCTTGCGATACCTTTCACTTCGTGAGTGAAGTGTTATCAACTTCTTTTTCGTGCGAGGCGTGTGCACAGAGCTGCGTTTTCTTTTCCCACTTTTCGGTGTTTGTTGAGTCTGCTCCGCGCTGCTGCCCTCCTTAGAAAACTGGAGGCCGCTCGGACCAGGCTCAGCTGTAAAAAAAATGACATGGAAGAATGCAAAGGTATAGGCTTTCATCAGTCTTGTAGAGAGAGAAAAAAATCATGAGTAAGCTATCAGGGCACAATCAAAGGGCCACTAATTGACGGACCACTATGTGCTGCCATATCATTTTTCATTGGAAGCGATGTATATTCTGCGACTGAGACAGGAATCATTTTATCCTCAAAGAATCATCCATGACCAAAGAAATATCACAGAAAGCATTGCAAAAATGAACATTTCATGAAATGCTGAACAGAGGCAATGACATTTAGAAAGTGGAGGATTTTGAATAATTCATCTCATAAATAGCTATCCAAGCCACATTTACATGAATGCACACCCTGTGCATCATATTCTGCTGGCCTATCTCGCAGAGCTACACTCATCACAACAAATAGGACAGCACAATTTTCAGTGCGGACCTTGTAGGTCCAACTGCACCCACCTTATATTTGAAGTATAAGTAATTGTGTGAACTAAAACACTGGTTGCAGGCCCTGAACTATATGCATGGTTTTTCCAACATTATAGGTTGTGACAACATTACGCAGGCTTAGATGTCCATATCTATCAGGAAAACATCAAGGCTACTGGTCCATACTCCTTTAAGCAGGTGCAGGATGTGTACTTTGCAATAATTCTCTCTCTCTCTCTTTTGCACTTACCATCACTTGGTGAAACCTGTGACGGTGGTGTGGGCCTTCTTGTCGGTGTGCTTGGCGAAGCGGCTGTTGAAAAATAAATAAATATGCTATAAAAGGCTTGCAAACAGGTATTATAATAAACTCACTTTGCATTGCACGTGTGAATACTGAGCAACAGACTTGTGGAGCAATTTTAACATGTGCCTGAGAAAAACTACTCAGTGTTTTCATCACCATGGAATGAGCTCAACACAGAAAGCACTGAGTCTATGCATTGATGTACTAAAAGAAAAGATATCTAAACCACGCAACAAAGCTTTCTTGCATGGAGGTTGGGTTGTTATGAACTCGTAACGAGCTGCACAAACACTAGAGGAGTAAGGACGGAAACATGACAGAGTACATTCATACTGCGACATGCCAAAAGCCATTTTCGCTGCTCTATCTCCCTGTTTCTTCATTTTGCGTTTGCGCAGCATGCTATCAGTTCATCCATACCATGTAAACGGTGCAATCAGACATTCTTACTGGGAAGCATGCTAAATACTACTCTATAAGCACAAGGTAACAAAAATTTTTTCCCTAGAGTACATTTCCTGCATTTAAGGTTTACGCACAGCAATTGTTCTCATGGCACTGGTAATTGAAAAACACCTGTGGCATTTCTACGTACTGTTCCAATTTCAGAGAACAATGTGCTCTAGTGTGCAGGTGTAGCATACAAAATAGTATTGCTGTTTTTTTATTTTTTGCAAGCTATTCGTGCAGTGTTACAGTGGTACCACCAACCAAATATTCTGTACCCTTTCATTCCAAGCAGAAAGGTGAAACAGATCCTTGTTCGGTACACCTACCTTCCACACTAGGGGAGGCAGTCTCAGCAGCAGGGGACGGCAACTTGCTTGCAGCATACTGGTTGTCTGCAATTAAAGTACTCGAACTTAGTCACCCTACAGTGAAAAAACAGCTAGTAGAGTAAATACATTTGCAAGCTTTTAAAGGCATGGCACTGAGCATAATAAATGTGCTGTTTTTTAATCTCCACTACATTAACAATTACAGAGATAAACCCTTTGTAGAAAAGCACAGAATGGGAAAAGGGTGATGCAAAGCACATTCTTGTGCACTTACCTTCATCCTGGAGCGCAGGTTCTTCACAAAGAATGTTCCCTGGCTCTCCACTTTGAGGTGGCATGAAGCAGTAGTCTAAAACAGAAGTGCCACTTAGTTATCCTGAAGAAAAGTGAAGTGTTTGCTGCAGCGAATAAGCAGAAACACTTTTCCGTGTAAGCACAAAATGTCGCTTACCATGCCCGTGCCCAAGCAACGTTGTTGCAGTGCTCATGGTGGGCTGTGGTGCTGTGGTGGAACCAGAGCCTGCGTGAAATAAATAGAAACAACAGGTGAAGCTCTCCGTAGCAGCACCATCAGCTGTTTACACAATAAAGTGCTAGTTCAGAAATGTTTTCTCTGAAAATTTTCTATCCAAATTTGGGTATCAAAGAGTTTCTGTGTGTTTTTCAGAAATAAGTCGGTTACAAAGACACATTTGCCAGATAAACAAACTGCAAATGCTGTTTTGAATCTCTTCAGTCTGTCCCTCATTTATTTCAATAATGAGCAAGTGTTAGTAACTAAAACACGAAATCTTAGGCATAGGAAGGCAAACTGCCAAATTTTTAAAAATGCCATGGGGATGGGGTGCCCAGGAAATTATTTTTTCAATCAAGCCAACATTTTGGTTATTGAATTGAACTTCACTGCTGTCTGATATCAATCAAACCATGGCCATTTGACAGTAAAGTATCCCAGTTTTTTGTTCTGCAGGTTATGCTACAAGACCATTCTGGTGAATGGAATTGCGTCATTCTATCCTGTATTTGCTAGGTTATTCTTACCATGTGCCGCCTGTTCATCGTAAAAATCTGAAATAAAAAGCCAGAAGAGTTATTGCATGATTAAGCTTAAATAGTGCCTACTGGGGAAAGAATTTTTCTCACCTGGGTGCACCAGAGCCTTCAGGTGAGGCTCCTTCACTTTCACTGAAGGGACATCTTCACGTGTCAGCCTTGTGCAGGTGTCACTGGTGAAGCTGTCCCTTGTCAAATGCTTCAAATGCTTAGAGCACAGCCTGTAGCTCTTGTTTACTTTTTCTCTTGCAAGCTGAAGCAGCTCCGGCCGGTTGGCATATGTCAGCCAGGCTGAAAATCTGAAATAACAGGCATATGCATATTAAGAGCTGATAGATATTGTTTCTTCTTATAAAATGAACATCAAATGGTCACATATTTTTCTATGGTGAAGGAAGACGAAAAGACAATAACATATACTTGAAAGCAACTTTATCAGGACACAGAAAAAATAATAAAAAATATGCCATGGCGTGCAAAGTCCTGTGTTACTCTGCCAGACAGTGAAAACCATGAATTTAATCTTCGTCTTGCTTCAATGAACAAGCGAAAATCATCAAAAGACTTGAGGTTACCATTTCTCTTTGTGCTTAGATTGCTCTTTAGGTAATGACTGATTTTGCTTCCAACTGTTTGGAAGGAGCGTAAGTGTTGATGGGCGTATTCCGATTGTAACGCGCATCAATGAGCCAACGCTGCGCCAGAGAGCTGCATGCATCCTGACAATGTTCTCTGAATTAAAACTTGATATATGAAACACAACTCGATAGAGCTCTCGTTTTCCCCCTGCTTTTGCGAGTCGAAACGATATGGTAAGCTTATAAGGAATTAAGGTGTGTAGACGCTAAGCGGAAACAGCGCATTGAAAAAAAAAATACAGAAAAGTAAAAGGTCGGCGGGGGGGGGGGGGGTCCAGATTAGAGAGGGAAAAAAAAGTGGCCCCGCGCGATAAGCGCGGCCTGTTTCCTGAACATCCAAAACCGACCTTGGTCATGCCTTTGCCCGTTGGAAGAATAACGAGGGAGTAATGAAGAGGTAGGCGAAACTGTTTCCGGGAGCTTCCCGAGAGCGAGAAGGGGCAGAGGGGTATCGCGTTTGGTTCAAGGCCCCCCGTCGAGCAGCGCGACAAGGTGCGCCGAAGGGAAGGAATGAGGACAATTTACGGCGACAAAACTCCGAGCAGGCTGTCGGTATGTAAACAGACACACGGATGAGGAACGCGGTGGTTTTCGCTTGTGCAACACCGCACACATTCGAAACTGAGGGCAGTGTGAACGACTGAATAAAGACAAAACTCAAATTTGGTTTGAAATGAAAAACTCTCAAAACACGCAGGCACGCAGTTCGTCCCCTCCTGCCGACGTAACCGCACACCACCCTCACAAGCACAGCACACGCGGAGCGACGCACTGCTCTTCTTCCGCCAACACCGCGGTCAAAGGTTGCCCCGCCGAGGCAATGTTAGCGGAGGTGGGGCGCGGTATCACGGTTTCAGACCCTTGATGCCGGCAGACGAGGAGTTGTGGTGCTTTCCTGGAAAAGCGTCTGGACTGCGCACGTGACGTTCAACAAATACAAATGGAAACAGAATAGAAATACAACAGGCAGTGTCCCAAGTTAGCTACTGGGGCCTCCGCAATAACTTTGCGAGCGATACTTTCGTCGGCTACGAACACCACTCATAAACTACACGGATGTATTAAATGTATACGCACGCATTAAAGCGCTTAAAAAAAACAGCTGCAGTGAGCACAAGTATCCCACTTCGTTATAATGTTACTAGCACGCAAGTTAAACTAACACGTAACAAGAACACTCTGAAGACACGGTTGTATGACACGCTAATCCGAGTTGGTGGTTAGCTTTCATAAGATTGAGGTAACGTCATACAGTGATGCACGCACATATATACTAACGTGAGCGACCATAACTAGCGAACAGCTCCGCTTTTGAGAGGTGACGCCGCGTCGAGCCACAAATTGCAGCTCGTCCACTAATTTAATCTTATTATCGTAACCATTTCTCAAACAGATAGCCGCAGCAACGAATGGCAGCAAGTAAATTCGTTGTTCAGTCAGCAGTTTCAAATCATAACGGTCAACGACAACCAAATCAAAACTTTGTGAACATCTTGGGAAATACATAATAGTGAACGTATAAATACCTGTGGTCAGCAGGGATCCTGAAGAAGTGTGCACCTTCTTTCCCCGAGGAATTGCACCACTTCGCGCAGCAATAAAGGTGCGACATCGCTGCTCCGCTGCGGTTGTAAAGTTTGCGTTTCTATGCGCTCTCTCGTGCTTGCGCGTCGTCTGCTTGTGCGCTGCGCAGGCGTGATGGCGGCGGTACCTAGCGGAGCCACGCACAGTCGTCCTTACAAACTTTTCTAAAACCTTGACTTGTAATGCTCGTGGCTGGTTATAGTTTAATGCAGAAGCACGTTTTTGTTTACTACTGTGTACTATCGTGGCCGCGTTATTTTATTTTAATTAGGCTTACTGAGGCCTTCACTCCCCGCCCGCACCAGGTTCGCTGCAATCGTTTCGACGGTAGCGACGCCCCATGGCCCGGACGCCAAACTGCCATCATGCCTCGGGCCTGCCGTCGGTTCGTGGTGAAGTCTAGCATTTCAGTGACGTAGGCGGTAGCTTCTAGTATTCAATCCTCGGTGGATATACGCAGCATTTTTTGCGCTGAAGCTTTCATCGAGCATTACCTTGGGGTGTTATCAGCACTCGTTCTTTGCCAGCGCGTGTTTGTTCGTGGTTTGAACGTCCCAGGAGCATGAAGCGTGCGTTGCTCGCGTGGCTTATCGCGAGCCGGCAACATGTTGAGCTCTTGAGACGATGTCGCTGCGGCGGCACGCTACAGCTGAACTCTCCGAGTACGCCGTGTTAAACTCTCAACGAAAATACGTTTCACGCAAAGTTGCATTCTTTAAATATTATACTGTGCATTAAATAATCGAACAAAAAAACGTTGAAAGCACTTTCAACACGTCTTACACTTCAAGTAGCCACAGCCAAGCCGGCCAAGCCTGGCCACTGCGCAGAAGCAGCAGCACACGCTCGAAAACGCCGTACTCGGGTTGCTCTGCGCTCGTACAGTGCGCTCACTCCCGTGTTGTGAGACATTCGAACTACCAACGGCCAGTTGCAACAATGACGTCACAGGCAAGTCTTTTTTTTACTTATTGAACGCATCAAATTCTACGTCACCAAACGCGATACTATCGCCTTTTGCGATCGTTTGAGAATACGGGCCCTGGAAAACAGCATCGTGCGTTTAACTTTCCATTGGCACTGCGGTGGTTCTATCTGCCGTCTTCGCAGGCCATCTCGCTGCATACGAGCTTGGTCGGAGCCCGAAATGTATTCAGAAGAGCTTGTGCTGGGGCTAGTTGGAACATCTTAGTGGAATAAGCAGCGCTGCACAGTAGTAGTTTATACCTAGGTTCCTTGTGAATGATAGCAACAAAGAG
The DNA here is from genome assembly GCF_013339695.2 of Rhipicephalus sanguineus. Taxonomy (NCBI): domain Eukaryota; kingdom Metazoa; phylum Arthropoda; class Arachnida; order Ixodida; family Ixodidae; genus Rhipicephalus; species Rhipicephalus sanguineus. The sequence goes on along the minus strand of NC_051177.1, from coordinate 218,278,889 downwards.
AGAGAGAGAGGGATACACCCCCCCCCCCTCCCACGCACGCGCTGGACGCCAGCGTGCGCCAAGGCGTGATTGCGATGGCAGCGCCCCGATAGTAGCGAGCCGCTGCTCCGCGGCCGGGCGTTGCGGCCTGGGAACTTTTGACCACCCCTGTACATTTCATTCTGCTGCTAGCAACGGCTCCATTCTGTGTAAGTGGATGACCAGCGGAGCTGTAGCAAAAGCACAATGGCAGCACAATGTTTGGTCTGCTGCACGCAGAAGAGATGTTGCATGATTTTGTGCAAGACTCATTTCATTTCCGCTCACGTTTACCCGGCGTTTCCTCGGGTGTTGCTCTCCGTAGTCGCTCTCGTCGAGGCAGCTAATTTAGGGACCTCCGGTCTTGCTCGGTACCGAGGCTCGCAACTGCCGCCTCTGCTATCTTCGCCGTTCTTCGTAACGGCGCTACTCCTCGGGCGTTCTCACACTGCGTCGAACGCCCGAGTTCCCACAATGCATCCTCACAATGCGTTATGAACGCAGACGGACGCTGGAAAATTAAGCTGATGTGCCATTTCTGGCTCCGCTGTCAAAAAAAAAAATTAAAAATGCAGGCATTCTATTTTTTATTGCCATAGCAATTATATAGACAGTCTCGGCTGGATTTTGCCGTCGCCGTCGCCGTCATGCACCGTATATGTATAAGTATATATATATATATATATATATATATATATATATATATATATATATATATATATATATAAAGACGTTTATTAGCGGGCACTCGGCGACGATAAACGACTGCGACAGTCAAGGCGGGGTGCCGACTCTGAGCGCGAGGAGCGTGCTGTCCCAGAAGAGCAGAAGAGGACGACCCACTAGTAAGCGCTCGAGAGGGCGACCCATTACAGGCTTCCAACGCTTCGCTACAATTACCCCGGGTACGAAAAGGGAGCCGCCTGGCGACCTAACTGCTTGTCACTATGAGCGGGTCATGGTAGGGTTTCAGGCGCTCAACGTTGACAATGTCGCGCCCTCGACGGCGCATGTCCGAAGATGGTTCAAGGGGTTCGATCACGTAGTTGACCGGGGACGTGCGTTCGACGACACGGTAGGGGCCGTCGTATTTCGGCAGTAGTTTTGAAGAGAGGCCAGGTGCAGTGGTAGGGACCGAGAGCCATACGAGTGCTCCAGGGAGGAACGTGGGCGCAGAAGTGGTGGTGTCACCGCGAATGCTCTTCTGCCGCCCTTGGTCATTCGTAGTAAATGTCTTGGCAAGCTCCCGACACTCCTCAGCGAGTCTTGCTGTGGCAGAAATAGGCGCACACTCAGACGGGTCCGGCTTGTAGGGAAGGATTGTGTCGATCGTGTGCGACGGGTGCCTGCCATACAATAAGAAAAAGGGCGAGAAACCAGTAGTGCTCTGCGAGGCGGTGTTATAGGCGTAGGTGACAAAAGGCAGAATGGCATCCCAATTTGTGTGATCGGCGGCGACGTACATCGAGAGCATGTCGCCGAGCGTGCGGTTAAAGCGTTCGGTGAGGCCATTCGTCTGCGGGTGGTAAGCAGTAGTTTTCCGGTGAACAACGTTGCACTCTTTGAGAATGGCTTCGACGACTTCGGACAAGAAGACACGACCTCGGTCGCTGAGCAGCTCCTGGTGTGGTGGCGCAGCATGAATCGGTGCAGCAGGAAGGAGGCAACATCGCGCGCTGTAGCCGCTGGGAGGGCGGCAGTTTCGGCGTATCGCGTAAGGTGGTCAACAGCGACGATGGCCCAGCGGTTACCAGCAGACGTTAGAGGAAGTGGTCCATACAAATCGATGCCAACGCGCCCAAACGGCCGGTCAGGGCAAGGTAGAGGTTGCAGACCTGCCGGCGACAGGTGCGTTGAAGTTTTGCGGCGCTGACAATCGATGCAGGAGCGAACGAACTTCTGCACGTAGCGGTACATCCCTCGCCAAAAGTACCGTTGGCGAATGCGGTGGTAGGTTTTCGATACCCCAGAGTGTGCACACTGCGGGTCAGAGTGGAACGACTCGCATATGTCAGAACGCAGACTGCGGGGTATTACGAGTAGCCACTGGCGGCCGTCGCCGTAATTGCGTCGGTGGAGGAGGTCGTCGCGAACGGCGAAATGGTGCGCTTGACGACGCAATGCGCGAGTGGATGGTGTCGCCGATGGATCACTCAGCAAGGCTATCAGTGAGGCAATCCAGTGATCCTTGCGCTGTTCAGTGGCGATGGTTTGAATGTCGATAGACGAAACGGCATTGTGAGACACTGAGCTGGAAGCATTGTCGTCAGGCAACGGGGAGCGCGAGAGTGCGTCGGCGTCAGCATGCTGGCGTCCGTTGCGGTACAGCACGCGGATATCGTAGTCCTGTAGGCGAAGTGCCCAGCGGGCGAGGCGGCCTGAGGGATCCTTCAATGACGACAACCAGCATAGTGCATGATGGTCGGTGATGACATCAAATGGGCGACCATACAAATAAGGTCGGAATTTCGCAAGGGCCCAGATGATCGCCAGGCATTCCTTTTCGGTGACGGTGTAATTGGTCTCGGCTTTAGTAAGCGTACGACTTGCATATGCCACGACATATTCAGGGAACCCTGGTTTGCGCTGCGCAAGGACAGCGCCAAGGCCAACACCGCTAGCGTCTGTGTGTACCTCTGTAGGGGCCGCAGGGTCGTAGTGGCGTAGTATGGGAGGCGACGTCAACAAACGACGGAGCTTTGCGAAAGCGTCGTCGCACTCCGACGACCACGAATGGAGGGGCCCGTTACTTCCGAGAAGCTTCGTCAGTGGCGATATGATAGTCGCGAAATTTCGAATGAAGCGCCGAAAGTAGGAACACAATCCTACGAAACTGCGCAGTTCTTTGACGGACGTAGGTTTGGGGAACTCAGTCACGGCCCGAAGCTTGGCGGGATCAGGAAGAATTCCGTCCTTGGACACGACGTAGCCGAGGATTGTCAGCTGCCGTGCTGCAAACCGGCACTTCTTTAGATTCAGTTGCAGACCGGCGTCGCTCAAACGCGTCAAAACATGCCGTAGGCGTTGAAGATGCGTGGAGAAGTCCGGAGCAAGCACGACGACGTCGTCGAGGTAGCACAAGCACGTGTGCCATTTCAGGTTGCGCAGAACGGTATCCATCATGCGCTCAAAGGTGGCGGGCGCATTACACAGCCCAAACGGCATGACGTTAAATTCGTACAGGCCGTCGGGCGTGACAAAGGCGGTCTTCGGTCGAGCGTCATCAGCCATAGGTACTTGCCAGTACCCTGAGCGCAAATCGAGAGATGAAAAGAATTCGGCGCCTTGCAAGCTGTCAATCGCGTCGTCTATTCGCGGCAGTGGATACACGTCCTTACGAGTGATCTTGTTGAGTCGTCTGTAGTCCACACAGAACCGCACAGAACCGTCCTTCTTCGCAACAAGAACGACAGGAGACGCCCAGGGGCTGTTAGAGGGTCGAATGACATCACGTCGAAGCATGTCGTCGACTTGCTCGGTGATTACACGGCGTTCGGCGGGAGATACGCGATATGGACGTTGCCGCAGTGGCAGGTGGTCGCCAGTGTCGATGCCATGCGTAACGGCCGACGTGCGGCCGAGAGAAGTTTGAGCGACATCGAAAGAAGGGCGAAATTCTTCCAACAGGTCCAAAAGCTGGGAGCGCTGGACCTGCGTAAGGTTGTCAGCTATGGAGGAACCAAATACGTCAGCGTGTGATGAACCAGACGTCGAAACAGCACTGAGCGTGCTCGAACTTCGGCCGTGCGAATCATCGGGCTCGTCCATAACTTGTGCGTCTTCGAGGGGTTCTACGCTGCCCAGACATTCCCCTCGCACCAACGTAACACTGTACGGGGAGGGGTTGATTACATAAATAGAGGTGCTGCCCTGGGTGACTTGAACGGTCGCGAAAGGCACCAGCAAGCCTTTCCTCGTGCAAACACGGTCATATGGCGAGAGGAGTGCAACGGTGTCGGATAGGCTGGCGCAGTAAGCTGACACCGCCGTTGACGAGTTTGCAGGCACTTTTATGTCGTCCTTGACGAGTATCTTGCTCGCAGCCGATGGACTGTCTGCCGGCGTCAAATTAGAGAATGGTGAGAGCTCTATTTCGGCGGGTGCGCAATGAATTACGGCGTCGTGGCGGGAGAGAAAATCCCATCCGAGGATGACGTCGTGAGAGCATGCAGGAATTATGATCAATTCGACGGCGTACATAGCGTCCTTAATCATGACGCGGGCTGTGCATACCGCTGTAGGGTGAATGCTTTGGGCGCTGGCTGTACGCAGGGAGAGCCCGGAAAGTGGCGTCGTCACTTTTCGCAGTATTCGGCTGAGCTTTGCGTCCATAACGGATACGGCGGCTCCAGTGTCGATGAGGGCAGATGCACGAACACCGTCCACAAACACGTCTATCACGTTCGATGGGCTTCGCTGAGGGCTTTCGCAGTTCGACAGCATCGCAGCCCTTGCCTCGTGGACTGCGACGACTAGTTTTCCTGGTCTCGTGGGACCAGACGTGGCCGCATCGGTGACAGCGAGCGGCGTCGTGGTGACGGGGAACGGCGGGTAGATGGAGCGGGGCGAGACGTCGGCGACAGTGGCGTAGGTGGGTCGTAATATGGGCGGTTCGCCGGGCTGGTGGCAGGCGACGCGACTCTAGGCGGCTGCACGCGATTGCAATACCGCGCCACGTGGCCGGCGTAACCGCATGCGAAGCAAATGGGGCGGTTGTCAGGTGTGCGCCATCGGTTTGCTGGGGCAGGGCCCGCCCATGGTGCAGGACGGGATTGACGGGGCGGCAACTGATAGGACTGGACGGTGGGTTGCAGTTGTGGCCTGTGCGTGACGTCGGCGCAGGTTACCGGCACATCCGCTTCGAAAGAATGAGGTCGAGCGGAGGCTTCGGCGTAAATGTGTGGGGCAGCCGTAGGGATTGCTGGGGGCGTTCTTGCGACCACTTGGGCGTAACTCAAGGGTGCAGGAGCCGTATGGTGCTGGTGGTACTCGGGCATGACCTCTGCGATTTCTTGCTCAATTGCTCGACGGAGCGGAGGCAGAAGGGTGGTCGACGGCTGTTGGACGTACTGCGGGCGAGCAAAGTCCAGCAGAGAGAATTGGCGCGCGATTTCCTCGCGCACGAATGTCTTCATCTCTGCGAGCAACGCGGAGTGGTCGGATATGGTCGACAAGCCAGCGAGCTCGGCGTCGCGGGATGGAGAGCGACGGGTCATCGATCGCTGCCGGCGCAGCTCCTCATAGCTTTGGCAGAGCGTTATGACCTCAGCCACTGTGCTGGGGTTCTTGGCGAGCAGCATGGTGAAGGCGTCGTCGTCGATGCCTTTCATGATGTGCCGGATCTTGTCTGATTCGGACATGGTGGCGTCGGCTTTCTTACAGAAATAGAGGACGTCTTCAATGTAACTGGTGAATGATTCACCGGCCTGCTGAGCGCGTTCACGTAAGCGCTGTTCGGCCTGCAGCTTACGAACGGCAGGGCGGCCAAACACATTGATAATGGCGGTCTTGAAGTCGGACCACGTTGTAAAATCTGATGCGTGGTTGTTGTACCACAAGCCCGCCACACCCGCGACGTAGAAAACGAGGTTAGTCAGCTTTCCTGCCTCGTCCCATTTATTCGGGACACTCACGCGCTCGTAAATCGCGAGCCAGTCCTCCACGTCGGTGCCATCTGCGCCAGTGAAGACCGGAGGGTCGCGGATACGAGGCACACCTGGGCAGGAGGTCGGTGTAGGCGGGGTCGTTTGCTGGGAGGCGTCTTGAGGCATCGTAGGCGGCAGGGTACGGGATCGAAGAGCCAGGGGCATCGAATGAGGGCCGAAGTTGTTGTGAAGCCCAGCACCCTCCACCAAATTATAAAGACGTTTATTAGCGGGCACTCGGCGACGATAAACGACTGCGACAGTCAAGGCGGGGTGCCGACTCTGAGCGCGAGGAGCGTGCTGTCCCAGAAGAGCAGAAGAGGACGACCCACTAGTAAGCGCTCGAGAGGGCGACCCATTACAGGCTTCCAACGCTTCGCTACATATATAAAAGCCCTAAAGAAAAATAATTCAGAAAAATGCTTCCGAAGCGCGGAATCGAACCAGGGACCTCCTGTTCCGCAGCGAGTGGCGCTAACCACTGCGCCACGAAACGCAGATCCTCCGCGTAGCTAACGGCGAGCGTTATACACACACCCTTCACCGCTGGACGGACTCAGAGACGGCCGGCGCTTATAGGCGTTTCTTCATTACCAGCGAGATGGCGCTAGGAGCGCGACGGGCGCACTTAAAAGTCGTCGGCGAGCTCGCTCGCTTCTTCATATATTTGCGCAGGCAGAACCTTGCCCTTCCGCTGTCTGCTCGCGCGGTTTGCGCGTGGTGAAGGGAAGAGGGACGTTTCAACCTTTCACCGTGATGTCGGCGCTCATGTTACGGAGCGTACGAAAGTCACTCGAGCTCAAGAGACGCCGCTAAACGAACAAACAGAAGATGAGCGCGAACTATCAAGTGTCACAGCTCGACACTTGAAGCACGCTAGTTTCCTTCGCTGCTTCGGCCGCCTTTGCAACAGGAGCGCTGTTCAAACTAAGAGTATCCATTGGCGAGCCTCACTTCGTAGAGCATTAGTTTCTTGCTATCGCATTCATTGCTTCGCCCTTGCGGCGAAACTGTGACTTTTTTATGTGATGCATTGCAAGCAATTCTTATCAGCAATGTGTCACCATAGAATAAGGTCTGTCATATCTGTTGGCACTGTACGAGCGTACAGGGGCATAGCATACGCGGATGAAATGGAGTATTGCCAGTTCCACTTTGGAGAATATATCTTTAGCACTCAAACAGTACTTGGAATTCATAACTGACACTGCAGTATTTGGTTTTCACAGGTCGTGGATCCCGTGTTCTACGAGAAACTCGGTGCCAACCAAACTGGCGAGATCTGGTTCCGCGGTCCAACAGTCATGCTTGGGTACTACAAGCATTCCGAAGAGACCATCGAGTTCTTCGACAGCGATGGATGGGGGAAAACGGGTGCGTTTAAATTTTGGCTTTTTAAACGCGAACCTTTGGCACTTTGAGCGTTTCTATCTACGTATGTATCTATCTATCTAGCCAACTATGTCTGGGTGCTCTCGTGGTCGCATCCTAAACTTGGTGTAGACCAAAACTGGCATGGGAGGGTAAGAGGATTTGACGAATATGACTGTCGGATTATGACATGTATAACGCGAAAATCCTGTCGCGTACGTCGTCAAACACTTTCCTCTAGACACGTGTGGCACATACCTATTTACCACGGGCCTCGGTGTACGGGTATGCGCCATAGGTGATTGACAGTTTATATCTACCCAGGAACGGCGAGAACAGACATTGATAATTTAAATGCGAGAGCGTTAAGAAAAACCGACATCGGCAGCGTTGACCCCACCGAATGGAAAGAATAAGATTTGGGATCTCAGCAGGAATTGAACCCAAGCATTCTGCGTGGTAATCAGGTATTCTACCTCAGAGCCACGCCAGGTCTACATAATGCTTTCGAAAAACATCTTATACATGCGTAATGTCGGTGCAACGTCAATTGTGGTTTTGGTGCTGGCTATCTCATTTTACAAGAAAGCAATAAACGCTGCATATGTACTCCTACGATACAGGCGTCATATCAGATTAACTACTCTGATTCCAGTGTTGGCTCCGCTTTTAGAGCAGTCTCATGAACATTAGATTTGTATTTTTTTTTCTATCGCTATGGGACAGCGCCATCTATTATACTGTTCGGGAGGCACCTCTGCCTTAGAGCGTAGCTCGGGTTACACCAGCGTTAGTGCATATTATAAAAGCGTAGTGAGCTCGCGCAGACGAGAGTGCCAAGTGCGCAAGCACTTTAAGTGGTTGATACTTGTAGTAAATAGCTGACCCTGTAATCATTAGGCATTGATGAAACGAACAAAGTGTGCAGCATGTAGACCAATGTGCACACGGAACTACAATTGAGGCTGTTTATTTTCATCTTAGATCTGACCATCGTTGCAGTTTTCTGCGAAAGCTGTTGCGACGGAAGTGCAATGCTTGTTTCGGAAAGAAGCATAAAAAACGAAAGAGGTTGTAGCGAATGAGGAAGACTGATGGTGACCGAAGTGACCGTGCCGTCGTCGGCACCACATCACTTGAAGCGAAAGACGAAGCACGGGGCCGATCGTAACACGTTTATTTCTCGCCCGCCCCTAAAGCTCTTGACATGAGCCGCGCGAGCGGCGAGGTAGACACGACGATGATGAGCGATGATAATGCTGCAATAAGGTCGTTGCTACGCGCGACAATTTCAAGCCAAATACTCGCTGGCTGCGAATTCGACATGACACGAAGCCACCCACAAATAACCACGCCGCCCGGCCACTCGCCGAAGTTTCTACGGCGAGTGACCGTGGAGCCGCCGATAATTCTAAATGTTCTGAGCCTTCTGCAAGTACATGGGGTAGTGGGCATTCACCAATAATATTCTAAGCATGAAAGAATGACAGTTTATCTCGATAGCTATGGAGAAAGCCTCTTGTGTGACGCACGCCTGACGCACGCATTTAGCCGTCAGTGTACTGACGACGCCGTAGCAAAGCGTTCACTCTGCGTCAAAAACGTGGCCGCTCTCGTGCAGGTTTTCCCCTTTTTTTTTAATGGTGGCATCGCGGAAGAACGTTCCCACTACGATATCTTTAAATCCAGCTGAAGCACTAACGCGCCAGCCACGGGCGCTTGCGCCGCCATAGCTGTCAAAGCAATGAGGCACTGTTGTCTGCTAAGGCTCTCACCGTTGCATGCTCGCCGCACCGCAAGTGGCGCTGCGTGCGTCTTTCAAGGCGCCCTCTATAGGTCCCGAACGGAGTGTATAGCGCGTAGGTTCCACAGAAATTGGGCAAATCCTGCTACTCACTGTACTGGTCCACTAATTATTAACGAAGGAGCACACGTGCGGCAAAAACCGGTTATGATTTCTGTACACACGTAACTAATCATTGACTAGGGAACGACAGTTGCGAAGCGACAGGTTCCGAGGTGGCCACAGTGCGCGTCGTCGTGCGGTCGCCGATGACGTCATTGCTAAGATCTGCAGATGGCGTCCACCGATACCATATGTAGACATAAAGCGCTGCCTGAACAGAGGCCTGTCTGCGACGGCTGTTGTGGAACGCGCCCACGCGTTGCCTTCCGCGGTCTCACGGTTAAAGGCCCAACCGCATGCAGGTGACTTTCGAGCGACGGCGACGAGCGACAGCGACAAACGGGCTCCGTCGCGCTATGGTGGCTAGAGGGGGAGGTGTCAGCAACGGCGCGCCGGAGACGAAGCATTTTTTCATGACGATGCGACGGCGCGAGAGGCATCTCGGTGCCGACAGCAGCGCCGCCACATGGGCGCGTCCTCGGGCGCGTCTGTCGGCTCCGAGATTTCATCCGCGCGCTGGCTTAGGTTCGCGGAGGTGTTTGGTACGGACGCGAGGCGCGTTTTCCGTCCACGACTTCTTACGGTGCACACTAGCCATATAACAAAATAGTTTTCGAGATTAGGCAAACATATCATTGAACCTGGCCCAAGAAGAGCTTTGGTAATTGCTTCGTACTGCTGAAGCTTTGTGTGGAGTATAACGATTAAAAAACACTGCACCTCGGCTTACGCAACGGGTGGTCACCCCGTTTCGCTGGCAACTTCTTGGAAATGTACGCAGCGCCGTTGCGACGCAGCGACGTGTTGTTTTGCCATCACGTAGCGTCAGCACATGAAAACAACAAACTCGCAGGTGAGCCGTCGGCGCGATGTAGCGGACGCTTTTCGGTTTTCTTGCGAGGCTCGGTCGACCACATAAAGTAACCAAGGCACGCGTCCGCTGGTCCGGTGACGGCAGCGGATAATCTATCGACGGGACGACACAACTTCACGACAGAAGATGTTTTGTGTGCTGACGAGACCGTCAGCAACACCGGCGTTCGCCGCACAATTGTCTTTTTCGCTCGCGAGAAAACGCGACATGCGTTTCTCGCTCGCGAACAACGCGGCAAACGTTTATCGGTCGCGAAAAATGTGACATGCTTTTCTCGCTCGCAAAAACCACGACATACGTACGTTTCTCGGTCGCGAAAAACGCGACATGCGTTTCTCGCTGTAGTCGACAGCGTGCCATAGACGCGTTCGCTGACTAGGAAATTCAGGTTTCCCGCGAAGCGCAGGTGGCTACGGCAACGCCTTTTGCCATCAGGCACCAATACGCGCACAAAAAAGCCGAGAAGGCGAAGCAACAGGTGACATAACACGCGTTTTGCCGGAGAGAATACACGAGACCACTTCGCCAGGCCTCGCTCTAGGCATCTGGATGGATGGATGCTATGAGCGTCCCCTTCACAACGGGGCGGCGGCAAATGTGCCACCAGGCTCGAAAAAAAAAAAAAACCTTTACTCTTCCTCCCTTCAGCGCCGGCCCAGCGTCTTCACTTCAATTAAAACTATTTTACTCCAGAAGAAAAAAAAAAACGTTAAGTTTTCAGCTCCGTTCTGTGCCCTTTATGGCAGAATGTCCTTATTTTTTTTCCATTATTTATTTTTGTCCTTTCTCTCTAGTTTTCTGCCAGCAATACTCTAACCGTCTCTTACTTATTTCAATCGCGGGTGTGTTCAGCTTTCCATTGTCTCTAAAACCCAAGGCGTCATGTAGGCTCGTGCCAGAACGTACACCTGGGTGGATGTCTAAGGCAACCCGATCTCGCTTCAAACAGTAAAGCGCTTCCCATTGAATTGTCGTAAAATGCCTCCCTCCTTATTTCATTTTTGCCCTTTCGGTAGTTACTCAAAGCCGGTTTTTTCTCCATAGCTGCCATCCAGTAAATCCTCTCCGCCTCTCTGACTTTTCGCTTAACGCTCTTTGTTGACATACTGCTTACACTAGCAGCCGTATATTTACTAGTGAGCCTCCTAGTTCTTTTTCTCCACTGTGTGTCCACGCTCTTCCTATACAAATAACGGAACACCTTCTCTGCCCATCTACTCTCCTTCATATTCCTTAGCCTTTCTTCGAACCTTATTTTGCTCTGAGCCTCCCTCGCCTCAAAACCTGCCCATCCCATATCGCCCTTTACAGCCTCATTTGTCGTCTTCCCGTGAGCACCCAACGCGAGGCGTCCCACAGTCCTTTGATTTATATCCATTCCCGATTGCACCTCTGCCCTCATGCAGACCACTGAGTTCCCAAAAGTAAGCCCCGGAACCATTACACCTTTCCACAGACCTCGAAGCACCTCGTACCTATTGTATCCCCACAATGCTCTGTGCTTCATTATTGCAGCATTCCTCTTTCCTTTTGCTGCTGAGGCTTTTTCCTGTACCTCCATGTACCTGTCACCCTCATTTATCCATACTCCGAGGTACTTGTATTCGCTCACCCTCGGTATTTCTTGGCCCTGTATTGACACCGCCTGATCACAAGGGTCATTGAATACCATCAATCCACATTTTTTTACACTAAATCCTAGTCCTAGAGCTTCCCCTTCCCTTCCGCATATATCCGCCAGCTGCTGTATATCCTCTCGACTGTCAGCAAATAAGACAATATCGTCAGCATAAAATAATCCTGGAAGCTTCTGCTCAATCATCACGCCGCCCTGTTTGTGTGACAGATTAAAACCAAAGTTGCTACCTTCTAGCGCTTTTTCCATATTCACCATGTACAGCATGAATAACAGCGGGGACAAAGGACAGGGCCCTTGCTAATCTCAACGTTCTCTTTGCTACTCATTCCTTCCCATTCTATGCAAACTGTATTTTCTCGGTATATCTCCCTCAAAAGCTGTATACAGTCGTCGCCTATGCCCATTCCTTTCAATATACCCCACAAAATTTCCTGATTAACGTTGTCGTACGCCCCAGTGATGTCTAGAAAAGCCATGTACAAGGGCCTATTTTCTATTTTAGATATTTCTATACACTGAGTGAGAACAAACAGGTTATCGTCTAACCGCCTGTCGACTCGAAATCCATTCTGGAGTTGTCCCAAAATATCGTTGTGTTCTGCCCATTTTTCTATTTTCATTTTTACTGCTTGCATCGCCAACCTGTATACTACCGATGTAATGGTTAGTGGTCTATACGAGCGAATGTTATCCTTTTCTCCCTTGCCTTTATAGATTAAGTTCATTCTACCTTTTCGCCAACTATCCGGTATTTGCCTGTCCATTAAGCATTTTTCTACAGCTTTCAGCAGTGCTTCTTTAGTGCTATTTCCTAGTTCGTTAATGAGGCTAACGGGAATCCCATCTAAACCCGCGGCAGTGCGCTTTGGAATTTTTCCTTCAGCCTTTTTCCCATTGAAATTCTCCAGCACTAGCTCTTCCTCGGTTGCTCTCTCCGCCACACTTTTACTCACCGGGGAAATCCCCTGGACGCTCTTTTTAAACGAATCGGCTGTTACCTTTCGAATGCAACCTAGCGCTTCGTACCCTTCCAATTGATTTCCTCCTTCATCGAGAATATGTTGTTGCGTTGTGACAGACTTCCTGCCAAGCGCCTTTATGTGGCTCCAAAATATCCTAGGTGCGGCCTCCTTTTTTTCGTGAATCTCTGTCACCCAGCGTTCACTTTCGCCTTTAATTTTTGCCTCGACCAATTTCTGTACAATGGATTTTTTCTCTAGATATATTTCCCATATTTCGTTGACTTCGTCCTGCAGTCGCCTGTCCTTTTTTGCCCTTCTATGATTCCGTGATGCTTCACGCCGCTTCTCGATCGCTTCCCGGATTTCCTTGTTCCACCAACTTTTTGGCTTCCTCTTTCCTTTCCAGCAAATAGTTTTCTTCTCTCTCCCTATATCTTTCGTCATTAGATCTAATAGCTCACTGTACTCCCAGTCCTTGCCTGGTATTTTGCCTACTTCTTCCTCGACTCTTATGGCTACATTTATTATTTGTTTGTCATTTAAATACGAGGTGCCAGACTTTGATTCTATGCTCTCATTTCCAGTTTTATATCCCATTTGTAATGTTATTCGTTTATGATCACTACCCAAGCTTTTAATCCCTTCCTCGTCTATTCTCATTTCTCTCAGTTTGTGATAAATTCCTTCAGACATGAGACAATAATCAATACTTGACTGTTTGTTTCCGACTTCCCACGTGGTCTGGCCGTCACATTTAGGCCCCGTGTTAACTATCTCCAAACTATGTTGCTCGCAGAGATCTAGTAAGAACTTCCCATTGGTGTCTGAATATCCGTCAAGGTCGTGTATGTGGGCATTCATGTCCCCTAGAAGGATGATTTCGGCCCCATTACCAAATTCCTTAATATCCTCACTCATGCAATCCACTATCTCCTGATTCTTTTCTCTGCAGTTATTTCCCGTCCACAAGTAGGCAACCCCTAGCCACGTTTTCTTTCTACCTACTGTGCCCAAAACCCAGAGGTGCTCTGAACACGTCTGTTTCACTCTAACCCATTTGGCGCCGCGGTGAATTAGCATTCCTACACCCCCACCTTTCCTTTCTGATATGATCCTGTTGCACCCTTCCCAAAGATAATTTTCAATATGTGGTGGCTCTTCCAAGTCTCTAAGGTGTGTTTCTGTAACCGCATAAACGCCTATCTGTTCTTTGTTTAACTGGTCCTCAATCTCTAACCATTTTGCCTTTTTTCTGCCACCCTGCATGTTTATGTAACTAATTGCAACACGCGCCTTATCCCTTTTTCTTTTACATTTTTTCTGGTTTTTCCCAATACTACCTGTCAAAGAGTCCTGGTTGTTTTCCCTGTTACTAGCTACCCCGGACTCTGAAGGGCCCGCGTGCCCCCCAAAAAAGCTACTGCGCGTCCTGCCAGCCGCCAGCCCACCTCATGACCAAGCCTCTTATCGAAGTGAATTCTGTCTCTTTGGAAACCGCCCCACCTGTGCACCTCCCTGTTTATATCCACTACCTCGATACCCTTCTCTCGACTAATTCGCCATACCTCTTTGTTTGCGTCGACAACCGCTCTTTGCAAGTTGATATTGGGCACTGGTACTTCTGGTATTGTGCATACTACAATTTGCGCCTGGGTGGACACTTTGCGCATGTTATCGACCCCTTTCACCAAGGTCGTCGCTAGTCCTGACGAATCTTCATTCAACATGTCATTTAGCCCTGCCGCAATTACCACGAGGTTACGTCTGTTAGCTTTAGCTGCGAGTTCTTCACTCGCTTGCCTCATGACTGTCCCCAGCGTATGTCCTGGGAATGTCCCTATCGAGACCCTCTTATCTCCTTTCACCCTTTCTTTGATTGCCTCTGCGCATCGGGCTAAATTTGAGTCACCGGCAATAATGACCCGCTCAGACGTTCCTTCTGTATCCTGCATCTGGCTGCTGTCTGGGTGACTAGCGTGAGTCACGGCTGCGGCTTTGTCCCCTCCCTCCCTCAAAACTACTTCTCGGAAGGTGGGCCCTGTGACCACTGCACCTGCATTTGCCATGCCTGCTGTTCCCTTCGCCTCTCCGGCACGGGGGGTCGTCGCCCTAATCCTTCCACCGTCACCTGCGTCTTCTTTGTTCCCTTTGACGACCTTCGATAGGCCCTCCTCGGCTGACCGGAGCCTTTCTCCCATGGCCTTCGTCTTTTCTCGCTCTGTCGCCAACGCATTCTCCAGCTCCGAGATTCTCGTCATGAGCCCATTCTGGACAGCCATCATGTTCTCCATTTTCTCCTCCTCGAATCTCGGAGACGACGAGCGCGCCACCTGTCGGCGTCACGAAAATGTGCCGCACCGGCTTGCACGGCGCAACCCGGCCGATGCTGACACCTCTCCCTCTAGCCACCATAGTCGCGCTGTCGCGTCGCGACGGGAGCACCTCCAAGTTCGCGACAAAGTGTCACTGTTGCTCGATTGAAAAATATTCCGTGCACGCAGGTAAATTGCGAAAATAATTACAAAGTAGATAAATGACAACATCCCAAATTTATTATCGTCTTGTGTGGGGGTAAGGAAACCATAAAAGCGTTTCGTGACTTTCTTTTCTCGTAATCTCATGTTTAACCGCGACAGTAGTATCTGCTTTGATCTCGAAGGGGCGCCCAAAAGCGTGCGCTACCTACGCGACCTACGTCGCACTTTGCAAACTGCGTTATGTTAGGGTTAGCCCACGAGGCGCATCTCGACAACGCTTCCTCTTCCTGTCATGGAACGTTTAAGAAAGCCCCAGCGGCTCACACCGCCGTCTCGCAAGGAGAAGGGATACCTCACACGACGGCGATGTTGACATTGCAGCAAGCTACCACCGAAACATCAAAACGAACCGTCTATCAAAATTAACGACAAAACACGGCTGCTGCCTCGCTCTCCGCGTGAGATGGGGCCGTAAAGAAGATACGCTATAACTTGCATTTATTGAAGTGCGCACCGATTAGAAGCATCAAGAGCGAATTGCAACCGACGAGGGTCAGGGATGCTGCCATGTTGCCTGAAATCGTCACGCTCACTTCCGGGCGACAAGCAAGTTTTTCTAATTTCCCAGGAAGCTGCGACGCGACAAGTGACGGCGACGGATGGCCCTCCGCGAGAGCAAATCCTGTCGCTCGTCGCCGTCGCTCAAAAATCGCGTGCATGCGGTTGGCCCTTTAAGGGACACTAAAGAGCAAAACGATTTTTCTCGCATTAGTAAAGTAGTCTTCCACGATGCCAAAAACACCACGCTTTCTGCTCGAAGACGCTTAATAAGCGAGAAAACGCGCAAAAAGAAAATACAGGTGGCGACGACACCTTGTAATTCCCGCGCCATTTGCCGTGACGTCAGATATGTTTGACGGCGCCTGCTTGAGCCTACGTAGTTCCTAATCGGTTAAATCGAAGTACATTGTCGTCTGAGAGGGCCAGAGACTTGACATAACGATTTTGTCGAAATTTGTCGAGCCAGTGGCGCCAAAATACGTTAAATGCTCTTTGAAATGTTTTACGTCACGAATTACAAAGTTCGGCGCGAAATTTAAAAATGAAACTTTGAACTTGGTTTTCTCCTCTAATAATAAACCTATGGTGGTTAAATAAACTACACAAGAGTTCTCCGAGCACACTTCATCAATCTAAACCAATTCATTGTTCCTCTTTAGTGTCCCTTTAAGGTACGAACACACTGGCGGCGCGGCATTCTCTCGACGCCACTTTTCTCTGTTCTCCCACGGAGCGTCAGTTTTTCTCCCATCTATTTTTTTTTTCGCCGCTGCCGCCGGCTGCCGTGCAAGCACACCACCAATCAGCGCCTGCTTTTTCTCCTCTTCCTTCCCACACGGGCTGTCGTCATAGCAACCAGATATTGTTCTCCTCAACGTTTATAAATACTTTAAAAGTATTTATAAACGTTGGTTCCCTCTCCGTCTTTCAGGAAGAAATTGCGAGCCGGCAGCGAGCCGGCGGGCGCGTGCGCTGCGTGTGCCTCGACATGTCCACTCTTGTCTCGTGACTTTCGTGCCGGCAATGTGGACAGCGTGCCGCTGCTTGCCGCGCGCAGGTGCCGACGGGTGGGACGCCACCTTTAGCGAGGCAGTCGCGCCCCAACTTATCGCAAAATCGAAACACCTAAACAGCAGCGGTCAGAATCCGCATTAGGCAGTATCGTAATCGCGGTGAACTTTTTTCGCCACCTGCTCCATCACACCAAGTCGTTGCCACCCCCTTCACTTTTGGGGGGCGTGCTTGAGTGATTTTTTGCATGTTGCGCATCCTCCTGCGCAGCTTTTGGTTTCCTGTTTTTCTGTCAATAAATGCTCAGTTGAAGTTTGCGCTCCGTCCTGTCTGTCGTCTCTACCTTGTATGTGGTTTTTATTGCGCTATTCAGTCATGTCTGCAGTTAATACGCACCAACTAGCCCAACTCACGTCTCTCATTATGCCCCTTCACTGAGCACTGCTTGCACCGGGCAAACGAGCTTTACGAGTCGTCGCGGTTCCACAGACGTGTTCAATTACCCGACGAAAGCGTCGACACGTACTACGCGGAACTGTGCAGGATGGTGAAGCGCTGTAACTATTCGCCAGCTGCTGTCGAAGAAAGGCTCTTACGCGACCGGTTCGACGTCGGCCTCCATGACTCCCGTCTCTGAAGTCGGACCAGCTGTGAAGCGCGAAGTTGGCACTGAAAGAGGCATGGACACAGGCCCGTCTATCTGGCGACGCTGAAAAAAAAGTCGTTGTCCCAGAAGCACACTGAGCACTCCCGCGAGCTCAACCTCGACGCCACAAAAGCTAACAAGTTCGCCGCTCGTCGTCGCTTGGGAGCTGAGCCTCGTTCTCCGCATGCGCTAGCAGAGCGCTCACGCGAGCCGCCCACATGTGAATTCTTTGGCCGCACGCCTCATCAACGTTTGGAATGCCCGGCTCGACACTCCGCTTGCAATTTTTCAAAAAAAGTATGGCCACTTTGCCGAAGTATGCCGCTCGAGGAAGTACAAGCAGAACAAACGCGGATCCATTCACACGCACGCCGGCGGGACGCTCTCCGCGACCAAGTTCGTCGACGTCACCGTTGGCAACTACCCAGCGCATTCAAGTTCGACTACGCAGCCGAAGTATCCGCCGTGCCAAGCGAATTCCCTACGCTGCCTGCCAAGCTCGACCAAGTCGACAGTGTGATCACCGGCCCTGGAGGACAGCCACTACACGCGCTAGGCTCGTATTTGGCACGACCTCGGTGGCAAGGGAAAATAAGCTGTCAGCGCATCTACCTCATCCAGTCTCTCACTCTATCTCTTCTAGGACTGCAAGCGCTCCAAGTAAAGAGCTTTCTCGACGAACTCAAGACTCCAAAAACTACGGTGCACGCCGAGTTCTTGAAGGTTTAGGGCATTCCCAAGGACGAGTAAATTATCCGACTGAAACCTGACGCCGTCCCTTTCTCGCAAAGCGTCCCTCGCAGAATAGCCATCCCGCTGCTTGAGGTCGTTCGCCGCCAAGTGGTGTACAAATTGGGGAGCGCGGGCGTGGTTCCGATGGTCGACAAGC
This sequence comes from Rhipicephalus sanguineus, assembly GCF_013339695.2. NCBI lineage: Eukaryota > Metazoa > Arthropoda > Arachnida > Ixodida > Ixodidae > Rhipicephalus > Rhipicephalus sanguineus. The sequence continues at coordinate 218,260,890 of NC_051177.1, read as the reverse complement.
CGACACCGTGGTGCTCCGGTGTCGTCGTCGTCGTCCGGAAAGACGATGGTTCCTAGCGGCTGCGCAACTTGGCTCAACTAAGCAAGATCGTCCTCCGGGACCGCCACTATCCTACCAACTGTTGAGCAAGTCCTTGGCCTTTTCGACGACGCAACAGTTTTTTCAAAGCTGGACGCGACGGCAAGCTTCCATCAGGTGAAGCTCTCTGCAGGTTCCCAAGAGCTAACAACGTTCATCATCCCACACGTCCAATATGCTTCTGCCGGCTTCCCTGTTGCATCACATCCACGCCAGAGTACTTCTAAAAACAGGTAGCAAGAATCCTGGTGGGCCAAGAAGTAGTCGTTAATATGATAGATGACATCCTGGTTTTTGGACACACCCGCCAGGAACATGACGCCAGACTGGGCCAAGTGCTATCTCGCCTTGCAAAAGCAGGCATCACCTTGCACCTGGACAAGTGTCGTTTCGGGGCATCAGAAGTCTCCTTCCTCGGAGTCGTCGTCTGAGCAGATGTCATCCGGCCAGATGTAGGCAAAGCCGAAACAGTCAAAGCAATAGAAGCTCCAACGGACGTCACCGGCGTTGGGCGACTGCTCGGAGTGGTGAATCATCGTGCCAGATTCTTGCCACACATCTCGGACGTCACAGCGGCCATCAGAGCCTTACTGAGCAAGTAAGCGAGTTGGGCGTGGCAGCATAAGCAAAGGGCAGCAGTAGAGAAAATCAAGGAACTCGATGTCAGACGGCGGCATGGCCATGTACCACCCGTCGTACGTCGCTACAGTGTCTGCAGACGCAAGCTCGTTCGGACTCGGCGCCGTCTTGCTAAAGACAAACCCTCTGGAGAGCGCCGCCCAGTCGCATTCACTTCGAGGTCAATGAGCGAAACCGAACAGCGTTACAGCCGAACCAAAAAAGAAGCTTTGGCAACGACGTGGGCTATCCAAAGGCTCGATGTCTTCGTCCGTGGCATCACCTTCGACATCGAGACTGACCATCTGCCATTCGTTTCACTCCTGGGCAAGATGCAGATGGGCATGTCGCCACCTTGTATTCAGAGACTACGGGTGATGACCATGCGATACCAGTTCCGGGTGCTGCACGTGACAGGAAAGCACGGCAGATACCTTTTCGCGCATCACCCGCAAGGCATCCACTCCGCTAGACACGGTGGAAGTCTTTGCAGAACAGGTAGTGGCTGCATGGCGGAAGTCTTGCCACTCGGCCTCAGGGATGTGCGACAGGCGCAACAGTCTGATGGCGAGTGCAAGGCCCTCACCTCCTTCTGCGAGCATGGTTGGTCACAAAAGTCCGAGATAGTACTGCACCCCTCAAAGTACACCTCTGTGGTAGACGAGCTCTGTGTTTGACGGTGTTCTGCTGAAAGGCGCCCGGATAGTCATCCCATCGTCCATTTGGCCGCCGGCGGTCTTTACGCTGTTGCATGATGTCCACCAGGAAATCAACAAGACCAAAACTAAAGAATGCTTGGAAGCGCTGGAGTAGCGGCGCTCGAGCGTGCGTCTATTTCATATTTGGCGTGTTTCGCGCTCTTTTGTTTTTTCTCGGAAAGAACAACCCCGCAGATTTCAGCAGGAAATAAATGCTTCATTCTGGGGTTATTTCAGGCGACGAACAACATAAAGTTAATATTTTACCGATTCGAGCAAGAATAAAAAAGTTGAGTAAATAAAGTTAGGTAATTAGCGCTGAGTCATGAAAAAAAATACATGCTGTATGTGCACACGACCACTAATAAACAACAGATAGAACTTTCCTAAACACATGGTTTTTGTGTTTATGCCGGGGTCCACCAACACTTTCATGGCATATTTCCGTCGCGGAAATACGTCAGCAAAATGAACGCCGTCAGATGGGAAAGAAAAAAAAACTATAAGAAAAAGTTCCGTTGACAGCAGTCGAACCCACGACCTCTCTGTCCGCGACTATGGCTGGCATGCTTCCAGCAAACTGCGCTGCCGCCAAACACATAGAGGAGGCTACACGAACGTGCCTTTCATATTTTACAATTTCCTCTCAGAGTGCCCATGGTTCGTGGTTTTATGGTTCGCGGGGTGGTGTTGCCATCTGGACGCGGCAGAAGAAAGCCGTACGTGGCCTCCTCAATTACTTCCAGCAACGCGCCGCTGCTACGAGCAAGTGTAATTTCGTCAACGCTTTAAAACACCGCGAGGTGGTGGCTTTAGCCCAAGCCTCAATCATAGCATCCCTTCATATTGAAAAATACCTCTCCGATGCTCGCTTGGCTGCCGCACCGCGTTCCCCGCACCCTGTGAGAACTAACGGCCAGGCTGGAGGGAAGACACGACGCGCGTGGCGTTTCTCTTCGCGTTTCACGACGCTTTGACGGAGTACGTATTGAGTATCAGTGTTTACTATGTGCTTGTTATGCCATCTTTGCGCGGGATTCACCATATGCATTGTCCAGGTATATGTTAACAACTTCAGCTACTGCAAGCGTTCAATCATGATCATAGGCGTTAGTTGCCGGGACGGAGATGTGCCACTAGGCTTCAACGTGGGTGCGTCTACATCAAGCGGTGCTATATCTGCCAAACAACAATAGATATTGTACGAGCTCTTATATATCAATTACACTTTAAACAATCAACTACCTCTGGGACGACACGTTTCATTTTCGTATTATACCGATTTTATTATAGAGGGATCATCCATCGTTTTTTTTTTTTTTAAATCGTGGTCCAAGTTAGCTGAGACAGCCGGTACATATACAACGGCCAAAACGTTAGAAAACTATTCCAATTTGAATGTGTGTTTCTTCATATTCGCATTTCACGACGCTTTGAAGGAGTACGTATCGAGCATCAGTGTTTACTATGTGTTATATATACCGGGTGTTCAAAGTTAAGCTTTATGGATTTGTTAAAATTAAGCACGGAAACGTGAAAACCAGATTTGCAGATATGTATTCAGGGGGACACAAAGTGACACAATAATTATCGTTGTCAGCCGCCCAATTAACTAAGATTGAATAATTAACTCTTTATTATTGCAGCAAGCGGGCATGTTTGTATTGAGAAGTATGAGGCAGGCGCATTTCTACACAATTCCACTTGGAAGAATTCCTCTAGCATGGCTGTGCCCCGAGATATACCGCTGCAAAGTTTAATCGCACTTTGCACGATTGCGCATGCAAGACAGTGAGCACTGGCGCAAAGCTCCTCCCCAGTGTGACGAGCAGTCATTGCTTGCTATCGCCAGCCGGTAGCAAAAGGGTAACCGTTATCATCGTTTCCTTTGCGTTCGACCCGCTGTCTTATTGAACGCCGCACGCAACTACCGCGGCGCATCGGGGAGGAGCTTTGCGCCACTGCTCACTGTATTGCATGCGTAATCATGCAAACCGCGATTAAACTTTGCAGCGGGATATCTCGGGGCACAGACGTGCTAGAACAATTCGTCCAAGTGGAACTGTGTAGAAACGCGCCTGACTCCAACTTTTCAATACAAACATGCCCGCTTGCTGCGCTAATTAAAAAGTTAATTATTCAATCTGAGTTAAATGGGCGGCTGACAGCGATAATTATTGTCTCACTTTGTGTTGTGTCTCCCTGGATACATAACATATCTGCAAATGTGGTTTTCAAGTTCTTCCCAGTGCTTAATTTGAACAAAACCATAAAGGTTAACTTGGAACACCCGGTATGTTTATTTATATACATATATATATATATATATATATATATATATATATATATATATATATATATATATATATATATATATATGTATATATACATATATATATATATATTGCTACATGCATATTGCCAGCCCCTTGAACCATTGCGCGTGTGTGCCGGACGAGGAGAAGGAAGATCTCTCTCCGCTCGGGCTCTGAGCTGAACCGGTCAGCGCTGCAACGGCTACTGAAAATATATCGTGTAAATAGTCTACGGTCTAGTCTACCGAGTCGTCATTCACGCAACATATTTGGTGGAGGTGGAGCGTTCCCCGTCCTCACCACGAAGCTTCGCAGCGGCCTCACCGTCCAGTATTCGTCCATGGCTACCACTACCAACAGCCCGTCTCCGTCTACAGCTGCGGCGTCAACCACAACGTACCTTACGGTGTCCCACCCCCGCGACCCCGGTACATTTTCCGCCCAAGCTGGCCTTGACGTTGACTACTGGCTCAGCATGTACGAGCGTGTTAGCCAAACTCACCGATGGGACCCCACCATGATGCTTGCCAACGTAATCTTCTACTTGGGAGGCACCCCGCGTGTCTGGTTCGAGACTCATGAGACCGAGCTCACCAGCTGGGACATTTTCAAGGAGCGACTGCGCGACATCTTTGGAGACCCGTCCGGTCGCCAAGTGGCAGCACGCAAAGAACTTGCAACCCGTGTCCAGTCATCGACCGAGTCGTACGTCTCGTATATTCAGGATGTACTCGCGCTGTGCCGAAAAGTGGACGAGCAAATGTCCGAGGTTGACAAGGTGGGCCACGTACTCAAAGGCATCGCGGACGACGCTTTCAATTTGCTCGTCTACACAAATGTCTCGACCATCGACCTCATCATTAAGGAATGCCGCCGCTTCGAAAGGGCCAAAAGCCGCCGCGTAGTGCCTCAATTCGCTCGGCTACCGAACACGGCTGTCACGTCAACGTGCTCCGATCTCGGCGCCACCCCACCCTTTGAGGAGAATGTGACCCGGATCGTTCGACGGGAGCTTGAAGCGGCAAGTCCAGCGCCCTTCCACACACCTCCCTTCGACCAAGCCGCTGTCCAAGCACCCCCCACGGTCTCTGTTATTCAGGCCGTCGTGCGGCAAGAAATTGCCAATCTCGGTTTTCCTGTCGCCTGCTCCGTCTCTCGACCCGAATACCGACCGACGCCCACGAGTGCACCACGCAGTGACTCCTATTTTCCTCCGAGATCCCGCAACCCATCGGAATGGAGAACTCCCGACGACAAACCCATCTGCTTCCGCTGCCACCGGGTGGGTCATGTCTCCCGTCACTGCCGCACCACCTGGACGCCGCCTTATTGGGGCCAATTTTCGTCGCCTACTCGCCCATACGCTACACCTCGCCAGTATTCTCCCAGCCGTACGTACGCTGCCTCTGACGCACCCAACGGCCGCCCTACTGCTCGGTCCCCGTCGCCCCAACGCCGTCGTTCCCCGTCGCCTCAACAACGCCGCTATACCTCGCCGCCCAACTACGTCTCGTCCCGGACGGAAAACTAGGTCGTGCAGCTCCTGGAGGTAGTGCTGCATCATTGTCCTCTGAACCAAATCCTCCGTTGACGCTCACTACGAACACGAACTTAATTGATCTTCAAGTGGACGGTATTTCTATGACGGCGTTAATTGATACTGGAGCTCAGGTGTCCATCATCAGCGCGCATCTCTGCCGTCGACTTAGGAAAGTACTGACACCTGCTACAACTAAAGCCGTACGCGTCGCCGATGGCGGAACTGTTGCCGTCACGGGCATGTGTACCGCTCGAATAAGCATTGCCGGCCGCCACGTTCCCGTCCTCTTTACCGTGCTCAGCAGTTGCCCTCACGACCTCATCTTGGGGATGGACTTCCTCTCGACACATTCTGCCCTGATCGACTGTTCTGCCGGTACTCTTTGCTTGGAGCTTCCTCTTCTGCCAGATACTAGCCCCAAACTCCATAACAGCCTCTGTACCACAGAATTTATCCGCATGCCGCCTAAAGCCCTAACATTCGTCGAATTGGCAACGTCTTCACCGGTGCTTGACGGGGACTACGTCGTCACGCCTATTGCTGATGTCCTTTTGGCGCGCGACATCACTGTACCACACTGCGTTGTCACCTTAGCCGCTAACCGGATACATCTCCCTGTTGTAAATTTCGGCTTCACGAAGCAAGTGCTACCCCAAGGCATCTCAGTCGCCACGCTCCGATCCTTATCAGATGACCACGTCACCATTTTCGCTGCCGACGTGTGCTCAGATGTTCCTTGTCGGCCGCCGGATAACACAGACCTCGACATGGCATTGCGTCACATGATCGCCCCGGACCTCGAACCTGAGCAGTCAGCCGCTCTAACCCGCCTTTTAGCTTCTTACCGCGACATCTTCGACGGCGATAATCGACCACTAGGCCAGACTTCTCTTGTAAAGCACCGCATCAACACCGGTGATTCTCTTCCCATTCACCGCCGACCATATCGGGTGTCTGCCGGCGAACGCACGGTCATTCAACAAGAAGTGAACAAGATGCTAGCCAGAGGCATTATTGAACCCTCATCGAGCCCTTGGGCGTCACCCGTCGTGCTCGTTAAAAAGAAAGACGACACGTGGCGCTTCTGCGTTGATTACCGCCATCTGAATCGAATTACGAAAAAGGACGTTTACCCTTTACCTCGAATTGACGACGCTCTTGACTGCCTACACGGCGCGCGCTACTTTTCTTCAATAGACCTACGCTCTGGCTACTGGCAGATTGCTATGGATGAGAAAGACCAAGAAAAGACTGCGTTTGTAACTCCGGATGGCCTATACCACTTCAAGGTTATGCCGTTCGGTCTGTTCAACGCCCCAGCCACGTTCGAGCGTATGATGGACTCTCTGCTACAAGGATTCAAATGGACAACCTGCCTTTGTTACCTCGACGATGTCCTTGTATATTCGCCTACATTTGAGACCCACCTTCGGCGTTTGGCAGCTATTCTTGACGTCTTCCGCAGAGCTGGCCTCCAATTGAACTCCTCGAAGTGCCACTTCGGCCGCCGGCAGATTACCGTCTTGGGCCACCTCGTCGATGCTTCTGGTGTGCAGCCGGACCCAGAGAAAATTCGTGCAGTCAAGAGTTTTCCTGTACCCCAATCAGCGAAGGACGTCCGGAGTTTTGTGGGACTCTGTTCCTACTTCAGAAGGTTCGTGGAAGATTTTGCAACAATCGCTCGACCACTCACTGAACTTCTGAAGAAAGACGTGCCTTTTACGTGGGGTCCCGCTCAAACCGCCGCTTTTTCTCGCCTCGTCACACTTTTGACAACGCCGCCTATATTGGCCCACTTTGACCCATCCGCTCCGACTGAGGTCCGAACCGATGCTAGTGGTCACGGGATCGGAGCCGTCCTAGCCCAACGACAACAGGGACGCAACCGCGTTATCGCCTACGCCAGCCGCCTACTTACAGCTGCCGAGCGCAACTATTCCATTACAGAGCGTGAATGCCTCACTCTTGTCTGGGCAGTCTTGAAGTTCCGCCCATATTTATATGGCACGCATTTCTCTGTAATAACGGACCATCATGCGCTCTGTTGGCTTTCCTCACTAAAGGATCCTACGGGCCGGCTTGGTCGCTGGGCTCTGCGACTCCAAGAATATACCTACACAGTGACGTACAAGTCGGGCCGCCTACACCAGGACGCAGACTGCCTGTCCCGCTACCCGGTCGATGAATCGAGCAGCGTCCCTGACACCGACGCCGACGCTTGCGTCTTTTCCGTTTCTTTACTGACAAACATCGGCGACGAACAACGCAGAGATGCGTCCTTGCGTACTATCATCGAACGCCTAGAATCATCGTCTACCGACCGGTCCCATCGCTCGTTCGTCCTCCAAGATGGTGCACTCTACCGCCACAATTTTCACCCAGATGGACCAGCCCTGCTGCTTGTTATTCCGAAACACCTCCGCTCGGCTGTCCTTCACGAACTTCATGACCTTCCAACGGCCGGTCACCTTGGTGTATCGCGCACTTACGACCGGATCCGCCGACGCTTCTTTTGGCCAGGGCTTGCACGCTCCGTGAGAAGATACGTTGCGGCGTGTGAGAAATGTCAGCGCCGCAAGACACCATCGACGCTTCCCGCCGGGTGCCTTCAACCCCTTGACATTTCGTCAGAACCGTTCTTTCGCGTTGGCTTAGACCTACTTGGCCCGTTTCCCCTGTCTTCCTCCGGCAACAGGTGGATAGCTGTGGCCACAGACTACGCCACGCGCTACGCCATCACAAGAGCTCTTCCAACAAGCTGCGCCAGAGATGTCGCCGACTTCCTCCTACACGACGTGATTTTGCAACATGGAGCTCCACGCCAGCTGCTTACGGACCGTGGCCGCACATTTCTGTCGAAGGTCATAGCCGACATTCTGCAGTCATGTGAAACGAGGCACAAGCTCACTACGTCCTACCATCCGCAGACAAATGGCCTAACCGAGCGTCTCAATCGAACACTTACAGACATGCTTGCGAAGTATGTTTCCTCCGACCACTCTGACTGGGACCTTGCTTTGCCGTACGTGACATTTGCGTACAATTCTTCGCGCCACGACACTGCCGGTTACTCTCCTTTCTTTCTGTTGTTCGGCCGACAACCAACGTTGCCCCTAGACACCATCATCCCATTTCCCGCCGAACCGACCAGCGAATATGCCCTTGACGCTATCACCAGGGCTGCTCATGCACGTGAAACCGCCCGCACTCGCCTCTTGACTTCTCAAGAAAACCAACGGCGGTTGTACGATCGCAAGCACCGAGACGTTCACTTCTCGCCCGGTTCTTTGGTCCTGCTGTGGTCTCCCACCCGGCACGTTGGGATGTCGGAAAAACTAATGTCTCGATACACAGGTCCATACAGAGTCCTTCGTGCGGTTACCCCTGTAACCTATGAAATCGCTCCTGTCGCCTCGTCGCCTTCATCTTCAATACAGGCCAGCGATATCGTACATGTCGCACGCTTGAAGCCCTACCACTCTCCAAGTGACGTTGACATCTGATGCGCCGAGACGGCGCTTCTGCAGCCGGGGATTATGCTACATGCATATTGCCAGCCCCTTGAACCATTGCGCGTGTGTGCCGGACGAGGAGAAGGAAGATCTCTCTCCGCTCGGGCTCTGAGCTGAACCGGTCAGCGCTGCAACGGCTACTGAAAATATATCGTGTAAATAGTCTACGGTCTAGTCTACCGAGTCGTCATTCACGCAACAATATATATATATATATATATATATATATATATATATATATATATATATATATATATATATATATATATCTGTGTGTGTGTGTGTGTGTGTGTGTGTGTGTGTGTGTGTGTGTGTGTGTGTGTGTGTGAGTGAGTGAGTGAGTGTGTGTGTGTGTGTGTGTGTGTGTGTGTGTGTGTGTGTGTGTGTGTGTGTGTGTGTGTGTGTGTGTGTGTGTGTGTGTGTGTGTGTGTGTGTTTGTGTGTGTGTAGAAAGAGAGAGATCACACTGGTGACACGTTGATGATTTTAACAGCGCAAATAATTCGCCCAAGGATCCGTTTCGCCACATGTATTTCGCCTATATACACGAGCCTTTGAATGCTTACGTGCGCGGCACCCTTTCGTCGGCTTCTCCTTCTGCCGGGAACGTCTAATACCGATTGTGTGTATCGCACAGGTGACGCAGGTTACTACGACAAAAATGGACGCTTCTTCTTCGTACAGCGGCTGAAGGAAATGATAAAGTGCATGGAGAACCAAGTTGCTCCAGCCGAACTGGAGGAACTCTTACTTCAGGAACACCCGGAAGACATCGCTGAGGTGGCGGTGGTGGGGCTGGCTGACCCCCGCTACGGAGAGGCGCCTGCAGCCGCCGTCGTGCCCAAGGACAAGAAAATGATTGTTGACCATTCGGACTTTCGGGAAAGGATTCAAGCTACCATTGCAGGTTTGTTGACCTCGATACACCATTCCCCAAATAATCCCTAATTATTTATTAGTCCTGAGATATATCTTTGTTCACAATTCCAAAGCTTCTTGTTGCAGTAAAGTTCATATATGAAAGTTGTATTCGCCGATGGCGATACGTAAGAGAACAGACTGTGTGTGGTTCAAGCAAAACGTCACAAAATACTCGAACTGTAGAATTTCATGCCTTTTATTTTGTGTAACTCTGTGCAAACGTATCTTTTACGATTAAGTCTTTCACGCTGCAGGTAAAAGGGTTCGTGCCTGGCGTGATGGCTTTAACAATGAGGCCAAACAATATTTTGCGGGCACTCTTAAATTCGTATTCTGGATGTTTTCTGAACCAGCGCCATCTCATCAGCTTTCAATTTACGCAACTACAGCGTTAGCCACCCTAACAGCGTGCCAACATGCAGTCAGACGCACAAAGACGATGCATGTTTTATATGTAAAATCACATGGTCTCGCCACATGAAAATGTGGCGTCACTGCCGTTCTCATCATTGTGGCATCGCTACTCCCCTTTTTTCATACGTGTGGTCTATGTGCTCATCACAATGTATCAATCATTGAGCAGCATTAAAATAGGCCACCTAAAGCTTTACGGCACGATGCCCTAAGGCAGCGTTTCTCAAAGGGTGATGCGCGGACCCCAGGGGGTCCCATCTTCGAACTCAAGAAAAAAGAAAACGCCAGGCCTGCGCGGAAAGCGCAGCACAGTCACAGCGAAAGCTGGAAGAGCGGCATTTCTAGAGCCCGTTGTAAACTCTCTTGTGGTTACTAATACAAGTACACTAGCAACGTACCCACTACGCCACAAATCATAATTTTGTGAACTTGAAAAGCACCCACCACGACATTATTCGTCATTCTGCGGAGAAGCGAGTTACCATCTTTAAGGCATTCTGTGCACTTCGTTGATGCGACGGTTTATGACGATGAAGAATTATGGCTGAGCCCTTTGTAATGGGATGGAAGCTTTAAACGACCCACTAGTTACGTAATTCGCATTATGTGACGCCAGGTCGTTCTTTAGCTCTCCCACCACGCTTGATGACATACGTTAAATTGAAAAGGAGAGAGAGGGAAATAAGTTTATTGAGACCCTGAGGAAATGAATCATGGGAGCCTTATGGGCTTTCTTGGCAACCAATAGAAGTGCACTTGCGTGGAACCCACTGCGCTATAAATAATCATAATTTTTGTGAAGTAGGGAAACAGTCACTATGCAATTTTTCGTCATTCTGCGGAGAACCATGGTACCCGCTGAACACCTGTAAGGCATTAGGTGCACTTTGTTGATGCTGTGGCTGATGACGATGAAGAATTATGGCAGAGCCCTTTGTAATGGATTGTAAACATTCAACAACCCGCTCGTTGCGCAATTCGCATTGTGTGGCGCCCTGTTACAGAATTCGCGTTGCGTGACGTCTGGTTTTTATTTTACTCTTCTACCACACTACATTACACATGTTAATGTGGTTCCTTCCCGACATTAAGCCTCTATAGGGTCTTTCTGCAAGGCAGTTTCAAGCACCGACATGGCTGTGAGGTAGAATACTGGGCTCCCACGTAGAGGGCCCAGGTTCGAACCTCGTTCCATCCAGGATATTTTTTTCTTATTTAGTCTTTTTTTCGTATTTCGCGCGATAGTGGTTACGGACACCGGCGGTGGCGGAGGCGGCGGCGAACAACTACGGCGCCAAAAACGGCCCTTGTTGCGACCTCATAACAGCTTTCGCTGTACAACGTGTTTTAGATGCGAAAGCATCGTATGCTCGGGGCAGTGTCCGTGCTGCGGCGTCCGCACCCATACTGCGCATGCGCCAACTCTGCCCCCTCTCCTTGCGTGTGCGCGAGGAGGTGGCGTGAGCGCTGCCTGCGCTTCGTTTCTCCTCTCCCGTTTCTCTCTCTCCGCCACAGCTGTGCGCTCAACGGCAATGCCGGCAAGCGTTGCACTCTCCTTCGCAACGGCGCTATGGACGTTCGCGAAGCTGAACGTAATAGGCCACGCCGGCAAGAGAATCTCGAAGCTGCGAGGCTGCGAAAGCGCGCGTTCGCTGTGCTTCCGTCATTCTCTCTCTGTGCAACGGTGTGCGAAACGCCATGAACAACGTCAACGTCGGTGCTAGTTGCAGCGGCAGCGCCCCCGCCGCGGAGCAGAGGAAGGCTCGGGAAGCCGAACCTAAACGTCAGCGTCGGCAAGCGGGGATTTAAACGCCTCGACAACCAACCTCGCATAAGTCACATAAGAGAAACGGAAACTCGATGTGCATCCCGCGCGATGCTTTCGCATCCCACCATGGTTGCCCGTCGGGGGAGATGATGTGTAATTTTTTTAGAGCCACACTGTGTCCCGGGACAGCAGCCCCTTCTAATTTTTTTATATGCTTCAACGCATAACAACTTTGCATTGCGGCGGACCTGGCTTACGTTTCCCCTTCTCCATGAGATGCCTGTAATTCATTTGTTGCAGTTTTCCATGACATATGCAGGAGAGCTAGAGCATGCTTTTTCCAGGCTTGCATATTCGAAGGGCAAACATAGCTAGAAGCAGCTTGAATGTGGCTGCAGACCGCACAACGTTTTGACAAGTTGTTGAGATCGAATTGGTGTCGCACTTTAGTATGACCATTCTTTGCCAGGGATAAATAAAAGGCACCTATTTAACACTGCATGTTGCGTTAATTTACGACCCCCCCCCCTTTTCTCTCACTGCAAGGGGTCCATCATCAGTCCACAAGAGCTCCGAAACATCCATAGCTGAGAACCACTGCCCTAGGGGTTACCTATGCGCATGCGTCAAACGCTACCTTCTCGGGTGGGCTCATTATTTTTAGAAAATAGCGCGCTTGCCAAAGTAACATAGAGCTTGACACCAAGTTTGAAAAGCCTGCATTATCTGTGCCCATATAAGTGCCAACACCCATGCCATTGTCGTTATTTTCTTTATGTTTATTCGCCGTAATTAAACTAGCACACTGCACCGCAACGCTGTCGCCAGCGACTTCGTAAACGCGTCGTCGCGTCCTAGTATTGCAGCCAGCCTCTTTATGCTAATGTCGTTTCGTGGCAAAAGCGGCTGCCGTGACGCCATTATTTGCTGGCTATCTTTGTCACAATAGGCCTCGACAGCTGGTATGGTGGCGCTGCGGCGCTAGGACAGTCAGCGCCGCGAGTAGCGGCCGCGCGCGTGATCCCGTCGCGGCATGCTGCGTAGAGGTGTGCACGGGCTCCGGGTAGCCCGAAAGCCCGAGCCCGACCCGGCCCGCGGGCCGGGCTCGGGCGGGCCGACGTATTTTCACCTCGGGCCCGGGCCGGGCTCGGGCTACTTGGAGTTTTATCGGGCCAGGCTCGGGCCCGGCGCAAAGCCCGACTGAAGCCCGAAATATAAAGAATGAGCGGGAATTGTTTTCCAGCACGCATACAGCGCGTTTTCCGCGACCGCCCTTTTCCGCTTTTCCTTTCCATTCGCTGCTTTAAACAAAAGGTGAGCAGGTAAAGCACTGCCCCTGTTGCACTCCGACGAACAGAGAAGTAACACCACCTGAGCTAGTGACGGCGCCACCCGACTGTTCGCGATAGATTTAAGGCCAAATCCGATATGAGTGAAAATGCACGCGACAGCGACGAGCGACCCGATGTAGATCGCCTTCGTGCAAGCTGACGCTTACATGGGCATATCCCATACTCGTGATGGCTTTGGCGAGCGAACTCCATTGTTGCTGGCACAAGGCCGTCTACTTGTACAGCAAAAGTGCCGCGCTGTCGCAGGTATGCAATGCAAATAAAATATTTGTTGCATGTTGGTACGTAAAACGTTTACCGTTGTCTCGCAGTACTTTTTTATATGCACGTGGATAATTATTACGTTATTTGTTGGTGTACAGCAGATGTGCTTAGTACATTGCTTAGTACGTCGCTGATGTACATCCGGTTCGGGTGTTTTGTGACTTCCGGGTGATGAGCGATGGTTTCCAAATGTGAAAAAAACCGAGCGATCGCGCGATTTCGAGCACGCGATACATCGCGCGAACGGCCCGTTTCGTCGCTCGTCGCTGTCGCGTGCATTTTGGCGCATATGGGGTTTGGCCTTTACTCGTAACTACTCTACGCGAACTCTGGCAGCACGGAAGAAGAGTGGATGTGACGCGCCGGCTGTCTCGCGTTCCGTTTTTCCTCTGCCAGCCAAGCCCGGTAAAAAGGACAATAAAAAAATTGCCTTCGTTCTGTGAAAAAATCGCTCGATGTAGAAATGCAATACCTGCTCGTTCAAATGTCGTTCAAAAAGCCGGGCCGGGCCGGGCCGGGCCCGGGATTGTGTTTTCGTACGCCGGGCCGGGCCGGGCGGGCTCGCGGCCCTTTGCCGTCGGGCTCGGGCGGGCCTTCCACAAAGTCAGCGGGCCCGGGCCGGGCTCGGGCTCGGAAATACGGCCCGTGCACAGCTCTAATGCTGCGAACGCCGCTCGGTGGGAGCAGAGCAATGGCATTGCGGAACGAGCAGCGCTCGTGATTGTGTCGATTCCGCGGAACTGAATACGTAGAAAGTTATTTAAAATAAAAGCAGTCTTCTTCACGGCAGTGATCTTTACGCCGCTAACCATGTTTGCGGCGTCAGGGAGCAAACTGTGTCAGCAAAGGGACCCTTCGAAGTCAGTTGCAAGTGTGTGAAGAGCGTCGACTAGGACGTCCGCCTTCAGCAGGGGTGTAGCCAGAAATTTTTTTCGGGGGGGGGGGGGGGGGGGGGGGTTCAACCATACTTTATGTATGTTCGTGCGTGCGTTTGTATGTGTGCGTGTATATATATATACACGCACAAATTTTTCAGTTTTGCTTGCGTATATATACGCAAGCAAAACTGAAAAATTTCGGGGGGGGGGGGGTTGAACCCCCAAGCCCCCCCCCCCCCCTTGGCTACGCCCCTGGCCTTCAGGTTATCAAAGTTTTATCAAGGTCTTCTAATATTTACATTAAATTAAAGGCATTGTGACGAAGATGCGCCTCCATCCAGCAACATCGCCAACGCTCGGCACGCTCGGCTCGTGCTTTTTCTTCCCTCATCCATTACGCGAAGAGCGACCTTTGACTTTTCCATCCATTCTCGCTATTCAGCAGGGCTTCTCGCTATTAATCAGTCTGCGTGTGTTAGTTGGTGTTCGGGCTAAGCAAGAGAAAAAACGTTCGTTCCTCTCACTTTTTTTTTTACGCTGGCTCCTTCCCTTCGGACTTTTCAATGATTTCTGCACATTTTCCCAGCTGTCTATAGACCCAATAGCACATTGTGGGAGCAAGGTGCAGATGCAAGGGTGGACGCTGAAGATGGTGTAAGCAAGCTCATCGCCGCCTTGTATATGTTTGTCAACAAGTGCAAGCACACATCCTGCACAGACCTGTCATGCGCGTGGCTCTGGCCATCGCCGCGTCCCCTTCTAGATACGAGGATGTTTAACGCTTCGTCGCAGGGTCACGCTGTCACCTTTCCCATAGCACGCAGGAAAACGTGTCGGAACACACAGGCAGAATGCAGGGCTTTCGAGCTTCTCTCATTATTGCGCAAGAAGTGGGCACTGCATATGCGGTTTCGGTGCTTCACGAGCTGCCTAAGACCTCCATCGGGACTAAAAGAAGGCAGACTTTATGACCACAACGAGCAAATATGCGCAGTAATAGCAAGGAAAGCATTAAAAAATTAAGAGCGTCTGTTCATCTCGCACGTCGCACCGCCCTTATCCGACGCTGTCATCGCTCGTTCTCGTGAGCCTTCCATATAAATCCATATAATTTTATTTCTGGCAGCTTAACGACAGTGTTTCTGTAGCTGTTGCGACAGCGATACACGCCACAATACATAGTTACACACCTGTTTGACCGCGATTCAGCTTCGTCCTTTCGAGTTGCTATAGTTCCGCCCGTACGCACCCGCTCTCAGCCGCGACTGACTAGAAACGCGCCGCGCCGCGGGCGTGTTTGTCTCTCCTTGTCACCATCAACCGCGGCGTTGTCCTATTCCACCCTTCTGTCCTGACTGTAAACGACACTCCTAGGGCAGTCCGACTCGCGCTTGGAATGCTGATGCAACAGCCAGAGAGTCCCATCAGAAGTTATATAAATTTAAGAAATAATTAAACTTCAGCATTTTTGTCACTTCAGAATCTTCAACCACAGGCACGTAGCCAGGATTTTTTTTTTCGGGGTGGGGGGCAAGACCTATTTGTCCGAAAGAAAACCTTTCCATGGCAAAAAGAAAAAAAGTTGCCCGGGAATATTGAAGGCTGGACGAAATACGGGGTAGGTAGGGGGGGGGGGGGCAGGCTTCCCTGCTCCCACCCCTTGCCTACGTGCCTGTTCAACCGTCAGTAATGCTATTGCATCGCGAGATAAACTACCTGGAAGATGTTTTGCTGCTCGCAATTTAAGAGATAATCCGAAGTAATTCAAACTTCGAGGCCTAATTAAGCTAAAATGCGTGTTTGTTCGTATTCATAAAATTCTCCTATTAGTCGTGAAGTGCCGCTGTATAATATATGCCAGGTTACAACATTGAAGCTCAATGCCGCACAGAAAATTCAGATTGTACTGCTCATGGCGTAAAAGCATCGTATGCCTTCGTACGTTGTACGAAGTGAGATTCAGGTGAGACTCGGCCCTGTACTTTGACCTACAGGGCACGGCCGCCTGTGCTCGCGCGCCTGTCTTTCGAGGAGGCTCAAGAGATGACTCGCAGCTTCGTACGTGTTGTGCTTTCATCGCAATGTTTCCGCTGAAGCCAAAGACCGCAGGAAGGTCACTTCGCTCGCTACAGCGGCAGTGTTTGCTTGAGGCTGCTACCCTTTGTTCGGATGACATTCCAATTTTTTGTTGTCGCATTAATTCCTGCGTCCTTGAGGCGAAACGGCGACTTATTTTATTTCGCACATAGAAAACATGGACACAACGTCGTAATGCATTTATTAGCGGTATCGGACGCCCAATTCGGCTCTCTAGCCTTCGTTTCATTGCCAAGAAAAGCTTTCTGCGATAGCAAGAAAGTTGTTGCCGTTAAAAAAACCCTGCAATGTTTTTTTGAAATTTTGTCGGCGTTTACGCTACAGCAGTATCGGATGAATTGCACCATAAATAAGTGACGCACCTTTTATCAAGACAGCTGCGGGCAATTATTTGTAACCTTCCTTCTCAGTGCTGCCTTCTCTCTTTAACTGGCCGAACGCGGCACCATCACTAGCGATGGCAGCGCGCTCGGCGGAGACGAAGCGCGTCACTGAGTGGTTGAGATCTTCTCCAGCAGATGCTGGAACACTGCCAGCTGTTCTGATTTTATTCTCATGTACGCCGACATTCTGCAAACGCCACTTATGCGGACAAACAAAATGTGCTTCAGAAAGATTATCGATAAGCGTAAACTCGGGCACTGTGGTTGTGTCTTCTGAGTGAAGTTGCAGCAGCAGACGCGTGGATCCTGGCGTTGATGGATAGCGAGAGCCCAACGCTTACTGCACTGACGAGCTGAAGCGACTCCGCTCGCCAGGTGCCTTACAAGCCTGACACGATGTCGTAGCTTTACAAGTCACCAATTACTAGATTTGCAGCGCACAGTGCAGCTAAGGCAATTTATGGTGTCCGACAGAAGAAACCTCGAGATAACCACTGTAGTGCAGCGCACGTCCACACGGAGCACGTTGCAACACAGGCAGACGATGCTCGCTGTCCAGCGGAGGTGACGTAGATTGGACATATCCAATCACATCGGTCGTCGGTATTATGTCCAATGGAACAGTTCTGTGTAGAATGGAGGCGCGAAATTGAAAGCTGATCCGGCTGAACCGCTGCGATCTGTAGCAATTCGTATGTGTAAAGGGACACTAAAGGCAAATATTAAGTCGAAGTTGCTTGTTGAAATAGCGGTCCAGAAATGTCGTAGTGCTATTTTTGTGCCAAGGAAGTGCTTATTTTGAAACAAAATCACGGTTTAGTGGTCCACATCGCGTTAGCGCACTTCAAATCACCCGCCTGAAAGCGGTATTTCGCACGTCACTGTTGCCGTGCCCAACGTTGCCCGCCTTTACTGCGCGGCGACGTGCACTGGCGGCGTGCACCATTCGGGCATCCGGCAACATCACACGCATGCGGTATTTTGTCGAACTTTTTGTCAGAGCGACTTTCACGAGCGTGCAAAACACACGCGGCAGTACGCGATACCGATACTACCACTGAGAAGCGACCGCGTGAGCGAAGCTTGGCGCCGGGCGAAGCGCAGTTCGGCGAAAACGGAACCTTTGAACCACGCGCGCCGTTCCCCATGGCAACGCCAAAGAGTTTCCTTTTTTCATGAATCAAACAGAAACGAACAAGCAGCGTTTTATTACGGTTCTTGATGCACGGAAGGTTCTTTTTTTATTGCAGCTAGTTCTATTACTAGTGATTAATCGTAGTGGGACTCTCTCACGTCGTCGGGATCACTTCCAAAATGTCCTACTCGTGACGCTCATCGTGTGGTAAATTTCGCTTAATTTCTAGGTAAGTAGGGCACTGCTGTTGATAATATTGTCGTTTTCGACGTTGTCATACATTGAGCTTTCGCTCTGTCATAAATTTTTATTTGCCTTTAGTGTCCCTTCAAAGTCTTGTAACAAATTACATACTTGACGGAGAGAGCTTAACTGGTCTCCAAATGATCCGCTTTACCGGCTCCAATGCATCTTCCGGTATCGTCAAAACGGTTTCGGGGTCCCTTTAACCTAACGAAGTGAAGCGCCATCGTGTACCAGTCCTAAAGAAGAAGTTTGGGCGTGCTGAATTTTTTGTTCTTTGTTGCGTGGAATTATTTCGAAGAAAAGGTCAAACAACAGCGACGGTAACAAACTATTGTGGTTAATGAGCATCGGCGGTTAGTTCTGAAGTGCGGTGAGCTACAGCTTTGAAGTAGGCCGAAGTGGCCTAGTGAAAATTTCGATGATTGGTACGGCAATCACCATCGTGAAAGCATGCCGGGATGCCGGCAACTCTCGAACATTGCTATACAGAACACTGCTCCATGGCTGATTGGCCACGCTGTGGTACGCCTGCCTCACAACTCCACAAAAACGGCTCCTCCAAATATTATCCAAACGGTGAGAATAGCTTCACGGGCACGAGCCAAGCCACCCGCGAACAGCAGCCTGACAAAGGCGCAGACGAGCCACCGTGTCGCTAACGTGGACGGACCTTTAGGGGTGTTCGGATGTGCAAGCGTGTGCTTACAACTTGATTCTGAAAAACCTTTTGAGTTTCCCTTTTAGCAGATACAGGAACTATTTCGCGGCAATGTTAGTATCCGCACTTTCGAAACAATGCAAACACTACAATACCAATCTCATGACCTTGCACTGACGTTCTCGAAGTCGCATAGGAAGTTTACAAAATTGTGAAATACATGTGAGGTCATTGTGACTATGTGGAAGCGATTTTCTTGTGTTACATTACACGGCTTGCACTGCTTATCGTTCATGAAGCTTTTCCCCTCTTATGTCTGAAAAAGTAACTGCTCGTAATTATGCTACTGCGATGCAGCAGAAGGTATACAGGCATTGTCCTCTTCCGTTCTTGCAGAAAATATGGCTGTCCATAAGCATCTGTACGGCGGCGTCTTCCTCTTCGACTCTTTGCCGAAGAACGAGATTGGCAAAGTGAACAGAAGTGCTCTCGTCCAGAAGATAGCTGCCACGACACCATCGTAGAATGCATTCCCTGTTTTGGAGAAAGGCCTGTCGGAAGTACAAGACTACACGTCGGTTTCGGGAAGCGAAATTTCAACAGCACCAGACTGAGGTTGCCCGCCAATGTTACATGTAAAACTTGTAGCGAATCGCCGCTGACACATTGGGCGCTCATTTTACGCTGTCAGTAGGCTCCGTTAGCAGTGTTGCCGACTGAAAAAAGACCAATGAAGACGGTGAACATTATACGATAAGTTCTCTTAATAAAGCCATAGCAGTTTATGTGTTCATTCTTCATTAAACTCGTTCATGGGGGATAGGTGCGTTTACTTGTTATTTATTGTTTCACTTTATGAAGACATATCTCGCTTGGGTGGAGACGACTAAACGCAGATTTAACACGCACAAGCATTATGAGAACATGAATATACGCCATATTAGTGTAATTAAATCACAAGACAAGCCAACATTAAGAACGCCCAGCAAAATGACACAAAGTTGCGTTGGAAGCACGCGCAGTTACATCCGGGTGGCATTGCATTTGCAACAGCAAGTGGACACATTTGGCAGTTCGTCTTGCTTTCGGGTAAGTGAACGGACCAGATAACGCTGGAAAGCAATACCAAGTCGCGTATTTCAGCGCCCAGTGGCTTTCGTCAAAGACACAGTGGTGCACTCGGGGACGCCCGATTTTTGAAGGAACACTGAAGGCTCCACTATCAAGACCACGATGGTACATGGTAGACACGATGGTAGATGGTACATGGTACACAAAATGCATTGCGCATACAGTCTGTACGGTATCCGATTACCTGGACGGATCAGTGAACATCAGTCGATTTATAAATGTGTGTGCTCGGAAAGAATGGTATCTGTCGCGCGAAGCTGTTACAAGTTACTAAGCAGATATTTATAAAACCTAAAAACTAATAGCATATAAAGGACAGAAAGGCCGTAAAAAACCTGGGACGAGTTGGTTTATGCGCATCTATGCCATTTATGTAAGGGGAGTTAAGACAAGAACGCAGAGATCAATTTTTGTGAAATTTACCGTAAGCGGTGATTGTATAGACCCAGAACAATTATTATGGTGGTAGTTCCGTGGAAAAGAATTGGTTGTCGTGAAGACCTCTGCCTTTGCTCAGGGGGATCCGTGAGCCGCAGTCCGCACGACGAAGAGCCAGCAACGCTGGAAACAAGGTCCTGTTTAATTCACAACGCAACAAGACACTCTCAGAACCCATTCGTGACGGCAATCAAAAACAGAGGCAGCCAGGGAAACACCGACACGTCAAGGCACAAACACGTACAAGCAAACCACAGAAGGTACGATAGCAGACAATCATCTCAGTCTTGCCGTCAATAACGCAAATGGTGCGCGAAAGAATAAAGAGCGGTATTGGAACAAATTCACTCTCAAATGGAAAACAAGCAAACTAGCTAGCGGACGCTGCGAACCCGCGCATCTACCTGCTCGGCAGCATTTCCGGAAGACACAACAGACGCGTCGCGCAGCCACCCACCCATCGCCTGGCCCCAGTGCCAAAAAGCCCTAGGCCATCGTCTCTGCTGCCTTCTTATCGGCCAGAGGAGAGAGTACAAGCGACAAGTGCGGACTTACTCGTCAGCAAGAGATATTTCTGGAGAAGCTTAGAATAACAGAGAGCTGAGCTAGTTGGTAAGTATTCATTCTAAAAAGACAGGGCGTGCAAACACGGACACAAGAAAGAAGTCAGGACACCACAAACGCCAGCGTTTGTGGTGTCCTGACTTCTTTCTTGTGTCCGTGTTTGCACGCCCTGTCTTTTTAGAATGAATTCTGGAGAAGGTTACGGCCAATACAGCACACACAAAGCCTGTGCTTGATAAATGAATTGGAGCTAGACAAGCAGTTATGAACACTTTTCCTCGATGTCCACTCCATCAGGAATGATGCAGAGCAGACTTACACCACCTCATTTGGAGTTTCTCAGCTTTTTCGCGACAAAAATCGACCATCCAGCACCTGCCACGGGAACCTTAGGAAATGGGCCACAGATGAAGCACAAAAAGCACTCGCGAATTACGCTAGTATAAGTTTCGAGTGGTGTACAAGTGGTCGACCATCTCGTGCGAGAGCGACTGTATGGAACATTTACCGAAGACGGATACAACTCTACGCATGCCATGAAATAACACGGTCTGGTACCAGTTTTATACTGACGCTGCTCGCCCAACAACCCCTTCCCCACCTAAGCCCACGCTGCGGCCGAGAGCCGTCCTCCTTCGTGAAATCAAGGTTTAATTCATTAATATTGTCACGGGGTCGGGACGTCCACGAAGACAGCAGTCGGAGCGTTCACGATGAAACTCTCTATTTGGCCGAACTTGTGGACGGGAAATAAAAACCAAACTACAGCAATACACGCTGTACACTGATAGCGGCGAACAGGGCGTCGGCCGTCGATAAACTGCTCATGGCTGGGACGCGCCATCTTTTATACATCAAGCATCGAACTTTCCAGTCTTATCACTGGTGGTCGCGCAAGCTCTGGAATAAGGTAGACTAACGGCGTCTTGCGCGCAATCTTAACAAAGTGATCTACTACAATCGTGAAGCTTCTCGAACACTGCGGCGCGGTCAGCGTCGAGCGTTGCTATCCGTCCTTGCTTGTCAAAACCGAATAGATCAAAATAACGCTAGCAAAATTGTAATAGAGGCTTGTATTAGTCTAATAAGCTTTTCTATTAGATGTATTAGTCTTATAAAAATTTGTATTAGCCTAATAGATGGTTGTATTAGTCTAATACATTCTTCTATTAGCCCTATTAGTTTGTATTAGTGAGCTGTATAAGACTTGTATTAGTCCAATAGGTCTCGTATATGTTTTGGTCTGGCACCTATTTGGCTAATAGAAACATTGGTATTTGGTTTAACAAGCTGGATATTTGTATGTAAGTGTTCAACTGCAAAATCGATGACTTGGTTCATCTATTAGCCTTATTAGTTTGTATTAGTATGTTATATATGACTTGTTGAAATTGATATTAGCCTAATAGGTGGATCGTACGGCCTTTTGTCCTGCACCTATATTAGGCTAATAGAAATACAGTTATTCTCTTAAACAAGCTAGGGCATCAAGTAAATGTTAAACCACAAAATTTGTGACATAAGGATGACCTCTGGGTTTTAATATGTTTATGGTGGCGCATATCAGGAATGCATCATTCCTATTCCGAAAAAGATTTTCTCACGTTGTGCTTAAATATATGTTTCACGAAAGAAAAGGGTACGACATCTATTAATATGTGCCTCACATTTTGGAATTAACATCACAGAGCTATTGCGATCTGCACAATTTTCATCAAATAGCCTTGTTGCCCATAATGGCCAGGCTTAAGGTTTTGATCCTTGTTCCTTGTAAAGGCGACCATCACTGATTCCTTTCACAATGCCATCATGTGTTTCAGGTTGCTTTCTCTTACGTGTCCATTAAGCCCTTTGACACTGCTTTGTCCAAAAGCAAGACTTCAATTTGTATCTTGAGGTCCAATGTTACAAAAACTTTTTGACCAGAGATTTTGGTGGTACAATGTGGGCATGAAAAATCCTTCTGACGAGGATTCGATATCACGCCCCGCCACGGTGGTCTAGTGGATATGGCGCTCGACTGCTGACCCGAAGGTCGCGGGATCGAATCCCGGCCGCGGCGGCTGCATTTTCGATGGAGGCGAAAATGTTTGAGGCCCGTGTACTTAGATTTAGGTGCACGTTAAAGAACCCGAGGTGGTCGAAATTTTCGGAGCCCTCCACTACGGCGTCTCTCATAATCATATCGTGGTTTTGGGACGTTAAACCCCAGATATTATTATTATTATTAGGATTCGATATCACAGCTTCGCATGCTTGACAAAACTAGTGACGCTTGACAAGGTCATCCATTCATTGCCTCCACGCTTTCCTTAGCATGCAACTTGAAGTAGGAAGGACGGGTCTTGCCCAGGAAAAGGTTAATTATTCCCACAAACTTCTCCATGCCTGTCCAGTTCAGTCCTACCGACACAGTGTACGCCATCAGCGTCAGCATGGCATCTCTAACAGTCATGTCCGAGTTGGGAAGGCGTTCGCCAGAGAATATGCGACAAAATTCATCAGCATCACCTTCGCACCTATATGTATCGCTGCAACCTTCAGCGGAACCACTAGATTCACTGTCAGACAAATTACTAGCGACGCCGTAGGTTTCTGCACGATCACTTGCACTTCCGCTTTGGTCGCTTGCATCGTTGTCAGAAGCCTCACGGGGCGAGCCACTCACGCCGGTATTTGCACTTGCCGCAGCAGAGTGGA
Organism: Rhipicephalus sanguineus; assembly: GCF_013339695.2. Lineage (NCBI taxonomy): Eukaryota > Metazoa > Arthropoda > Arachnida > Ixodida > Ixodidae > Rhipicephalus > Rhipicephalus sanguineus. Next base: position 218,237,181 of record NC_051177.1, on the reverse strand, counting down.
CAAGAGGCGACTGCCTAGGCGTGTGCGAACATGGCTTGGTGCACTGGCCGTTATCCTGGTACCTCGAAGATGTAGTACGTGATAATAAATAAGCCGCCCCCGCTCCAAATAACGTTTCCTCCGCTTTGCAGTTTGAGACGTGCCCCCATCAGAACGGATCCGCGTCTGGCACATGACGGATAGCTCCAAAGTGCCTTTTGTCACAGCACCATATCCGAAAAAGGAAAACCCAAGTCAGGACTCGACTGATTCAATTTGACTGAGACCGCGACTGAGAGAACAACAATGTATGTTTGTTTGTTTTCTTGCTTTTCTTTCCTCTATGGCGATGGCGATCCTACTGTCCCCTATAGACGGTGTAATTTATTAACCACTCATACAGTATAAGAAAGCAAAAAAGGAAAAACAGCGAGAAAAAAATGTTAAAAATCAGAAAAATTCAACAACAAACTACACAGGCACACGTATTTGGTTTGGAGTGTGAATGAAACGTACTTACCGCTGGTGTCATGCCAAAAGCATAAACTTGCGCAGAGAGCTCACGCTTTTGGTGATTACTTTTATTGCCGCGCAGATTCAGTGAATTTTTTCTCCGTAATGTGATTTGTGAGGATTTTAGAAATGTCCAAATGGTGCGAACTAATCAAGGAGGATTTCTAGACGCAAACTCACTTCCCACCCCAGGGGACAGTGTTCCCCGAGTCCGTATGTACACAACAATATACATGTGAATCCTACTACGATTAATGATATAATGACTGCAAAAAAAAAATATTTTTCTTTACTACACGCATTCATTCGTCGCCCCCATCAGCATCGTCACCGCCACCAGCTTTAACACGTGTGTTTCGCTGGTTTCGCCGCTGGGACCAACTCAGCCGAGGTTGACATCGTGAGAACAGGAACAAATGAATATGAATGCGATGGCGCACACAGCATCCTCAATACCACCACGAGCAGTACAAAACGCAAAGTGGTGAATATGCTGAGCACTAGCTGTGCGAATAGAATGTTAGTTTATTCCTCCTTTCTCTGCGGCCTACGGCAAGCGAAGTTTGACAGCGCAGTTCTATCACCACGTGTAAAATCTGCACAATGTACGCTTATGTGCGCTTCAAGGACGACGGCGTGAAGGTTGTCGTGCACGAAGAAATAATTAAGAGACTCTCTCCCTAGAGTATCAAAGACTTCGACAACAAAAAATGGTACAGTGTACGCTGGGATGACGAAAACAGCGGATATTTCCGAGCCCAGATTATGAAGTTGTTTGGTGAGTATGCTTTTTTGTTCATTGTTTGATGGTGCAATTTCAGGGACAATCGATATATGCACATCGCGTGTACCTGTTTTCAGTAACCAAAGAGGAGGCTGATGCTTCCGCGGAAAGCTCGAGCAAGAGATTTCCCTGCCCCCAAATGCCTATGGACAGCAGTTCAGAAGGCGACACCGCAGAGTGGGGATCCTACAGAAAGGTGAATCTTGCAAAACTCAATTACTTAAGGCTGGACAGCGCTTTTTGGCGACGCCGATTTGCTGATGGCCTGCATGGTCGGATGCCTTGTGCCTCACGTGTACCGATCTATGGGCCCCCGAACATTCTTTAACAGTGTTCTCAGTGTCCTCGTTGCCATGAAGTGAGTGAAGGCTTACAGCAAAGCTGCTGCATAGCCCCAAGCAACTGTGTAGTCCTAAGTCCGCTGAGTAGAAAATCGGGAGGAGCTCGCATATCATTACAGGATCATCAAAAATTAAATCCTGTTTTTGTCATAGCGATATAACTGCCCCATTCCTTTGTTTGTTTGTTTTGCCTATTTGAAAGCATGAATGGTTTCCCTACTTTAGCTATTTCATGTCCATCTGCAAGTGAGACAGAGAGAGAGAAGAAATAATAGAGAAGGAAAGGCAGGGAGGTTAACCAGTATAGGACAACCGGTTTGCTACCCTACACATGGGGAGAGGGTGGGGGATATCAAAGATGGAGAGGAAAGAGAGAGAGATAGATAGAAAGATAGCACATGACACTGCACACACAGAATCAGTCGGTCACTCTTGCGTGGTACGCGACATTTCTGTCACAGCCGCTTGTCCAAGTTAGTCTCTCTTAAAAACCTCAGCAGTGCCTTCGTCGCCTTCAGCTGTGATGTCTTCTGTTGACGGCATGCAAGAACTGTTTCAACAGACATTTGTCCACTGTCAAGGCGCGCTAGAACGGACGCCAGTGACTGTCTCTGAACATTATATGCCGGACAGTCGCACAGGACGTGGTGTAGCGTCTCCTCGCAACGACCATCTGCAAGTGAGTCTGTTTACTGACGCACATGCACCTGTTTGCATGCAGGTAGAGTCAGTGTAGAGACAAGTAGCCAGCCAGACCGAAGGTATCTACAGTATTTCGGATAATAACTACACATGCAACATCTCTAAATGCGGCCAAATTTGTTGGCGCTGGCATACATAGCCAACAGAATATATAATTGCACTAAGTTGGCACCATAGTTCTCGCAAAGTTTAAGGCTGTAGCCGAGGCCATCTTGAGTTGCTGTCAGCTGTTCAACCAGTGGACAAGTGTAACCATATCTGTGCATGCATACATACATTTCTGTGGTTTCTAGCTTTCACCAAATTATTATTTTTTTGCTTTTGCCTGTACCAGCTCAAAAGAGAGAAACAAGTGCCAAAATCTCGTGTGAAGGATACCGAGGCACAGTTTAGGAAAAAACAGCTGGACATTTTGTTTCCTCCTGAAGCACGAAAGGAGGATGATTGTCTTCGGCAAGAAGTTGTGAAGCTGCGCAAGATCTTCGAAGCAGGTTTGTGATACAATTTTTATCACGTTGGGCACTTCATTGAGATCATCCACTTTGCATGCACTTTCGATTTCTCTTTTGATAATTAATCAGTTGCTTTTTACAGTGCCCGGTACTGCAAGTTGTTTATCTGTTCTTCTATTATGTGACCTGCACAGCATGCAGTAGCATGTCACATTTTGTTAGAAATGATGAAAACACTCATAGTTATTTGTTAGTGCATTTTCAAATATCTGCTGCTTTATTTCGTTTTACATTTAATCTAATTTTTTTCTCCACATTTTACTATGCATGATTCTCGGCATGCTCAATTATATGTCAAGTTCCCTAACCTGAAAGCTGACATAGCACGCCCTCTGAAGCCTGAAGCTGAGCAGCAACAGTGCCCTCTATAGGGCACTGTTGCTGCTGCTAAAATTAAACATTCAGAGCTGCGCAGTCTCATCTTCTTTAATTTAGGCTGGGGGAAAGAAGCAGAATAAAATTCCACTGGTGTTAAATTTTTCGCTTTTGTTGTCTGATCTGATGTCAGCAAATGAAAAATTGTAGCATGTGTCAGCCATGTTGCCTCTGTAGTTTTCATTGTGAGAGATGGTTGGCTGCCACTGCAGCTATTTAAATATTAGTTTCCTATTTAGTGTCGTATTTGTTTCATGTTCTCTGGAATAACGCATCTCGAGCTAGTTCGTTGAACATAACAAGGCAAAAACAGCGTGCACTTGACGTGGACGGACAGAAGGAACACAGCGCCTGTGTTCTGTGTTTGTGAGCTTAAAAAGTGATTTATTTATGTGTTTGGTTCTAGATTTCTTCAGCCACTCCTCGTCTGGAAGTATCCATTTAAGGAGGTTGACCTCGCGGTAAAAATTGCGGACATCATGAAGGTACCGACGCCACCAACTCGGCAGCTGACACCCCCACCTCAGCAGCCAAATGAGGAAGGTTAACTGTTGCGGGCTCACCTCACTTGATGATTTAAATTAAGTGTGTTTGTGTTTGACAACTGCCTTTGTGTTTGTTATATCTGGATGGATTGCGATTATAAAGATCGGGAGAGATCGAGACGAGAGACAACGGACGCCATGTTGAGCGTAGTGTATCCTGGCCTGCTCCGTGCTGGGAGTGGCGTTTATTAAATACATGAGCCTAGAGGGGTAGGGGGCGCTAGTGATTACATAACAGTATTATATGCAGTGACATGCATGCCGCTGCCACATGCTACGAGCAAAGCCTGCTCGCTGCCTGTGCAGGCACCTATTGATCTAATAGAGGCTATTAGTTTATGCGTATTAGCCTAATACAGGCTATTAGCTTATGCCTATAAGCCTAATAGAGGCTATTAATTTATGCTTATAAGCCTAATACAGGCTATTAATTTATGCCTACAAGCCTAATACAGGCTATTAGTTTGTGCCTATAAGCCTAATACAGGCTATTAGTTTACGCTATGAGCCTAATAGAGGCTATTAGTTTATGCCTATGAGCCTAATACAGGCTATTGGTCTTGTCCTATTAGTGTTATCCAATAAGACTTGTACAGGCTATTAGTCAAATACATATATTACAGTGTCCATAACCTAATAGGCTATTAGTTTTTCTATTAGAATTTTTGCTAGGGAAAACAAGAAGCGGGCATGGCAATATCACCACGTGGTCGGGACGATGAAGGAGGCGGCAGTCGGGCTGTCAGAGACGTAACTTTTCACCGGGCAAACTTGCACCCATCAAATGAGAAGTCACAGAACAAGCAATAGACGCTGATAGCAGCGATCACAATCGGCGGCCGTAGATAACGCGATCATCGGGGGAACACGTCGTTTTTTATACAAAAGTGATCGAACCTTCCTGCATTATCGCTGGTACGTGCTCGCGCAAACTCTCGAATTAACTTCATTTGCCGCGCCCTGCAGGCAATCTTTAACGGAACAATCTGAAACAACCGCGAAGCTTCCTAAACAACTGATGCGCGGCCTGCGCCGAGCGGTGCAAACAGTCTCTGTTGGTGAAAGCCGATCACATCAACGTGAGGAAATAGGGGCGCATGGCATGCTGCAAAACAACATAAAAGCGAAAAAGTACCGTATACTTGCATATAGGGAAAACACGAAACAAGTAGATAATAAAGTTCGCTAGCACGCATTCAACCGCTTAAGGCGTTCGACATGCATGCGACATGCGTACGACAGCGCCTCCTTTATATTTTCACTGCCTGGGCGAACGCTCTCCTCGGGCCGTCGAGCGCGCGCTCCGCCTCCGCTCGCCGCTGCCGCGTGGCGAGCGTTAAGCGAAATGTCAGAGAGGCGGAGAGGATTTACTGGACGGCAGCTATGTAGAAAAAACCGCCTTTGAGTAACTACCGAAAGGGCAAAAATGAAATAAGTAGGGAGGCATTTTACGATAATTAGATGGGAAGCGCTTTACTGTTTGAAGCGAGATCGGATTGCCTTAGAACGGGTAGTTATAAAGCGAGATTCAGTAAAGAAGAACAACGCACGTGCTGCGGGGAAGATAAGGAAACGGCGGAGCATGTTCTGATTGACTGTGGAGACATCCACCCAGGTGTACGTTTGGGCACGAGCCTACATGACGCCTTGGGTTTTAGAGACAATGGAAAGCTGAACATACCCGCGATTGAAATAAGTAAGAGACGGTTAGAGTATTGGTCGCAGAAAATTAGAGAGAAAGGACAAAAATAAATATCGGGAAAAAATAAGGACATTCTGCCGTAAAGGGCAGAGAATGGAGCTGAAAACTAAAGTTTTTTTTTTTTTTTGGAGTAAGATAGTTTTAATTGAAGTAAAGACACTAGGCCAACGCTAAGAAAAAGAACTAGGCCAACGCTAAGAAAAAGTAGAGTAAAGGGTTTTTTTTTTTTTTTTTTTTTTTTTGTCGAGCCTGGTGGCACACTTGTCACCGCCCCGTTATAAAGGGGACGCTCATAGCATCCATCCATCCATCCACGTAGCTTCCTAAGACTACGGGAAGCTGGCGCTGAACGGCCGTGTATTAAGGTGCTCACGAATTCGTGTTTTCATCCGAGTTTAATTGCATTCGTGCTTCTGGCAGGCTTTCACGTGTACAGGGGGGATGGAAAGAAACGCGAACATAGCGGCGCGCCGTTTTCATGAGGCTGCAACCGCGGTGGCAATAAAAAGATGCTAGATGGTCTTTGATTGTATCATGGACGACTTTCTCTTTTTATCAATCATTCAGGCTACAACCGCTTAAAATTAAATGCGAAACAGCAAAGAATGTAAACGCCGCATGTTCGCGTTTGCTTTCCATGCCCACCGTACGTATTCCGCAAGCAGTCCGTCAGGCCGTGCTGCCGGTTTGATACTTGCATTCGAGCTTGATAGTATTCGCGTTTTATTTTCTATTTCAGGCTATTGCAACCGCGTCGTTTGGATGCCTCAGTATGCCACACTGTTGCGTACCGCTCTGCAAATGGAACGGAAAGAAATCGCTATTGTCTTTTTTTGTTATTTCCCTTTATTGATAAAGAAAAAAAAAATCTAACAGGGTCCCTTATGCATTCACCTAAGACGACTGAAAGGCGAAAGCCATCTTCTTTTTCTTTCCAGTCAATGTAATGAACACCCCCTGCTTCCCTCCGAGATATTTCTGCACCTAACGTGGGTTTCTTACAGCGTCAAGGTTCGGAGGCACTGCAAGCTTTCTGCACCTCAGCTTGTCATGCACTGCCTCCGTGATCAGCTCATTTTGACCAAGCGAAGATGTAATATGACGACGTCACGTTATGTGACATCACGATTATGTCACAAAATTTTATTATCTTTGGCGTCATATGATGACGTCATCACGCAAGGATTATTTCTTGCACGGCCGCTCGATGAAAAACACGCGGTACGGCCTGCCGCGTGGAGCGGATACTGCGTCGCGCAGTATCCGCTCCACGCGGCAGGCCGTACCGCTACAGTTATTTTTGCAATAGGAGAGTTGCTCATTGACAGGTGCGGTTGTATTTCCGGAATGATTGTTGCTCACACCTTAGAAACAAATGCATTGTTGAAGGTACTTGAGTGTCCCAATTACAACGTCAGAGAAAACTTGTGTTACCCTGCTGACTTTCATTTTTTCTAGATTGTTGGGCTCTACGTGAGACCTCGTGAGAAACCTAACTGGCTTTACCAGCAGATGAGCTTGAATCTCGAGCAGTTTTTTCAGATACGTGCCTCCTCGTATTGCTTCGTTGACATCTGTTAGCTCTCTCTCCAGAAAGTTAGTCCGGATGTTCTTTATCAGATGATAAAATGACAGATAGAGAGGAGCACCTTCTCGCAGAGGGGGCGTGATATAGTGTGCCATCTTCGTTCAGGCGTTTGCAAAGTGCTACGTTCGTCTGATGGTTATCGGTTACAATCCTCACAACACTAAATCCCACGTGCTCAACCACTTTCAGCACTTCCATGGTCATAGAGAACAGCTGGTCACCTTTCAGACATCTCGTGAAAGATATCCGACAAGAATAATATATGATGTTGACAAGCCTCTTCATACGAAGCAGTAATCGGTTTGGGGTACCGCTGTTGAGTGTTCTTCACGACGGTCAACGAGACCAACAAGTTTGTCGATTTGTCAGTCGCATATGACCCTCTGCTGTATGGCCATCTCGTCAATGATCAGGGAGCAGAACGCTTCTTGCTCTACAGTGAGACCCTTGAATTCGATACACAGCCGCTCCTTTATCAACGAAGTGACGCCGATTTCACCTGTTGAATGACTTACATATTAGATGTGAAGCGTCTTATAGCGGAGTTCAATCCGGTGGTGGTGGTGGTGGTGGTGTGCGGCGTGACAACCCATACTGCGCATGCGCAAACCCTCTCCCCTTTCCCCTCTCCTCCTATTTCCCCTCTCTCCCCTCCCCCTCTCCTCTGTCCCTCTCCCCTCCCCCTCTGAAACGCGGGCTCTACATGCCGAAACACTGCTTCGCATCGCTTCATGGTCCCCTTTAGCGGGAGATGGTGTGATTTTTTTCTGGAGCGTTGAGCGACAAGGGAGTGCTCATAACCTTTGTTGGAGCACGCCTTCCAAATTACACATTCCCTTAGAATGGCGTCACTGTAGTGAGGCTTCTTCGTCGAGAAACTGCGGACTTGGTTTCTAACTGACTGAGCACTCTTGTCACCTTGCGCAGCACCATTGAGCACCCTCATAAAACAGGCAATGTCCGTGTTATTTTCATAAAACGTACTGTGCGCGCTCGTCAGCCTTATCCACTTTCTCTTGAAGGGCCTGCAGTGCTCCTTTCATACGAGCGATTTTCGCTTGGAAGCAGCACGTTTGTTTTGTTTTTTTTGACATGATGGATCTGAAAATGATGCAATTTCCACACACGTTTCATTCCCTAATTCGGAGTTGTTGGGCGTCGTGGCTTCAGTGCTGTCATTTTACGAGCCGTTTTGGCTAATGACAGGCCTGTCTCTTGAAGCAGCATTGCCTGAGCACTCGGAACGCGACTGCACATTATCGTCTTCTATTTCCAAGCGTGGCCGCTTCTTCCTCGGAGCAGGCGTGCTCCTCGTGCACATGAAGCTTGGATAACCGGGGAACACTGTCGGGACAGCCGTTGGCAAAAGTATCCTCAGCTTCTCAGTCTTCTTGTAGTCCTGCTCCATAAAATGCAAGACGCACACCAGGGACCTGTCGATCGACTGCCATACTGTTCCCTTCCCGCCGGGTCCTTCACGGCCCAGGTGGAAATGTGTAACTGGTAATGAACTGGGACCAACTGGTCCCAATTGGTCCCAGTCTGGAACTATCTGGTCCCAGTTGGTCCCCAACTGGGACCAGAAAGCTCTGATCTGGTCCCAGTTGAGGGCCAACTGGGACCAGAAGGCACCCCATCTGGCAAACGTTTCGCAGCCATGCTGCCCTGCGTTCTGCGTTACTGGGAAACTCGTGGTGGCGTATTTGCGGGTCCTTCGATGCATTCGTGGAACACAACGGCACACAACAGTTGCGCGGCATTTTGCCCAACGCATAAAATATCACACATGCGCAAACTATCTTGAGTGACACTCAGTGTGAGCGATTCATGCGGAGAAAAACAACCACTATCTCGACCTACACGCTGAACGCGCGCTCCTTCTCGCCCGCGCGTCACGTGGAGCCCTCCCCTACTGCTGGCGCCCTCCTAGCGAAATGCGGCGACAACTGTCAACTCCGCTTCCACGCTCTTGCCCATTGCCTGCGCCGCGACGCGACGCGGCAGGCCGCACTTTCTTGCATCACTCGTGTTGACGCCGCCGACGCGAGACGCGGCTGGACGCCGCCGACGGTCAGTTTTGGCGTTTGATGAGGCATCTAAGGTGTCGTCGACTGTCGTTCCATGAAATTCTAGCTGCCGCTGATTTTGGGAGAGGTGGCTCGCAGTAATTAGGCAGGGTAATTGGTCGCCTAATACATCTTCAAGCTACACTAGAATATGTAGCCGTCATTGACGACCCGAAGATTTCATACCCAATGGACAACGAATATCCTGACGACGTCCGAAGAAGAGCCTAACGTCCGCGTCCCAGAACGGCGGTTCACGGGGCGTGCAGCGGACGTCGCGTTTTGGATGTCCAAAAAAGGTCTTCCGACAGACGTCCAAGAATATATAGCACGTGGACGTTTTCAATAATCCAGGCGTGGATATCAAGAGGACGTCGACAGGAGATGGCCGTGCGGACATTTCAAAGCTGTTTGGATGCAAACCGCTACACGCTAGTTCATCTGACAATGCGTGAAACTGATTTTGCAACATATGGAAACCGCCGCTAATTTTTATCTTTCGGAAAATATGTGATTGAGGAAATAATTCATGGATAATTGTGCGAGCATGTATGCATTGCATTCGTGGCATTTCTCGCGATTATTTACGGGCTTAGGAGAAAGGTGAATGGGTGACGCACATACGTAAACGTGACTGCAGTTTCTTCCCACGAAACACAAAACCTCTAAAAAACGTCTTAGTTTACGAGAAGACCAAAAATATATGCATTTTTTAAATATAGCATTAATTCGCCCCTCAAATGTGCTTGCATACTCTTTATTAGCATTTTCAACAGCTACGGCATACCCAGAGTCTATTTTGCCAAAGAAGTTCATAACGCCTAGTTCGAGACATTTTTCAGACATTTTGTCTGAAAGTACGAACAACGACTATCTCAATGATTCTTCGAATGTTTTCTCGAGACGGGCCACTATACAAAAACGGCATGTCAAAAGAGCGGTTACCGTCGGTTTTACTCAAACAAATGACGCAGACAACCATACCCCCAAAATAATGTTTCACAACGACGCCTTTAACAGCACGCTCGCACAACAGCGACTGACAACAGTAGTAAAACCGGCAAAACGCAGGCACGCACGCAGCGCACCCGGCGCACCATGCTGCGCACCGTGCAATCAGCTTCGGCGGCACTCATGTTGAAACGTGTCCTTCGCGATCGTGCGTGCTGTGCACCGGCGACTGCGGAGACGCCGTTGGCGTCGTCGCGTCGTTTTGCGTTGGCAGCAGCTCGGCTGTCATCGTTTCGCATTTTGTGTAGCGTGCCAGCTTTTCTGTACGGTTCACTGGCTGTTATCTGGCATGAAGTAACTGTGCTCATGCCATTTGCCGCATATTTTCCATCAGTGATTCGTGTAACAAGCTCTACTATGTGTTTTCGCCGACGGTCCGTTACAATAATGGCCTGATCTGCTCGCCACCTTCGTTGCAGCTAGCAAGCAGCTATTCGGATAACCTACTTCTTTCGGTAAGTGAAATTAAGTGTGCCTGACTTTTCGTCATTACTGCTAGAACTTTTGACAGTTCTTTGCTGGTGGTTGAATCTTGGTCGAACGCGAAACTATATTCGCAATGCCCACGAACTATAGGGGGCGCGCCGTGCTTTTCAAGATGGCGCCAGGAGGAGGGTCAACCCGTTTGTTAGCATAGGGACAGATAGGACGTGCGGACGTACGGACCGTGCCACTTTCACCGGATGAAGTCATGAACTGCGCTGACATGAATATGAGACTAAAATACTTTCCCAAACCATGGAAAGCTTTGCTAAGTACTCGCCACCTAATAGGAGATTTTCCTAATTCAGCGCCACCTGTCGGCAGCAACGAGAAGCATTTCTCAGCCGCCATTAGTAGGTCGCGCGCCGTCAGAGCAGTCAGAGTACACGCGCGCGCGCTTCAGATTGAACGCTCGCGTGCGATCCTGTTTGCGCAAATAGTTGCCGTTTCCGATAGAACGGGATCAGCGCAATGCCAGCCCATTGCTGTGTACCGCAGTGCACGCAAAGAGGATTTCGAGACGAGGATGGGTCGAAGGTAAGCAGAAGCGCGCTTGCCCGCGGCTTTGTTTACAATCGGTGCGCGGCTGATGCCTACCTTTTCTTGCAGGTCTCGTTTTTTTTCTTTTCCGAAGGATACGGACTGGAGGAAAAGGTGGATTATAGCTATTAAGCGTGACGAAGGCCCTTTCTTCACCGTGATGAAGTTCACAAAAGTTTGTTCAAGGCATTTTACTGAAGCAAACTACTTGCCAAACGTCGCCGGAAACCGTCGTTTCTTGAAGCAAGACGCCGTGCCCAGCATCTTCGCGTTTAGTGCTCCGAGGCCTCCACCAAGAAAAAAGCCAAGAAATCGAGAACCACTTAACCTCGTCAGCGCTACAGGGCCTTCCGAAGGCGGGCGATCGACTACCGCGGATGTGAGCGACGTAGACATCTGCTCTCTTACATCGGTGACGAGCAGCATCGATGGCGTGGTGTGTGGTTGTGCGTGCTCGCTAAAGATTTCCGACCTCACCGAACAACTCGACGTAATGACGGCGCGTGTCCGTGCGTTAGAGTCGGAAGTAAAGAAAAAAGCCGAAGAAGTGGAGGTCACTAAAAGTTCGTTGTACAAAGCAGAGCGAGCGCTCGACATTGCAGCACAAGAGCGTAGCCAGCTGGAGAAGCGCGTGAGCCGAAAGTTTTCCGTTGAGTGCTTTCAGGATAGCCCTGTGTACGAAGACGTTTCGATCGAGGCGGTTTGGACGTAGCTTCCCACAGCAAACTTGTGACTTCGTTCATCGTGGTGCTTCGCTAACCTTTTTGAGGCGCTGTAGGCTTCCACTTTTTCTTCCGTAAGTGTCTCCGGAATAACTGCGAGACTTTTGGACCACGACATCACCACCAAAACAGTAAGCGAGACGCTGTAGTGTGGGCTCTCCGACACTGCCGATGCAACTGCCTGAAATGACGCCCTACTAATGGCGGACGGCAAAAAAATCAGTGTGGCCAGACTGAATTAGGAAAATCTCCTATTATTTGCTGCGAAGTGAAAGGTTATATTTCAGCTCCGTTACCGGGCATAACGATGCTTTGCGAAATCCTGTGCGTGCTACATAAACCTGTATGACCTAGAAGTGACGTATGAGCTGAACGGCACTCCGAGGTAGTACGTACCGAGCCTGCCTGACGGATTTGCCGCAGTAGTAGGCCGCCAGCGAGTAGCGCCATCGCTGCTGCGTGATGATGGCTTGCAAACATAAAAGTGTTCTGTGATAATACCCGTAGTCATTACTTGCGCAGTCGGAAACGCGGAGTTACGTCTTCAACGGAACACAAGCATTTACCATGCCATTCAGTAGCGCTTGTATCACAGCCATGCTGATACTCTAGCCGTGTGTTCTTCACTAGCATGTTGCAGGTTCGATCAGCACGATGGAAACATGAATATCGAAAAGAATGCACACGTATGCTTTTCGCAACGTCGAAGAAGTTCGCCGAGAGGCGTGGATTGTGGCCGTGACTGCACGTTCCATCGCTCTAACCATTTCGCTTCGCTGGCCGAGCTCGAGCGTGTTGGCGGCATGCGGCACTCCATAATATCCACAATAATTGTGATACATGCAATGCACAAGAGGAACTAAGCTTTTATTTCGATCTCGCTCAAGGATATTACACATTAAATACAATCAAAGTGGCTTACGAGCGTGAAAGAACATTAACGCACGAGGGGACGTGAAGTGCAACTCGCTCCTCGTGACAGGGGCGTAGCCAGAAATTTTTTTCGGGGGGGGGGGTTCAACCATACTTTATGTATGTTCGTGCGTGCGTTTGTATGTGTGCGTGTATATATGCGCAAGCAAAATTGAAAAATTTCGGGGGGGTTTGAACCCCCCCAACCCCCCCTTGGCTACGCCCCTGCCTCGTGAGTTAGCAGCTGGTGGTTCATCGTCGCTGTCACTCTCGGTGCTTTCACAGTCTTCTACGTCCAGTGGAAAATCCTCATCGTCAAGATGGTTTCTTTCAACATCACTGCTGAAAGCAATCTGAATAATTTCCTCCGCCGAACGACTTCGACCACTCCGCGACACCACGTTTACAATTAGAGAGACGTCTGGGCGCGGAGAACGTTTTGCCAGGTTTTGCTCTCAGACCGGTCAACAAGCAAATCGCTTGCAGTGTGCTGCCACCTATCAACAAACGTACAAAAACAAGCCAACAAGCGGCGCAGCGGTGGCTATGAAACCCAACACACTGGCGAAGGACGGCGTGGATGGAAAGCGTTCGCTCCACGAAAGGCGTCGAGCAGACGCGTCCTCGAATGATTGAAACGTCGCTCGCACGATTCGTAACAGCGCTTTGCTGACAAAGGATAGAGGCCTTATTTTAATGTATCGCCAACTTGAGATCGCTCAGTTATACATGAGCACATCGCGAGCCCGCGCGACCTCCCTCCCGCGTACAGTGTTATGGGACTCATGGACTACAAGAAACACTGACCAATTATATATGCAAGTAAAACAGGGTGAGCGTCAACTGAATATGTCAGACGATAACATTTAACTTACCTACGTGGCTACAGAAAGCCTCGCGAAGCTGATAGTATGTGTACACTGTGGGCTAGCATTGAAAGCGCGAGTTGCCACGTATTTTCACGAAAACTTCGCGTCTCGCAAGAACGAATCAGATTTCTCGTGTCACGGAGGGCCCGGTTTGTTCACTGTTGCAGGGAACATGCAAAGTCGTAGTGTTCCTTTCTTGCCAACGCGTTAACACTGAGGCTAGCACAGCTGAAATAGGGAGCGACTGCATAGTGCCGCCATTTTGTCGTCTACTAAACCTCCTCGAGAGGACGCTCCTGAATTCCGCTCGGTGGCGCGACAGTCTATGGGAGATAGGGGTAGTGGGACGAGGGGAGAGCGGAAGCAAGCAGCGGCGGCGTGGCGAAACGCACGGAAATCTTCGTGCGCGGCGTGGGGGCGCCACTGCGCCTTTCTCCTGAAGCCTCCTCACAGCACCGTGCGTTTGGACAACAGGCGCTGACGATTGTAGTCGCTCGTGCGTGGTATTTTTGGTGGTGTGATGAATGTAACGCTGAGTTAGATGGGGAAACCTCGGCGAAAGAATTATTGTTTTGCGCCAGGTTGTAAAACTGGGTATAGCAGAGTGAAAGATGCCCCGAAGTTGTCTCTGTTCAGTGTCCCTGAGGATGAAGAAATGCGCCGCACGTGGGAACGGAATCTACACCGCAAGGACAAGCCACTGGAAGTGACTGACGACGTGTGCGAGCTTCATTTTGAAGGAAAATATGTACTGAGAGATTACGTACACGTAATCGACGGCAAAGAGGTGCGTTTACCCCGTGGGAAGCCATCTCTCTCGCCAGATGCAGTGATGCAGTGCCCACGATATTGCCAAACCTCCCCAGGTACCTTTCGAAAACTCCGTCGTGCGAGCGGCCCACAAAGAAGAGAGCTTCCTCACGCCTCCACCATCACCAAACAAAAAGGCGGTGCATTCAAGAGGACGACATGCAAACAAGCGAGGCTGCGAACAACAGTGACGACGCTGAGAATCGCCCGTTTGAATTAAGCGAAGTTCCCAAACCCACGGAGCACTGGGCACTCCATAAATTTCCCAACCATGACGGTGTTGGGTACGCTTTGGCTACTCTGGATAGTGAGAAAAACACTGTCAGCGTTGAAAAAACTGTATTGATGAACTACAGTGAGGACCCTAATGCAGTGATTTTCCGCTCTTACGTACGAAAGACTCTTGTGTCAGAAAGCGTGTCACGGGCGATTGATGAAGCTAAGCAAGTGTTGGAGGGAGCTCATTCTTTGCAAGTTTGCAAGGGAGCAGGCATCTTGGAAGACTTTGCTGCTGTGGCCATCACTCAAGGATTGAAGCAACAAATGATTGTTGCAGATGGACTTGTCCAGAGCTTCAAGTGCAAAGGGGCTGTAAATGAAACAGGTGAGTACGTGAAAATATACCTAGCCATTTAATTTTAGTGGGCAAAGACCGTGTGCACCTAAAAATGTTTTATTGCTGAAAATCTATCAAACTAAACGAACGCGTTTTGCTCTGAGAAAAGTGAAAGTTAATGCGTAATGTCTTTGACATATTTTTCGGCTCCGTCGACTCTTTCGTTCGCTCTATTATTAGCGCTATGCTTAAGTTTCTTCTCGTTTCTATACCCTTTCTTTGTTTACTGATCTCCTCGTCAGTTCTCCACTTCGCAAATGGGCCTAGTGAATGGCATTTCAACCTGATGCACACAGTAATGATTATTTTTCAACCCTCTGCAGGATCTGCCTGTATTTCATGCAAGTACTTGCGGAAGGCTTTACTTACCCGAAGAAGCGATGTAAATCGTAGAAAGCGCGAAAGGACGTCTGTTGCAACGCCACGGTTTCTCAGGGAAAGAAATCGTCGCATGAAAACAAAGATACATGGACTAGCAGAGCAGTCTTTCAAAAGTGTCTTTGTGTTGATTAAAATGTTTCAATGCACAGTTTCAGTTGTTTATCTCTCACTCTCTTTTTCTCTGCATGCACGACATCGGCGGTGCAGTGCCGCATACGCTCTTTCTTAGTAGCCACGCGCAGTTCCAAAAACTGTCTTACAGGCAGATTTGTCTCTAAAAATCCCACGGCTTGGAGCTTTCAAGAAAAAAAAAACATTATATTTTTGTTGACAGTAGGATCTAGGCACTCAGGAGTCAAGCATCAACTTTGAATGTATCGCACTCTTCATTTGAATGCGCGGTGAACACGCGCCCACTGCGGTGCGCTTCAGGAGAAAGGCGCTGCAACGCCGCCTAGCGGTATCCGTGCAAACGGCCTCGCCGCGCGGACCGCCCTCGTCCCACTACCCCTATTTAGGTCACTATACTATGGGCATTGCGAGGCGCGCCGTGCTTTTCAAGATGGCGCCTGGAGGAGGGTCAATCCGTTTGTTAGCATAGGAACAGGTAGTACGTGCGGACGTACGGCCCGTGTCACTTTCACCGGATGAAGTCATGAGCTGTGCTGAATTGGATATGAGACTAAACTACTTTCCCAAACCATGGAAAGTGCTAAGTACTCGCCACCTAATTATTTGCTGTGGCGTGAAAGGTTATATTTCAGCTCCGTTACCGTGCATAACGATGCTTTGCGAAATCCTGTGCGTGCTACATAAAACCGCATGAACTAAAATTGACGTATGAGCAGAACGGCACTCCGAGGTAGTACGTACCGAGCCAACGTTTATAGGTACGTTGTACCGAGCCTGCCTTACGAATTTGCCGCAGTAGTAGGCCGGCAGCGAGTAGCACCATCGCTGCTGCACGGGACCGCACGTTTAACGTGGTGATGGTTCGCAAACATAATACGCCGTCGTCATTACTTGTGCAGTCGGGAACGCGGAGTTACGTATTCAACGGAACACAAGCATTTAACTTCCCATTCAGTAGCGCTTGTGTCACAGCCATGCTGAGACTCTAGCCGTGTGCAATTCACTTCACTCGCATGTTGCAGGCTCGATCAGCACGATCGAAACACGAATAGCAAAAATAATGCACACGTATTCTTTTCGCAACGTCGAAGAAGTTAGCCGAGAGGCGTGGATTGTGGCTGTGACTGCACGTTCCAGCGCTCTAACTATTTCGCTTCTCTGGTCGAGCTCGAGCGTGTTGGCGGCATGCGGCGCTCCATAATATCCACAATAATTGATACATGCAATGCACAAGAGGAACTATGCTTTTATTTTGATCTCGCTCAAGGATATTATACATTAAATACAATCAAAGTGACTTAAGAGCGTGAAAGAACATTAACGCACGAGGGGACGTGAAGTGCAACTCGCTCCTCGTGAGTTAGCAGCTGATCGTTCACCGTCGCTGTCGCTCTCGGTGCCTTCACAGTCTTCTACGTCCAGTGAAAAATCCTCGTCGTCAAGATGGTTTCTTTCAACATCACTGCTGAAAGCAATCTGAAGAATTTCCTCCGCCGAACAACTTCGACCACTCCGCGACACCACGTTTACAATTACAGAGACGTCTGGGCGCGGAGAACATTTCGCTCTCAGATCGGTCAACGAGCAAATCGCTTGCAGTGTGCTGCCACCTATCAACAAACGTACAAAAACAAGCGGCGCAGTGCTGGCTATGAAGCCAACATACTGGCGAAGGACGGCGTGGAAAGTGTTCGCTCCACGAAAGGCGTGGAGCAGCGCGTCCTCGAATGATTGAAACGTCGCTCGCACGATTAGTAACAGCGCTTTGCTGACAAAGGATAGAGGCATATTTTAATGTATCGACAACTTGAGATCGCTCAGTTTTACAAGAGCACATCGCGAGCCGGCGCGACCTCCCGCGTACAGTGTTATGGGATTCACGCACTACAAGAAACACTGACCAATGCTATATACAAGTAAAACAGGGTGAGCTTCAACTGAATATGTCAGACGACAGGCACGTAGCCAGGATTTTTTTTCGGGGGGGGGGGGGGGGGGCAAGGCCTAATTGTTCGAAAGACAATCTTTCCATGGCAAAAACCAAAAAAAAAAGTTGCCTGAGAATATAGAGGGCTGGAAAAATTTCGGGGGGGGGGGCGGGCCCCCCGGGCCCCCCCCCTTGCCTACGTGCCTGTCAGACGATAACATTTAACTAACCTACGTGGCTACAGAAAGCCTCGCGAAGCTGATAGTATGCGTACGCTATGGGCTAGCATTGAAAGCGCGAGTCGCCACGTATTTTCACGAAAACTTCGCGCCTCGCAAGAACGAATCACATTTCTCGTGTTACGGAGGGCCCGGTTTGTTCACTGATGCAGGGAACATGCCAAGTCGTAGTGTTCCTTCCTTGCCAACGCGTTAACACTGAGGTTAGCACAGCCGAACAAGCGAGCGACTGCGTAGAGCTGCCATTTTGTCGTCTACTAACCCTCCTCGAGAGGACGCTCCTGAATTCCGCTTGGCAGCGCGACAGTATATGGGCATTGCGAATATCCCTGGAAGTAGTGCAGTGACATTTCGTGCTATTTAGCGCATGAGCTCTAGGCTTCCGTATAATGTGGTACACCAGTAGACGGTGGCATTCATCAGGGAACTTTAAGTGCAAAGTTAAAATATAAGACGGTGGCGCAAAACGGGACAAGGACGAAAACAAAGAAGAAGAGACGTATACGATGCGTATACGTCTCTTCTTGTTTTCGTCCTTGTCTCGTTTTGCGCCACCGTTTTATATTTTAACTATGCACCAACTAGCCTAGCAACAAAATCTATTGAACTTTAAGTGCCGCAGCTTTCAATATTAGCTTCTAGTCAATGCTGCTTTCAAAAGTCGACTTTCACACAGTCAAAAACCGACTCTCAGTCAAGCGAACATAACGGTGACAAAACAATATTCCGCGCATCACTGACATGCGCTATCTGGTTGCCAAGCAGACGACGCGCGAGCGCCTCGATCAAATAGTCGCGAACGACACATGCCTTTCAAATGGGCTGGTTGTCCAGAACAACAAGTGCTTCATGATTCCCATTTGCAATTGTTTTCACTATACTTTCAATAGCGCGAATACAGTCAAAAACTGAACCATATAGCCGGTTCGGATGCAGCCACGGCATTCGTTTCCGCGAGCGACGACGGGACGGCGGGTCTACTCCGGTGGTGGCGACTGGCGGCTCAAAGCCGCACTAACGCCGGCGGCCGGTTCCCCCAATGCCAATGCGCTCCTCTCCTTCGCCCAGGCATAGAGGCGCTGCCTCGAAACGCTCAGAATTCGTGATGGCGTCGGGGACAGTCTCGTAGCCAAGTGCGCCGAGACGTCGAACAGCCAGACATTTTTTCGGCGAGGGGGGGAGGGGGTGGGGGAAGGGTTCAACTGTATGTCTTCGTGCGTGCGTTTGTATGCTTCGAAGAAGTTTATCGCTCATCCCACGTCGGCGTATTGGCGTCCAGACCCAGACACCGCCAGACACGGCGGTCAGGCTGGTATTCCACGAAGCGAAGATTGCAACGGCGGCTGTCGGCCGTCTGATGAGTCTCGATGCATAGGCCATGGCCTCCGAGATTGCTCACCGGCGGGTTTCTCTCTGGCCGTCCCAATCGCACGGAGAGAGTCCCGGACCAGTGGGCGGAGCTTCCGGTTGGTCCCCGAGAAAAACGAATGCAGCGCTGGCGTCCGGGGCCGTCCCGGACGTGTAAATCGAAGAAGCTCAGTTCTCTCAGAGGTGGGCGTGTCCCGCTCCTCCTCCACACCGCGGCGTTGCTACTGAGGGTCGGATATCCGAAAGATAACAGCCGATTCGTTTAAAAAGGTCGCTCAGGGGATTTCCCCTGTGAGTAAAAGTACGCAAAGGAGTGCAACCGACGAAGATGTAGTACTAGAGAATTTCAACTGGAAGAAGGCCGAACGAAAAATTTCTAAGCGCACTACTCCGGGCTTAGATGGGGTTCCCGTCAGCCTCATTAACGAACTCGGGCATAACACTAAAGAAGCACTGCTGAAAGCCGTAGAAAAGTGCTTACAGGAGAGGGAAATACCAGACAGTTGGCGAAAAAGTAGAATGAACTAAATCTATAAAGGCAGGGGAGAAAAGGATAACATTCGCTCGTATAGACCGCTAACCATTACAGTGCTATACAGGTTGGCGATGCAGGCAGTAAAATTAAAAATAGAAGCGTGGGTAGAACAAAATGATATTTTGGGAGAACTTCAGAATGGATTTCGAATCGACAGGCGGTTAGACAATAATATGTTTGTTCTTACCCAGTGTATAGAAATATCGAAAATAGAAAACCGGCCCTTATACGTAGCTTACCTAGATATCACCGGGGAGTATGACAACGTTAATCAGGAAATTTTGTGGGATATATTGAAAGAATGTGGGCATAGGGGACGACTGTATACAGCTTTTGAGGGAAATATACCGAGAAAATAGTTTGTATAGAATGGGAAAGAATAAGTAGCAAGGACAGCGTTGAAATTAGCAAGGGGCTGAGACAGGGATGTCCTTTGTCCCCGCTGTTATTCATTCTGTACATGGTGAGGATGGAAAAAGCGCTAGAAGGCAGCAATATTGGATTTAATTTGTCACACAAACAGGTCGGCACGATGGTTGAGCAGAAGCTTCCAGGTCTATTTTATGCGGATCATATTGTCTTATTTGCGGACAGTCAAGATGATATACAGCGACTGGTAGATATATCCGGAAGGGAATGTGAGGCTCTAGGACTAGGATTTAGTGCAACAAAATGTGGATTGATGGTATTCAATGATCACGAAGACCATGCGGTCTTAATACAGGGCCAAAAAATACCGAGGGTAAGCGAGTACAAGTACCTCGGAGTATGGGTAAATGAGGGGGATAGATATATGGAGGTACAAGAGAAAGCATGGGTAGCAAAGGGAAAGAGGAATGCTGCAATTATGAAGCTCAGAGCTTTATGGGGATACAATAGGTACGCAGCGGCGTACCAACTCGTTCGCGAGTGCGGGGGCTGGCGTCTCTCACTCTGTCATATACATATATATATATATATATATATATATATATATATATATATATATATATATATATATATATATATATATATATAGAGAGAGAGAGAGAGAGAGAGAGAGAGAGAGAGAGATTTTATTTGAGCTCATTTTTTATATTTGTGGCGACCACTGCGCACAGACCTACGCAGCCTCCGTCTCGTCACTGATTAGCCCGGCGTGACACAGCTACTTGCTGCCACACGCTTCCGATAAAAGACAGCGCCACGCAGTTTCGTCGGAGGCTTACGTCACCACCGCTGGCTATATAACCCAAGCTACCAAGCTTGGTTTCATATGTTTGTTTCTCTAACCTTTCGAAGCGCAGCATCGGCATGCTTGCCCTGCTGCTGCTACTACGTTAATAAACATCATTTTGTTTTATGTTGGGATCCGTCCTTCACCAACCCGCATCCCACATCTGGTGACCCGGAAAACGAACAAACCGCACCGCCATGACCCGGACCTTGGAATGACCTTCCAGAAGATTCCACGGAACCTTCACGCCGAGTCAACCGACCACTGACACGCCTATCACGATGGCGCTGCGACCGGATGGAACCACGGCGCACTGCATCTTGCTGCCGCCGGACTTTCCCGAATTCTGGCCGCAATGTCCAGCCATCTGGCTTATCAAGATGGAGGCTGGCTTCTCCCTGCGTAACATCGTCTCACAGCAGGACAAGTACGCCATCACGGTAGCTATGCTCCCTCCTGCTCTGCGACGCGTTGTGCCTCCTCCTGGGCCGCAGGCATACGACCAACTTCGAGGGTTCGTGCTAGCCCCACCGCAACCGGCAGCGCCACGTCACATACTCCCCGCCGCAGCAGCCGTGCCCGCACCCGCCGCAGCAGCCGTGCCCGCACCCGCCGCAGCAACCGTGCCCTCGGCACCCGCCGCAGCAGCCGTGCCCTCGGCACCCGCCGCAGCAGCCGTGCCCTCGGCACCCGCCGCAGCAGCCGTGCCCTCGGCACCGCCCGCGACGGCAGACGAGCCCCGGCACCGCCCGCGACGGCAGACGAGCCCCCGGCACCGCCCGCGACGGCAGACGAGCCCCCGGCACCGCCCGCGACGGCAGACGAGCCCCCGGCACCGCCCGCGACGGCAGACGAGCCCCCGGCACCGCCCGCGACGGCAGACGAGCCCCCGGCACCGCCCGCGACGGCAGACGAGCCCCCGGCACCCGTGACGGCATCAGCACCTACTGATCCTGTGTGCGACACCCGAACCAGCGCTGCTTGTCAGGTGTTCGCTGACACCACGGGTGTCACCCTAACCGAGCCACCTCAGACTGTCCTGACCACGCTGGTTGGCTTCGAACATCATACTGTCCCGACCGCCGATCCTGCCCAAGCTGTCGAGCGGCAGTGCAAACATGACGACGCCCGCACCGACCGCGACCACCCGGTCCCAGTCTCCCTGGGCGGACCAGCACAAGGCCACACCTGGCACCCCAACCCTGGTCATCCGCAGAATCTGGGGCCAAGGCCCAACATCATTCTGGCGCCGCCGCGCATGATGCCGCCCCCCCTCGTTTGCCATAGTCCCAGGACAGCCCCTGACACTACAACAGCTACAGGCCATGCTGCACGTGCAGACCATGCTGGCCCAGCCCACGCTGGGTGCGTTCCAGACAGACCAGCACCAGTCCCTGTTGTAGATACCGACGTTCACCCAGGCGCAGATACTGGCGCAGGACCACCACCATCATGGCACCCTGTCGGCGCCCCTCATCTCGACGAGCGGCAGTATGGTGTCCTCTGTGCCCGTCGCGCCCGCACCAGTCACAGAGAGCGTGCAGATTGTGGTGAGCAAGGTTCCACAGACTCCGGCAGTGACTCCCCAGCAGCGCATACAGGTTTTTCTAGCGCACGATGGCAGCGTCGTACTGCACCCTCACGGCAGCACCCTGTCATCCATGACTGCGCCGGCACCCTCCCCGGTACTGGTGGCCACGACGGTCCCGCCTTCGTCGACGAGCGCGCCCGGTGCGACCTCTCTTTCGCGTATCCACTCGGCCCTCCTGAAGCGTCTCTCCGCAGCGCCGCCCGTCAGCGGAACAGCTCGCAAAAGCCACTAGGTTTCTACACCCGTCCTCTACGCCACTCTCAGCCCCGACCCCCAGGAAAAAATTGAGCACCCGTTCGCTACTCCGTGTTACCGACCAGGACAGGACCGACTCAAGCCCGCGTACATCGCGGCGAACGACCCTGGCAGCGCCACTCTTTCAACTGGCGTCCTTCCACAGCCACCGACGTCGCAGCCCGCTCCTTTCACGACACGCTCTGGACGTTTGGTACGCCTCCCGGATTTCTACAGACCCTGAGGGCTCTGCACTCCGCGGGGGGGTGATGTGGCGACCACTGCGCACAGACCTACGCAGCCTCCGTCTCGTCACTGATTAGCCCGGCGTGACACAGCTACTTGCTGCCACACGCTTCCGATAAAAGACAGCGCCACGCAGTTTCGTCGGAGGCTTACGTCACCACCGCTGGCTATATAACCCAAGCTACCAAGCTTGGTTTCATATGTTTGTTTCTCTAACCTTTCGAAGCGCAGCATCGGCATGCTTGCCCTGCTGCTGCTACTACGTTAATAAACATCATTTTGTTTTATGTTGGGATCCGTCCTTCACCAACCCGCATCCCACATATTCATAGAGCAGATCAGATGACTTGCTTTTCAAAGCTGTTTGCTTTAAATCAAGGAAGGATCTGCACAAACAAATTGTGCAGGCTGGGCGGCCCTATAACGCGAAAACACAGCAGGTTAAGAACATTTTGGAAATATTACCATGAAGTTTAAGAAATGCAGCCACATTCAACCTGTTCATCTGAGCATTACATTTGCAAACTTCACAGTCTCACTTTGGCGTTGTAAATACGATGAGTATGAAGCACTTGCTATGACTCTATAGTCGGGCACAACTTTAGAAGGCAGCCGCATTTTCCCCTCAAAGGTGGATGCATACGAGCCTCCAACAATAGGCGCGCACTTCAGGTGACGTCATGAGCCGGACGGCCGGTGACGCCGCCGACGGAGTTCTTTAGTCGCGGACGCAATTGGCTGCTGCGCTTCGGTCATCTGGGCGAGGCCGCTCCTGTCTTCTAAAGTTGTACCGGACTATAGTACCTTAAATTCTCACTTATTAAACAAAACATGTGCCTGACAAAGCAAAGTACTTCGCAGAAGTCTTCAGGATAAGCCGAGTGCCAATTTCTTTACTGTTAGAGCGCTCTAATATAAAGTCTTTCTAAAGAAGAAGCTCAAGTTCAGTCAATTAATTTTTGTTGAAACCACATTGAGCTGGTTGTGTATAGTTATAAGATTATAAATGACTACGAATTTATATACTAGATGTCGTTCCTTGCCCTCCTACTTTTCCCAGCTTGGGTGGGGGGGGGGGGGGGGGCGGAAAAGCGGTGAACTGGCCCTTTACTCTTCCTCTCCGGTTCCTCCAAGTAAACAGCCTCCGCAAACTGTGTAAGCTGAAATTTTCATTGAAAAAATGTGGGTAATTTTAACGTTAAACTACCCCGCATTGCCTCCTTCCGTATAGGTCGTTAGCTGTTAATGATCGGTCGAAATTTCCGGGCCTATGCTCAGAGCACCTGCTCTTAAAACGACGCAACAACATGACGCGTAAGTGATCCACAGCGTAATTACCACATACGCATGACTACGTAAAAATAAATAATGATGGACTATTTTCAATACGGCGTATTGTTTGTCATTGGTTCTTCGCTATTCGTCAAAAATTTTCAATGTGCCATAAAATCGCCTCCTTGTTACGCGACGTCACAAGTCTGCGAAAACTCGCGGCGTTAAAATGAAGTATGCACAATAAGCAGCACATTACTGTGCAAACAATAACTCATTTTTTTTTCGGAATAGCCAGACAGTGTCTCTTTCTGAACGTAATTTTAAGAAGGCTGGTCGCCAATTACATTGGCAGCGGTTTCTTATAGCAGCGGACGAGATGGATTCATACGTGTATATATAGGTACTTTCAGTTATGTATAGGCCTGACTGGCTGCCCAGGCGGCGCTGCGAAAACGGTGCTAAAAAGCGCCCCCTACGACAAGTTCTTTGGTTTCGAGTAGTCAGACTGGCGGCCGCATGCAGCACTAAGCTCAGATGCGCAATGGAGCCGCCGCTGTCGGTTGTGCTGCGCTTTGGATCTCGGCCAGTTTCTAGCGTGGCTGAGTTTTTCAGGCCAAGCAATCTGCGTAAACGCAAGACGCTCGTCAACGTCAAGTATGTTTACGACGTGCAGGAGATTGAAGGAACCATTTCGGCGCGCTGCAACTCGCAAGTGCAGCGAATCTCATACGACGTTGAACTCGAGTTAAGTTTTACGAGGCATGCTCGCGCGATTAACGACAGTGCATAAACGAAAAGATTGCTGTTAAGAAAGCCGAAATTATTTGCATTACACGACGAAACGGAATCAAGAAAGGTCCAGTGACGAAGGCTAGCCGTCGGCGGCCCGAATGAGCGCATTCGCGTCGTGTGCCGTTTTCTGCCGCATTCAGTCGCAAACACACTTTTTGCCCATGCACGGTCGTAATTTTCAACATTTGCTTCTAGGGAATTCGTCAAATTCTGTCAGCGTGCGGTGGCGGTCGAGAAGCGACGGCGCGCAATGTTTACAGCCGGACGCTGGAAGCAGCCGGCTGTAAGCTGCCGGAAAAATCGTAGGCACATACGCAGGGTGACTCATGGCATCGTTTTTCTCGTTTCGCACGAAATGCCGGCTGCATATCCTCGTGATCGCCGTCGGCAGCCACGGCGTGCCGTCTGGACTGCACACAGGGAATATATACATATATAAACGCGTGCACGCGCGTACGAAAAGTAATCAGCACGTTACGTTGCAAACCACGTTTTGCTCGCGTACTCACTTCACGCGTCGGACGGCACGTATCCAGCGGCTCCGTCGCTCCACTTCGTACGGCTTTCAGGGGAACCAGTAAAACCGCACATTAGGATCCTTACCCCCATGTTCGAGGCAATTAACCACGCAACAATAACGGCGGCGACCGCGCTTCGGGACCGCGCGCTGCTCAGAGCCGTCGCCCAGACCACCTGCTTTCAGCACGGTTTGCTGAAGCAGGGATCGCTCGTCAAACATGTCAGACTCTGCAGGCATAGCGGACAAGTTCCTGCGTACGTTTTAAGCACTTTTTGAGCCTGAAAACTAGGCGCAAAATTAAGTAAAACGCTTAAAGCAACTGAGAACTGCGTAACTCGCCGGTCGGCGTCCATTTTTGACTACCCAAGCAACTTCGGCGCACGCCACCAGGCTCCGCCACAGTACTCAAAACTCCAGCGCGTCAGCCCTATAACGATGTTGAGCTGTTTTAGCGCGTGTACAACTCTTTGTGAACTCATCTTTGCTGACAAAGAGGTAGAGAGAGAAATAAACATTATTTGGAACAGACACAATCCTTTGCAGGTGGGCAGCCTTCTATGTCCAGAAAACCGTGGACGCTGATCATCTCCCTGGTGAGGTAGATCAAGTAACGGGGCAAACTTGAAAGCGGGGCTTCTCAATGTGCCCGAGTCCAAAGCCTTGTTACAAGCCGCCACGATCGCTGCAGGCAACCATATATGATAAGCAAAGTCACGGGCGCTCGATGAAAAACACACCGTGTGTTTTTCATCGAGCGGCTGTGGCGAAGTTAAGCAGGCTAATCGGTGACTAAAGTGAGAATCTATTTTAGCTGCAGGCACAACTAAAATACTGGACACTTCTGCACACTCAATTAACTCACAGCAGCTTCGATATGGAGCAGTAGCGATGCTATTCGTTTTCAAAGAAAGAAACTGAATTTCCTGAAAAAGGAGAGCGTTTGATCGGACTATAATACGTTTACTGGTTCCCGCCCATATTTGCGTCGCCGATTACCTAGATTTCAGGCCTGGCAGAACAAAATAAAATCATAACAGATTGCTGACGTAATGCTGCTGCTGAGCGACAGCCGGCTCTGCAGTGCTCGAGCGCAAGGCGCGCAAGCGTGAAATAGGCAGGTCGCAGCGCAGGTAGCCTACAGAGCGTGGTCATGACACACGGAGGACAATCGTCATAGCAGAATCGTAGGACAAATTTGGTTACATAATTACATTATTGCTGCGTTCAAGTAAAACATTGCCTGACTTGTTTGTTTCCCAGTCTGCAGCCGACAATAACCGCTGTCGAAAGTGGGGGGGCTCCGCCCCCCTAACATTTCTCAGTGGGGGGGCTAGAGCCCCCCTTGCCCCCCCTCCCCCCCGGTAGATACGCCTATGTAGGTACGAGGTGCGTCGAGGGCTGTGGAAGGGTGTGATGGTCCCGGCCGCTTACATTTGGGAACTCAGTGGTGTGCATGAAGACAGAGGTACAATCAGGAATGGATGTAAATCAAAGGACGGTGGGCCGCCTCGCGTTGGGCGCTCACGGGAAGACGACAAATGAGGCTGTAAAGGGAGATATGGGATGGGCAGGCTTTGAAGTGAGGGAAGCTCAGGGCA
This sequence comes from Rhipicephalus sanguineus, assembly GCF_013339695.2. NCBI lineage: Eukaryota > Metazoa > Arthropoda > Arachnida > Ixodida > Ixodidae > Rhipicephalus > Rhipicephalus sanguineus. Next base: position 218,210,057 of record NC_051177.1, on the reverse strand, counting down.
AAATGAGATTCGAAGAGAGGCTGAGGAAAATGAAGAAGAGTAGATGGGCAGAGAAGGTTTTCAGGTATTTGTATAGAAAAAGCGTTGACACGCAGTGGAGAAAAAGAACTAGGAGGCTCACCAGTAAATATACGGCTGGCAGTGCGGGCGATATGGCAACAAGGAGCATTAAGCGGAAGGTCAGAGAGGCGGAGAGGACTTATTGTATGACAGCGATGGAAAAGAAGCCGGTTCTGAGTAACTACCGAAAAGGAAAAAACGAAATAAGGAGGGAAAGGTTTTATGATAATTCAAGGGGAAGCGCTTTACTGTTTGAAGCAAGGTGGGGCTGCCTTAGAACGAGTAGTTATAAAGCGAGATTCAGTAACGAAGAAGAACAATGTACATGCTGCGGGGGAACTAAGGAAACGATGGAACATGTACTGATTGAATGTGGCGATATTCACCCAGGTATACGCCTGGGCACGAGTCTACATGAAGCCTTGGGTTTTAGGGACAACAATGGAAAGCTGAACACGTCCGCGATAGAAATAAGTAAGAGACGGTTAGAGTATTGGTGGCAGAAAAGTAGAGATAAAGTACAAAAATAAATAATGGGGGTAAATTTATTTTTTTTTTTTGGTATAATAACATAGATTTAATCAATGTAGATAAGGTATTATGCCAACATGAAACAAGGAACTTTTTTTTTTTCTTTTCTTTTTTCTTCGAGACATGTCACCGCCCCGTTATAAAGGGGACGCTCATAGCATCCATCCATCCATCCGGAAAGGCTGCCACCCTGTTGGCGCGGCTTGCGTGAGGCGAGGCAAAATGGTTTTGCGCTTTTATATAACCTCCCACTGATTTGGAAACGTCAGGTCAATGTGTACGAGAGGCAAAGTGCATGCTGGGGGTCTATTTTTTCTCAAATGCGCTTTTTTGCTGTAGATATGCGGCGCCTATATTAGAGCACTTAGAAGTGCGACGCCTCTCCGCGTGCGCTGGGACCCACCTTGGACCAGTGCTTTCCCGGTGTGGTCACGCTACCAAATGAACTGGCCAGGAGAACAGCAAACGGCGACGCGAGGGTGAGTTAACGAACAACTCGAAGATCGTGGACACTGAATAGCATATCAGTTCTGCAGAGTCCTACAAGGTGGAGGAAAGTACGAAATGCCCCGGAAAACCACTGGTCCTGGGCTCAAGCCCTTGACAAGGACGATAATGTTGTAAACCAAGAAGCTTCCCTTCCAAGAAATTCACATGCCTTTTCTTAACAATTTGTGCCGCAGTCAGGTGCACAGCAAAGTACTGTCAGCCGCAAAAGTTTGCGGGATGTGCAGTGCGTGGCGGAGCGACGGAAGACTGCATTGCTGCGTCACCTACCGTGATGCGGCGGGTGTTGGGGCTATCGGCCTCGGCGATTAGCGACGGCGCGTTTAGACAGCGTGCCGTTGCCGGATCTAATCGCGAAGGCTGCGGCCGATAGCCTCAACACCCGCCGCATCACGGTAGGTGACGCAGCAATGCAGTCTTCCGTCGCTCCGCCACGCGCTGCACATCCCGCAAACTTTTGCGGCTGACAGTACACTTTAGTACACCTTCATGCAAAATTCCGCAGAACACATCTGCCCAATCTTTTTTCCAATTGACATCTTTTTGACACAAGCTCTTCAGTTTATTCATACGTAATTGACAGCTGCTTGTATGCAGAAAACAATAAATGTTAGGCTCTTTTATGCAATTTTTCTTACATGGGCGAAATGGTATTACGTATTACCTGAATACCTGATCACACAGCTAGACCATTCTGTATACCATTCTGTCAAGGTATGAAGTGCGGACACTGATGAAAAACCTGCCTGTTATTTGTTGCCTACAGTGGACTGCTTGAGAAAAACTAGGCCAGAACAACAAAATTTGCAGTAACAAATTTTATTTGTCAACAACTGCACATTGAAGCTTTTGTACATAAAGCTATCTATACAGAAGGTACAGGCAGCTTGATTGTCGAAGCATGGATGCTGTCCTTGAATGTGTATGTTCACAACAAAAGGTCATGAAAGAACTTCATAAATGAAAAAAGAAAATATTATTATCCCTTCTGGCAATGTTTGTTAACTTGCACCACTATCACAGTGTACAATATGACAAACTTCTGGCCTCCAACTGAACAACAGCGAATTTTCAAAACACCAGGCTCAATGCAGGAAATCCTGACAAACAAAGGCAGTGATTTACCAGCACAAACATACAAAAGAAAGAAACTGCCAGGTTGTACAGTATCTAAGCCAGTAACGTCAAATAAATTTTAATTAATTACTTCCAGAGTGATTTCAGCACATGACATTTATCATTCTTGCTATGTATGAAAGTAAAATCTTCACTAGCAATGAACACGAATTAAATTATTTCCAAAACTACAATAAAGCAGTAATAGTTGAAAGGCCTTCAGCTATAATGGCGACTCTTGTCTTTACCAAGACTACAAAAACCGCTTTGAATACGCAAAGCAGCCCATTGATACAGACGTGTAAAACAAAAATGGCACGAGTCAAGTATATATGATGAAATTGTACATACAAATAAACTAAATGCACGAAAATAAATACAATAATAGGCCTCCGCAGAGGTTTCGAGAACTGATCAATAACGAGGTTCTTAAATATATGAGGCTGCCAAAAAGAAAATATCGCTGAGGTCATTACGAAATAAATGACTATAGTTAGCCACCTCCCAAGCCAAGCCGGCAGTGTGCCGACAGAAGCCAGGGAGGAGACAACGTGACCAACATTGGGTGATGATGGCAATGACGATGGGAGTGATGGGGCTTTGGCTTCTGGGATGAAGCAGTGAAGATTGGCTGCGTGTGCGACTCAGAGCCTGCTGATGGCTCGTGACACCTTGGAGTTGTTTGGCCTGTTGAGTGCCTTGCAGATGAAGTCACCCACACCAATCACCTTCTGGAGGTCAACGCCCTGCAAACACACAGAAGGGAACAGGGAGGGAGCAATACTTGGTGTTCAACAGGCTGGCAAATGCTCTGTACGTGAGGGAGAGCACAGGCTTAAAGTAGGCACTGTAAAGCAGGACTACCGTATGTACACGATTGTAAGTCGACTCGAATGTAGGTCGACCCCCCTAAAATCGCACATCAAGAGAAAAAATAAAAGTGCGAGAGCATTTCATAAAGGAAATTTATTTACGATGTCGCTGAAAAAAACAATCTCAAATTTTGGTGTGCAAAGCTGGCTTCACCGCAGTGCTTCAAAGCTATGCAGAAAAGCTAGCTTCGCGGCAATACGCGGGGATTTTTAGAAAATTTTCTAAACTAGTCTCAATTTCGATTGTAAGTCGACCCCCCAACTTCGGACTTCAAATTTTGATAAAATTGGTCGACATACAATCGTGTAAATACGGTAGTTGGCAAAACTGGCAGCCGAATGCAGCTGCCACTGTAACTCGTCTACCATGATGACATATGCACACACACAGAATGGCAGACTCTGGCAGGCAAATAATGTGAGCTCATACCGCTGAGATAGCGTAAATCGCACCGTATGTGGTGGCTAAATGAACTATCGTGTACTATCACCCTGTTAAAAGAAAACTGGAAAGGGCTTCATCATTTAAGTACGCTCACACGTCTGTGCACACATCCCTGTGCTTTTCTTTTCCATGGTGCCCGTTTCATCACAGTGCTTCAGTGTGGGCCTTCTGTTGGACTACTTCCACATCCTGAAGAAACAAAAAAACGCTGTGCCAATCCTACCCAAAAGCAACGGTCCAGGCGAGGCTGCAACTACAGACGTTCCTGCAGTAAAACTCTACATTTACGCGTCACTTAGGCAACTCCAAAGGAGATTCTGCATGGATTCCTTTCCTTTCTTTACATCTTTCTTTTTAGCAGTGAAGCTATTTGAGCTGTTGGTTAGGCCGCATAGCGTTCGCAAAAACTCAGCCCAGCTGTGCACCGCCTCGTGTTGCCTAGCAACCACCTGCTACAGCAGCTACCTTGGTCTAGCAACAGCAATTTAGCCACGCAACTTCCTCGCACCACACGTGAAGTGTGAAGGTGGAGCTTGGTCGTGACGTCAGAGGAGAGTCAAAAGCTCGGAACAGCTGGCACGGCGACAGGCCCCTCTCCTTTTTATGAGAGGGGCCTGTGTTTTTTTGACTTCGTGAGGACGCCATGGAAGACTGACGAAAGGCCCGAAGAAGAAGCGGCTTACCAGGAAACAACTTAGCCGAGCTACGTAAAATTTAGTGCATGAAACCATGACAGAAAATGAAGACCTGTAGAAATACAGTCAACGTCTGATTTTTCAGACTTCCTAGGGACCGCAAAATCGTCCAAAAAAACGAATTCATGCTTTTCTTATTCCGCTCAAGCGGTCAAGTCGCCACAGCCACGTCCGAAATAGCTTTAATGCCTCCCAGTACAATTATCATGCATTTTGGTGCGCGCCCAGACTCTCGCAAATACATTCGGTACCTGCTGTGAACCCCGCTTGACTATGTGCCATCCGCCACTTACAAGGTTGCATCTCGTGATGAGCGCCGCTGATACCAGCAAAGCGCGGTATAGATTACGGCTCTCTCGCATGGAGCGTTTGGAAATGTTGACGCAGAACACAAAGACTGTGGCGGAAGAGTGGACGACTCGTCCGGCTTTCCCTGATGCGTGTGCGCCGCATGTTAATGATGCGTACACACATCGCCGAATCTCCGCCGATACGCAGCATTTGCTGCCGTGTGAAACCGATCGTTTCTAGTTGTGTGCAGCACATCGCCAACTAAGCTGACGCAGTCACTGTACTGTTTCTCTATCGTACGCACGCATTTACCCTGAAAGAGTTCGTGATGCGCACTTTGTTCCTGACTGCACACGAGCGCAGCAATGGCGAGCTGGTTTCGTCCGTGAAGGCAACGCGTCTGTGCGGCACACTTAGCGGTCTCGCACAAAGAGGCAGTATGAATGGTGGCGCGGGACGTTTGGGTTCTTGCCTATTAAATACGTGCAGTATGCACGCAACTACGCAGGCCACATGCACTACCGAGCAGTTAACTGAAGATGCTTATCGTAAGGGTTGTCAGCGATAAGCCGTACTGGCGTGTTTGCTAGCTGCTGCCATCACACCTCCGTGCATTTCCGCTGCTTATCCGTAAATACGCCGCAGGCGCCGTGATAGCGGCCCCTTTGAATTTCTGGTCTGCTTCATTCCATAACGCTTTGTCATTGTGGCAAAGCTGACTTTAGGACTCTGCTACTGTCGCAAACAGATCGACTCGCGAAAGCGCTGGTTCGAACCTACGAGATGATAGATGCGGCAGAGGTGGGGGCTTCAAATAATGCCTTTCGGACCTGCAATTTGGGCAGAAAGTCAGAAAAATCTGACGCGGAAGACAATCAGCGTCCGAAACTTCGGACGTTCTAATACATTGACGTCTATGGGGCTGGTGACGGTGCCGCAAAAATGTCCGAATTTTCGAGCATGTTCGGAAAATCGGGCGTCCGAAAAATCGGCAGTTGACTGTACTGCGTCACCTATTCTGCTTTTCTCACATTCAGTTTTGTGATCACCAAGCAAGTAGCCTGTTCATGCAAAGCATCTTGAAACAAAGTGTGGCTTGAGTGTGCACAGCATTTGCAAACATTAGACAGCGCTGCAGAGAAAATTGCAATCAAAGAACTGCCACTTGATAAACTCTGGAATCTTGGCAGTCCGTTGCAATTGAGACAGAAAAGGCAGGTGTTTCAGAGTCGAAGTAATGTGTGAAGCGCTTAAGCTTCATTGTGGGCAGCAGTGACTGTATATGGAACTTCTTCACATTATCAGGGAGTGGAATAGCGTGGTGCCACATAACATCCAAGTCTGGTATTGTAATCGTACGTCTTCCACTGAAGTTGTGGGTTCACTCACCGTTGGTATGCCCATGCCGTGCAACATGTAGAGCACATCCTCGGTCGCAACATTTCCCGTTGCACCACGCGCGTATGGGCAACCGCCGAGGCCAGCCACCGAGCTGTCGACCACGGCCACACCCATGGCCAGGGCAGTCAAGATGTTGGCCAGTGCCTGACCGTAAGTGTCGTGGCAGTGGACAGCCAGAGCAGTTGCAGGCACCTGCACACAGAGCGCATCAGGCCAGTGCTGTTCATTCTCACCTGACACATACTACTCTTCCATAATACAGCTGTGAAAATTGTCAGACCCTTACAATTGGATACAAAGCCAAAAACAAATTGATGGCATTGGCAACAGCCTACTGTGAGAGGGGCAGATGCAGCAGCATCACTATCAAAATTGGTTGCGAATTCGTGTAGGTTCATTTCCTGCTCAAATGCGACCTGTGTATCTGTTCCCAATGGAGTGCAAATAATAACTGCTGCCATTATGGAAGTTCATGTCAAATGAAAGTCTTCTGCCTGCTGGAGATAAACCTGTCACTTCTCCGTAGCTTTCCAAAGGTTCGTAAACAAAGGGAAGGCACATTCAGCTGCACGCCCACCACGAGATGTTTCCACAGGCCAAAAACGGGAAAATATTTGAATATTGCAGACAAGCTGGCACACATCTTTAAGCAATGCCACATAGATCAAGCTTCTCAAGGAAACGGATTTGCATAGAAGTTATTTTATACTAATTTCTATGTGCTTAGACTAAGCTTAGAACCACAAACTGATATTTGCACAAGCCTACCAAAACCACACTCTTAGTAACTAGAAAAAAAAGGTACCTCCTTGAGCACAGCCTGCAACATGGGTCGCATGGTTCCTGGCGTGCCAACACCAATGGTGTCCCCAAGAGAGATTTCGTAGCAGCCTGCCCTGTACAGCATGCCAGCCACCTTGGCCACCACTTCAGGAGACACAGCACCCTCGTAGGGACAGCCCACCACGCATGACACGTACCTGAGGAAAAGGCACGTTCCGACACTTTAATACCTAGTAGCATAGAGCAAACCCCAATGTAGACACTGGCAAGTGTCAAAGCAGGCATAAACACGGAGGAGACATACAGAGTGCAGCATGGGTCTCTTCCGTGTTCGTCCCTCATTTGTCTTTCAACTGGAGCATTTTACGCACCAAGACCACAATATGCTCATGAAGCATGGCACTGCTGGTTCATTTTTGACCATGTGTGCAAGTAAACATATGTACGTGAGTATTTTAGGATTACTTATGAGCATGTGTTACCATTAGTAATTAGCATACGTTATAAGCGGAGTTACATTAAAAAGTAGAACTTGAAATTTCGCATGAAAATACATATCTGAATAACAAAACCTTAAAAATGAATGGACTCCAGAAAAAAATGTGTTCTTTTTGGCAAGCAAATAACCAGTTTTCACTAGATCTTTTTTGCAAAAACTGACCTTTTGTGTCAGGGGTGCGCGTGGACGCAATGATCTCGGGAATTGTGGTCTAGTGATTGTTATATGCGCGGATGGTGTGTGCTCTCTGGCGGAAGCGCGCAGATCACGTTGGGCTTTTAAGCAAACGTTTTTTTGAAAAATAAATCAGTTGTTAGATTGCGCTTGTCCGTGTGTCTCCTTTCTTCGTCCCCGTTTGTTTTCGCGCAAAGTACCACAATGAAACTATGGCGACACGAGACGAAAAGCTAGCGTAGGCGAGTTCGTATTCACTGCCATTGCAGCGCAGCACCTGCAGTGTACCCAAGGAGAGCATCGCAAGTTGGTGCGGCGCGCTACTAGACGGCACCCACTGTGTCACATTTTGCGCCTTACACATTGACCGTAAAGAGATTTTGAGAATTTTGAGAGGGATAAAAAGCAAAAAAAAAAGCAAAAAGCAAAGTGGCTCCCCGTGTCCTACCAGTGCATTGTCCTACTCGTAGTTTGGCGCACGAAAGTGGGAAGAGGGGGGGGGAGGGGCGTACCACCCGTGCTTCCCCTCCACCTGCCAGTCAGTGTGAGCCATCAGTCTCTCTTTCTCAACGATTGCGCAAGCAACAGCTAGAACGGAGCAGATAACCCTTATTTTGCAGGACTCGTGGCGCGGTTTCAAGGCGAGCGCTCTCGTCAAAAAATATGAAATATGAGCTCGCCGAGTTGACAATATCGACAACCCTTAAAGCCGAGAGCACCGCAATTGTGAAGGCTGGAACCAGTGGCCATGCCGATCAGCGGAAGAAGGTTCCTTTGTACGCGGTCGTCGAACAGGCGCTCTACCAATGGTTCCTGTCAATCCGTGCCCATAAGTGGGCCAATACTTGCCACAAAGGCAAGTGTTGGCTTTGTGGGCAAGTATTGGCTCCAACTTGGCTTTTCTTCTTGGACGGCCGAACTTTAAACCTAGAGGCGGCTGGTTTCAAAGGTTCAAAGAGTGGAATGGCATTGTGTATAAAAATGTGGTGGGGGAAGCGGCTTCTCTCGATTCACAGGCGAAGCAGCATTGGCTGCAGACCACCCTTGCCTGTACTGATGAAGCAGAGAGATGTCTAGAAGTGTGATGAGACTGCCCGTTTTTTATTTATATGCTGCCATCGAAGACTCGTGCTTTTAAAAGCGATCCGTGTCCCGGCGGGAAGCACTCTAAAGTTAGGGTAACCGTATTGCTCTGTGTAAATATCGACAGGAGCCATCAACTCAAGCCCTTTGTGATCGGGCAATCCAAGAAGCCAGTATGCTTCAAGAAAGAACACGTCCCGGTCCACTATCGGAGCAATAAAAAGGCTTGAATAACCCGCGACTTGTTCGGGGAGTGGATGCTTGAGCTGGACGGTGTCACTGAAAGTCAGGGGTGGAAGGTGGTGTTGCTACTCAATAACTCAGCGCACACAGCGTGAACCCGAAGTTGACATCAATTGAACTGATTTTCTTGCCGCTGAAAACGACAGCAGCCTTGTAACCGCTAGATGCCGGCGTTATTGCCAACTTCAAAGCGTTATACCGGCAGCGCATGCTTGAGTTGCTGAGCGCGTCGTCCCGTGTACTTCTTTTCTTTGTGTGCCGTTTTTTCGCGCCCCTCAGTCATCATGAGTTGCTGGTGTTGAAGATTTCCCGCTCGGCTCCCAGTACGTCTGGCAATGCAGACGGCAGTGATGTGATTGACTGAAGCTGTTTTGGAGCAGGTTTTTGGAGCAGTAAAAAGTGCATTTTGGAGCAGGAAAAGGGGCTTTTGGAGCAGCCAAAAACGCGTTCTGGAGCAGAAAAAACTGCTTTTGGAGCAGCTAAAAGCTCACTGCCAAGTAGAAAAAGGGACCGTGTTAAGCAAAACAGTCAACTAAGGAGGAACTCTTTTGAAATTAAAAGTTCTGTAAAATAATGGGTGTTTGCATAACACCACTGGATCACCGAGCAGCCCCGTAAGTGTAAACATTGACGTCGCGGTCTTATCAGGCCCGTAGCCAGGGGCGGAGGGGCGCCTAGGGCCCCCCCCCCGCCCTCCTGAAGTTTTGATTGATGGGATGTTTTACCAAAAATAATGGAAAACAGTGTTGTTCTCAAATAGTGAAGGTTTCCAGCACTTGCCCCCCCCCCCCCTACCTCCCCCCGAAAAAGATTCCTGGCTACGGGCCTGGGTCTTATAATGGCTTAGAGTGGCCAAACAAACAACGCAGGTAGGGTTTCTCAACTACAGTAGGATCTCGGTGATACGAAGCTGAAGGGGGAGCGACAATATTCGTATCGCCCGAAATTTCGTATCATCAAAAAACCAGCTAAATCTGTTTCCAAACAACGATATACGCACAAAACATTTATTTCTGTCATAAGAACTCGCGTATGCCTGTCTGGGACACACGTGAACGGACCAATAAGGGACGGCGCAGCTGGCTGCCGCGAAAGCTTCGCTTCAGGCCAACTGAAACCTAAGTGCCAAAGTCCGCTCCACCATAGTGACAAGCGAAGATCGACACGAACCCCGAAAGACTTCGTGCCTTTTTTTTTTTATGACTCTATTGCCTTTAATCTATCGCTGCAGTAGCCGCGTACCTTCGGAGCTTGTAGTCGCTATCGATGATCGCATTGATAGCGACCGTGGTTTCGTGCGCAGCGGTTGCTGCAAACGGTAGTTCCGTTTTCAATTCGCGTGCGCTGGCCGCGCACGTGCCTTCAAAACTACGTCGTTTGTTGCTATCTACGATCGCATCTGCCGCGGTTTTGTCCGCAGCGTTTGTGGAAAGCAGTGTCGCTTTGACTGGGTGAGCGTTGGACACGCGTGCACTTTCGGAGCTCCGTCAGTTTTATCGTCGCCATACATGATCGTGTCAAGAGCTACCGCGGTTTCGTCCTCGGCGCTTGTGACAAACGATAACCACAGTTCTGACAGCGTGTGAGCTGGCCGCGCGGGTATTTCCGAAGCTTCCAATATTCTGCTCTCGGCCGTCGCTTGACGGATTCGGTACCAACCCGTGAAACACATAACCTCAAGAAAACGTCTTTGAAACGTTTAAAACCTTTATAAACCTCTATAAAATGTTTTATAAAGGTTTCGTGTTTCGTGGGAAAGTTGGTAGCACCCGCCGCGACGCGGAAAAGTGTTCGGAACATCCGAATTTCGGGCCATTCGACACAGTAGAATTCGGCTGGGGAATTTCACGAATTCGTATCAGCCGGTTACGTTTACATCAACGCCTCCTAAATCGGTTTCCTATGGGTTCGCAAAAAGCCTGGATCGATTGGGTTGGACTTTTCAATGTGGATAGATCACGGACAGAAATTTTGATGTGCGGGAGATTTTCCTGCCAACCGTACACACGTAAGAAAAGGTCGAAATCAGGGAGTCTCCCGGATTTTGGCATGTATGCACTATAGGAGGCTTTTGTTCGTTTGCAGGAAAACTGTTTCGCGATTTCTGAGTCCGTGAACATCCTCGGAAATAGATGTGGCCGTATCTGCCCAAAAGTCTCTCTGCACGAACCACGCGGTCGCCCGAGAGCGTTGCTGAACACTGCGAGAAGTCCAAATACGTCTGACACGCAGGTCTTTGCGGAGTTTTCAGTACACCTGCTGAATCCCGGTGCTGCTTCGTGGCCTCAATGTGCCTCTTGCTTGTAAAATGTCGCTTTATCGCTGCAAAACCATGCTTTTCGCAGTTAATGGTCTGACTGCAGACAATGCAAAATCCACTTCCATTGCTGCCTTGGCGACGCCAAGATGATATAGTCTCACCATTTTCATCCATCTTGTTCAGGATGTCGACAATGAACTTGGTGGAACGACCTGAGGCTCTGAGACGGCGAGACACGAACAATGCGAAAAGCAATGCCCCTCAAAAAACATGTAGCGATACGCTTTTTGCTAATCCCGCCGAGGACGGAATAGTCTTTGTTGCTAGCCGTTCCACGGCGAACCTATATAGTTTTCCACGAGTTTTGCTCCCCGACTGGAGTCGCGTTCCGTGAAAATCCTCAAACAACACGAAGCTGCCAATTAACTGCTCCAGTCCACGGCTGGTGCGAAGCTTTTCCGCCATCTTGCCAGCTTCTCGGTTTGCGATAACCGCGGTTAGGAGACTAACTGCTGTCATGTCTGCCCTGTAGCTACCCCTAACCGTGGTTAGCAGTAACCGTAGTCAGCTTAACCACGGTTAAGGGTATAACAATGGTTTGAACAGCGGAACGTAAAAAAAAGGGGTAAAAAGATGGCAGACAAGGACGTTGCTGTACTAACAACTGAAATTTTATTTCTATGTTGCTGCGGCGGTGCGGTCACACCAGCTCGCGGCGAGCCGCTCCTTCCAAGGTACATTTTTCGCGGATCACGCCAGTTTACAACAGTCTGGGGGGGATTATGTCGGCCCCCAAAAGCCTGAACAAGCCAAACCAGCCCTTAACGAGCCTTCCCATCAATCAGCGTCCGGTCAAGTCCCCCAGAAAGCACCGGGCGGCGTGCCGTGAAAAATGATGCATGAAACCATTCCTCTCGCGGCACGAAAATTCTACCGCTCGGCAGCTTCAGAGTCTCGCGTTTTGCCGGCGCACGTTTTGACGCTAGTGAGCTTATCGTTTGGCGCAGACTTGGCGCAGAAAAGCGGAGATGTAGCAGGTTTCACCTCTTGGCGCAGTTTGGCGCAATTGGCGCAGCTATCACATCACTGAGACGGGCCCCCGGAACTGAAGATTAGCCTTTTAAAAGCCGCGTGCTTCGTTTACAGCACATGGTACGAGGTGAAGCAGAGCACCATACAAAACTGCTTCAGAAGGCGGGCTTAGTGCGCCAAGACCAGCCTCCCCACCTAGTGACCAACACAAAAACTGTCGATCTGACGGAGCTCGGGAGCACGTCGCTACTGGTGACACAGAGAGTAGCGTGTGTGTCGTGTCGGAAGAGAACATGTTGACGGCAGACAGTGCTGCTTCGTTCTGCGATGAACTCACCGACAAGGCAAGCGGTGCGGATGTGTTGTCGCGACAGGCCGCATCATTGTGCGAGGGCAGCAGCAACAGTGATGACAAGGTTGACAGCGCCTCTACGGCCCCGTTGATGACCACACAAAGTGCACTGATGTCTATAGACTCAGTGATTGACTTCATGCACACCAAAGGAATGCTGCCAGAGTTTTCACAGCAGCTGGAAGCTATGTGCACCGTGGTTGTGAAGCTTCCACGGAAGCAACTGCAGATTTCGGAATACACTCAAACCTCATTATAACGAAGTTACTGCTTACACGAAAATAACGTCGTTATATCGGAAAATTCATTATAAACGAGTATTCCTAACACTGTATGTACAGTCAAACCTCGTTAATACGTACCCGCTTTAAACATACTAATGGTTAAAACGTAGTTGCGACGAATCCCCGACCGAGTCCCATAGAGCCCAATGCATTCGCTGACCGCTTAAGCCGTAGTGGTTCGCCCTATGCCTACTGGTTAGTGCGTACCCTGCGTGCCGCGATAACTTTTTGTGCCGTAATATTTTACTGCGCCGCTCAACTTCCCGATGCCAGAATGTGCCGCCAAAGGTCTTCTGCCTTTTTGAGAAGTGCGCAGATCAGTCGATCCCCGATTCCGACTTCCGCGCGATTGCGGCGACGCCTTTGCAGGTAAGCATCAGGAAAGAACGAAGGCGAGGTGGCGGCCACTGACGAATGTGCCGACATGACTTATCGCCGACAACCTTATCACAATAAGTATCTTCAGCTATCTGCTCGGGCACGCGTGCGGAGCAGCGCTACATTTTAAGCCTACTGCACGCTTTTATTAGGCGACAACCTGAACGCGCTGGGCCGCCGATCGCTGCCGCTTCGTTGTGCGCGGCCGTCTTCAAGGCTGAAGTTGAATTAATGGCACAAATGCTCGGGCAGGGACGAAGAACTTCAGCCATGTACCAACTAGCCCGACAGCAAACGCTACTAAGCTGTCATCAGGCACGCACCACTTTGTAGAAGCGAAAGCAGATCGCTGTTGCGTAGTTAGCGTTGCGGGTCGCGGGCGCCGAGAAACCTCGCTGCATTGACGCTATCACACTAAACGCACGTGTACGATACAGCAAGCGTAGCGCAGTTGTAACCATACTGCACGCTTTTATTAGGCGACCACCCAACGCGCCTCCGTCCGCTGCCAGGACCGATAGAGCATCGCGGAGTGCGCATCGCTTGCATGAAGCTCGTCATCGCTGCGTTAACCGAACAAGCTACTCGCCGCATCTTTGCACGATCTGGAGCGAAGTGGGTACGAACAACATTCCCACGATAAATGCGCGCGTGCGGCACAGCAAGCGGCCCGGTAGTGACGGCGTGAGCCGAGTAGGCGACGCGCTGCACGCAACTAGCCAGGAGACGATCGGTGCCACGCGGCCGTACCGCGTTTCACTGGAACTGTGTCAGTTTTCGTTTAGTAGCAGATCGCGGTTAGACGCACGCACATATACCGCGGAAAGCAGACACTGTCCGTTCTGTCGCTATGTCGGTCACTGCGTTGACTGCGTATCCCGGACCCTGCAATAGTTTCGAAATGCTCTTCAGCGTCGCCACTACGCGCCATCGGGCGGTTGTGCGAGTGTGCCAGGATCTTTTCTTCACTTTGGCAAAAAGAAAGAAAAGGCTTTGCGGTGGGTACTTTAGGCAATATTTGCTGTGGCACTCTATTTGCTAGCGGATGTACGCTAGGAGATGCAAATTTGTACTTGGTGTTTAATGCGTACTACCGTTTAGTGCGTAGTTATGCTGCGTTCCCGGCAGGTACGTATTAACGAGGTTTCATTGTATTGCAAGACTGTTCTTCATTTACTTCCTTATAACCAATATTTTGTTATAGCCGTGTTCGTTATATCGACGGTTCAGTGTACTTTCTTACTCAGAAGGGCGTATCAAGGGTTCAGCCGAACCCTTGGTACGCTCTTCTGAGTAAGAAAGAAAGACTGGTTTCTGACAGCCTACTTTTGACAACATCTATTCATTGATGCAAATAGCTAATTCGAGCTCGGAGCTACAAACGGTACACTCGGCGACGATATTTTTTTATGGCAGTCCAGATAAAACGATGGTCAGCTATAAACAATCACATTTTTAGGTTTTCTTGATATCGTTATAAGAGGACTGCACTGTAGTGCAGTCCTTAAGTTAATTGAATAACGCAAGGTTTCTCCCACCACTGCAAAATAGGGTCAGGATGAAAAGCTCACCCTCTGACTTTAATGCCGTTAGCTTTTGCTGCCTCAATGACGTCGTAGAACTTCTTGATGCTCTCCTCAATGCTGCAGTTGATGTTCTTCCTGCAAGTCAACGACAAAGCACAGAAAAGTGTTTCATAACAGTGAGATTAGACGAAATACAGTTTAGGCAGCTGATATAAACTTTCACAGTGCTCACGACAGGGAGAGTTAACGAACAATGCTTTCAGATTCATTATTGGTCCATCGAAAAAAGGCCGTTTGTCCAGTACAGCTCCAGAAGAGCTATTCTCGAACTGTCCAGCTAATGGACACGTCCATTTCGGCAAAGGTCGTTGAGCTATTCGAGAAAGCGGCAAGCCGTAACGTCACTGCACTCTTCACCAGGTCGACACACTACACCTGCATAGCACACTCACAGCGTTACAAGAAAGCGGACGAAATGTACAGTAACAGAACACTTAAACAAACTTGACAAGACTGTCCTTGCATATGAGCGTATCCAAGATGCTTGAGAACGATGCAGGGAATGTGTACACACGGCATTAACCCTAACCAACGCAACCACAAAACGAAAGTTAATGTGCGGCCTCCGAGATTTGCACGGCCAAAAGCGGATCTCCGCAGGCTGTGTTCTTTGCACTGAAGCGCATTCCGTCCCTCTCATTTCTGTCGAAAGCTGCGAAATCTCCGTGAGGTCAAAATGACATTGTGGAAGAACCGGATCGCCAAGCTCTAGCCAATTAGTAGCGGCCGAAATGGACAGTCTATTGGACGGACACATCAAGAATAGCACCCCAGATCCAACCTAAACTAACCCCTATACCTGTACAATGATGAAAACAGTCATCTTTCACGCTGCAGCAATATGTTTCTCAAACTTGCCCGGGCAATGCTTGCAAACCCTGCGCATAAATAATTCTGTAAAAAGAACAATTAAATTCAAGTGTTCTGTTTAAAATAAGGTTAAAATACTACATAAGCTTCCTTTTATGATGCTCAGCAATACATTTAAATGTATCTAGGCTACCTTACAATACCGTATTTACTCGATTCTACCACGCCCTCGATTGTAACGCGCACCTGTTTTCCGCGACCAAAAAAAAAAAAGAAAAAAAGTAAAACATTGATTGTAACGCGCACCCATTTTTCGTGAGAGAAAAGAACAAAAAAAAAAGTCCATAGGAGTCAACCTTCGCACATTCTGAAGAACAAGTATTTGGGTTTCAAAGAACTAAAGTTTCAAAAAATAAAACACAAAGTCAAACAGCGGGCCTTGCCGCTAAACTCTAACACCTTGTCCCTGTAAGCGCTCTTCGCTTTCGGGAAACCGGCCCTGCTTTGGTCCACTGAAACCTTTTCGTGAAGCTTTGCTGTAAAAATCTTCTGCTTCTGTTTGCGCCAGTCTCGCCCGCACGTTTCAGGAACTCCGAACGACCGCGATGCGGCCCGATTTCCGTCCGTCTCTGCACATGTAATAACTTTTCTTTTAAATGCGGCATCGTGGTGCACTCGTCGACTATTTGGAGTCGGCACTTCTATACCGTCGATGCGAACGCAGGACGGGATGACGAGCTCCTCAGCACACGTACGAAATGAAACAATGGCCGAGGCGCGTAGGAGGCGGCCATTTTGAAATGCCGATGGCAATATGATGACCGAGTTCCTTTTTTTTTTCGGTACTCGATTCTAACGCGCATGCGATTTTTGGACTCGTTTTACCGAGAAAAAGGTGCGCGTTAGATTCGAGTAAATATGGTATGTCTTTTTGACGAACTCTAGCAACGCCAGTAATGGTAGAACAAGCTGTGCAAGCCAACACATTAACTTACAGTGTGAATGTTTCAGACGCAGCTCCAAACACAGCAATCTCCTTGGCCCCGGCAGCAAGCTGAAGGTAAAAAAAGAAAAAAAGAAAGCATTCAGCAATGAATACCCTGAGTTATAACCTTACCAGCAATGAAACACATCTAATAGGATGCCAGAAAGGCAGCGTATAAGATGTGGATAACAAAGCTTTTATTTTTTTCAAGTTTTGTGCCACGTGTCATTTCACCTTTCGTTTTTTTACTTCTGTAGATTTTGTTCTTTACACTAGGGATGGGCGAATAGTAAATTTGAGGTTCGAAGCGAATCCGAAGCGAATAGTGATTTGGTTGAATAGTTTCGAATTGAATAGTTCAAATAGTATTTACCACATATTATTAAGAAAATTGAGCATTTTCGTCATGATCCTAGCACAATGTTTTTAAGAATTGGAACTAGGTATGAGTGAATGTCACTCTTTTGTTTTGAAATGAAGTCGAAGAAACCTTGAATAGTAGTATAAAAATTTGATTAGCAGTAGGGTGCAAGTTATAAGTGGTGCAATACGTTACAATTTAAAAATTACTTTACTTAGTGCATGTAAGCCCATATAACACGCTTTTAAACTTAAAAAAAAAAAGATATGTACATTTAACTTTGAAGTGCGGCTTTGCGGCAGTGCAGATTTCCCCCTGGATGGGTGGTTTCACGGCACAGCAACCCGACGCTGCAGTGAAACCACCTTTACAGGGGGTTATGTGCGGTCAAACAGATGCATATTCGTTCATTTCGAATACTTCGAAATTTCCAATAATATAAATTCGTATCGAAGCGAATTTGAATACTTTAATATTCATTAGAATATTCGAAACGCCCGAATATTCGCCCATCCTTACTTTACACTCTTGGATGATATGTCATGCTTTTAGTTATCTATAGCACCTTAATAATACACATGCAAGAAAAGCAAATTAACATAATTATTAGAGCTGTGCGAATAGCGAAATTTTGTGTGCGAAACGGATCGTATATTTTTGGAATACTTCGAAGCAAAATTAGAGAAAAAACGTTGCAGTGGATCCCTAAGCATATTCTTACAAGATAGCAACATGAAAGCGTTTCTTGTGACTAGGCTGGTGAAGCGTTGGAAGGGTGCTGCTAAGTGGTGTTCCCTATAGTTGTCTTATCGAGAATGAGCAAATGCAGAGGCCGAATCGTATTTACTTATGCATGATTTGGTGCAACCAATGTGGTGTCGACAAAACTTTACACATCAAAGGAAAAGACGCTATTTCCTCAACCTCTCCCATTCCGTCCACTTCTGTGGAGGCCTAACTAATGTGGAGGACAAAGGCGCGCTCCCTTCAAGTACGGAGTTCCTGATCTGCCCCACAGACACCAATGCATAAGAACATCTGAAATTTCAGACGCGGGAACTCTTCGGCGTCCGATTTTACAGATTACCACCCAAATTGCAGGCCCAAAACAACATTAATTAAAGCCCCACACTCCGCTGCGTCTATGATCTCGTACCTTTGAACCAGCGTTTTCGCGAGTCGATCTGTTTGCAGCCGTAGCAGTGTCCGAAAGTCAGCTGCGCCGCAATGCTTCAGTGTTAAGGGGTGAAGCAGACCAAACCCGAAGGGGCCACTATCACGGTGCACTGTGCAGTGCGGCGATGTCTTTACGGAAAAGCACCAGAAATGCATGGAGGCATGATGGCGGCAGGCGGCAAACCCACCAGCACGGCTTAATCGTTGACAATCCTTATGATAAGCATCTTCAGCTATAGCGGCTCAGTAGTGCATGTGGCCTAGCACATTTAACCCGAACACACCGCCACTCATAATGCCTCTTTGTGCGAGACTGCTCAGTGCACCACACAGACGCGTTGCCTTCACGAACGTAAGCGGCTCACTATCACCGCGCCCATGTGCGATCAGGAACGGAGTGGGCATCACGAACACTTCCACGGCAAGTGCCTGCATAGGGTACAGCAATTGCCCCGGCTGTGACGGCGTCAGCTTAGTTGGCTGCACTCAACTAGGAACCATCGGCTTCTTGTGGCAGCAAATGCTGCGCGTCAGCGGCGATTTTCGTACAGTAGCGCTTGGTGTACATGTGCACACGCATCGGGAAATGCCGCATTTCCGCCACAGCACCTTTGTATTCCGTGTCATCGTTTTCGAACACTCCATGCGAGAGAGCAGTCGTTTATTCCGCACTTCGGTGGTATCGGTGGCGCTCATCACAAGATGCAAAAAATACTCAAACCTCAATATAACGAACACAGATGTAACGAAGTATCGGTTATAATGAAGTGAGTGATGAATAGTCTTGTAATAGAAACAGTGTTATGAATATACGTTAATAACGAATTTTCAAATATAACGAAGCTATTTTCGTGTCAGATGTGAATTCGTTATAATCAGGTTTTAGTGTATACAGTAGAACCTCGTTGATACGTTTCCGAAAAAAACGCGGAAAATAAACGTACGATCCGAATCCAGTAAAAATTGAGGCTCACAAGGCCATATTGAGGTGCAAGGGCAAAAGACATTTATTTCTCAAAAAACATGGAGGGACTCTTCGATTTTCGAACTCCTGGCATCTTGCTGGCAGCCGGAGGTCAGCCAGCTAGTTCCGGTCCCGACTGAAAATAACGTCGTGGTCACGTGTATTGAAATCCCGAGACAACCCGAATATTGCAAAATCGAACTCTGGGACAACCAGCGTAAACGTAAAGAAACGCTACCGCCGCGTCAGCAGACGAAAGTTTGCGCCGCATGAGCGTCAGTTCTTTCTGCATTGCCGCTTGGAAATATGGGGCTAGGTTTGCCGAAGAGCAGAAGTGATATTCTCGAGCATGCCACGACCAAAAGACCGATTGCCAAAAGAAAGATGCCCCGGGTTGGTCTACGAGGTTCCATGCACGGACTGTGATGCCACTTACATCGGTGAGACAAAAAACTTCCCCGAAAGGATACGGCAACATCGAAACGACGTGCGTAGCTTCAACGCTGCGCGAAACGCCCTCGCTGAACACAGCGAAAAGATGGACCACCGTATCAATTTTGACGACGCCCGGGTCATCGACACGGAAGGCAACCACACGAAAAGGCAGTTCTTGGAATCCTGGCATATCCAAACAACACCGGGAAATGTCAATCGCTCAACGGGAACCTTACCGAGTGTGTACGTGCACGGTCTATGGAACCAGTGGAAGAAACACCGCGGCAACAAGAACGGCGGGAAGAAGGACGATGGAGAGGGGGACACCACCAAAGAAACTCGCTAGCTTCGGAGCCGGCCGAACAGTCACCCCTGAGGAAGGGACCGAATCGGTCCCGAAACGTCGGGTCAGTTTTATATAGCTTTTAAACTTTAACTTTAGCAAAGTGGCTGGAGAGTTTATTATTTTTCGTATGAATTTTTCACCCAGCCAGACAGATCTCTGTCGAATATGTTCACATTTCAAGGGATACGATAATGTACGCTCACAAGATCATGCGTGACTTGCCCCGTCCGTGAAGAAAACTGCCACCCGCTAAAGGCTTAACAAGCTCAACTCTTCACAGTGCACGTAACAATCGCAGTGCAACACGATATGCGAAATCTCGCGAAAGTGGTAAGCGTCCCCGAAAGCGACAGCTGTTCGCGGCTATCGCATAGTACTACGTCGCACACTCGCGCTGATCAGTTTGCGTTCTGTCTTAACTTGAGACATGCGCTATGTTCGCCGCCACTCGTAATCGCACCATCTCGCAAGGCGGAACGGGCTTTAAAAGATAACGCCCGGCGTAATGGCAACCGAAAGTGAAGTCCCTAAGCGCTCGCACTTTGATTTGTCGAGTCCTCACAAAGATGGCGGCGAGCGCGCATCGTCTTGTTTTGGCGTCTGATAACCAAAAACCTCCCAGATATCTTCCAGAACAAATCTTTTCTGGCAGCTTCTGACGACCCGCTGGTAGGCAGAATTGCCCAGCCAGAGAAATACGCAGAGCAACCCAAAAACGAATGCGCTCCGGGAGAAAAGTGTGGGGGAAATTATCGGCCATATTCACTGGGCACAATGGCGGCATTGCTATGGTTATGGTGGCTAGAAGGAGAGGTGTCAGCATCGGCGCGCCGGAGAGGGAGCGAGAATTCATCCAGATGCGGCGGCGCTGCTGTCGGCTCAGAGATGCCTGCGCTCGCGCCCGCGCGCGCGTAGCAGCCGCTTTTCGTTGCAACTATTTCACGTTACCATGCGGATTATAACAAAGGCTAGCTGGCACATTTCTGGTGGCTCGCTGCAAAGAGTGTATTGGCACTGAAAACTAATGTTTTCAATTTACTTCCTTGTATATCAGCTACGTTTGCCACTCGCACCCCGAAGCGCTCGAAGATAGGGAAACAGATGAATGACTTGCCGTGAGCTTGACACCAAAACAACGTCCGTGCAGTTTTCACTTTGATGCCACAGTGTTCTCCGGGACGTCTCAATGCAGGTAAAGGTATCAGCAACCATACATGAATGCGTTTTTTCAGTAGGGGTGTGCGAATAGTGAAATTTCATCTCGAATCGAATCGAATAGTACGTATACTTACATGAAACTAGTACAGCCAGTTGCTGCAAGACAAAGGAAAAATCAGGGACGCTACGGGTTGGTGGCAGCTTCATTACGCGCTTGTTCGGAAGAGTATTTTTATTCTGCTTTTCTGGGCGCGCAGGCATGTTAATAGAAGAACCGTCACTCCAGTTAGCAGGGGCCCTCTCAACGGCTAAAAAAAGGGGGTACGGTAGCTAGTTTTTTTTCCCTACGGTCGCGGAATACGGCTTCAATTGTGCTCCATCTGTGGTCGCGCAAAGCTTTATCTCGATGCACACTCGGGGCCCAACAATCTTCGGGCGCTCGTTCACAGCAGTGTTTCAACTACGCGCCGAAGCGCTGGGAGTTCTTGAATGAGTGGTGCGGTGCGCCAGTGACGACTGCACAGCGGGAACAATTTTTCATATATGAATCCAATCACCGAGGGTTTCGCGGGCCGAAGTCGTCGCCTGCGGCATACGCGACCGAACTAGGCAAGGAAAGTGCATGCCTTCGTTTGAGAGGCGAAGTTGTGAAGAGCTTGACAGTTTTCTCATGTTTCTTTTTTTTTACGTGTGCAAATACATGATCGCCTTTGAAATAAACATGCGCTCGCTTTTGTACCAGGATATCGGTGAAAGTTTTAACGAAAGGCCTACTGTACCGATGTTAGCGTTAGTTTTATCCCCTCCACCCTAGCCAAGTTGCACCTTTGTCGCGTTTTAGATATTCGTCCTGTCGAATTATTGGAGGCTTTGAATACGAGCTATTCGAAAGTCGAATCGAATTATTCGGTTAGGTATTATTCGATTGGAATTCGAAACTCGAATATTCGCACACCCCTAACTTTTATGACTTGCGCATCGAAAACGAAGGTCTATTTGTACAAGCAAGACATTTATTTTGACACAGTCTTACAATGCATCCAGGTGCAAAGCAGTGTCTTTGCTGTTTACACACCACTGTCGTCACTGTGGCATGGTCACATCGGTACGTACCGATACCGAACAAGTTCAAATTGGCACACCGCAGACCAGGGGCATAGCCAGAAATTTTTTTCGGGGGGGGGTTCAACCATACTTATGTTCGTGCGTGCGTTTTATGTGTGCGTGTATATATACACATGCAAACTTGAAAAACTTCGGGGGGGGGGGGGGGTGAACCCTCCCCCCCCCCCCCCTGGCTACGCCCCTGCCGCAGACGTTGCGAGAACACGTGCAAGCGAGGAAACGTGCGGCTCGGCGGTTGGCGGGTGTTCTCGACAGATCTCAGTACTGACGTGCGCGCCGCCCTGCGGCGGCATGAAATACCAGCACGCCTCCTTTCACGGCGCGGCCGAGACGATGCTGACACCTCTCCTTCTAGCCACCATACTATGGTTACGGGTCGCGGCGTGTTGTGCAGCGGTGGCGATACGGCGGCTGCATGTGCGTTTCCGCGGCAAGCCGTTTGAAGATTTTGACGGCCAGCGTCGCCGCCTGCCTTCGGGTCGGTGTGTGGTTGACAGAGAGCGGCGATCGAGCAATTCGGAGAAGACACGGAGGGGACGATCGAGCAATTCGGAGGAGACGCGGAAGGGACAATTGTGCAAAGCAGAGAAAGCGCGGATGGGGGGAGGCACTGCGGAGAAGCTGCCGTCACCGCGCGGCTACTGTCTGCCACTTCGCGCTTCACAAGTACAGGGCCCTTTTTGCACACCTGAATGAGAGTTTCTGAGTACAAAACGTATTATACGACCACAGTTTTCCGCGGTGCTGAACGTTGCTGCCGAATAATCGTATTTTCCGGGAACGTATTAACCGGAACGTATTACACAAAACTGTATTGGGTTATTTTTAATTTTCGCGATTTCGAGCGTAAGAGCCGGGAAAAAGTACTAAGCGGGAACGTATCAACGAGGTTCTACTGTATTCACAAGAGCCTGGGCACGCACCAAAATTCCTTATAAGTGTACTGGGCAGCATTGAAGCTATTTCAGACATGGCTGTGGCGATTTGACCGCTTGAGAGGAATAAAAAAGCATGAATTCATTTTCTCAGGCTGCCCAATTTTTCGGAAGATTTTGCGGTCTCTAGGGAGTCCAGGAAATTGGACGTTGACTGTATTTCTCTTCCGGAAGTTAGGATAGTTTGAATAGTTAAATACCAGTGCGAATCGAATCGAATAGCAAACACTATTAGAAAAATATTCAAAAGTTCGAATATCCGCACACCCCTAATAATTATGGTTGCCATATCAATAACCATACCCACAAGACACTGTACAAATGTAAGCAAGTCAGCACTATCTGGTTCCATAGCATGAGAGAGAGACACTCTTAGACTTGCAACACTTTGTGTATTAGGCTTTAACTACCTCTTCTTTTTCAGAATTGTTTACTCGTGAAATAATGTCTGCACATTTCCAAATGTTTGGAATTAAACTAATGAAATCCCACTGTACCAAGAACAAACGTTTATAAAGTTATTATGCAAGAGAGTAGGATGGTGCCAACAACGAAGACTTGATTGTTGCAAAGGCTCCAAACACTGCCATGCCCATTCTATTAAGTACGCTGTTGTGTACAATACACAGGTTTCTGAGATAAACTTTGGTTCGAGTGAAAACAGTATGGGCTGTGAAGAAGCACCGTTACGTGTACCAAGTGACCAAGGCCCCTTCATGGCAACAAACCTTGCAGTGAGAAGCCACCGCTTTTATTTTTACATGATGGAAATTCAGTTCACTTCAGATACCATACCAAGCCAACAATGAAAACCCACCGCTTCTTTGAAACCCTTCATGTTGGGCACGAGCACCGGGTAGCTGACACCCTTGTGCTTCTCGATACCCTTGAGCACCTCCGTGTGATCGGCCATCTGGAACAATGCAAACATCACCGTTAGCAACAGCCTGCAAAAAGAAATCCAGGGAGCAAGGAGCAATCAATGGCAACCTAAATATTACGTACCTTACTGGAGAAAGATTACAAAAGAAATGAGCACATAGCAGCAGAAAAGCACATCACAATGTGAGGCTGGAACAGTTATACGCATGCAGCGCATGTGCAATAAAATATCACTTAAGTCCAATTCACAGGAGCCGAAACTAGATGTTGAAATTCTGCAGGAAAACTATTCGAAACAAAGCATATGTAAGGAAATTGGTAAAAACAAGTAGCCGATCATCTCAGAGGTAGGTTCGGTTTCATTAGCGGAAGGCAATCACAATGTTCTACGAAAAGAAAGACTGACACCTTCACTAAAGTAACACAAACATAAGTTTAAAAGGTGTGAAGCTTGCGATCTGAAAAACTTGTGTTGCCATTCTTTGTAGCTCTGCACTACTTCTGAGTGCATGACAATTCCACATTTTCAAAAATCTTCCTGCACGTCACAGATTTTCAAAGACATTAATTGGCACATTCTGCGTGCTTGCACTTTGACATACTTATTAATTAAGCTCACCCTGCCCTGTGATCTACAAACTCCTTCCTTAGCTAGGCCTGATGCCTTTGTAAAGGCCCTTGGTACACTTCTGTGGACCAAAGGCAGTATAGATGCCCTGTTTCATGTGTCCCTCCCTTAGAAGCTCATATTTCTTGCTTTTCCTTGTAGCTTCATGACACTCCTGTTAGGTGACAAATTTTGTTGTCATGGGACAACTTTCTCAAGGTAAATTTCCATAGTACCAATTTGCTATGATTGCCAAAATTATGCAGGACTAATCTGCTATAATATGCCATATTTTTAGGCAATATAAGTAGCCCGAGGCAGTTAAACTTCTGACAGAGAAAAGCTGAGCTCATGAGGTGGAGGCATGGCAGCACACAGACATTGGCCTTATGCACATCACCTTGAAATTGAACCACGATAGAAATGAGAATGACCGAAGACAACACCATTGGAGCACACTCAAATCTTATCTTCACTCACTTGAGGGACCCATTTTGGCGAGACAAAGCTTGTTGCTTCCACAACAGGGAGCCCCGAACTGGCCAGCCTGTTGATAAGCTCAATCTTCGTGTTCGTTGGCACTATCTCCTGCAAAATGCCAGCAGCGATGACAAAGCCGACATAAGTAAGCGCGAAGCTAGGGTAGACGAAACAGGCACGAGGTCTAATCTCAACAGCCATGACAAACCCGTTAAGGCAGCTCACATCAACAGTGCAATCTACCTGGCTAAGCCATCGTGAATTGCTCAGGTACTCTCTTTGTAATGCTACAAGAAAGTTCGCACATCAAAAGAACACACACACCACTGACTGCTGTGCAGAGCACTTCACTTACACAGATCTTTGGCACTGCCATTCGTACTGCCATCCGATAAGTAACAAGTGCTACACAGTATAGCCGAGCAGCCGGTGAAACATAATGACAAGTCCATAGTGAAAAAACAGCGCAACGTAGACATAGACTAGAAAGTACGCAGAACCAGCGCTGGTCCTGTGTACTTCCTAGCCTGTGTCTATGTCGCGCTGTTTTTTCACTATGGATTTGTACCAACTAGCTCGCATCAAATTGCTCATAATTACAAATTTAGGGCAGCAATTAAAGATGTACTGACACGAAAATTTTCAGGTTTTTTTTTGCGTCAAATGAAAGGGCAAGCCCTCAAGAGTAGTGATGCAGCACTATCGATGGTACTATCGATAGCCGAGTCACTATCGAACTATCGATGGTGAAAAATACTATCAATAGCGCTATCGATAGTAAAAAATTCGATGATACTATCGATAGTACAACATCAACAGCGCCGACTCAGTGCAGAATAAACTTGGTTTTCCGCGCGCGTGGTACATAGTGGAGCCGGAGGAGCAGGCTGAAGGGCAAGAAAGTTGACATGATTGCGTTCTTCACCGGAGTGCTTTGCTGACACATGATAATAGTCAAACTGTTCAGCTGTAGCGGAAAGGAAGCCTTTACATGTGATGGGACTGTGTGGCTTCAAATTGTTATTGCATTTTATGATTTCAAAATAAAAAAAATATCAAGAAGTTTATTGTAAGGTGTAACTGGTTGCTTTTGGATATGAGTTTATTGATGGATATACAGTAGAACCCCGCTGATACGTTTTTGAAGGGACCGTAGGAAATAAACGTAAGAGACGGGAAACGTAAGAGCCGAAAAACAGGAAAAACGGCAAAATATTTAGTGGTACAGAATTTTATTTCAGTTCTTACGAGCAGCACGAAAATTGGCGCGCTCAGCCGCGATCTAGTCGATGGATAGAAACGCGGAGCTTAGGACGGCCTCATCCACAGAAATGTAATCAACGTATGTGATTTTTTTAACACCAACAGCTGTAGGCATGAAATAAATAAGCACACGCAATCACGACCGGCGCGGCGAGTCCGACCGCGAACCGCACGCACGACCATGCGAACTCCAACCAGCTCGAACTCCTCCCGTTCTCCGACAAATAACGATGATGATGAGTCTACGCCAACGCGATGGCAGAAGTGAATGCCAATCTCGAAGGCCTTGCTTTCGCAAGCAATTACGTCATACACGCCATGTTTGTGCGATACAAATCTCAAAGGCTATGCTTTTGTCAATAGTAAATGCCAATCTCGAAGGCCTTGCTTTCGCGAGCAGTTACGTCATAGACGCCATCTTTGCCATTTGAATCTCAAAGGCCATGCTTTTGTTTGCACAATTGAAAGATTCTGTTGCTTGCGCCTCTCATGCGGCTAATATTACGGTCAAACGAGGCCAAGCTGCGTGAAAATGCACCATGGCCGCTCTCTTTGGTAGTCACTCGGTCGGCTCCGAACGCACTTCGCGACGTATCATACGGGAACGGTCCGACAGTTACGACGTAACAGCGGGGTTCCCAATACATTGTATCCTATGGGAGCTATGCCGGGACCGGCGGAAAACGACGTAACAGCCGGGAAAACGCAGCAGTGAGGAACGTAACAGCGGGGTTCTACTGTATTCCACCATTTTCACTGTGGAAATAATTCATTTCTCTGCCAAAAATTGCTCATAAATTAAGTGAAGCTGGTAGTAGGCTATTGCAAATATTTTGGCAGTATGGCCGGCCAGCAACCGCATCATTATTCACACCACTATCGATAGTATTGTCACGTGGTTGTGACGGTGAAGAATGCTGCAGCAAGACTGGCAAATACGGAGCAATTTATTCGGGTGAACTTGTGCCCAGAAAATCAAAACTTAAAATACAAGCAATACACGCTGCGCACTGATAGAGGCGGGAGCAGTCGTCAGCCGTTGCGTAATGAGAAACTAAGGTACTAAGGTAAGCACGAGAAACTAAGGTACGAAGTTAAAAGTCCCAATTTTTAGCAGCCTAAGAGCAATGCATGGCTATAGTCGGATACAACTTATGAAGACGACCAAAGCAGGGCGGCCTGCGCGATTAAAGAAATATTCCCACTCATGCGCTGTTGTCTGAAGGCCGCCCAGCCTTCAGTCTAAAGCACGTGCCCATTGGTGCATCTGCTTTTGAGGAGGAACCGCCATGGATTTCTAAAGTTGTATCCAACTATAGTATGCCTCACCACGACATTACCCAGAACTTGCACAGCTGTCCCGTATGTGTCCCTCTAGACATTGTGTCATTGCACTGAATTGCATCTCCTCGTAATTATTGTGCTACCTCACTCACCGATTTTTCAATACATTGCCGTGACAGAGTATTATTATGGTGGCTAGAGGGGGAAGTAGACGGGCGAGAGCGGAGGCCTGTTCGAATTCCTAATGAAAGATGGCGGTTACATCAGGTGGCGCTACCTGCGCCGTAGGTGCTTGCGGCGGCATTTGCCTGCTTTGTGCATGACCGCTAGACGTCAGTTTCACTTGTTTCTAATAATCGCTTATACGCTGCGCCCGTGCTATTAAAGGCGGTACGTGTTTGTTTCGCTAAGAAGCATGTGTTGAAAGTTCTTAGCGGTGTTAGGTAAGAGAGAAAAAAAAAAGAAAATCAAGAATGCTTTTAAATCAGACGGAACTGGCGTGCCTCCAGGTTTTCATATTTAAGTGTTTCTTAATATCGGTTTGCTTTGACATGTTTAATCTGCAACAGTGTGCAAAAACTGGGCTAGTTGGTTGATTTTCATGGTAAAAGCAGCGTAAAAAGACGGCAACACGAGAAGAAGAACGACACAGGACAGGCGCTGAACTGTTCAGCGCTGGTCCTGTGTCGTTCTTATTGTCGTGTTCCTTTTGCGCTGCTTTTACCATATTTATTTATTTATTTATTGAAAATACCTCAAGGACCCTGTACACAGGGTTTTACATGAGGGGTGGGAGAAACAAACAAGTTAGTTCATATTTACAAAGTGTGACTCAACGGAATTCTTGAAATTGGCATGATTGACGTGAAGGACGATGTCTGCGGGAAGATTTTTCCAGTCGATGGCAGTCTTGACAAAAAATGATTGCAGATCCATGGCGGTGCGGGCACGGGGAAGGTATACGGCTTTATCATGGCTGATGCAATGAGCTGGATTGATGGGAGAACAGTTACGCAAAACATGAAAAAACTTATGATAGAGTGAAAGCCTTGCAATTTTGCGGCGCATCTGAAGACTAGGTAGGCCTGCTTTTTTCTTTAGGTTAGTTACACTAGTAGTGTAAGAGTAATCAGAATAAATAAATCTAACTGCGCGGTTTTGTATTGATTCTATTAGATCGGTTAGAAAGCGTTCAGGGGGATCCCAGACGGAACAAGCATACTCTAATTTGGGTCGGATTAGTGTTTTGTAAGCTAGTAGTTTCACCAGAGGAGATGCATGTGTTAGATTTCGCTTAAGATAGCCTAAAGCACAGTTAGCGGCATTAGTAATATTGGTTATATGAGTGGTCCAAGCGAGGTCGTCACAGAGAGTAATACCTAGGTACTTAGCATTAGGTTCTGAGGAGATGAGGCTGCCGTTAAGGGAATATTTGAACGCCGGGTAGTCGTGCCGTCTGTTAAATGAAACCAAGGACGTTTTGTTAGTATTCACCAACATTAACCAATCACTGCACCATTTGTCTAATTTAGTAAGTCGTTTTGGAGCGCTAGGTTATCGGTGACGCTAATGATCAGGCGATAAATGACGCAGTCATCGGCGAACGGGCGTATAATATGCCTGTTCCTCGGCGAACAGGCATATTTATAGTGTACTTCAGTTGAACTAAACCACTTGCTCGGCTGCATAGCTCAGCTGACTTTAAAGTGTTTTTTTTTTCCTCTTGATGAAATGTAAACTGTTTACAATCGTTCATAGCGAGTATATTGGCTGCAGTGCAGTCCGTTTCTTTTTTCTCTTTTAGTCCGCACCCCCCCACTTCAAGTGTTTTTGGCGCTCCATTTGGACACTCCTGTCTGCTTTTTTTTTTTTTGGTAAAGTACTTCGGTGCGCCCAGGAACACCGTAGGCGCAGCGTCTTCTGACAAACTCGGGGTATGTCAACAACCTCACCGTTTATAATGTGTTGGTATGTCCTTTCGATGAAACTCACGTTGAAGTGCCGCTCGCAAACAATGCTATCCCTCGTCAGCTCTTTGTCAGTCCGCTTAATATTTCGAGCGCATTGCTCTCGCCTCGAGAGATCCTTCGGGGCTTTAAAGACCGAAAGATTCCCCGAGCACGATCTATACCCGCCTTTACAGCAAGGGACGAAGCATGTAGTTGCGCGATTTGACGGCATGGTTCGCAGAACACGTAGGTACAGTGGTGGGTAAACAAACGACGACAGCGAAGGCGAGGCATCCGAACAAGGAGAGAGAACGAACGAGCCAAAGCAGCCAAAGCAAGCGCGGCGAGCACCTACTACTACACCAGCGCCCCTTGCGGCGGCCAGAACTTTTATTGCATTCCGCGCATCCCTCTCCCACGGCAGGGATGCAGCGCCCGTCACACTTTCCCCTCTAGCCACCATAGTATTATAGTCACGGCATGACCCATGCCTGCAGAGTTCAACTTCAACCTCACTACAAGCTAACGAGGGTTGTTGCCATGGCGCACTGTCGTTAGACTACCGAGTTTTGCTACTTATTTAAATGCTCTAATTATCTTTGTAAATGAATGTTCTCTATCTTGCAGATGACCCTTTAAATGGGCTGCATCATTTACGTAAGTACTAGAGAATTGTTGGGTGCTTCTTGCACAGGGTGTAATAAGATGTTTTTACTTTTTTTATGCCCAACAGTGTGGTACGGGGTGATAATATATGGAAGAAGGATGAGCAGTTACCGATACTATAGTGCCTAGAATATACTTACTGGTGTGCCGACCGCGGGCGTCGCGGTGGCACGAAGAATGATGCCTTCCACCGGCAGCCACCAGACGGCGATAGCTGCAGGGACCGTGCTATACTGAGCAGCGTCCCTAGCCAACTTGTGCGCGCGCGTGCGAGAGACGCCGATGGGCTGTCCCAGCCTGCTTTGCGCTGCGGAACGTTGGTTGAGGCAATGCTCTTGGATATAATTCAGGAACGTTGGGTTGAGACGCAAAGCATTATCGAAAGAATATGATTTTGTTGCACTTACAAACGATCGTACGCACAGATATATCATTAACACGCTTGACGATACAGGTTGCTTCTTCGAAAACTACCAATAAATAAATATGTGGTTCCCGAGAAAGAAGTATAACTTTTTTTTTAACGTAAGCTATTATGTGCAGTACATGTCTACAAATGCTAAATTGATACCAATTTATGGCTAATTACCATAAATTTACTAACCATCTGTTTAATCACATAGCGACACTCATTTTACCAATGATCTGTTTATAATAGCTGACGACGCTCAGTGTAGAAATTATTGAAGTGTTTCTTACAACCAACAGCTGCCAGAGTTAGTCTTCGATCTGCCCTTTTTAAAGGGCCCCTGAACAAGCTCTAAACATAAAAAAAAACGAGCGCGTTATTCTCTCCTGGCGTTACCAGTCTGTTCGGCACAATTCGTGAATCCAGCAGTCTGTTCACGTGACGTCACGAGGAAACAAGCTCTTGATGATATCGGCTGTGAGAATTGGCTCCTACTCTGCTTTGCCATGTAGTCGTACGCCAGTTCTGCCTTGTCTCGCATGGCTATCGTGTGCGATCGGCTGACTTCCTTTCGTTCTGTGCGTTTTCAACAGCGCAAGTGCAGATAACAGTGTGGAGACGAAAAGCGCGAAATCCTGATAGCCTCACTGCTTAGCACAGACATTAACCAAGTATTTCGAGACAGCGACATTAGGAGGAGTACTGAAGGTGAGGAAGAAACCACTCTCTCGTCTTTGAACTCTGAGTGGTTTTGGGGCCCTTTAAATGCTTTTCTCACTCGGCTAAACGTTCTGTGGCAGCAGGCACGCAGAATAAGAACAGCCGCTCGTTGTCTGAGCAGTATCCACTCATAGTCTCGTACAATATGGGACAAAACAGGTGCTGTCTTTACACCTCATTTTCTGTGACAACATCGCGGTTCTGTGAACAGAAACAAGTGCGAACTGCATGCACAGAAAAGAAATCCAGCAATGACATGCGGAGACACCATACGCTTCTTTCTCGAAAGCAACAACACCCCACATCTATACCGCAGCCGACTGTGCTTACAAACGCGCATCCGAAGTACAAGCGACGCGCACGCTTGATGCGCCGCTCGGTTAGCAGGGTCCCAAGAGTGTTGCCGTCTGGTGGCCTCCAGAGGCAGGCATCACAGGCGGTGCCAGCGTCTCCCATTGGAAACGCTCGGCACACTAGTAAGTATATTCTAGGCACTGTACCGATGCACAAACAAGGAAGGATGCAAGACTCCAGGTCGGGCATAGAATGTTGAAAGATATGGTGCTGCATCACATGATGGCTGACAGGCATTGTCTGTCTGCCTTGGCATACTCTATACATACTGGGCCAAGGCCTTTTGACGGTTAAAAATACATTAATGTAGAATATAGGACAGTCGTGTGACAATGACTACAGCAGTAGTGCTACAAAAACATTTAGTTGTGGGATTCTAAGGCCAACAATAAACACAGTCAGTAAACAGGTGCTCTCTTAAGACAGTCTCCAGATTAACCTTGACCACTGGGGTTCATCCTGAAGTGGTAATAAATACCTAATAATTTCTATGGGTATAGCACAAGTTGGACATGTGTGAAACGTGCACCCCTGCTAAGAAGATATTCATGGAAGCCATGGTGGTATGGGAGAACGGTTTACAATAGTGACTGGCCGCTCATTTACTTTGGCCTTTCAGTTGCCAGACCATTTCTGCACATTAGGCAACACCGAGGAGAAGTCTTGCAGTGCAGAGATCCTTGAACAGACAAGGGGTCTTGTCTTCTTCAAGGCTTTCCCTGCGCCTTATGCAGCACCCCCGCTCCCTTTCATCAAGCTTCGCAATGATTTCAAAAATTGAAGGGGCCAGGATACTCAATTTTTTTATCATAATCTGCATTATGTGCAGTAATCCTTGTGCCTTCGCAAAGATGCTGGCGAAATTTTAGCGCATTTGGTCGAGCATTTGATTTATAATTGAATATTTTTACAAACGTGCAGGTGGCCCGAGAGTCGGGCAACACTAGCACATTTGCGAGCCGTGACGTAACGAGCTGCTTGCTGTGTGTCCACATTCCAGCAAATGATTTTGTTTCATTGTCAGCTGCACATGCAATCAAGCTATTTCATATTGTTCAGCTTGACATTGAAATTGACAATGTGCATCGTCTGAAACTGATTAGAAGACGACGGCTTGCTCCATGCAGCACATGACGTCACACACGCCATGGCAAAATGATGGTCGCCAGTGGTGGGAAGGGATTACAGCCAGTGACTTCTAGGACTTGTTTTGCACTAAATAAAATTCTTTTACAGTCCATTTTTCATAAATACAATAGATCACTCACTTCTGTTTTTCGCTGAAAACTGCAAATTCTTGGGTGACCATGTCATGGCCCCTGTAAATGGGGTGATCACGTGCTCCTCACAATGAGCTGCCTTCAGTCCCCCCCGGGGGGTAAAAGGGGCACAGTTCTTGGGGGCCCTGCACTTTGAACAGTGGCCAATACTTCGATGATTAGGGAGGACGGCTGCATCCACCCCTGTGGTAGTACACATAAGTCTACATCAAATGAACTGTTATTTGGGGATCTTCGCATTTAGAGTACGAGTGTATTCTCAACACAGGTGTATGACATGTGCTCTAGTTACTGGTCGTGTCGTGTGTGACACTGCTCACTCGAGAATAAATAGGTTCGCATCTTCAAGGCATTGCGGGTAATAAGTATGTGACATTTCACGAGACAGAATATCATGAAACTTTGCACGACACATGCCTGCATGATTTTCCAATACGTAATGCTTTTTTTTTTTTTTTTTGTGGCAAACGCGAGCGATGAGAGAAGTCACTCTAGCCTTTCTAGTGCTGCACACAATCATCAAATGCAGTACATGAACTTATACTTGACAGTCGAGAATTAAAAACAAAAAGGAGAGACTGCACATACCTTCTCATTCTGAAGACCATCTCTGGCACCCACTTCGACCACCTTGACATAATCTGGAAAGCTTCCAATGTTCTGCAAAAATTTGTGAGCAGCAAAGAGCAGTACAACGTAAAAATGTACTGCTTGGATATGTGCACATCAAAAGCAGTGTATACTCTGTACAACTGTAGAGCGTATTCATACAGCCTCTTGTAAAGCTAGCAAGCAGAGCGCCTAAGGAGTCACTGCAGCAGTGTGTTTGCAGTAAATGTTTGTCGGCACAGCACTTTTCACAGCAGTCACCACTTCAATATGGTAAGCACCCATTTTATGCACATTCACTCCCAGATTTTCAAGCATGACAAGATGTACTATCGACAACAAATGAAATGCGAACAGCGGAGCACGTGGATCAAGCATTAGCAAACGTACAGTGAGTGCAGTTCTGGCATAACCACTGACAGGCGTGCACATGCAGTTTGGCAGCACTGCGCGATCCCACCACACTCCAATATCTTCGTGTCTGTTCCAGTTCTGAGATTCGAAACGAACTAAAAATAAGAAATAAAAGAAAATCAAAGGGAAAGGAGCAAAAGTGTTCGGAACGCCCACGCCGGCCACCACTGTCAGAACAAGAACACAAGTGGAAATATAGGGGGATCGTGCAGTGCTGCCAAACCGGACGTGCGCGCCTGTCGCTGGCGATGACTGGATGGCGCGCACTGTAGCTTTGTTAATGCTTGATCCACGTGCTCTGCTGTTCGTGTTTCATTTGACACCGATAGTACTCCAGGCATCACATAGTTTATGTGCAAGCAATGATCACGAAGACACATTCTGCCTGATACATATTATGCGACAGTGATTCACACAGTCTTAGGTGAAAAAATCCGTAAACAGGGGGTGGGTGCTCGAGCCGACGTGTCGACAAGTGGACTTGTGTTCTTCAAGGCTGGAACTGATTTCCTTAGCCATCGTGTGTATATGCTTCGTGCCCTCTCCGCCAGAAGGGAGAAGGGGTGGGGGAGGGGGGGAGAGGCAACCGTGATGACTGGATGAGTCATAAGGAACGCGAAAAAAAAAAAGGAACAGAAAGTGGGGGGCGGGAGACGGGAGGGTGTACGTTTCGCTGAATGATTGTCAATGGAAGCACGTGGCATTTTAACAATAGTAGGTTCAAAATGCCTAGAACAAGGGATTAACTCTCATTTGTTTTCGTTGTGTATGTACCATACCGAATAGATTCAAGAGGCCCCTTAGAAACGTTAATACCTGCTGGCTGGAGTGTATTGAACTTGTGAATAAGGTATGACTCTGTATATTTTCTGTCTCTTGGGGACCGGAAGTTTGACTGAAGTATGTAAAGTTTGAGATCTTCGAAGTTCTGACCTGCTACATTAAAATGCTCTGCCACTGCTTTGGGTAACTTCTTTGCTGTGTCCGCGCGATGCCCGTTTAATCTAACATTAACAGGCTGTCCCATTTCGCCTATGTACCGTATTTGACAATATGAACATTCGATCGTGTAGATAGCGTTTGAACTAGTGCAGGTAAAACTAGATTTTATATGATGGACGTAATCACTTCCGGTGCTTAAGCACCGGAATACCATACTATTCGGTATGGTACATACACAACGAAAACGAATGAGAGTTAATCCCTTCTAGGCATTTCGAACCTACTATTGTTAAAATGCCACGTGCTTCCAGTGACAATCATTCAGCGAAACGTACACCCTCCCGTCTCCCGCCCCCCACTTTTTGTTCCTTTTTTTTGTTCGCGTTCGTTATGACTCATCCAGTCATCACGGTGGCCTCTCCCCCACCCCTCCTCCCTTCTGGTGGAGAGGGCACGAAGCATCTACACACGATGGCTAAGGAAATCAGTTCCAGCCTTGAAGAACACAAGTCCACTTGTCGAAACGTCAGCTCGAGCACCCACCCCCGTTTACGGATTTTTTCATCACAGCTTCCATCTTCCACTTCACACAGTCTTAGGGTGTCTTTTAGAAAAGACACCCTACACCATCCAATTAGAACGATGCCACAACTTACCGTCACTGCTTTATTAATCATAGATAATAATTGTTGGGGTTTAACTGTATCGGGCCTGGCAACCAGGGTCCCCTAGGGTTGGCAACCATGCTGTGCATGCCTGAGTATATAAAAGGCGCAAGCGTCCAATAAAGGGCGTTACTTTCCACCTCAACTCGAGCGTTGTCTGACTCGACATGCTATCCTGATCGACACATGGTGTCGGAAGTTTCTTATCACGCCCGTACCAGCTTCGACTGAGCAGGTGCCATGGAAGCACTCCCGCCCCCTGATAAACTAGTGCTGTCCGAGGTGCCGGCAGAAAACTGGAGGAAATACACCGGAGGATGGACCTGTACTTCAAGGCAACTTCATCTGCGACTGAACGCTCGAGTGCTCAGAAGGCTGCAGTTTTCCTTCACATAGCAGGTCAGGAAGCAATTGATATATTCAACACGTTTAAACTGTCACCAGCGGAGCGTGATGACTACAGCGTTATTGTGAAGAAATTTGAAGAATATTGCACGCCAAAACGAAACAAGACCTATGAGCGCTACATCGTTAGAACTCAGCAACAGAGGGACGGGAAACCGTTTGAGCAGTTTCTGCGCGATGTTCAGCTGAAAGCTCAGGGCTGTAATTTGAGACTTGAAGGAATTAATGGTTCGAGACCAGCTTGTTTGCGGAACGCCAGACAAGCTCAGGACGCGTCTTCTATGGGAGAAGGACCTGACACTGGATAAGCCAAAATCAGGCATGGGAGAAGGACGAGGCAAATTAATACCGTACGAAAAAAACAATCTCAGCAAGACGGCGCCGCGAGAAGGTATATTCGTCAGTGCCCCTCCAGTAACCAAAGTCACAAGCCGAGGAAATGCCCAGCATGGGGCAGAACATGCAGGAGGATCGAAAGGTGGGCCAGTTGGTAATTCATTTTCTTCGTTCAGCAAACTGGGAGCGCGGAAAAAACACGAAGGATGAAGCGAGGAACCACATAAGACAAGCAGAACATGCGCCATATGTCAGAAACGAAACCACTTTGCAGCATGCTGCAGAACAAAAAAAAAACACGCGTTCAAGAGGTTCACTGTCCCTCCCAGATTGAAGCGGAATTGCATGACGAATTCCAGATCTTGGCCGTGAGCATAAACGGTGTGTCGACGGGCCAAGACTGGATAATCACGGCAACGCTGTCTAATCGCTCCATACACATCAAAAGTGACACGGGGGCACAGGCCAACTTGCTTTCTCAGGCCCTTTTTCTTAAGGTGAGCGAAGGACGGCTACTTGTACCATCTTCCATGCTCCTGACGAGCTAAGATGGTGGAGTGATAACACTTTGGGACCGTGATGCTCCCAGTGCGCAGTGGCGAAATTGAAGAACCGACAGATTTCTTTGTGGTCAAGAAAGGGAGGCAAGCGCTACTGGGTCTTCAGGCTTGTGAATGTTTCGGAGTTGTTTCAAGGGTACAAGCAATTGAAATGCCTGCCGATTTGAAGACTCAAGCTCTTGGCGAATTTCAGGTTCACTGAAAACCTCTCTGAGAAGACTAAAGATCTGCGAGCCCTATTAAAGCATAATTGCATGTTCGATTGGTCAGGGCGCCATGAAAAGGAGTGAAAAAGCTGTGCGAAGCGTCGACAGCACCTGTGCTTGCCATATTCGATGCATCAAAACAATCCAAGATAAGAGCTGGTACGTCGAGTTTAGTGCTAGGGGCAGCGCTTTTACAGTTGCATGGCGAACACTGGCGGCCAGCTGCATATGCGTCGCAGGTGCTGGCAGAAGCGGAAACCAGGTATACGCACAGATCGATAAAGAGGCTTTGGCAGTCACGTTTGCTTGTGAGTGTTTTCGTGATTTTATCACTGGCTTCGACGCAATTGTTGAAAGTGATCATAGGCCACTGACAGCCATTGCTCAGAAGAGCCTGTCAGACGTGCCTCCTCGCCTACAGCGTTTCTTTCTTCACCTCATGCCATTCAACATTTCCTTGCAGTACATCCCGGGGAAAGACCTTGCCCTGGCCGATGCCCTTTCAAGAATCTGATGCGACAGCAATGAGCAGCCAGAAAGCGAGCCTGAAGACGTCGCCATCCACGTGACGGCTGTCCTCTTCACGCTCGTCAGCGACTCAACAAGCAAGCAGATAGCGAGAGCAACTATAGAGGACAAAGAGCTAAGGCAAGTAATTGAAGCGCTTCAAGATGGTCGAAGCCTAACAGCTCCCTTCGAAGCAGAACCGTCCTTTGCAGAAGGCATACTGCTGCGTTGCTCTAGAGTTATCATTCCGAAGTCCCTGCGGAAAGAAATGTTGCAGCGTCTGCATGAGGGTCACTTGGATGTCGGAAAGTGCAAGGCAATGGCAAGGGTACTCATGTACTGGCCTGGCATGGCGGCAGAAATAACCGATAAAGCTTCCAGGTGCTCAACTTGCCGGTGCTTTGCTTACAGGCAGCCGAGTGAACCGCTCTTGCAAAGGAATCGTTCTGAACTACCATGGGCTAGGGTCGGTGTGGACTTGTTGGAGCACGCCAGGAAAAATTACCTTGCAGCATACGATGCCTATGAGAGTGAAATAACTAAAAGAATAAGGATGGGATGGGGCTCATTCGGCAAGCATTATCAAATCATGAATGGTATTCTACCACTTTCCCTCAAGAGGAAGGTATATAACAGCTGCATCTCACCGGTACTTACCTACGGAGCAGAAACCTGGAGACTTACAAAGAGGGTTCAACTTAAATTGAGGACGACGCAGCGAGCGATGGAAAGGAAATTGATAGGAAGAGAGCAGAGTGGGTGAGGGAACAAACAGGGGTTAAGGATATCATAGTCGAAATCAAGAAGAAGAAATGGATATGGGCCGGGCACGTAGCACGTCGGCAGGATAACCGGTGGTCATTAAGGGTAACTGACTGGATTCCAAGAGATGGCAAACGCGTGAGGGGGAGATAGAAAATTAGATGGGTAGATGAGATTAAGAAGTTCGTAGGTATGACGTGGCAGCAGAAAGCACAGGACCCGGTTGATTGGCCGAACATGGGAGAGGCCTTTGCCCTGCAGTGGGCGTAGACAGGCTGATGATGATACGATGCCTATTCAAACTAGCCCGAGGTAGAGCCGCTTCCACAAAGCACCAGCCAATGTGTGATAAGAAAGTTGGCCATGATATTTGCATGCCACGGCATTTCGCTGGAAGATTGTACAGACGGCGGACCACAGTTTTCATCGCAGGCGCTTAAAGCTTTTGCAAGACAGTGTGACTCTGCTCACGTTATGCCTAGCCCCGGATTTTCGCGCTCAAACGGATTGGCAGAGAAAGGAGTGAACGTGTGAAACGTCTTCTCAAGAAAGCGGTATACACGAATGAAGAATTCTGGATTGGACTACTCATTTACAGAACAGCACCACTCGAAGGCAGAAAAGCACCGGGCGAGCTCCTCATGGCGAGGCTGAGAGCAAGGCTACCAGACTTCGGGGATCATAAGGCGCCAGAGGTCAAGAAGCATGCTCAAACGCACCCTCACAGGCGTTCACTGGAAGAACTGGGCGAACGTGACACTGTTAGGCTGCTCAGCAAATCTGGGTGGAAGGCCCTCGTAGAAAAATCAGTCAACCCTCGCTCATGCAATGTCCGCACGGAGGATGGGTCTCAGCTTCGTCGCAACCAGCAACATCTGCCCCGAACCAATGAAGATTTTCAACAGTCACTAAAAACCATTCCCGACTCTATGGAAGACAGTGCTAATGTTTGTACTTTCCTTCCAGGCGACGGGAGTCCCATGTCTGAAGATCCAGTCCCTGCTGTCCAAACAACTCAACGGTACCAGACACCAGGGCAACAAAGTTCTCCAGCAAACACGAATGCTGAGCTAGGCGACACTGGCTTTTGCCGCAGCACCCGGTTAAGAAAACAGCCCCCTTGTCTTGCATATGACCAGAACTTTCAGCAAATGGCTTAATTAACTAGTACGGTGCAATTTCACATGTGTTTCTATAATTAGAGGAAGAAAGATGTATCGGGCTTGGCAACCAAGGTCCCCTAAGGTTGGCAATCATGCTGTGCATGCCTGAGTATATAAAAGATGCAAGCGTCCAATAAAGGCAGTTACTTTTCACCTCAACTCGAGCGTTGTCTGACTCGACATGCTATCCTGATCGTCCCAAAACCACGATTTGATTATGAGAGACACCGTAGTGGAGTGCTCCGGAAAGTTTGACCACCTGGTGTTCTTTAACGTGCACCTAAATCAAAGTACACCAGCCTGTAGCATTTTCGCCTACATAAAAAATGCGGCTGCAATGGCTGGGATTCGATCACGCAACCTGCAGGTCAGCAGTCGAGCACCTTAACCACTAGACCACCGCGGCAGGTATTAATCGCAGATTAATTTGTATACAAGTGAGGGTAGACGTTACAATACAGATATAATGAGTGAGACAAGAGAGCTAGAATGAAAGGCTGCACTTCGCTCAATGATGAATAAGCATGAATAAGCTCAGCAAAAACAAGAATATGTCACAAGCATAGTGCCACATAACAAAGTGTGAATGTATTTTGTCAAGCTGAAAATTGTACTTGCTGTGAAGCTATGCACAAATGCACAACTTTCCCAAAATACCTCCGCAATGTATCCAAGACAACAGCAAAAACTGAGCTGTGCAGAAGAAAGCTCAAAAAAAAGAAAAAAGTTTACTGAAACTCTCTGAAATATGCGGTGGAAACACAGCTGTGCATGGACAACAGCTGCATGCTGCCGGATGCTTGCTCACACTTAAATACGGTTCCCAAAAGCTGATGCATGCCGCCAGATATGTGAGCCTGTTTCTTCATTTCTGCTAGGATTTACAGTATCACCAAGACATGGAGCACTGAAAAAAATAATGATTGTTGCACAAAACTTGCCTTTCTAGAGTTCCTTTTTTTTTGCAGTTGAATATTATATTAAAGGGAATTTGAAACGTAGCAAAGATTTTTCACTAGCGAAGTGGAAACTCTTGCACACGGCCTCCTACTGGTCAAATGAAGATATTTCAAACACATTAATCTTGTGCACCGAATAACCTTGAGTAAAGCTCCTTAATGGGTTTCCATTCTTCGATGCTGTGGAGTACACAACTGACCATAAAGGATCAAGACAGCATGAGGCATCGCCAATCAGAGAAACCAAGCACCAACCTTTGGATGCGCGAATGGTTCGAACTCCGCGACAACCATGTTATCCCAGGGTGCACTGTGCGATTCAATCCGCGCCCACGAAAACACCGGCGAGAGCGATCGCCAAGCAGCTGTTCCGAGCAGAATCTTGTCGGTTCGAACGTGTCTCAACTCAAGTACCCCCACCCTTTCCATCACTGACGCGTGCTGACGTCAGTCGTAAAGCCCAATCTTTGAACCAATCGCTGCTGGGGTAATTATGTCACGTGCCCAACGGACGCTCATCGCGCGACTCGCCGCAGGAAAACATTTTTTTTTTTTTCGGCTTTAATAGGATTCAGTGTGTGTCGCCCATCGCCGGGGGAACAGGTTTTAGAGAGACTGCGTCCGACTGTTTGACTCACCGAGGGACGCGTGCCCGTGACCTAGAGTGCAGCAATATTGGCAGGACCCTGCCAACCGAGTTATTATTGCAGGCGGTTTCCAGGGAAGAATTGTGCGAGCCCGTACTCGATAGTTAAGAGTTAAGCGAGAGAGACATCCCTTGAAAGTTCGGTTATGCAAGCAAAATTATGCAACGTCTGTGAACTGCCTCATACAGGTCTTTTTACCATGAGCAGCGAGCGCACTGACATGCATGAAGACTTTTTGGCCAGAGCCCGAAAGCAGTGCCCTTAGAGAAGCATCTGACAGCGCCCAGTTAAACACAGCTCAGCAGGTCGAATTGAACAGCGGCATCGCGTTTCACTCTGGGTCAAGGTCAGCAAGGATGGCCTTTTTTTTTTGTTGTTGTTGTTGCCAAGTCGGTTCGATACGAGCTTAGAATGGTTAACGAAATCGCAGAGCGGGCTCGCGCACTTAAAAGGAAAAAAAAGAAAAATGCATACACATACACGTACGCGCGACGATCGAATCGTGGCACTGCTTAGGCTGGCGGAAGCATATTAAGTAAAAAATACTGACGTTCGACGCTCACCTTGGCAGTGACGTACGTCCGACACATGCGACGTGCGAGGCCGACGCCTAGATTCAAGAATCCGCCGCATGACACAAACATGGTATGCTCCGAGCGATTACTTTCGCGACTTCGAACGGACCGCAACCTGCCACGGCTCTCCTCGGGTGACGGCTCCACCGGTGCCTGCACTACACTAGCGACACACAGTGTTTTGCGTAGTGTGGTCTGTGGTTGCGCGTTTTCTACAAACGATGTTGTGTCCCACGTAACGTCGAAATTAATTTACACGATATATTGTTTCACTTAAGTGGTTGACTAGTACCGCGTCTTCAGTCTGCGTTGGATAAATGAAGTTCAACTGAGGACAATTACCTAGAAACCGAAACCAGAACATTGCACTTTTAGCATTGTCATGAAGCGAGAACAATGAAGGTTTTGGCTTCAATTAACTAACATAATGTACAACTACACTCTCTGAATTATGGTTTATTACGCGCACAGACAGTGAATTAAGTAAAAAGACGAGCTGCCAGCTTTCAGCTCATAAAATGCATTTTGTGCGACGCCCTCAAAAGTGAGCCCGTGGTAGTGGTAACATCTGGTAACGTCAGTAACATGCACCGACGTTGCCGCTTCCAATAGACAGAGCGAAGAGCGCTCGCGGCGAGAAGGGAACACGAAGTTTACGCCTGATTCTAGTTTCAGTGTCTTGTATAAATAAAGTGACCTATTTATGGCTGGAAAACCGCAGCAGGAAATCTGGAGTTTTCTCCCGACGCGCTCGCAGCTAGCTGGGACGTGCTCTGCAGCATGGCTGTCCTAGTGCCACTTTATTTAAGGCTGCGCAGTTGGAATGCATATATTAACACAGGAAAGTTTTTGCTTAGTTCCTCTTTCATGTGTGGGCGCAGTGCTGAAGGGTTGAAAATGTTTTAATAACACAGCCGTCATTGTAATGTAGCAATT
Source organism: Rhipicephalus sanguineus (assembly GCF_013339695.2). NCBI lineage: Eukaryota > Metazoa > Arthropoda > Arachnida > Ixodida > Ixodidae > Rhipicephalus > Rhipicephalus sanguineus. Next base: position 218,167,590 of record NC_051177.1, on the reverse strand, counting down.
ATTGGCATCGAAACAGACGAATAAACAATGAGATAATCGAACTTGCAGGCAGCCATTCTGAAAAAAAAATTTTAAAAATGCTCCACTGAAGAGACATACGTGAATGACGAGCACCTCATGAAGCAAACAGGGAGCACGCACATATGCACGTAAAAGAAAAGCCTCTGGTTTTTTTATACTCGCAGAAAAATGCTACGGCCTGCTCTATCATGTACAAAAATTTGAAGTAATCCAAGCATTGCAAAAATAGGAACGCAGAGGAATCGATTGGGCTTAATTTTTCTTTGAGTGCAAGGGGTTGAAGGCACAGCTTCCTTTCTCAAATGGTCTGCAGAAATCCTAAGGTAATTATTTGCACATTAAAATTAGTGCGATTCTGCTCCAAATGACATTGCCACGATCGTACCATTCCAATTTTTCATGTTAGAATTCTGAGCATGTTTCGAGCACCTGCTTGTGAATTGTATGCTACTGCAGCATGTGAACATAGTTTTGGTTTAGTCATCTGTGCTGCTACATTTGTATATTGTACCATGCTGCCCCTCAAACTTGACCTAATTACTAGGCGTGTAGTATTTGCAAATAACAGAAACAAAATATAGCGAAGGCTTATTTTGCTGCCACAACTAAGCCAAGCAAAAAACAAGAGGCTCACACAGCTGAATACCTACCTCCTGAAAATTATTAACCTTCTGCCTCTCAAGTGAACTAAGCTTTCTTTACATATATATATATATATATGTTATAAAACATTATGTTGAATGTGTGGGTCATGATATCAATTACAAGGAGCCATTTCATGCGGCCAAGTGCAGTGACCAGCCAGCAGAGAGGTAAACGACAAACTTAGAAATAAACTCTTTAATCGCGCAAATTGTGACCTTTAAAGCAACATACAAATTGACCACACTGAATGCATCAAGCACAGTCAGTGCTCACTGAATTGAACGACATGGATATTGTGGTCCCGCCTATTTATGGTGGCATATTGTATAAATACATTTGAGAAAAGTTCTCTACACTCCAACAAGAAAGGTACATACATCTGGCAACACTTGAGATGAATGAACACTAAAATCATGAGTGCACGTTGCATGATGAAGACAGCATGGTAATGCCTACATGCAACATAAGCATGATGAACATGGTCTTAACAGGCCCATAGCCAGAAATTTTTTAAGGGGGCGGGGCGAGGCCCACTTGCTGAAATCCTTGACTATTTTAGAATTTTTATTAGTATTTATATTCGGTAAAACATCCCCTCCATCGGAACTTCGAAGGGGCCTGGGCCCCTAGCCCCCCCCACCCTTGGCTACGGGCCTGGGTCTTAATGAAAATGAAAACATGGTTAGCATTATTCGTTTTAGAAAGTTGGAACTCCCTCACTTTTCACCAAAGCCTTCTTCTATACAACGTTGTTAAACATTGAAATGGCTGAATCATCTGCGCTCATACACACATATTTACTCAAATTTATCCCGGGCTAAATTTAAGTAAATATGTAAATTTCAGTAGTTGGCCAACTACTAAATTTTAGTAGCTGGCCAACTACTAAAATTTAAAAGATAATAAAAGGAATTCCCCAAACGTAAGCCAAATGAAATGAGACATTTGGCTGCAAAATCAACACACATTTTAATATGGTTTTTGACATCTGCAGCAAGAAGGTAGACATTTACTTTATCATTGTCAACACATGTGACGTCTTTGTTGTTTCAAGTTTATTTCAGATATTATTACAGAAACAGAACATTGTACAGGATAAATATACAGAAGGAGGTCCGAAAGCACTAGGCTGCAAGGGGACCTCCTGTCCAAGATTGAAAAATAGAAATTGCCTAATTTGCAGAAATGGCAATGTAACAAGAAAATTGTGAGGTTTGATGCAACAATAATAAATCAGTTATACATAAACAAAAATGGTACGAGAAACATTATTATTGAAGGAAAAAATACACATCTAGTAGTTAAGCAAATAAGAATACATTGTTTTTTAAATAAGCCGATCGTAGAACATTGTTTAATGTGGGATGGTAATGAGTTCCATATGAATAAAGCAAGGAAATAAGCAGTGTGACGACCATAATTAGTACAGATAGACGGTAGTAAAAAATTTCCATTTGAAGAAAATCTAGTTGGGTTACAGTTACTAAGAACATCAGGACAAAAAATACATGATGGTACAAGATGGATAAATGACTTGAATAGGGTAATGGTGAGATGGTATTTAAATAAACTGGAAATAGGAAGTATGTCAAAGTTGTGAAGTAATGATGATGCACTACTGCGATATGAGCTGGAAGTTATTATTCTAATGGCTTGGTTCTGAATGTGTTGAATGGGAGATAAATGGGTTAAATATGTGTTACCCCATGTAGTGATACAATAATTAATATGACTGTGAATGAAAGCGTAATATAATTTTATTAAAGTCAAAGTGTTGAAAAAGTCACGTGCTTTGATTAAAACTCTAATACCGAAAGCTAGTTTTTTTCTTAAGTGGGTGACATGATTAGAATATTTTAGGTTGTTAAGAATTACTCCCAAGAAAGAGCATTCATTGTCAGGAGCAATAAGCATGTCATTTAGTTTGATGGCGACTTGGGATGGAAAAATTTTGTTATTTGAGTGGAATATCATGAACTTAGATTTTGTAGGATTAATACTGAGGGAGTTACAATGGCACCAGGTTAGAATGCTATTTAGGTCTTCCTGTAATTTTAGCGTCAAAAAGTGAATGGATTTGTCAGAGGCTAGTATGGTAGTGTCATCAGCGTAAAGAAAAGGTTCAGAGTTAGTAACTGTTTGAGGAAGGTCATTCATGTATATTAAAAATAAGAGGGCCAAGAATGGATCCTTGAGGAACGCCTTGATTGATGTCAGACGAAGAGGAACGCCTTGATTGAATCAGACACCATGTACTTGAGCCAGCCACAGGGACTGTCAGAAGACTCATTATGGCAGGCAGCAGCCACAATATCTACGTTATGTAATGGACTGTGGATACACAACATAGAGTTTGTGATTGGTTAGAATATTAGTTGTTGATTCATTCGTACAAAAAAAGTGACTCTCTGTATGAGGAATGCATTTAAAGCAAATTGTGCACATGTTTTGTCAGCTGTAATCTTTGCCTCCCAGACCAAAGGCTACACTTCTATACAGTGCACAGAATATTGAGTGTTGCAGGTCTGGCCGCTGCGGCAAAACCACATTACGGAATCTGTGTTCGTCCCCAACTTTCATACTTCATGTACTCGAAAAGAGGATACAGATGAACATATACAGTAGCTTGCTTGCAAAGAATTCAAGAGGAATCAGCAGCGTGGACCATACATTTACATATGGTAGTCCAGCAGGCAGCTTGGATATAGCTGCACAAGTAGCAGTGGCTCAGTCAAAGCAGTAATGTCCCAGTAGGCCTATAAATACAGCTGGGTGAAGGGCCGGCCAACTAGTTGGTGCTCACATGCATAGCTTAAAGAGGCCCTGAAATAATTTTCTATGTAACAATAGAACAGACTCGTAATAGAATAGATTGACTCATGAATGCCCTGCCACAAGTATTTCGCAGATCCTTCAAGTATAAGCGAAGTTACAGGTAGTTATTGTACCTTCTGAATAGAGATCTGTTTCTCAAATTTGTCTTCATGTGCAGACTAAGAGCTACACAGACACAAATGGCTTGGGGGCAGCACTTTGACCAAGGGTTACATCATTGGGACTTGGAGCACTATCTTTTCTTTTTTGAATGTAGCGGCTATTTCCGGACCAGGAGTGTGTGGTGCCCTCTAGAAATGCTCAGACACCATGTACATGAGCCAGCCACAGGAACTGTCAGAAGACTCATTATGGCAGGCAGCAGCCACAATATCTACGTTATGTAATGGACTGTGGATACACAACATAGAGTTTGTGATTGGTTAGAATACGCGCTCAGAGGGGTAGAATAGGTACTCCACTCCAGCCTTAGAGTATTACTTCAGTGTGTTGCAAGACAGAGTAAAATGAAATTCGAGAATTTTAGACTAATTCACGCAAAAGCAAACGAACTTAACGTTACCCTTGTTCCAGTTTTGCTGGGCTGTGCTCCACTGAAGCCCCATGCTCCGCTGGCTGTCGGACAGTGCAGACATGGCACATGCCTTTCCAGGAGGAGGGCGGCTTTAATTGCACTATGTGGACCACAAAAGTGCAATTTTCTTTCAAAGTAAGAATTTTCTGGGCACAAAACAAGCACCACCAAGTTTCTGGAACGCTGTTTCAACAATCCATGTCAACTTAATTTCAAGCAGGCGGCCATTTGTCGATCTTGGAGACTGCAAACAAGTAATGATTATTCAACTAAAGATTTAAAACAGTACCAGGACAGATGATGCTCTCACGATCTCTTGGGCTCCCTTCCTGCATAGCTTCTGTTGACACCAAGAAAGGAACCATTTCTGGCTGTTCTTGGACAACACGGTGCAAATCGCCACCTGCACGCCATTCTGCTCACGTGTCTTGACAAGAGCCTTGCCTACAGATTGGCAATGTTTTAGTAAAATGTTAAAATAAAGTGTTTTCAAATTCCTAAAAAACTAGCAAGCATCTAGGACGTACTCTAGCTCATTTTCAAGAAACCACTGAGGCTCTTTCAGAGTGTTATCTCCGAGTCTTGTAGTTCCAAACAAAGGCAGCCTAACCATCTGGCCAAATGTTGTGTTGTAGCGGCCCACGTTGGATATCGTCAATGGCCCGAACGTATCTGTGGTCACCAAGTAGCTCCTGTGTCGAAACAGAAGGTGAATGGCAAAGAACTGCCGCCAGTCAGGCTTGCAAACCCCGTACAAGAGGTGCGCCACGTTGTGAACACCAAAGTCATAAGGCACGCGGTGAACAAGGTGTGGTCGGGGCACCAAAATCATTTCGGTCGGAAGCCGTCCCGCGTTCCAGTACCACAGCTCGGGACGATAATATCGGTACGAGTTGTACCACAGTTCGAGAAATCTGGCGTTCTTGTGGGCTACAAGGACCTGGAAGCAAAAGAGCAAACCATTATGCGTAAATTTTTCCACACAGCAATAAGAAGGTTACTGTAGGATAAACCCAGGGGTGGCATTACATGATGATTCATCAATGGCAGTAGCATGACAGCAAGCCTTTGTTATTGGCGATGTAAGCCACTCACTGCAACAGGCATTAAAAAATGCACAAAAATGACTGCACAGGATCCTTGCAATGCTGGTCTAGAAGTAGCCGTAGGTGCAAAATTCTCATCAACAGCACATGCTGACATGCCTACCACACTTATGATGATGAGAGAATCACCATTTTTCTTTGTCATGCAAGGCTTGTTCATTTATATTCTATGGGAAGTTAAGGAAGTAAATCTATAATTTCAAACACCTTGTTTGCTGAGTGAGCTGTTTTAATTTTCCCTTACGTAGGAGTGTCTGCAGAGGTCTGATCACAGCATGCTCATGTTCAGACATGTCATCAGTCTCACTGGTGCCATTTGTAAGTGAGCATAGTGTGTTTTAGTTAAATTTGTTCAATTATGGTGCATACCTGCTGTCTGGGATTTGAGTGCATAAGAAATGAAGACTTCATGTACAGCTTTTACATCCTTCAGAATGCATTTCGATATTGATTGCATATACATACAAAGCAAAACCTGAAAACACTGATAAAACAAACTAATCTACATGCTCAACAGCCAATACTTAATAGCCGCAGGGCTGTTATGAGCAGACATAATTGGCACAGCATGCTATTTTTAGCGATGCAGCTTGGCAGGAGCTTGTTGCAGTAAGCTAGGGTATGTTTTTCCTAGATGGTGTAATGGCCACGATCTGGCCACATTGCATGCCTGTCACTAGAATTGCAGTAAGCTAGGGTATGTTTTTCCTAGATGGTGTAATAGCCACGATCTGGCCACATTGCATGCCTGTCACTAGAATTGCAGTAAGCTAGGGTATGTTTTTCCTAGATGGTGTAATGGCCACGATCTGGCCACATTGCATGCCTGTCACTAGAACTGCAGTAAGCTAGGGTATGTTTTTCCTAGATGGTGTAATAGCCACGATCTGGCCACACTGCATGCCTGTCACTAGAATTGCAGTAAGCTAGGGTATGTTTTTCCTAGATGGTGTAATAGCCACGATCTGGCCACATTGCATGCCTGTCACTAGAATTGCAGTAAGCTAGGGTATGTTTTTCCTAGATGGTGTAATAGCCACGATCTGGCCACATTGCATGCCTGTCACTAGAACTGCAGTAAGCTAGGGTATGTTTTTCCTAGATGGTGTAATGGCCACGATCTGGCCACATTGCATGCCTGTCACTAGAACTGCAGTAAGCTAGGGTATGTTTTTCCTAGATGGTGTAATAGCCACGATCTGGCCACATTGCATGCCTGTCACTAGAATTGCAGTAAGCTAGGGTATGTTTTTCCTAGATGGTGTAATGGCCACGATCTGGCCACATTGCATGCCTGTCACTAGAATTGCAGTAAGCTAGGGTATGTTTTTCCTAGATGGTGTAATGGCCACGATCTGGCCACACTGCATGCCTGTCACTAGAACTGCAGTAAGCTAGGGTATGTTTTTCCTAGATGGTGTAATAGCCACGATCTGGCCACATTGCATGCCTGTCACTAGAATTGCAGTAAGCTAGGGTATGTTTTTCCTAGATGGTGTAATGGCCACGATCTGGCCACATTGCATGCCTGTCACTAGAATTGCAGTAAGCTAGGGTATGTTTTTCCTAGATGGTGTAATAGCCACGATCTGGCCACATTGCATGCCTGTCACTAGAATTGCAGTAAGCTAGGGTATGTTTTTCCTAGATGGTGTAATGGCCACGATCTGGCCACATTGCATGCCTGTCACTAGAACTGCAGTAAGCTAGGGTATGTTTTTCCTAGATGGTGTAATAGCCACGATCTGGCCACACTGCATGCCTGTCACTAGAATTGCAGTAAGCTAGGGTATGTTTTTCCTAGATGGTGTAATAGCCACGATCTGGCCACATTGCATGCCTGTCACTAGAATTGCAGTAAGCTAGGGTATGTTTTTCCTAGATGGTGTAATAGCCACGATCTGGCCACATTGCATGCCTGTCACTAGAACTGCAGTAAGCTAGGGTATGTTTTTCCTAGATGGTGTAATGGCCACGATCTGGCCACATTGCATGCCTGTCACTAGAACTGCAGTAAGCTAGGGTATGTTTTTCCTAGATGGTGTAATAGCCACGATCTGGCCACATTGCATGCCTGTCACTAGAATTGCAGTAAGCTAGGGTATGTTTTTCCTAGATGGTGTAATGGCCACGATCTGGCCACATTGCATGCCTGTCACTAGAATTGCAGTAAGCTAGGGTATGTTTTTCCTAGATGGTGTAATGGCCACGATCTGGCCACATTGCATGCCTGTCACTAGAATTGCAGTAAGCTAGGGTATGTTTTTCCTAGATGGTGTAATAGCCACGATCTGGCCACATTGCATGCCTGTCACTAGAATTGCAGTAAGCTAGGGTATGTTTTTCCTAGATGGTGTAATGGCCACGATCTGGCCACATTGCATGCCTGTCACTAGAACTGCAGTAAGCTAGGGTATGTTTTTCCTAGATGGTGTAATAGCCACGATCTGGCCACACTGCATGCCTGTCACTAGAATTGCAGTAAGCTAGGGTATGTTTTTCCTAGATGGTGTAATAGCCACGATCTGGCCACATTGCATGCCTGTCACTAGAATTGCAGTAAGCTAGGGTATGTTTTTCCTAGATGGTGTAATAGCCACGATCTGGCCACATTGCATGCCTGTCACTAGAACTGCAGTAAGCTAGGGTATGTTTTTCCTAGATGGTGTAATGGCCACGATCTGGCCACATTGCATGCCTGTCACTAGAACTGCAGTAAGCTAGGGTATGTTTTTCCTAGATGGTGTAATAGCCACGATCTGGCCACATTGCATGCCTGTCACTAGAATTGCAGTAAGCTAGGGTATGTTTTTCCTAGATGGTGTAATGGCCACGATCTGGCCACATTGCATGCCTGTCACTAGAATTGCAGTAAGCTAGGGTATGTTTTTCCTAGATGGTGTAATGGCCACGATCTGGCCACATTGCATGCCTGTCACTAGAACTGCAGTAAGCTAGGGTATGTTTTTCCTAGATGGTGTAATAGCCACGATCTGGCCACATTGCATGCCTGTCACTAGAATTGCAGTAAGCTAGGGTATGTTTTTCCTAGATGGTGTAATGGCCACGATCTGGCCACATTGCATGCCTGTCACTAGAATTGCAGTAAGCTAGGGTATGTTTTTCCTAGATGGTGTAATGGCCACGATCTGGCCACATTGCATGCCTGTCACTAGAACTGCAGTAAGCTAGGGTATGTTTTTCCTAGATGGTGTAATAGCCACGATCTGGCCACACTGCATGCCTGTCACTAGAATTGCAGTAAGCTAGGGTATGTTTTTCCTAGATGGTGTAATAGCCACGATCTGGCCACATTGCATGCCTGTCACTAGAATTGCAGTAAGCTAGGGTATGTTTTTCCTAGATGGTGTAATAGCCACGATCTGGCCACATTGCATGCCTGTCACTAGAATTGCAGTAAGCTAGGGTATGTTTTTCCTAGATGGTGTAATAGCCACGATCTGGCCACATTGCATGCCTGTCACTAGAACTGCAGTAAGCTAGGGTATGTTTTTCCTAGATGGTGTAATAGCCACGATCTGGCCACATTGCATGCCTGTCACTAGAACTGCAGTAAGCTAGGGTATGTTTTTCCTAGATGGTGTAATGGCCACGATCTGGCCACATTGCATGCCTGTCACTAGAACTGCAGTAAGCTAGGGTATGTTTTTCCTAGATGGTGTAATAGCCACGATCTGGCCACACTGCATGCCTGTCACTAGAACTGCAGTAAGCTAGGGTATGTTTTTCCTAGATGGTGTAATGGCCACGATCTGGCCACATTGCATGCCTGTCACTAGAATTGCAGTAAGCTAGGGTATGTTTTTCCTAGATGGTGTAATGGCCACGATCTGGCCACATTGCATGCCTGTCACTAGAACTGCAGTAAGCTAGGGTATGTTTTTCCTAGATGGTGTAATAGCCACGATCTGGCCACATTGCATGCCTGTCACTAGAACTGCAGTAAGCTAGGGTATGTTTTTCCTAGATGGTGTAATGGCCACGATCTGGCCACATTGCATGCCTGTCACTAGAACTGCAGTAAGCTAGGGTATGTTTTTCCTAGATGGTGTAATAGCCACGATCTGGCCACACTGCATGCCTGTCACTAGAACTGCAGTAAGCTAGGGTATGTTTTTCCTAGATGGTGTAATGGCCACGATCTGGCCACATTGCATGCCTGTCACTAGAATTGCAGTAAGCTAGGGTATGTTTTTCCTAGATGGTGTAATAGCCACGATCTGGCCACATTGCATGCCTGTCACTAGAACTGCAGTAAGCTAGGGTATGTTTTTCCTAGATGGTGTAATAGCCACGATCTGGCCACATTGCATGCCTGTCACTAGAACTGCAGTAAGCTAGGGTATGTTTTTCCTAGATGGTGTAATAGCCATGATCTGGCCACACTGCATGCCTGTCACTAAAATTGCAGTAAGCTAGGGTATGTTTTTCCTAGATGGTGTAATAGCCACGATCTGGCCACACTGCATGCCTGTCACTAGCATTGCCTATTTCTACCTGCCATCTCCAGTGAGAGCGAGGGAAGGGCAAGAGCTGGACGGAGAAGATAAGTGGTACTGCTATGGATGCAACCATCTCGGTCACGGTTGCTGCGTTCGTCATCAAAGACATCGAAAAGCACTTTCAGCCACAAATGTTTAGAAGCTACGCTGACGATTATTCCAGCGTAGTGAAGTCATCCGTGGTGGATGATTTGCTCCCGCACTTGAATTCCAAAAATATGGGTAGACAGCTTGACAGTGGAATGCAGAAACTAATTAGAGTCTTTTGTTAGATGTCCTTGCAAAGAGAGAGCAACCGAACCTTTCATCTTCCATTTTCAGAGAACTGACGCATACAGGATGACACTGTTGCGATGTCAAGACAGAAGTTGTAACACACGTATTGAGAGAACAGCAGCAGGTCGGTCTTTTCAATACCGCACACGCGAGACTTCTTCCTCGTTGTCCTTTGTAGCCTCTGTATATATATAGCATGTGCGTATTTGCATTGTCTTTCTCCAGCAGACGCTGTGTCACCGCTAAGTAAAGGCAGACTCATAAATTGGTTGTGGGAGGCGCGACTCTGAACTGGACATGGCAAGCCAATTGGCCAGGCCCGGCGAGCCGCAATGGCCGGTGGGGCCCTGCTCCACCCACAGTAACCAGGGAGCCTTATGTTAATTAAAGTTGTTCTTCCCTCTCGCAGCATGCATGTGGTATTTGCCTCTCTCTGAAAGAAGCATCGTCCCAATGCGCAACCCAGACGCTCTACTTAGCAAAGCGCACACATGTGCACTGGCACAGACAACAAACGAGAGCTAGCCGGGCAGGTACAGTTTCATCCACACAACATGCACGACTTCGGGTGAATGCTTCTAGTGACTAAAACTACAATGACTGTTGGGAACGACCACGTAGTTCACGTCGTTCATGTGTCTGTATGGACCAAAGTATCGTCTCAGCAATTTTTCAGAACGTCCGCGACAATGTATTGGGATCCAGACCCATACCTTGTTGCCTGTAGTGTAGGTAACAAAATCTGTTGTAGGTCATACCGTTTTGCATCTAGGTGTTGCTGGTGGCAGATGTGCACGTGGGCAGGCTGCCCCATTTCTTCGGCGTGCTGATTAAATTATTCAGTGCCAGTAAGAATGTAGTCACACCCACGCAGTAGCATAGCGCCCAATGTCGTCGTAATTTTGCGACCATGGATTAAACTGAATTAGACTAGTTTCTTGTTGAGCGTTAATATAAGCGAAGGTTACGTAAGGCAAAATTTGATCCCAGTTTTTATGTGCCGTGTCGGTGGTGTACATGCAGAGCATGTCTGCGAGGTTCTTATTAAGGTGCTCCATTAGTCTGCTCGTCTGGGGGTGATGTGCAGCTGTTTTCCGGTGAGCTGTACAACTCAGTCCGAGAACCAACTCCAAAAGATCTTCTGTGAAGGTAGTTCCTATGGCTGTGATTACTACTTTTGGGGTGCAGTGCCGAAGGGTGACATTTTCTAAGAACTGCGCCGCTTCTGCTAATGTGCTCTGCTACATAGCTTTATTCTTTGTGTAAAGAGACAGTTAATTGGTGGCGACAATAATGCATCTGTTCCCTGCTGTACAAGTTGGGAATCGGCCCAGGAAATCCATTCTAATTTGGGGAGAATGGCTTTGCTGGTGCTGCGAATGTAAAAGACCTGCTGACTTGCCGCGGGACCTTTCGCGTAGTTAGCAGTCGGCACAAGTCCACACGTGATGTTTTGTAGCAGTGGGTAGCTCTGGCCAGTAACACTTGCGTTGCAGTGGGGACAATGTACAGGTGCAACCTAGATGACCAGAGGTCGCTTCATGCTTTCAGAATTTCTTTATGAAGGGATGCAGGCACAATAAAGAAGTATGCGCTGCCAGTTGGAGAAAAATTCGTCATGTAGAGAACATCGTTCCACATGCAAGAAGATAGCAGTCCTGTGGCATAAACTCGTGGCACATCTTTACTTCGTCCTTCTAAGAAATCACTGAGCGGAAGAAGCTTTCGTTCGCCGCAGTCATCAAGAGCGACAGGTTCAACGAGTGACTGCGAGTGGCAGTCGGTGTCAGTATGCCTTTTCCCTGATTCATAAATGATAGTCACTTAACACTCTTGAAGCCTGAGACACCAGTGCACCAAATGACCACACGCTATTTTTCAATGGCCCTGCAAAGCAGCTATTGCCAAATAGAGGTCAACGAAATAGATTGTGAGAAAACTGCCTTCATGACACCCAATGGTCTAAAATTTAAAGGGCCCCTAAACCACCCAGAGGTCGAAATTTAGTTATGGTGTTGCAGTTGTGCACGGGTCTAGAACGAACACATAGCCGTAAGAATTTTTCGAAATGGTGCTGTCATATTGGATGTGTTTGATGATTGAAAGCGGCGCTCGCACTTTCTTTCGCTGCGCTCAGCTTGTCAGTGCATCTCTCCTTTTCACGGAGTGCTCCTCCTCCCCGTGCCAGGAGGAAGGGCAGGGATATCTACTGCAGACAAGCAGGTTCTGGTTGGTGCTGCCATGACGACCAACACGGGGGGACCCAAAAGACCCAATGAGGTGCATGGGATTGTCTTCTTATTTTGTGGTGCGCCCACAGCTGATACGTTTCGCACTGTTGGTCACGACGGCATTCTGAACTTGATGCACATGTTTACCTTGATATGTTAAAAAACACCGGAGGTGGTTTGGGGCCCTTTAAGGTGCTTCCTTTCAGATTATGCTTAGCGCCAGCTACTATTCAGTGTCTAATGGACACCGTGCTAAGAAGCCTGAAGTGGCTAACACGCTTGGTCTATCTAGACAACGTTATTATATTCTCAGCTACATTCGAGGAACACCTAAGCCATACATTTGGCTGGCCTAACGTTAAAGCCATGAAAATTCCTTACACACAGGTGCAACCCCTCAAAGAAGCCATCTTTTTGCTTAGCACTTGTACCTTGTGTGTTTCATAGTTCCTGTGTCCATGTCCCTTAATTCTTCATTTACAGAATACCTGCATTGCCTCAAAGACATTATGGCAAGGGAGACAACTTTAGTATTACGTGCTACATGTTTTACAGTAATAAGCAACAGAAATGTTAAAGCAACGTTAACATCAAAGTGAACAAGACAACAGGTTAACATTTTCAAATGTAAAACAGAAAGCTCAAACAAAACTAGGTCAACAATACATTATCGTAAACACAGTGGGGAATAAAAATCATGATTATCAGATAGAGAAACATATTCTTCCGGTAACAAGTTCCGATCTCGTACAGTGTGCATGAAAAAAGATCTGAATATTTACCTACTTATTCAGTGCACCAAAGCATTTTTGTCTTTGTCTTTTGATGTGCACGGTCAAAATGTGAAGCACTGCTGTTGGTTCACGGCATTTATCACATGCTGGCTCTTCCTCCACTCTCAATAACTAATCGTATTCATAAACGGCAAATCGGAATTGTGCTGGATGTGTGCGCTCCTAATCCAAAGCCGACAAAGAATTATTGTCATGAAATGTTCTTGACGATAACATGTTTCCCATTCACAAAAGGACGTACAGGTTTAATGAGTTGAAGCGTACTGTTCTGTTTCAATTTCTGCCCACGCTGCCATTCCAAGGCCAGCGCCATCCGAATAGCTTGAATACCATCCTGTATTTACCTTTGAAATTTCAAGTCGTTTTGCCGCAACTGACTTGCCCATTCATTTCCAGCAGTACCAATGTGTATTGGGACTCAGCAGAAGTTTCTGGTCTTCACATAGTTGTGACAGGATGTTACCTACTTATATTGAGATTGTTTGTTGAGAGCCTGTGTACATGCTTGGCATTCAGAAGTTTTTATAATGCCATCCAAAATGCATGACACTCGGCAGAGTAAACCAAGGCAAATTCTGGCAGTCTAACTTTACGTTCCCACATACACTTTCAACCACGCTGCTTCCAACATAAGTCAGATCCACTGGCGTAAAATTCTGTGTTAGTATTGTGCGCTTCTTGTACCTCGTGAAAGTCTCTAGTATGTGTTCATGTGGTGTGTCTTCCTTTTTGATCTAGCTGGCCTTTCGCAACAGTAAGTGCTTCAGTACGGACATTACTCTGTGATCTGGTTATGAATGGACTCTGAGGATGCATGTAAGGATGCGTCGTTTTCTTCACTGGTACTTGGATGGTTCTCATTACTCTCCGAGTGCAAGCTAGGAATGAATATAGTCATCCGAGGTGCGAGTGTCTCACATCAGGGATGTTACTGCCCTGATGTCAGCCCAGCAGGCTTCTTCCTGTTCCCAAAGGTCAAGAGAAGCCTGAAGGGTCACCGTTTCAACAGTGTTTGCGCCATCCAGTGGGCTTTCACTGGGTCTCTGAAAGAGGTCATGGCAGCCGACTTTCAGGAGCCTTTTCAGCAAGCGAATTATGTTGGAAGCAGTGTAGCGAACAATTTCAATAATATACACTGACCAGATCAATAAATTTTTTTTTTACCAGACCCATTCTCATTACCTTACGGACAGACTCTGAAGGATCTGTCAGAATTTGCCGTTGTTGGAAGCTTTTGTTACTCTGCCAACTGTTGATATTTAGAAATGGACAACAGAAGAATGACCTTTGCCACCTAATCAGAGAATGCAGTGCTGTGGCAGAACACTGTTACCAGCAGATTGGCCTGGCAGAGTTGTTGCCTTGGAGAGGAAAGCAACCCCTTTTGCAATCCAGCAGACGCTGACAATCGTTTGACAAGAACACTTCCCACCATTGACACTCAAGATATACAGTGTCTGCAAGCCTAATAACAAGTTGAAGCGCTGCTATGCCTCACGCCACCTCAGATCTGAAGGATATTCAAAACAATTTTGATCGTAGTTGTGCTTCTCTTCTGTTCACCAGGCAAATGTCTGCTATTGAAGAGCATAACTTGCTTAAAAAGTACGTGTGTACTATACCTGGTAACAAGTTCTTGTGGCAGCACAGCCAAAGCTATGTGGGCAGAGCTTCTGCACATGTGTTACTACGCCAAGTACGTTTACAGGCAACTGTTAACGGGCACAGGAAAACGAGAAATTGACACCAGAAGGCCAGAAAACTAGAAACAGCAAAAACCGAAAATCCTTCACAGGATAAGCTTCCTTACTTGCAATGCAAGAAGTCTTGAGCATAATGCCTATTTCTTTTCTTTTTATGCTATCTAATTTACAAAAGTTACCATTCCTGGACTACATATGCAGCAGCGTAGTAAAAAGTGTGCTTCAGTTCCATAACCTTCGCTGTGCTGCAACAGAAAGCTGTCGCCAGGTGTAGTTGGTTGATCATTACAGGTAATGGCAGCGCACACTGGGTGAAACGACAGACACGAACACAAAAGGACAGAAGGACTTGTGTCGTCCTTCTGTTTTCGTGTTCGTCGTTTCACCCGGAGTGCGCGAGTTGTCCAGTTGGGACTCATGCAGACAGGTCATCTCTCTCACGTCTTTGCACACTGTCTCAACAACAAGTGGCAACCCTTGGTTTTCTCCACAAGCCAGGCTGACCGTTTCCTACTGGCTAGTTACCCTGTTCACAAGGCTGTGTGCAGCCTCCAGCATTTTTAACGATATCGCGCGAGCGTCGACCGCACGCAGTATCAGCGCCTTACAACGGCGATAATCTGCGAGACCGGCAGTACTACTGCTGCCGTACTACAGCCGGTTTCGCAGATTACCGCCGTTGTAAGGCGCTGATACTGCGTGCTGTCGACTGCTGGAGGCTGTACCGCTTTCAATAAACTAAAGCTAAAACAGCTAGACCGCAGGGATCACCAAATTCATGTCCGAATACTGAAGGCATGACAACAAATGGGGTCAAGCTTTTGGAAATGTTGCGTCATGTCACACCACTGCCGCTTGGAAACATATATCAATCTTGTCACACAGAAAGATGAAAGGCAAAGGAAATTTTCAGGAAATTTCCCCCGTTTCAAGGAAATTTTACGGTTTGTCGTCATGTGCCATTAATCGGAAATAATCGTCGACTGCTGATGGTCGGCAAGTCTTAGACGACACGGCGTCGTACTTACTGACGCAAACTAAAAAAAAAAATAAAGAGGAGGAGTAAATTTGGACAATATTTGAATGTTACTTGCTCTTTTAAGGTGTTTTTTTATCGAGCTCAGTTTCCTTTCTTGTTTGTCAGAACGCGATAGCGAAGCATTCGATCTGAATCAGGCCCCAGCGCGACCAAACGCAACCAAATGATCAGTACGTCGGATCCTGGTAGTTTGCGCGTAGTTCTTCATAAATGGCAGGATATCGATCAACACGCCTCGGAAGCGAGTACAAGTAATGCCAATGCGCGGTGTTCCGACAAAAGGCCCCCCTGACGGCTTTCTTTCGCAAAAGTAGGCGACATGATCGCTTACTGGATCGCGAGCCTACGCACCTGAGTGCCGAGAGCTTGTTTCGGGTACCAGCCCAGTGCCATTTCGAAGCGTCGAAAGGGCTCCAGGGAGCGAACGAGGTACGAGTCGCCGTCGAGGAAGATGCCTCCGTACTTGCGCAGAATGCGCAGCCTCGCGACGTCCGATGCATGGTAGATGGAACTGAGCCGCTTGCCGAATACGTAGCGCGGTCTCTTCACCGTCGCCAGTCGGAGGCCCGGGATTGCGGAGACGAGCGGCCAGTGCGGGCTCGAGCGCGTCGACTCGTCGCACCGGTCGCAGTGCACGACGAGCGATGCGGGCCGCTGCTGTATCCACGCGGCTCGGATGCAAACGGCCTCGACGAGACTCAGCGACGCGTTGCCCAGGCGCACGAAGTGGACGACGTTGGGCACGATTGGGCGCTCGAAACCGGTCACATTGTCGGCGCCCTCGAAGTCCACGATGTCACCAGCCCACCAGTTCCTCGCGGAGCGACTGCCCGTCCGTAGGTAAAGAATGCGCAGAAAGAAGAAAGAAGTGGCGGTTACCACTAAAAGGATTATGCGGTGCGAGTAGCGCATGGAGCATTGCGCTTCGTCTTGGTGCACAAAACTACAACGCCCGTCGCGTCACGCACCCGCGCTGTTTGAAACTCGCTTGAAGCGTCAACTACCGCCACAACCGCGGCCTTCGAAGTCTGTGTGGCTGCATCCGTGTGGAAATTGCATAAAAAAGTTTCTGTTTAATGAGCACCGTTTCTCACATAAGCATCGATAGCCTAATCGTGCATATAAAAATAAAGCTGGTTTAATTCACTCACGAAAACACAGTCAACGTGAGCCATTATGTGGAATGGCGCCTCCGAGATTGGTGATTACAGTTGCCGCGCTGGTCGTGCATGTCCGTGAGAAACTCGTCGATTGCTTCCTTGTGTTTCTAATGCCGCGCTAGGTAATTTTTGTGTGTGCATGGCAGACTCAGTGCTTGCGGAAGCCTTATGCATTGTAATTCTTGCAGAGGGATTGGAATTCCGGGCATGTTCACATCGGATGACGCATCGGATGCATCCAACACCGAATAGCATTATTTTTTTATTTACTTTTACACACTGCAGCCTCAGTGAGGCTATTGCAGGAGTGGGAAGAAAGAAAAAAAACAATAACAGCAAATCAACATTCGTGAACTGGCTTCCAGAAATTCTTTGAGTGCTAAGTGAAAAAAGTTGCAATGTTAAAGGCGTGGTCGCTCCGCGTAGATAAAAGTCTGGAAAACTTAAGATAATTGTCTAGAGTGTCGAGGCGGGGAGAATTGATTAGACTGTAAAGAAATTTCAGGCATTCAACTTGGCGACGCTTCGCAAGTGTGGTGAGACCTTGGAAGAAAATTCGCTGCATTCCTGCAGTTTGGAACCCTCTGAGGAGTAAAATGCCAGTATTCGTCAGTCAACTTTATTTTTTTCTATCGCAAAACCTAGCGAGCTTTTCCGGTATTCCGTTCATGCTTCGCGTAGCAGGATTACGGTCCCTGGAATGCTAGGGACCGTAGCAGGATACCGAGTGTCCATGGCCTCCGAGATTACGCGCCGACGGGTTTCTCTCCGGCCGTCGCATGGAGGAAGGGCCGTCGCAGTCGCCGCGCTCCCCAGTAAAAAAAAAAAAAAAAAAAGAAGTACGGCGCTTCGCGCGCCCGGCTGCCGCGAGAGGTCGCGTTTAGTGAGGATTTTTTAAAGTCACTGGAACGGGAAAAGTACCGCATTCGTTTTCTCTTCGCCGCCGCGCCCTTCGGCGACTTCGCCACATGAAGGGTCCAGCTCGCTCGCCTCGCTAGTGTCTCCCAACCGCCGACGCACGGCACTTTGAAGGGCGATTGTTTTTATAGCCTCAGAAGAGCGTGCAGGAACATTACGACACCCCGTATCGTTTTGACACTTCATCGCAAGCCTGCCGAGGCATCGAAGAATGCCTGGGTGCTGCGCTTTTGGGTGCAGCAACCGGCGGGAAACGGCAAAGCCCTCTTTGCTATTCCCAGCGGGAAAAAGGATGCCAAGCGACGGGCTGTGCAGCTGCACAGAATACGACGGGAAAAATTTGTTCCCACGACTGATACCCGCTTTTGTGAGGCAAGCATTTCATTGAGAATTCGCATATGTTGTTTCGGGGAATGCGTCTCCCCTGTACTAGTGCAGCTTGTTTCGCGTGGTTGCCGCAGAAGGTTCATGCACAATAACGTTGCCGGGTAGCTCTTAATTATGTTTGGCGTAAAACTGACGCCTTTGGGCTCACATATAACGATCATTGCGCCATGAAAACTGACTGCTACAGATTGGTACTGCGTGACGTGACTGTACGACGAACATAAATAAGAGGTGGTACCATGAAAATAATGGCACGCATGTCATGTAAGGCATGATTTACATCACATGCTCATGGTGCACTCGCGGCCGGTTCGCTGGCTTGATATGCACCAAAATCGGAATTGCGAGACGTGACCGCAATGGGGTGGCAAACGCCGGGCGGATTCCAAGGGCTGGCGTCTCGGCCCTCCGAAAACGCACCACGAAAGCGCGGACAATTTAGAGTTGGTACTTTTGGTGTGCCAGCGAACGCTGGTTGTGGTCCAAAGACCGAGTCAGAGCCGAGAGTCGATAACACAAACGAAATATATTCTCAGTTAAGGCAATACAAATATCACAAACACATGCACACTCGGCCGGTGCCAGTTACAGCTTCTCAATATAACTCAGACGGTGTTAACACAACGGGAACTAAACAAACAGATCACACGCTACAAATGCAATCTCATGCATTACAACTATTCAATGACAGTTAAAGTCCTGAATATACAATGGCGTATCGAGTCCACAATTCTTGGACGGTACTTGAATGCTTCTCTTCTAGGAAACACTCACGCCAGCTCCAGCGTTGATCATCGTAGTTCAACCGTCGTCGTAACTTGTCACGGCTCACACGGCGTCGTCATCCGATTCTTCCAGATCGACGATCGACTCACCGCACATCACAAACACGTCTTCTTTGGCTGACGGAGCCACACTCAGCATACCTTCACCATCTCCGGGCCGACTGACTCACTTACTCCTTCACTGACTGACTGACTGGTCGTCGTTTGCACGCTTTTATCCCTTCACCCCGGTTTCTAGACGCGTCGGGACGGGAGGGCTCTTCGGCGTGCAGTACAGCCAAGGCTAAGGATAGTTCGAGATTTCTGTCGCCGGTTCTACTCGCGGCGGCGTCGCTTGGCATTGCATCATGCTTCTCTTCCAGATGTTTCCAGGCTTTGCCGGGCGTTTGATCGGGTTGTCTGCGTCAGGCTCGAGTGGGTGAGGTGTATGCGGCGCGTCGGCGTCTCTTCATACTTTTTTTAAATGCGAATGCATTTCTTAGTCGGTCTATGTCAGGCGTCCGGCGTTGTCTGCGGCGCCCTCTCCCATAGCAACAGCTGCGGGCGCGCGCTCTTATCCTCGCCCCTAGCAACCGGAGCATGTGGTGCGAGAGAGTGTAGGAGAGGGTAGGTGCAGTGCTTCGCCGCTCCTTCTCTCGCCGTTCGCTCTCTCTCCTCCCTGCGCCCCACTCTCCCGTCCGCTCGCGCCTCACTCTCGACCGTTCGCTGGCTGGGCGCCTCTCGAGAACATCCGGAAATGTGTGCTCGAGACGCCGCTGTGAAACGCCGAGCCGAGAACGCTGGCGCCCCACTCTCCCGTCCGCTCGCGCCTCACTCTCGACCGTTCTCTGGCTGGGTGCCTCTCAAGGCGATGGCAGAAGTCGGTGAAGGCGAATGTCTGACGGCAACGGTACCCTCTCTCGGCGCAAGAAATGCATTCGCATTTCGTCATGATTCCCTTCGGGTAGGTGGGGGCATTTTTTTCGTCGTTCGCGCTTCTTGGACGAGCGGCTCGCGCCGTTCTCTCCTGCTGCCGTTTGAAAGCGGCCGCGCGCGCGCTTTATCAACGCGCTCGTTTGTGACAATGACGAACATAAATACCAGGTGGTAACATGAAAATAATGGCACGCATGTCATGTAAGGCATGATTTACATGCCATGCTCATGGTGGACTCGCGGCGGGTACGCTGGCTTGATATACACCAAGATTGGTAGCGCGTGACGTGACTACAATTGTGCCCTTTGTGTCAATCCGGCAGATCCCACGCATTGTGGGAATCAATCTAATACGAAAAAGCCAGCAAAGAGCTGCATATATCGCCTTGTTAGTCTTTGAGGCAGGTGAAGTGATTCATGTCATGACATCTAGTTCACTATATATCACATGTTTGTCATGCATGTAGAATCTGGTATACACTACTCATGACCTGTAATTTATGTTCGTCATGCACCCATGTCATGCCATACCAAATTTGGTATACATCTAGTTAACAAAACGACTGGAAGCGCACCAAGACAGTGTAATCTAAATCATGTCGTACATATGTCATCATTTTCACGTTACCACCTGTCATTCATGTTCGTCATACAGTCACCTCGCGCTATACCAGTTTTGGTGTATACGATATCAAGCCAGCGAACCGGCCGCGAGCGCACCATGAACGTATAATCTAAATCATGCTGTACATGACATGCATGTCATGATTGTCACATTACTACCTGTCACTAACGTTGATCGTCAAACAGAAATATCTCGCCATATTGCCACGCCCACTTCTTGTCCTATTTTGATGTTTTTTGGGTTTGACCAGCAAGGGCGATTATCAACGCTCGACGCTGCCCGCGAAGCAGTGTTCGAGAGACTTCTCGATTGTAGTAAATCGTTTTGTTAAGATTTCGCGCCGCACGCGAATGTTCCAGCTTTATCGAGAGATAACGCCGCCACCAGCGATATCGCTGGAAAGTTCCATAGCACCTGTATAAAAACCGACGCACTTGACCGCTTGTCAGTTGATCGACGGGCGACGCCCTGTTCGCCGCTATCATTGTACAGCGTGTATTGCTGTAGTCCTAGTTCTCATTTTCCGGCCACAAGTTCGGCCAAATAAACAGTTTCATCCTTCAAACGCCGACTGTTGTCTTCGTCGACGTCACGACCACGTGACATCTGGTGGAGGTGCTGCTTCATGATCCGGACGCCACCGCGGAGCGCTGACCCAAGCCCAAGCCGCGAAGAAGACGACTCTAAGGTCAACCCGGAACCTCGAACCAGCCGCCGGCAGAAGGGACTACAACCAGAGTACGGGCTCCTTCCCGAAAACGCCAGGCAGCCGAAGACCGTCACATCTACCGCCGAGACGATGACAGACCCCCTGCCACCTACAACGGTCGTCATGCATCAACCAAGGGAGCCGCCGACATTCCGCGGATCACCATGCGAGGATCCAGAAAGCTGGCTGGAGGCATACGACCGGGTCTCCACGTTCAACAACTGGGACTGCGACGAGAAGCTACGCCATGTCTACTTCGCCCTTGAAGATGGCGCAAGGACCTGGTTCGAGAATCGAGAGTCCACGCTAACATCATGGGACCTCTTCCGCACCGGATTTCTCCACACCTTCACGAGCGTCATCCGGAAAGAAAGGGCTGAAACCCTTCTCGAGACCCGTGCACAGCTCCCCAATGAGAACGTCGGACTGTACACCGAAGAAATGACTCGCCTTTTCCGCCATGCCGATCCAGCCATGTCCGAAGAAAAGAAAGTTCGCTTCCTGATGCGGGGAGTGAAGGAGGAACTCTTCGCCGGACTTGTGCGCAACCCGCCGAAGACGGTCTCGGAATTCCTTTCGGAGGCCACCACAATCGAAAAGGCACTAGAAATCCGCACTAGGCAGTACAACCGCCGCATTCCTACGACGACCTACGGGGAGGTTCAGGCGCTGCAGTCTGATGACCTGCGTGACACCATCAGAGCGATTGTGCGGGAGGAGCTGCGCAAACTGTTACCTTCGCCGCAGCATCAAGTGGATTCAATCGCCGACGTTGTCCGCGAGGAAGTCCGGCAATCGCTTGGAATTCCCGAAGCACCGCAGGCTCAGCCGGAAGCCATGAGCTATGCTGCTGCAGCCCGACGCAACGCCCCCCCTCCTCGCCCACGTCAAGACGCCGCGCCGCCGCAGCAGTTCCGCCGCCAGGCACCGCCGTCACCACCACCGACGCCATGCCGCCCGCCGACAGGACAACGCTGCGCCTCCCGAAAGACCGACGTTTGGCGTGCCCCTGACAACCGACCGCTCTGCTATCACTGCGGGGAAGCCGGCCACACATACCGCCGATGCCAGTATCGACAGATGGGGCTACGCGGATTCGCCGTCAACGCGCCGCGCCCGCAGCCAGGCGAACGGCCTCGCGACATCGACGACTACCTCACCGGAACACAGTGGGAAGAACGACGACCTTCCCGCTCGCCGTCGCCCGGCCGCTACATGTCACCGCACCGCCGGCAGTACACTGGCCCAAACCGGGGCCGGTCGCCTAGCCCGTATCCGGGAAACTAAGGGCAGCAACCGATGGAGGTGCGGTTGCTGTACGACGAACTGCCGAAGATCCTCCGCGGCCGCCGAAGACGACAACGCGACGAGACCTTCAGAACACGACGCAAACCGGACGGAGCCCTCACGACGAAACTTCGCGGCCCGAAGAAAACCTGACGACGCAACGTCGAAACAGCGGGACAAATCGACGAAGCCGTGATCCGACGCCACGACCTAACCGCAACGCAAGACGACGAACAAGCGACCTCGATGTCCTTATCGACGGCCACAGCGTCACAGCTCTCGTCGACACCGGAGCCGACTATTCCGTCGTCAGTGGGCCATTCGCCACCAAGCTGAAGAAAGTAAAGACCGCTTGGAGTGGACCAGAAATCCGGACAGCTGGAGGCCACCTGATAACGCCGATTGGTGTCTGCACGGCGAGAGTCACCATCAATAACCGCACTTATCCTGCGAGCTTTGTAATCCTACAAAACTGCTCCAGGGATGTGATACTCGGAATGGACTTCCTAAGTGACCACGGCGCCGTTATCGACCTGAGGTCTGAGTCGATAACACTAACCTCAGACAAAGCGCTCCCGCCCCACGCGACGCCAGGGAACCATGCACTGAATGTGATAGAAGAGCAGGTGACCGTTCCGCCACGCTCCAGCGTCATTATTTCCGTCGGCACCGAAAAACCTGCGGACCTTGAATGCGTAATCGACGGCGATCAGCAACTACTCCTGAATCGTCAAATTTGCGTCGCAAGAGGTATCGCCGAGCTGCATGACGGTAAAGCAAAGGTACTGCTGACAAACTTCAGCCACGAATATAGGCACCTCAACATGGGTACGACGGTTGCCTACATCGACGAATGTGTAGCCGCCAGCGATGCTTTCGCCCTCTTCGATGCTGTCGAACCTGCTTCGACGAATAGAGGTCCCGAACGGGATTTTGACGTCAACCCGAGCCTTCCGAAGGTCAAGCAAGATAAGCTCAAAACCCTGCTCCTGCAATACAAGGACTGTTTCTCGTCGTCATCGCGGGTCCGACAAACGCCCCTTGCTAAGCACCGCATTATAACAGAAGAAAATGCTCGACCACTCCGTCAGACTCCCTACCGGGTTTCGACGCGGGAACGGGAGGCCGTGAAGAAACAGGTCGACGAAATGCTATGCGACGACATCATCCAGCCGTCGAAGAGTCCGTGGGCATCCCCCGTGGTGCTAGTGAAGAAGAAGGATGGGACTCTTCGTTTTTGCGTCGATTATCGTCGCCTGAACAAAGTCACGAAGAAGGACGTGTATCCCCTTCCCCGGATAGACGACACCCTGGATCGATTACACAACGCAAAGTACTTTTCGTCGATGGACCTCAAGACCGGTTACTGGCAAATAGAAGTCGACGAGAGAGACCGAGAAAAGACTGCCTTTATAACGCCAGACGGCCTGTTTGAGTTCAAGGTCATGCCTTTTGGTCTTTGCTCGGCACCTGCGACTTTTCAACGGGTTATGGATACAGTACTGGCCGGCTTGAAGTGGCAGACGTGCCTCGTGTACTTGGACGACGTCGTAGTGTTTTCCTCAAACTTCGACGAACACCTTCGGCGCCTTGAAGCTGTACTTCAAGCAATCAAGACCTCCGGACTCACTTTGAAGCCTGAAAAGTGCCGCTTCGCGTACGAGGAGCTCTTGTTCTTGGGTCATGTGATCAGCAAGGATGGTGTTCGCCCGGACCCGCGGAAAACAGCTGCCATCGCTGACTTCCCGACGCCCACCGACAAGAAGGCCGTACGCCGTTTTCTCGGCTTGTGCGCCTATTACAGACGTTTCGTCAAGGAATTTTCACGGATCGCCGAGCCACTGACGCAACTCACGAAGGCCGACGTCGAATTCAGGTGGGAAACGTCGCAAGTTCAGGCATTTCAAGAATTGAAACGACGCCTGCAGACGCCTCCGATACTTGCGCATTTCGACGAGCACGCCGATACGGAAATCCACACCGACGCAAGCAGCGTAGGACTCGGCGCCGTCCTTGTGCAGAAGACCGACGGATTGGAAAGGGTCATCAGTTATGCTAGCCGGTCGCTATCAAAGGCAGAAATCAACTATTCCACAACAGAAAAGGAGTGTCTGGCCATCATCTGGGCTACATCGAAGTTTCGCCCCTACATCTACGGCCGGCCCTTCAAAGTTGTGAGCGACCACCACGCCTTGTGTTGGCTAGCCAACTTGAAGGACCCTTCAGGTCGCCTCGCACGGTGGAGCCTAAGACTCCAAGAATTCGACATTACCGTCGTTTACAAGTCCGGAAGAAAACACTCCGACGCCGACTGCTTGTCTCGTGCCCCCGTCGACGCACCGCCGCAGGACGACCACGATGATGACTGCTTCTTGGGAACCATAAGTGCCGACGACTTCGCTGAACGACAGCAAGCCGACCCGGAACTCAGGGGCCTTGTGGAATACCTCAAGGGCAGGACCGCCGTTGTTCCAAAAGCATTCAGGAGGGGATTGGCGTCATTTCTCTTGAAAAACGACGTCCTCGTAAAGAAGAACTTCTCTCCGGCCCGGGCCGACTACCTCATCGTTGTACCTTCGGCACTGCGACCAGAGGTTCTGCAGGCCCTGCACGACGACCCGACGGCTGGCCACCTCGGCTTTTCCCGCACGCTCGCGAGGATACAGGAAAAATACTACTGGCCACGCCTTCCTGCCGACGTCGCCCACTACGTTAAGACTTTCCGAGATTGCCAGCGACGGAAGACACCGTCGACTAGGCCAGCGGGACTTCTGCAGCCAATCGAACCACCTCACCGGCCGTTCCAGCAAATCGGGATGGACCTACTGGGGCCGTTCCCGACGTCGACTTCCGGCAACAAGTGGATCGTCGTAGCAACTGACTACCTCACCCGCTACGCCGAGACAAAGGCCTTGCCCAAAGGCAGTGCCGCCGAGGTAGCCAAGTTCTTCGTGGAGAACATCATCTTGCGTCATGGCGCCCCAGAGGTCCTCATCACAGACAGAGGTACCGCCTTTACTGCGGACCTAACTCAGGCGATCTTAAAATACAGCGAGACGAGCCACCGCCGCACCACCGCCTACCACCCGCAGACCAATGGCCTCACCGAGCGTCTAAATAAGACCATCGCCGACATGCTGGCCATGTACGTCGACGTTGGGCACAAGACGTGGGACGCCGTCCTTCCGTACGTGACCTTCGCTTACAACACGACCGTCCAAGAAACGACGCAGATGACGCCGTACAAGTTGGTTTACGGAAGGAGCCCGGCGACGACACTGGACGCCATGCTACCGAATGTCACCGACGAAGAAAACCTCGACGCCGCCGCTTACTTACAACGTGCCGAGGAAGCTCGACAGCTCGCCCGCCTGCGCATCAAGACCCAGCAGCACACCGATAGCCGTCGCTACAATCTGCGACGACGCTTCGTGGAATACCAGCCCGGCGACCGCGTCTGGGTCTGGACGCCGATACGCCGACGTGGCCTTAGCGAAAAACTCCTTCGGCGATACTTCGGACCCTACAAGGTTCTTTGACGTCTCGGCGCTCTTGACTACGAGGTCATCCCGGACGGCATTACGAACTCCCAGCGACGCCGCGCACGGCCTGAAGTCGTCCATGTCGTGCGTCTTAAGCCGTTTTTTGCACGTTAGCGAACCTGGGGACTCTACTTTTACCTTTGTTATTGTAATTTATTTATGTATGCACATGTGTTTTTTTTCTCTTCTTTGTTCTTTCGCAAGCATCGGGACGATGCTTTTTCAGAGGGGGGCAATGCCACGCCCACTTCTTGTCCTATTTTGATGTTTTTTCGGTTTGACCAGCAAGGGCGATTATCAACGCTCGACGCTGCCCGCGAAGCAGTGTTCGAGAGACTTCTCGATTGTAGTAAATCGTTTTGTTAAGATTTCGCGCCGCACGCGAATGTTCCAGCTTTATCGAGAGATAACGCCGCCACCAGCGATATCGCTGGAAAGTTCCATAGCACCTGTATAAAAACCGACGCACTTGACCGCTTGTCAGTTGATCGACGGACGACGCCCTGTTCGCCGCTATCATTGTACAGCGTGTATTGCTGTAGTCCTAGTTCTCATTTTCCGGCCACAAGTTCGGCCAAATAAACAGTTTCATCCTGCAAACGCCGACTGTTGTCTTCGTCGACGTCACGACCACGTGACAATATCAATTTTGGTAGATATGCATTTCACTAAACGAACGCGAGCGCCCCGAGATCATGTCATGCAAATCATGTTTTACATGGCATGCCTGCCATGATTTGCATTTTATGACCAGTAACTTATGTTCGTCATGCAGTCTTGTCACGCTATACCAATTTTGGTGTGTATCAAGCTAGCAAAGCGGCCGCGAGCGCACCATGAGCGTTGCATGTAAATGATGTCGTACATGGCGTGCATATCATTATTTTCATGTTACCACCTGTAATTTGTATTCAACATACAGTCATGTTATGCCATACCAAATTTGGTATACATCCCATTAACGAAACGGCCAGGAGAGCACATAGTCGTGGGCGGCTAGACAGACAGACAGACAGACAGACAGACAGACAGACAGATAGATAGATAGATAGATAGATAGATAGATAGATAGATAGATAGATAGATAGATAGATAGATAGATAGATAGATAGATACGTTCAAAGTCGCAGCAGTTCGCTAAGAAATGCTTCGCATTTAATAAATGCCGACAGCCCAGCGCGTAAGTGCCGCGCAGTTCGCATTTTTTTTATTGCATTTGTCCGCATACGTACGCGTGTAGGCAAGTGAAAACTGCCGCTATTTCTTTCCTAATCAGTTAAGAACAATGGTATGCTTCATTCGGGGCTGCGAAGGCGCACGCAATGCGTAAAACATGCGTTACTCCACGTGAAATCAACACCGCGCCGCGGCAGCTTCGGCCGCGCTGGACCAAATATGGCGGCGGGCAGGACGGTCGCGGTACATTTCCCGTTCCAGTGCTTTTAGGATTTTTGACAGCATGGAGCAAGGCAGGAAGGAAGCGTTTTTCGAGAGCTCCTGAACGACAGCGGCAGATAAGTGTATTTGCATGATTCGAGCTTGCCTCTGCCTGTAGCTTTATGAGTATATAAGGCTCTAGCGTAAAGCTTGATTGGGTTTATTACGTTGTACGCTTTTTTGTAGTACTTTGTACTGTGCTTTTTTTTCCTGCCACTGGGTGGCTGAGTTCTGCGCGTAGACCGACCAAGTGCGTGCACAGGTGCTTTGAAGTGTAGTGTAGTTATTGATTCTTGTGGTTCTTTTTGGCTTAGGGCAGTGTATTTTAGACGCCGTGATTATTTGTTGTGACAGTTTTCTAACGCGTGGGCATCGGTGAACTGATCTAGCCATGGTCGAAAAGACCGTAAAGTGTGCAGGGTGCGGGGTAGGTTGGAAGATGGAAGTTTGTGCGGATGAGAAAGCAGAAGAAGCTGACGCCAAATGTAGACACTGCGAGTTCGAGGAGAAAATGGAAAACATGATGGCGGTCCAGAGTGGGCTCATGGCGAAAATCGCAGAGCTGGAGAATGCATTGGCGACAGAGCGAGAGAAAACGACGGTCATGGGAGAAAGGCTCAGGTCAGCAGAGGAGGGCCTATGGAAGGTCGTCAAAGTGAACAAAGAAGACGCAGGCGACGGCGGAGGGAACAACAGGCATGACAAAGGCAGATGCAGTGGCCACAGGGCTCAGCTTCCGGTAAGTAGTTTTGAGGGAGGGAGGGGACGAAGCAGCAGCCGTTACTCACGCTTGTCACCTAGTCAGCAGCCAGGTGCAGGTTTCAGAAGGAATGTCTGAGCAGGTCATTATCGCCGGTGACTCAAATTGAGTCCGATGCGCAGAGGCACTAAAGGAGAGGTTGAAAGGCGATAAGAGAGTTTCGATAGGGACGTTCCCAGGACATACGCTTGGGTCAGTCATGAGGCAAGCGAGTGGTAAACTCGCAGCAAAGCTAACAGACGTAACCTCGTGGTAACTGCGGGGGGGGGGGGGGGGGGGCTAAATGACGTCTTTATACAAAGAATTGTCAGGACTAGCGACGACCTTGGTGAAAGGGGTCGATGACATGCGCGCCGTGTCCCCCCACGTGCAAATTGTAGTATGCACAGTACCGGAAGTACCAGTGCGCAACGGCAACATGCAAACAGCGGTTGTCGACGCAAACAAAGAGATATGGCGAATTAGTCGAGAGAAGGGTTTCGAGGTAGTGGATACAAACAGAGAGGTGCACAGGTGGGGTGGTTTCCAAAGGGACAGAATTCACTTCGATGAGAGGCTTGGTCATGAGGTGGGCGGGCGGCTGGCAGGACGCGCAGTAGCTTTTTTGGGGGGCACGCGGGCCCATCGGAGTCCGGGGTAGCTAGTAACAGGGAAGACAACCAGGAGGACGCTTTGACAGGTAGTATTGCGAAACATCAGAAGAAACGTTAAAGAAAGAGGGAAAAGGCGCGTGTTGAAATTAGTTACATAAAGATGCAGGGTGGCAGAAAAAAGGCAAAATAGTTAGAGATTGAGGAGCAGTTAAACAAAGAACAGATAGGCGTTTATGCGGTTACAGAAACACACCTCAGAGACTTGGAAGAGCCACCACATATTGAAAATTATGTTTGCGAAGGGTGCAACATGATCATATCAGAAAGGAAAGGTGGGGTGTAGGAATGCTAATTCACCGCGGCGCCAAATGGGTTAGAGTGAAACAGACATGTTCAGAACATCTCTGGGTTTTCGGCACAGTAGATGGAAAAGAAAACGTGGCTAGGGGTTGCCTACTTGTGGACAGGGAATAACGGCAGAGAAAAGAATCAGGAGATAGTGGATTGCATGAGTGCAGATATTCAGGAATTCGGTAATGGGGCCGAAATCACCCTTCTATGGGACATGAATACCCACATACACGACCTTGACGGATATTCAGACACCAATGGGAAGTTATTACTAGATCTCTGCGAGCAACATAGTCTGGAGATAGTTAACACGAGGCCTAAATGGGACGGCCACATCACGTGGGAAATCGGAAACAAGCAATCAAGTATTGATTATTGTCTCATGACTGAAGGAATTTACCATAAACTTAGAGAAATGAGAATGGACGATGAAGGGATTAAAAGCATGAGTAGTGATCATAAACGAAGAACATTACAAGTGAGATATAAAAACTGGAAATAATAGCATAGAATGAAAGTCTGGCAGCTCGTATTTAAATGACAAACAAATAATAAATATAGCCGCAAGAGTCGAGGAAGAACTAGGGGAAATACCAGGCAAGGACTGGGAATATCGAGCGCTGTTACATGTAATGACGAAACAAATAAGGAAAGAGAAGGAAACTATTTGCTGGAAAGGAAAGCGAAAACCAAAAAGTTGGTGGAACAAGGAAATCCGGGAAGCGATCGAGAAGCGACGTGTAGCATCACGGGAGCATAGACAGGCAAAAAAGAAGAAACGGACGCAGAGCGAAATCAACAAATTATGGGCAGAAAATTGATCCCTACGTCATAGGAGTCGGTATAACACGAAAGTGAAACGTGTCCTTGCAGTAGTTGAATGTTTATTACCCATTGTTATACTATAGCTTGCACAATGTCTATTGGTGTATGGCAGTTACAGCACCGCTTGGACGCAATCCAGTTCACGCCTGGTGGCACATCTCCGTCCCGACGACCAACGCCCATGAACAAGAATAAACCTTTGCGGTAGTTGTAGTAGTTAACATACACCTGGACAAAGCATGTGGTGAATTCCGTGCAAAGACGGCTTCAACATGCACATAACAAGCACTAACTCGACATGCACTCTTTCAAAGCGTCGTCACTTCAGGAGAGAAACGGCAAGGAGTGCGCTCTCTAGTAGTCGGTGCCAGTGCACTCAAGCTGTAGGCGGCGGAGAAATACCGTTAGCAATAGAACGCTTAACTGGGCAAGTTGGTGTGATTCCATCTTGAATGAACAAACAGCGCGAAAGAACGAGGACGAACAGCGCCGTTGTCGGGAGCAAACACAAGAAACGACAGACAACGGCGTTGTTCGTCCGCGTTCTTTCGCGCTCTTTATTCATTCAAGGTGGAAACACCGCTAGTCGATTTGGAAGCGGCCGCATACGCTGGCGAGGAGAGGTCTCGAATCGCGTAACTGCGTCGTCACCGAATCGAATCACTGTGGACGCCGCATTTAACCGACCATAGAGTTTTCTGCAATACTGCAGCGAAAGCCTCTGCCGCGCTGAGACTATACCGAAACGCTCGCAGTCGCTGCTCGTTAGCGTCATGATGCATTACTCGTGGCCTCCGAATTTGACTCCGGCAAGGAGCCGTTGCTACTCTCCGTTTCACACATCAGGTACAATGCTGTGGAGGCGAGTAGTTCGGTCAGCAAAATGTGCACGCTCGTGCGAGCCGAGCGCGTGAGGCGTCGCAACGGGCTGCAAGTGAAACACAAAAAAACAAAACAAAAAAAAACAGAGACACTAAGCGACCCCCAACAAGCCACAAAGCATCTTCATTTTTTACGTATCCTAAAAACGAATAGAAATCACATTACGGGCGGTAACATCATAGAACTATTCATTGGTGCGAACGCATGTAGTGCAATAATCATCGCTAGCCTCCGCACCGTCGCATGAGGCCCGTGTACTTAGATATAGGTGCACGTTAAAGAATCCAGCGCTTGTCCTGTGCAGTATTTGTAGGGTCCCTATACCTGGCGACAACTTTCTGTGGCAGCACAGCCAAGGGTACGCAACCGAACCACGCACTTTTTTGCTCCGCTTCTGTATGTAGTTCGCGAACGCTAGCTTTTGTAGAATACGTAGCATAAAAGAAAACATAAAAAGAAAAGAAATAGGTATTACGTTCAAGATTGCTTGCGTTGAAAGTAAGAATGATAATCCCGTAAAGGATTTGTAATTTTTCTCTTTCGAGTTTTCAGGTTTTCTGGAGTCCGTTTCACGTTTTTCGTCCCCACTAAACAACGATGGCGTCGCTCGGCTGCAACAGGTGCACATCGAAGCTTGCAAGTGAGCGTAAGCGCGTGTTCGTTGATCTGTGTTCATCTACCAGAAGGAAACGAAGACGGCGGTGCGTTGTGAATTATTATGTTGATTTGCCCATACTATCGCCGAGAAAGAAGTGTGTAAGTGATGCCACCATCGCAAGTGGTTCTGTCATCGCGATAGCTTCCTTGATAGTGACGCCGGTGACCTGCAAGTCTTCAGCAAGAAGAGCCGCTTGAAAACGAAACTGCGATTGCAAACAGTACGTAAAATACGTGGCCCATTTCATAAAGTGCGTTGCATACATGGTCGGTATTTCGGTTGCCTACTATTACTGATACAGTCGCGCCGAAGATTGCGTCTAACACCGTGCCAGTCGGCGTCTACGGCGGGAGGTATTTTGGCGTTTTGAATGAGAGCGATTTACGGTGACAAAATCACCCATGCACAGCTTTGCCTCGGCAACAGACGCGTTCATGTCTATTGTGCGATTGACAGCGTGATTTTCAATTTGCAAAAAAAAAAAAAAGCATTCTTGACCACGGGAGCAAGGTACGCTTTTCACCCGTTTGCATAATCGCACACGTGAGACGCCCGCTCCTGACTGGTCGTGGCCAAGATATCTGCTGCCTTTCGATGCCTTCGTGTCCCCTGACAAAATAACGTGAGCGTATCCAGAAAGTTATAGCGTCTCCAAATGCAGGAAAACGACGATGTCGACCCTGTGTGCACCGAAATTCAGAAAATGGCTCGTTACCTTTGCGTAGGATTTCCAATTGCGCAGTTACTGCTGGGCCGTGGTTTTTTTTTCTGAAAAGTAAAACCGACCGCTTTAATAAAGCTGATTTCTGCGTTCCTTCGCAATACAAAATATTCTATCGCTTTAACGAAAAATAAATATAATCAATACTAAATGTTGCTCGCTTTGCACGTGGACTTGAACCGCTAGCACATTAGCGTTATATAATTTGATTTGCAGAAGAGCTCAGCAACGATTCCAGGTATTTGGGCTGCATGCTTAAGTATATCAAGTCATGTGGTTGATTTCGACTACATCTGTGAATAAACTATCTGCATAAATTCCCAAATAACATCATGAGCCATGAATACTCGTACGGAAACGCACATGTTGTATGCGCTCGCGAAACCAAAACCGAAATCGCCCGCGAACGGACTACTTGGCGTAGTAACACATGTGCAGAAGCTCCGCCCACGTAGCTTCGGCTGTGCTGCCACAGAAAGTTGTCGCCAGGTATAGTATTTCTTCTTCTGTCTCTCGTTTTTTTCGCCCTGTAAATTTACTATGAACGCTTACCAACTAGACCGGCTTAGCACTCTTTTGAAAGAACCCCAGGTGGTCGACATTTCCGGAGCCCTCCTGTACGGCGTCTCTCATAATCATATGGTGGTTTTGGGACGTTAAACCCCAGATATTATTATTATTATTATTATTATTATTTTTGCGGCAGTATCTTGTATCTGTATCTCCGATACTTTTTGCCTGAGTATCTTGTATCGTATCGCGATACAATTTCAAAGTATCTTTGCCCAGCCCTGTATATATGCAATCTAATCTTTTTTTATGCCCCGTCAATATTTCTCGTGTTGTCTTATTTTACTCCTCCGCTTTTGTGTTCATTTCTCTTTGTCTACGTGTTTTTTCTCTTTTTATTTCTGAAGACTGTCTGTATTGTATTGTTGATTTTTATTGTTTTTTTTTTTGCGTGCGCCAGCACAAAGACCTTACGGTTGTTCCTGGGCACGTTAAATAAATCATTGATTGATTGATTGATTATTATTACTATTATTATTATTATTATTATTATTATTATTATTATTATTATTATTATTATTATTATTATTATTATTATTATTATTATTATTATTAGTATTATTATCTACACCGTCGCACCTGATGTATAAAACATAGTATAGTGCTGCTCAGGCCGTTCCATTTGCACGGGGAGGGCGTAATCAGAGAAAGCGGTGTGACAGCCAGAAGAGCGTCGGTCATTGGACGCTGGGCTTCCTTACTTAGCGTGGGCCGCGGTGCAAGATACAGACACTTTGTGTTTGCATCTTACACAGTGGCTTGGGCTAAGGTCGCCATCCCGCGGAATGTTAAAGACATGACAGAAAGATCACACCACGGACGGGCTAGAAACGCGACAGAAAACGCCGCGACGCGCGCCGTGTCTGCCCTCTAGCCTGGCCGTGATTTCCCAAGGTTTGAGCGGGCAACGCGGTGTGACAGGCAGGCGAGCGTCGCAGACCTATTTTTAAATATGAATGGATGCTATAAGTAAGGCTTGGGCTAAAGCCGCGACCTCGCGGTGTAAGACATTGACAAGATTACACTGGTTTTGGAAACGCGCCGAATGGGACGGCGTAGCAACGGTGCATTGCCGGAGCTAATCGCGGAGGCCATGCATTACTTCACTCTACCGCTCCAGATGGCGACACCACCCCGCGAACAAAGAGCATTGTGAGAGGAAAGTGTGAGAGATAAAAGGCGCAATCGGAGAGCCTACTATGTTTGACCGTGGCGCAGATGTTAGACCATCTGTCACCTATCATCGCGGATCCAGAGGTCGTGGGTTCGACTCAGGTTTACGAAACTTGTCTTCTAGTTTCTTCCCTTGCCATCTGATCGTGTGCATTTTTCTAACGTATTTCCGCGATGGAAATATGTCAGGAAAGTCTTGGTGGACCCTGGCATAAAACACATTCGTGTTAATAATAATAATAATAATAATAATAATAATAATAATAATA
Source organism: Rhipicephalus sanguineus (assembly GCF_013339695.2). Taxonomy (NCBI): domain Eukaryota; kingdom Metazoa; phylum Arthropoda; class Arachnida; order Ixodida; family Ixodidae; genus Rhipicephalus; species Rhipicephalus sanguineus. The sequence goes on along the minus strand of NC_051177.1, from coordinate 218,133,276 downwards.
ATAATAATAATAATAATAATAATAATAATAATAATAATAATAATAATAATAATCAATCAATCAATCAATCAATCAATCAATCAATCAATCATTTATTTAACGTGCCCAGGAACAACCGTGAGGTCTTTGTGCAGGCGCACGCAAAAAAAAACAATAAAAATCAACAATACAATACAGACAGTCTTCAGAAATAAAAAGAGCAAAAACACGTAGACAAAGAGAAATGAACACAAAAGCGGAGGAGTAAAATAAGACAATATGAGAAATATTGAAGGAAAATAAAAAATTAGATTGCACATATACAACTATGCGGAAAGACGGAGAAGGGAAGACTTTGTACATTGTGCCATACTATGTCAAAACAGTGCAAAGCTCGGATAAAAACAATGATTGTGGACTATGAAAAACGTCAAGATCAAGAAAATTAATATTATAAAGACTTTGTATTCTGTGAACGGTAGAGTGTTGGAAGAAGCAGGCGGGTACATGAAACGGTCTGTTCTCTCTGGTTAACTTACGCGGAATTCGAAAATTAACACAATTGAGAAGTACAGGGCAGGATATGATACCGTGGACTAGCTTGTAGAGAAATAAGAGATCAGAACGATCTCGTCGGCAGTGAAGTGATGGCAGTGATAATGATTCAGCAGTATTTGAACGAGATCCAGAGTCATTTTTAGCAAAGCGATGGTTATATATGCTGAGGAATTTTTTCTGGACTCGTTCAATGGTGTTACCGCTGGATTGAGCAATGCCATTCCATATCACGGACGCATACTCAAGTTGCGGAAGACATATTGCCGTGTACAATTTGTGTAGGGCCATGGAAGACCTGAATTCTCGAGATATTCTACAAACATATCCGAGAGAACGAAGGCCCCGCATAGCAGCACGCTTAACGTGAGAAGAAAAGTTTAACGCGCTGTCAACAACAACACCAAGATCACTGATTTCATAAACCTTGCATAGCGGCACAGAATTGACAAAGTATTGAAATGACACGCTAGATGTTTTGCGAGTGATAGACATGAATTTTGTCTTTGAGGTATTTAGAGAAAGGTTATTGCCGTTGCACCATTCGGAAAAAGAACACAAATCTGACTGCAGCAAGCGACAGTCGTTAACTGAATGAATTTCCTTAAATATCTTGATGTCATCGGCATACAAGAGGAAAGAAGAATTACGAATGGCAAAAGAAACATCATTAACGTAAATTAAAAATAGGAGTGGGCCTAATACCGACCCTTGAGGGACCCCACTAGTCACTTTATACAAAGAAGAGGTTTGGCCATTTACGGCAACATAACAAGATCTATTGAGCAGATAGCTGTGCAAGAGATTCACAATCGACAAGTCAACGTCAAAGATCGCAAGTTTAACCATAATGTGTGTGGCTGACTACGTCAAAAGCCTTGCTCAGGTCACAGTAGATTACGTCAACCTGTCCTCTCTGAGAAATAGGTGTGGAGATCTGCGTCATGAAACTAGCAAGATTTGTGGTAGTTGAGCGGCCAGCAAGGAAACCATGTTGATTTGGAATCAATGAGTTTTTCACACTAAAAGACAATATTTTGTGAAGAGCCAGTTCGAAGATCTTTGATGTGGCACATAGTAGAGAAATCGGTCGATAATTAGAAACATCTGTCTTAGAGCCCGACTTAAATACTGGGAAAACTCGAGCAGTTTTCCACATGCTAGGAAATGTGGAAGTGTCCAGGCAGTTATTAAATATCGTAGTCAGTACTGGGACAAATATAGTACCATATGCTTTTAGTATGGCGGAGGGGATGCCATCTGGGCCACATGATAAGGATGGTTTTAAGCGCTTAATGCATTCGCTGATAAGATTTTCATCCAGCGACAAAGCACTGGATGAGCTAACTGCCTTGGGCTGTTGTCTGATATCAGTGCTGGAGTCTGAGGCCTTATAAACGGATGAGAAATGTGTGGCAAAACAGTCAGCGACGGCATGCACTTCTACCCCATTTGAGTCTAGTAGTCTGAAGGACTCTCCGCTTTTGCTAGACCGTTTACGTACATACTTCCAAAACTCAGCCGGCCTGTCAGAGGCGCTTTTTTCTAAGAATTCAATGTACGAACTATGATCCCGTTTATATAGGCGTTTAGAGAGAGTTCGAAAAAAGCTGAACTCTTCCTTCCACTCGCTGGATGGAGAACATTTAGATTTCCTGTGTGCGTGATCTTTATGCTTCAGTGCACTGATAAGTTCAGATGAGAACCAGTGGGGATATTTACGTTGGTGAGGTGTATACTGGGGAATAAAATTAAGCATGCTGCTCAGTACAAGCTCCGTAAACCGATCAACCTGGTCATCAACATTAGGTTTGTCAGTAACCTGTGACCACTCAATGGTGGACAAGTGATGATAGAGGCCCGTGTAATCACCTCGCTTGAACGCAAATCTTGGAGATTTGTTTACGTAACTGCTGTAGCTCGTTGTTTCGGCTGATGCAGATAATCTTACGTTAAGTGGTGGGTGGAATTTGTCCGGACGTACAAGAGAGATGTTGGAGCGGGAAACTTCAAGGGGTTGATCGTTTGACACACACAGGTCTAAGACGTTGCCACTGGAATTGACGACTGAATTATGTTGCACTAGGGAATTAAACGCCAGAAAGTCCAAGAGCAGGCTGCACTTTTTCTCTGTGAAATGATTGTAATGAGAAAAGGTAAGCGTACTCCAGTCAATTCCAGGTGCATTGAAATCCCCAAGAACAATAATTCTGTGCCCACAATGAGAAGAAATCACAAGTTCAATAGAAGACATGACATCGTGAAACGAGGCAGGGGAAATGCTGGGCGGTAAATAGAAGCATCCAATCAACAATTTTTCACGGCGCTCAAGGTTGATTTCTAGCCAGATCGATTCTTCGATAGTTTCTAGGTCTTTCCGTCTAACGGATTTCAGTGAATTGTCAATGGCAATCAGCACGCCACCGCCTTTCTGTTTGGTTTCACTGAAATCTCGGTCACGGCGGAAGGTGGTGTAGGTCGGGGGAAAAAAGTCCGATGAGGGAATTTCAGTGCCGAGCCAGGTTTCAGAAATAGCGATAATAGGAAAAGAAGACGAAAGAACATTAGAGAAAAACTCGAGTGTCTTGGTACGCAGACCCCGAGCATTTTGTAGAGTATGTCTACGTTACACGGCACTTTCGATTCCAGGCACTAGCTCAGAGGGATGAAGCATGTCATTGCGCAGCTCCCCACGAAATGGCTTGAAGAGGCATCCGAGGGGCCACATCGAAGGGTCATTCAGGCGTCGTAGCGTGTCCTCGTCAACTTCGATATAGAATGAAGAATATGACTGGAATGTTGTTTGAAGTCGCCGGCAGGAAATGGGAGACATATCGAATGAAGCAATATGTTTTTTGATGTTAGCAGCAGTGGTGTCCGGGCTCAGCTTCGTAACAAAAATGGCCTTTGGCCGTTGTGGCCGTTGTGGCCGCTGAGCTACAGATATAGTGGATGTCTTCAATGCTCCAAACGAGGCGGGTTTCTTCTTTCTTACACCCTCAGATACCGCTGCAGAAGAGGCTGTCGCAGGCATCACACTGACACGCTCGGACGTGTCTACGTCACCTGGCGGCGAATTCGAAGATGAAAGAATTTTGGACAGAGGTTGTTCAGAGTACGCAGGTTGTTTGGAGGTCACAGATCGGCCAACGGTCACCTGCTCTGGAGGGATCACAGGTGCCTTCACTGACACGGCGGCCGTGCGGCGCGTCAGCTCCTCACGCAGGAAGCGGACCTCTGCACGAAGGGAGGCGACCACACGGGCTTGTTGTTCAACACCGCGGGAATGATCCTTACGGAGGCGCTCGTTTTCTTCGCGTAGTTGGGATACCTCGTCGCTGAGGAACGAGATTCCCTCCAACGCGTCGAGGAGGAGGCGGCGCAGCCCGGCGAGGTCACCACCCGGAGGGGCACACGTGGAGAGGGAACCGGTTTGAGAGCTGCAGTGCTCATCGCTGCACGCCGCCGAGCTGTCTTCGTTAGGCTTACCAGAAGAACTGCTCAGATCACATAAATTGCAGCAAAATGAGCGCGATCCAGACTTCAGAAGTTGCAGCTCTTCATCAGGCCTGGTTACACACTTCGCATGAACACGTTTAGAACAACTTTCACAGCGGAAAAACTGCTGCTTACCGAAAAACGGGCAGGAGCATAGCAAGCATGCATCCCGACTGGGATCTGGGGTTTAACGTCCCAAAACCACGATATGATTATGAGAGACGCCGTAGTGGAGGGATCCGGAAATTTCAACCACCTGGGGTTCTTGAACGTGCACCTAAATCTAAGTACACGGGCCTCAAACATTCTCGCCGCCATCGAAAATGTAGCCGCCGCGGCCGGGATTCGATCCCGCGACCTTCCGGTCAGCAGTCGAGCGCCATAACTCCTAGAGCACCGTGGCGGGGCTTTCGTTTAATATATTTAGAGAAAAAATCCATTGTACAGGTATTGGTCGAGGCAAAAACTAAAGGTGAAAGTGAACGCTGGGTGACAAAGATTCACGAAAAAAAAGGAGGCTGCGCCTATGGTATTTGGAGTCACATAAAGGCGCTAGGTAGGAAGACTGTCGCAATGCAACAACATATTGTAGACGACGGAGGAAATCAATTGGAAGGGTATCAAGCGCTAGGTTACATCCAGGGGCGTAGCCAGAAATTTTTTTCGGGGGGGGGGGTTCAACCATACTTTATGTATGTTCGTGCGTGCGTTTGTATGTGCGCGTGTATATATACGCAAGCAAAACTGAAAAATTTCGGGGGGTGGGGAATTGAACCCCCCCCCCCCCAACCCTCCCTCCCCTGGCTACGCCCCTGGTTACATCCGAAAGGTAACAGCCGTTTCGCTTAAAAAGATCGTCCAGGGGATTTCCCCAGGTGAGTAAAAATATGAACTAGAGCGCAACCGCGAAAGGGCGAGTACTTGAGAATTCCAACTGAAGAAGGCCGAAGGAAGAATTCCAAAGCACACATATCCGGGTTGAAATGTGATTCCCGTCAGCCTAATTAACAAAATAGGACATAACACTACAGAAGCATTGTTGAAAGCCGAAGAAAAATGATTACAGGACAGGCAAATACGGGACAGTTGGCGAAAAAGTAGAATGAACTTAATCTATAAAGGCAAGAGAGAAAAGGATAAGATTCGCTCGCATAGACCACTAACCATTACATCGGTACTATATATAGGTTGGCGATGCAAGCAGTAAAAATGAAAATATAAAAGTGGGTAGAACCTGACATTATTTTGGGAGAACTTCAGATTGGATTTCGAGTCGACAGGCGGTTAGGCGATAACCTGTTTGTTCTCACTCAGTGTATAGAAATATCTGAAATAGAAAATAGGCCCTTGTACGTGGCTTTTCTAGACATCACTGGGGCGTACGACAACGTTAATCAGGAGATTTTGTGTGATATATTGGAAGAAATGGGCATAGGCGACGACTGTATGCAGCTTTTGAGGGACATATATACCGAGAAAATACAGTTTGCATAGAATTGGAAGGAATACGTAGCAAAGACAACTTTGATATTAGCAAGGGGCTGAGGCAGGGATGTCTTTTCTCCCCGCTGTTAGTCTTGCTGTACATGGTGAGTATGGAAAAAGCGCTAGAAGGTAGCAACATTGGTTTTAATCTGTGACACAAACAGGGCGGCGTGATGAGTGAGCAGAAGCTTCCAGGATTATTTTATGCTGACGATATTGTCTTATTTGCTGACAATCGAGATGATATACAAGGGCTGGCGGATATATGCGGAAGGGAAGGTGAAGCTCTAGGACTAGGATTTAGTGTAACGAATTGTGAAGTGATGGTATTCAATGAACCCTGTGATCAGGCGTTAATGCAAGGCCAAGAAATACCGAGGGTAAGCGAACACAAACACCTCGGCCTATGAATAAATGAGAGTGACAGATACATGGAGGTACAGGAAAAAGCCTCGGCAGCAAAAGGAAAGAGGAATGCTGCAGTAATGAAGCACAGAGCGTTGTGTGGATACAATAGGTACAAGGTGCTTCGAGGTCTGTGGAAAGGAGTAATGGTTCCGGGACTTTCATTTGGGAACTCAGTGGTGTGCATGAGGTCGGAGGTAAAATTAATGAGGAATGGATGTAAATCAAAGGACTGTGGGACGCCTCGCGTTGGGTGCCCACGGGAAGACGACAAATGAGGCTGTAAAGGGCGGTATGGGATGGGCAAGTTTTGAGACGAGGGAAGCTCAGAGCAAAATAAAGTTCGAAGAGAAGCTAATAAGGAATATGAAAGAGAGTAGATGGGCAGCGGTGTTCTGGTATTTGTATAGGAAGAGCGTGGACACACAGTGGAGAAAAAGAACTAGGAGACTCACCAGAAAGTATACGGCTGGCGAAAGAAAGAAGAAAAGAAAGAAATGAAGAAGGAAAGAAATAAAGAAGGAACGAAAGGCAGAAGGAAAGAAAGGAAGGAAGAAAGAAGGAAAGGGAGAAAGGAAAAGAAAGAAAGCAGGAAAGAGAGAAAGGAAAGAAAGATGGAAAGAAAAAGAAGGAAGGAAAGAAAGAAAGAAGGAAAGAAAGGAAGGAAGAAATAAAGAAAGCACGAAAGAAAGACTGAAAGAAGGAAAGTAAGAAAGAAGGAAAGAAAGCAAGAGTACTCAGTGGCAACGCTTCGCTTGCCACTATTTTCCCGATAGGACAAGGGCTGCTGAATTTTTGAGCCCTATGTGTGTTGTTAGGTTGAATATCGTTTACTTTTTATGTCTCAGTTTCATATAAAAACAAGTGAAAAAGTACTACATTGAGTATACTGGAGTCACTGCTGTATTTCCAACAGCAATCCAATTCAATTGAATTTTATTGAATTTCTTTGCATTCAACCTGGAATCGTTCGTGATATTGTTATGACTGGCAGTCGGTGCCGACGCGCTGGCCATCAGAATCGGCGGGCGAGGCGTTCTCACACTGCTAGAACACCTGCATCTTTCCTGGAAACGGCGTTCCCGGGACGGCAAAGCCGGAGACAATGGGCCACCTGGGCTTGACTGGGTATGCTGCCGAAACGACATGACCTGTATCTTTGGACAGGAGTCGCCGCAGACCCTTTTCTGCCTTCGGGGAAGAATCGGAGGAGCAAGCACGTTCTGCCCTTCGGGGAAAAGAAGAGTACGACGAACGAGCCCGAGGAACCTGTCGCCTTTTTGCTTCCCCCACAAGCGTGCCGTTGACCACCTGAACCTTGCTGTTTCAAGAGTGCAACGACCCCTCAGCGACAGTGAAATGGACTGTGCCATGGTGGGTGGGGTCGTGTGTGTGATTGGTGGTCATCAAGAAGGAGGAGCCAAACTGAGGGGTTAAAACGATGGTGCTGAGTGAGAAATGGGGCTCTGAGCCCTCGGTAACAGGCTCATCCAATTCGCTCGTCGCTGAACTCTGACCTTGTCACGATGTAATTGAGTGTACGAAAAGTGCCAGTAAACTTGTTATTGTTTTCCCAACTTGCTAGCAGCATTTCCTCAACCCGGAGACTCGACTACGCTACCAAACGGAGTCCGGGTACGACGCTGCCCTATCGTAGCAACAACCTGGTTGCCGAGGAGGGACGGATCTAAATACCTGTCGCAACAACTGGCTGCAACGGTGGGATGGATCCAAATACCCAGGCACGACAACTGGTGATCAGCGCTGGGATCTGAAGCTACAAGCGACAACAACAGTCGGCCTAAGGGAATGCAGCTGTCTGGAAACATCGATCACGTGTGGGTGAGTGCTTGGCTTTTCCTTTGATGTGGACCAGGTTCTAAACGAGGGTTTTAGATCTGGTAGATAACTTTGCCGAGAGACTCAAGGTTACGTACTCTCGGGTAGTTTTGGAAGTAGCGGGCAATCGGGACGATCATGGATTTACAGAAGTTGCAGGAGCCGGACTTGTTGCTGTTGTGTAAGGAATTGGGGATCGATACAAAGGGTTTGGCAGGAAAATCGTTAATAATACAGGCAGTCATTGATTTGGGGGTCGATGATGAGGAGCTCTGTGAAGAATGGGAATACGCCAACCAAAATAAGGAAGAGCGGCTCAGACACTGGGAAAGAGAGGAATGCCGCGCAGAACGTGAGCGTGAAAGAGAGGAAAGGTGGCGTGAGCGCGAGATTGAGCTCCGCAAACTGGAAGTCAAGGTAGAACTCCTGGAGTTGAGTAAGAGGTCGGGCAGTTGTCCCCAGCGAGTGGTACCTCTTCTCAACAGGAAGGCAGAGTTCAAGATGTCAAGGTATATGCAGCCATATGTGGTATCAGGGGATATCGGCCTATATCTTGCAGAATTTGAACAAATGTGTGAGGAACTGTCTTTTGAGCGAGACACTTGGTCTCGGGGGTTATTGTCAGTTCTGCCCAGTGAGGCACTTGAGGTTGTGGCGCGACTCAGTGAGAAGGACGCAGACAACTACGATGTAATGAAGGCATCTTTATTCCGGAGATTCGGAATTTCAAACAGGAGAGAGGCGAGCAAGAATGGTATAGTAACGAATCCTTCTCCTGACAACGAGCGACAGGTCGCCGTTTTCGAGATCGCGCCAGAGAAAGGCCCGCCGTTTCAAGAGAACATGAAAGCAGAGCAGGTTGAGAATGAGGCCTTGGCCGGTCTAGAGTTAGGGACAATTCCGGAAGACGTTCCTTCCGTGGACGAGGTTGGTACCAGCCGCCCTGATGGGCTCAAGGAGAAGCTGGAAACCTTCCTCGTGCCTCGAAAGGACGTTTCGGAATCGTCAAAAGTAGACGCGGTTAGCGTGGTGGCTAACCATAGCAAGGACGCGACGCTTCAAGGGTTAGGCGATACCGTCGGTGAGGGCCCAGGTTCAGATTTTATCAGCGCTGACGCAGATAATTTGGCCCGACAGTCCGACGCGGCGGGGAATTCAAGAGGTGTGAGTTAGATAGAAGGTGTAGCAGAAACACCAACGAGCTGCACGGCTCCGCGTGTCGCGACCCGAAGCGAGGATGGAGGCTTCGTGGGAAAGGATGTTTGCCGAAAGCGCAAGAAAAGAAAGAGGCGAAAGCGTTCGGCGGACGTTTCAGAACCGTCAAAAGTAGACACGGTTAGCGGGGCGGCCGACCATAGCAAAGACGCGACGCTTCAGGGGTGCAGCGATACCATCGGAGAGGGCCCGGTTTCAGAATTTGTGAGTGTTGACACAGATAATTTGGCCCGACAGTCCGACATGGCGGAGGAATCGAAAAGCTTGCACGAGAAAGAAGGTGTAGCACAAGCACCAACGAGCTGCACAACTCCGCATGTCGCGACCCGAAGCGATGATCGAGACATCGAGAGAAAGGATGTTCGCCGACATCGTAGAAAAAGAAAGCGGCGGAGGCATTCGGCTCAGCGTAAGCTTAAGAAAGGTCCCACCCCGGCGCGAGAAAGACGCAAGCGTAGGCCAACGGACAGCTCGCGGAAACGTAAATTGAGGCATTCATTCAGCCGCAAGCAGCGCGAGAGGCGCAGAGGGAGAAAGGAAGGTGCGCTCCCACGACGGAAGGCGAGGTTGAGATTGACAGTTTCGGGAAAGCACCTGGGTCCAAGTCGTCAAAGTCGAAAGGCCAGTGTACGGCGGGTAACAAAGCACCGCGTGGAGGCGAGCACAAAGGGAGAATGGACAGGGTTTCCCCCCCGTTTCTGGCATTCCATTCGCCTTCCTGAGGGGAGCCGGCCGAGGTGCCGAATGAAGCGTGACTGTAGAATGCCACTGATAGCTCGTGCATGTTGTCGCCTCTGGCGAGCTAGAAAGCCTGCAGGACCGCGACCCCATCGGGTACGATCAAGCAAATCTAATTGAGAAAAGGGGAACGGTCAGTTCGAGTTATTTTGCACGTGCGAGCAAACTAAGATTACTCATTGTTTTGTTAGGAATGTAGAATTCAGCCAGTTTATTTTTGTGTGTTACGAGATGTGGTGCAAAGTTTTAACAAGAAAAACCGCGCAGTAGTAAAGGCTGAAGAGAGCATCGACGTTCTTTAATGATTAGGATGAACTTCTGATGAAGAGGTTTTTAGCGCGAAAACTGTAATTTTTGTAGTTTTGAAAGGTTATGTGCGATATCGTATGCGTTCACGTTCATGTCGATTTGGGGTGAATACGCATTTGTGGAGAGATATATGCATCAGTTTGCTAAATCAGTTTGGCACTGAGCAGTGCAGTTTTCGTTACGCGCTATTAGAATTGACAGGCATTTGGTGCAAGGTTTTAGCATAAAAGCAATGTGCTTTTGAGGTGCTTTTGAAGTGTATTGCACCTGGGGTTATTTTTTTTATACAATGTGTGTTTTTAATGTAAGGAACAGCTTTTAGAAGAACTTAGAGGGATTAGGTGAGCGGTTATTAGTACATTGTGTTTTGCAACACTGTAGGAATAAGAGTAATTGAAGCGCTCAGGAGAGCTCAGTAGTATTATCAGAGGCGTTGGCATGGGCAGGTAGCTTTAACCGAATGAACCTGTTGGAAGGCAGTGTTTATCCCGTTATGTTTAGTTCTTTTTCTTTTAAGAATTAGTTATCATTGATCACATGAGCGGTTCATTAAGCTTTTCCTAACGTTGAGGTGTGAGCGATCATTCAGAGAGGTATGTGACGCGGTCGAACCTTTTGTTAGGGTTCTGACTGTAAAGGATGAGAAGATCGTTTTGCAAGTGCAATCGTAGACTATTTAGGTCACGGCGTAGGCCTAGGTTTTAGGAAACCTAGTGAGCTTAAGAGCTCAGGAGTAGCAGACTATCCACGGCCCAAAACAAAGAAGGACGAAGGGGCGTTTTGGGGCTCGCTGGAATGTAGTCATTGCATCCTAGTTTATTCATCGTTGGCCACCCCTTGACCGACGTTGTTCGCGGGACAGAACAGGCGAACGCAGTCTAGAATGAAGAGAAGGAAGCTGCCTATGAAGGCGGTACTGATTAACCGTCCGGTTTTGCGAGCTCCTGATTACGACCGCGAATTCACGGTCCAGAGTTATGTGAGTGATCGAGGCCTAGGTGCCGTTCAATGTCACAAGGATGACGAAGGTAACGAACATCCCGTTCTCTACTTGAACCGAAATTTGAGCTCCCGCGAGATGGCGTACTGCGCTTCAGAAGAGGAGTGCGCTTGCATTATGTGGGCCATTCATTAGTTGTAGTGTTATCTCGGAGGCGTCAAATTCAGCGTAGATACGGACCGTTATCCCCTTGCCTGGCTGCAAACCGCGACATCTAAGAACAGTCACCTTCTGAGGTGGAGTTTGATTTTTAGGCAATATCTTTTCGACATTAAGGATAAGAAGGGCAAAATTTGAGTGGAAACGCTGACGCGCTTAGCCGCTCTTTCTAAGCGATTCTGGGGTGCTCTTCCCAATGTCTCGAAATTGATATTTGAGTTTTTTTTCCTTTTTCGTGCAACTATTTGTGTGATTGAGTAAAGTAGTAAAGTTTCTCAGCATAAGTGAGTCCTGAGAGTTTTGAGTGTCAGCTTTTAATATAAAGCTAGTAATTAAAGTTTGTTTACCAACCCTCTTTTGGCCTGGTTTACTCGGAGGCGGCCGAGTGCTTGCTCTGCATGTGGTTGAGTTTCAGAGAGGCCGAAGAATTTGGGTTGCAACTGACCAGACAATGCTTCAAGCGAAAACAAGCTTTGGGCATTCAACGGTGGCGAATTCCGTCGACCCTTCGAGCAGCAGCGGTGGCTGCTACCCTCCGTTTCTCCACTGGCGAGGGAGGAGGCTGTTATGACTGGCAGTCGGTGCCGACGCGCTGGCCATCAGAATCGGCGGGCGAGGCGTTCTCACACTGCTAGAACACCTGCATCTTTCCTGGAAACGGCGTTCCCGGGACGGCAAAGCCGGAGACAATGGGCCACCTGGGCTTGACTTGGTATGCTGCCGAAACGACATGACCTGTATCTTTGGACAGGAGTCGCCGCAGACCCTTTTCTGCCTTCGGGGAAGAATCGGAGGAGCAAGCACGTTCTGCCCTTCGGGGAAAAGAAGAGTACGACGAACGAGCCCGAGGAACCTGTCGCCTTTGCTTCCCCCACAAGCGTGCCGTTGACTACCTGAACCTTGCTGTTTCAAGAGTGCAACGACCCCTCAGCGACAGTGAAATGGACTGTGCTATGGTGGGTGGGGTCGTGTGTGTGATTGGTGGTCATCAAGAAGGAGGAGCCAAACTGAGGGGTTAAAGCGATGGTGCTGAGTGAGAAATGGGGTTCTGAGCCCTCGGTAACAGGCTCGTCCAATTCGCTCGTTGCTGAACTCTGACCTTGTCACGATGTAATTGAGTGTACGAAAAGTGCCAGTAAACTTGTTATTGTTTTCCCAACTTGCTAGCAGCACTTCCTCAACCCGGAGACTCGACTACGCTACCAAACGGAGTCCGGGTACGACGCTGCCCTATCGTAGCAACAACCTGGTTGCCGAGGAGGGACGGATCTAAATACCTGTCGCAACAACTGGCTGCAACAGTGGGATGGATCCAAATACCCAGTCACGACAATATGTATTATATTCGGAGGTCCGATAGCTAGGAAAACTGACGGGGGACCTGCTAATACTAAAACACATGTATTTTAAGAGTCGAGTGCAGCATGAGAAAAAAAAAAACATTCTGCAACAATGTTACAGAAAGGCTAGGGAGAACGCAAGGTTAAAAAATGAAAGAAAAAAAAATGGAAAGGTACATGAGGCGGCGAGGAGACAGGGTCTCCGGTCCTCCTCGGGGGCGGCCTAGGCGAGGCCACGAATTTGCCGGAGTTCTTAATAAAGTTGTTACCACCACCACCATAAATCTATGATTATACAATACTTAGTATAAGGTCCATGTAGAAACAATAGCATGTAGAAGCAATAACATCAGATATTCAGCAGTAGTGACAACGAATATAAAATGCATAGTAACACAAGAAAAGAAAAGAGCAAATCATATAAAATTGAATAAAAGAATAACAGATTGGTAAGGTAGTGTAGGTGCTCACATAATTTGTGAAGACAGTATTGTAGAGGCGTTGAAAAATATGTACCGCTAACGATGATTTAATATTGTATGGTATGGAATTCCAAAATGCTATGCCCGAAAAGAGGGCAGTTACTTTTCCGTAGTTTGTCCGAACGCAGGAAGCAGTATATTATCGCTTGAAGAGAACCTAGTAATGTTAGTTTCGTCATGCGGATCATTTGAGTAAGCCGAGATTGAGGTGCCACAGTGTTTAGGCTCAAAATTAAATAGAGATAGCTTCTCTTTAGGTAGTTCTGTTAGCGGTAAGGCACGTATACTTTGTGGTTTAGAGGGCGTAAAGACATTATTGAAGGCAATTAGTCGTACAGCCTGGCTTTGAAGGCGTTCAAGAGAATCTAGGTGACAGTAGTAAGCGTTAACCTAAGACGATGCGCAGTAAGACAGACGAATGCAGGAGTAATATAGCGCCCGAATAATGTGTCTCTGGAAATAATTTCGAGATTTGATGATTACATGTGTTCCAAAAGAAACTTTCTGCATTAGGGAATCAACGTGAAGATTATATTTTAGGTGCTCATCTAAAGTCACTGCAAGAAACCTGGCGCAGGTAGTAGCCGATATTTCATTTTGCCCTGTCCTGCTCACCGCGGGTGCCACCTTTACTAATTGGAAATGAAATATTACAGATGTAGCTTTAGTTGTGTTAATGTGCAGGCAGTTGCTAGCACACCATTCTCTGACATCTTTTAAATCAACGTTTAACTTTTCTAACAATAAGGTGATACTTTTGTGAAATGAATATGGTTGTATTATCCGCATAAAGCGAGCACTCCGTATGGCGATGTGTTCGGGGCAAATCGTTAGTAAACAGTAGAAAAAGCAGAGGGCCCAGACTAGATCCCCGAGGCACCCCTTCGTTAGTCATTTTGGGAATGGAAACGCTACCGTCCACTTGGACAATTTGCGACCTGTTTTTTTAAGCAACACTTTATGAGGCTCAAGGCTGGGCCAGTAACAACATATATCGAAGGCTCTAGTTGCTGCTTAGCTCAGTTTGCGTAAGTGTGGTGTTCTTATTTAAAAGGGATTGTGACAAACCTGTGTGGTGATATTCGCTTTAAAAAATGGAGTGGTTTGCTACGGTTGTTTTCGAAATGGTTGACTTCATATTCGAAAACTATGCGAAAAATATTCTATTCGTATTTCATTGGATGTCAGCACTATTGGACTCGTATTTGATTCGGTTCTAAAATTCACTATTTGCACACCAATAAATGAATAGTGGAGGGAGTTTACCTCTCTACGCATGTTTTAGTAAATTAGAGGTTTCTACAAATACGAGTGCGACGTATCAGTTGTGATTTAATTTCCAGAGTAATAACTACTGTTAAGAACTGCACGATATCGCAGTGCAGGATAGGTGGTAATTAAAATAGCAGCGCGCTTCGCCGTACAATTTGATTCTCGCCTGATAAAACTCCATCGCTGAACACACTTTCGAGAAAAAGAGAAATATTCCGTTGTGGTTTTCCCTGCATCGAACGTGCCTATATTCGCGCGTCTTTTGCCGCAAGCGCTTGCACGTCACAGCAGCGTACACCCGCTGAAGTGGTGCCAAAAGATGCACAAACAGAAAATGGCGCGATGAAAATCGCCAGTTTTTCTTAGTGCCTATCAAGCACGCACGTTCTTTCGCTGCAGCGTCGTCGTAATAACACCCGGAAAATAACGGCGAGTAGGCATTGTTTATCGGGTGGCATGACCTTGGCCTGACATTTAATCCCTCGTGTATGACGTATGGCGCTAGTGCAGAGGCGCATAATTAATTCAACCACAGTAGGAAGTGCCACACGCACAACCACAGTGAGTGAGGAGTTGAAAGAGGTAAAGTTCACACTCGCAAAAAAGCGGAACAAAAAACGGCAAGACAAGAACATCACCGTGCCAGCTTTGATTATAGAGACGAAGCAGAAAGGCGCGTGCATTCGTGAAGCGTAAATATCGCCGCCATTTCCTGCGGCTAAACGTGATTCCGACGCGAATGCTATTTTTTTCCCTGCCGCCGTTTTCACGATATTTACATCACAGCGAGGGGCGAAAGCAACGTCCGAGAGGGTATGACGTCAAACAAGCTCCGATGACACCCCGTGCCTTCGCTGTGCCTATACACACCGGGACGGTAGGGAGGCACATGCCAAAGCTGCTGGATATGAAGCAGCGTTTAACGACCGACGTTCACCTCAGAATAACCTTGAGGAGTCCACGCGACCGCGTCTTTTCGTTTCGTTTTTGTTTCTCCTACCCGAGCTGGTTTGCCCTCCCATTTGCTAGGTGAGTGAGCGCCAAGACATTTCGTAGGTCCTATCACGGCCGGTCTGGGGGCGCGCGTTCGAAGGAGCGAGCGCGCGCCTCCACACCGGCCGTGGTCCTATAGACCTCGAGAACTGGTATGGTGGCGCTATTGCTCTCGCCCTCTGTCGGGCCAGCGGCGCACTGTGAGGATTGTCGCCTACGGGTCCGCCTGCCTGTTTCAAGGCGGCGGCGACGGTTGCGGCGGCCGCTGTTCTCCAAGAACGGCAACCGTAGTTCTTTTTTTTTGTCTGCGTATATAAATACGCTCAGCTAACTTATGTTTATTTATGTTTTTCTTCCTGTCTGAAAAACCTCTCAAACTACAGCCGTTTAAAGCTGCAGCCGAAAAACCAGCATGCAGCGACTCTTGATAACGTAAGCATTCAACAAAACTTCGTCCCCTCTTCGACTCAAGCCATTCAAGAAAGACAGACCCCTCAGTCCTTTTCGCTGAAAACCGAACTGCGATCCCTACTAAAAAAAGGGAGAAAAAAAAACCAGAGGAAACACAGCTGCTTGCGCCGGAAAAACAAGTTAGGTTCCGTCCCTTGGACACCACGCGGGGAACAGTAGACACTCCCCCCCCCCCCCACACACACACACAGGCGCGTGCGCGCACACACTTTTGCAGACAGTGAGACAGCAAGCACCCATCAGTTCGTCACTGGTTGTCGTCTGCTAGGAAAGCGCATCGCCAGCCAAGGCCGCCAGCCCGCGCGTGAACGTGAGGACAAGAAGCGACGATCGTGTGTTGTTCTGCGGTTTCCGTAGGATTGAAATTGCACTAACGTGTGTTTCAAAAGTAGTTGTTCGTCGCTTTTTACGAAGTGCACGCGAGTGGTCAGTGTGCGGTCTGAAAGAAGAATTTATGTGCGCGGTGGAATCTTCCGACATTATTGTGAAATGCATAGTGCAATTGAAAACCGTGGACTACGACGTACGACTGAAGGTGAGCTTTTGATTTTTCAATACTCTACGTGTGATGAGCCATATCGAACTCTTTTCGTTCCCAACGAAGAGGACGCTGCAAATGCGTGTCTGATTCCACACCGGCTACCCCTGCTCGCCGTTGTGGCTGGCAAGAAATCACGCGTGAGGGCAGAAGACGTCGTTGTCAGCCAGCTATCTTCCTATTTCTTTGTGACCTTGTAAGTTTGTGTATACATTTAAAATGAATTATAAAAGGCGAAAAAAAACGTGCAGGAGAGTGAGGAACACTTACGGATGAAATTCAAGTCGTTGCTTACGCTCCGCACAGCTGTGGTAGAGTTGTCTTTCATTTTCGTCCGACTTCTGTGGTAACCGGCAGAATTTTAAAGCTAGTTGCTTCCGCACGGTGTTCCTACAGCTGTTCTGGCAGCCATGCACGCAGAAGCACCAAAAAGTACCGCACCTCTTCGACGTTTTCAAGTCTATTCGGCGAGGAGCCATGCGTTTCTACCCTGACTACGCGCCCGGGAGCAACAAACGACAATCCCAACCTTTCCGGCGCGGGCGTCTGGTGGCGCTGCCTGTTCGGTTCAAATAGAGTTACATATATATACAGTAACTCTAGGTTCAAATAGAGTTACTGTATATGCTACCTTTACTGTATATGCCACCTTTAGGTAGCAGAGTTGCGCCTGTGATAGAACTCGCCGCTCGCGCCACCATTCGCCCAGCGCGCTCACGTGCGCAAAAAGCATTCGTTTTAGGGAAGCCAATTTCATGGCCGCGCGGGTGCTGGCGATCGCCGCGCCACCAAGCCTGTATCAAGCCAAATCAAGCCGTCCGGCCAAGCGCAAGACGGTCTGGCTGAGTTCGGATTGTTTGTCGTTGTTGTGGTGGTGTCTTCTGCTAAAAATCAAACGGGACAAAACGGTAAAAATATGCGCGAGTGACTGTGTGAAGTAGGCGATGTCTGTGAATATGAACCTTACAGGTCTATCAAAACAGCATGATTCATTCCGAGCACGGTGCGGCATAAAAGTTTGAAGCATGACCAAGTGTTTATTACATGCCACATCTACCTAGCCGTGCGCGACATTCTCGTTAGCTCGCGCTATTTGTAAAACACAGTGATAATTTTAGCACTTGTCTTCTCGAGCTATTCACTTAATCTTTTGAAGCGCTGCATCCTACGTGAAACGAATAATCAGGCTGAATTTAATTGGTCCAGAATCGTGACCGTCGCACTTTTCCTATTTGTCATTTAAAACAAAAACATTACTTGCGATAGTGTTCCATCTTCACCTGTTCCATCTCAAATTATTATTTCTCCGAGCTTTCCATTCTCTTTTTCTTTTCTTCGAATCGAAAGTCATTGCGCCAGCGACGCGTTATGAAGGAACGAGAAAGTATACGAAGTCGCTGGGCCGAGAGGACAGCAGCAACAGCAGCAGCCGCGTCGGCTCCTACATTCCAGAGAGGTGGCTTTCCTGCTTAGCGTGGATGCCACGGCGGGCAAGATGGCGGACCTATGCGCCACTCTGCTACCTAAAGCTAGCATATACAGTAACTCTAGGTTCAAAGCTGCAGCGCACTAGGCCTATAATAAAGAAAGAATAGGGCGAGTGTGTTTAGGGCCTTACGGTCCGCATGAACGCATCGTTGTTCGTAGTCGTTGCTTTCCATTTACATAAAAAGAAACTTGAAATTGTCATCCTCCAGCCCAAAGCAGAACATTTGTTATGTTCTGCTTTGGGCGTCCCGGAATATTCAAGGTGCCAAACCTCGCGAGTTTTCAGACAGGTACGATCTCGAAAGGAAATGCCTTGCCATGCGGGTTGGCAGGAGTTATTTGGTAAGGGACCAGCGCAGAGAATGGTCAACATTGTGTGGCGACGAAGCGAAAGCTGCGGTTCCCGATAAACTGGTTTCGGTTTCGGGGCGACAGATGCACATTTGATACGGGTCATTTCTTCGCATGTGCTCTGTGGTTGAGAACCACGATCGCCGAGTATGCGGGAATGGCGTCTTCTTCCCTACGTTTCATCTCTTTCTAACCACACTTTGACTGGAGAACTCGGACCGACATATTACATTATACAGTGGACAATACCGTCCGACTATGTATCGTCCAGAAATGACATGAATATTTTCAGCGCTGCCGTTTTTAGGGCATAGACTGATATTAGAACCCTTCTGGAGCTGAAAACTGGGCAGCACCATGAACGCGTGTAACGCGCTCACATAGCGCGGGCACGGTATACCGAAAGAGCATATCGCACACACACTGCGGCGCAACGTGAAATTCCGTTTGGATCGCCTTGAGTCACGCCGGCCCCAAGGGGTATCGGTGCCCTGCTGCCCCATACTCTCTGCAGCTCGAAAAACGTATAGAAGAAGCTCCCGCTGCAGAGCCCATGAATCTTGAGCTAAATTCCCAACCTTGCCCGTTCCGATCTCATTGATCAACATCGTATAAAGGCGGTCATGTATCACAATACTGCGTGACACTGGTTGCATACCTCAGGGTAGCAGTCGTAAAGCACTCGCTAAGTTTCTTGTTCACAGCATCAAAACGTGTAAACCCCTGCACGGCTGTCAAACGCCCTGTTTTCTAAGCGTCTATACAATTAGCGCTGGTTCTAAAGTATAAAAACAAATGGTCACCTACCATTTCGCCAGCGACCATTATTTCCTGACATCGTAAATCACATTCAGTAGCTATTCAGCACATTCAGTGCTGCCGCGGCCAGTTGCAGACAGTTGGACATCTGGACACGGCTGCAAAAACGCGCCTGAAAAATTATTAGAGCTCAGCAATCTACCCAGTGTAGTTGAAAAGACAAACGAAACATGAGCAAGTGGGTACAAATGATTATCTATGTACAAAGTGCAACAGATGGGTTTTTGTGCCAAATAACTGAAACAGTTACCAATGTTGAGACAGCAATGCATCTCTGCAAGTCACTAGCGTTTCGCAGTTCTTGACACATAATTCTTCCAATCTTCACATTTCATCCACCGGTAACAGTTATTTGGAAAATCTATCTACAGCCTCTCGGGCTGTAATAAAATTTTCTTTTCGCATTTCTTCTGGGTGAAACAAAATACGCGACGTACAACTCAGCACTGCTCGCTCTCAGCTTTTGCTCCCAGGTTCCTTTTCATATATGACAAAGGTACAAGAGCTCCTTAAGCTGTCGCCCACAGCTGACAATCAAACGACTAATTCGCATGCTGAGAACAAACACACCAAATTATTGGGTGTGCTGCAAGCAGCCAGAACCATATGAGCGGACAGAGCTAACTCCCAAGCTGCTGGGCACCAGAAAGGTAAACAAAGCATCTCTTCGCTCGCTGCACATAATCAGCCTCACATGAGCCAGCGCACACCTGATTCACCAGAGTTTCTCTACACCGCTCCTTTCGCTGACACTGCAGCTGCTGGAAGCTAGAGGAATGGTGATGCTTTCTCAAGACGCTCAACATGAGCGCAGTCTCGCACCCACTTTTCTGGAGTCACGAGGGCGATAGCCCAGTTCAGCAGTTCTTCGACTCCAGAGGGAGTGAATGAAGTGTCGTTGGCAGCAGTAGCCCTTGACATGGCTCCACACCATTTCAGTAGGGTTGAATTCGCAGGGGTAAGGAGGAAGCCGAACAATGTCATGACCAGCAACCTTGACCAGGGCTTCAATCCGGTATCTACAAAACTTGTGCTTGTACTGGTTAATCAGCTGAAGGAGCTCGGGCTTCGACTTGTCATTAGACCACAGGGTGTTTTTTCAACGAAGACTGAATTCCGGCCTTGTGCGACGACGTCGAGGGCAACTTTTCGAGCTGAACGACATGGTACGGAGCATTGTCCATGACAATAACGTTGTGCGGTTCAATGTTTTGTAGAAGTTCTTCTGCGTACCACCTCTCAAAGCGTGGGACATCCAATTCACTGTGGTAGTCAGTCGTAGCACTCTTTTTTGCCCGGAAAACGAGGCATGCCGCGTCCACGAAGCCCTTTTCACTTCCGGCATGAAGGACGATGAGCCGACCACCTTTGCCGCTTGGTGCACGAAACCCAGTTGTGAGACCCTTGCAAAGGATTCCTCACGTGATGACACTGTGGTGTCCTCCCACAGCATTCACCCAAATCTCGGTCCCGTAACTAAGGGATCACCCCGTCTGGTGCCTGCGTGCACCACCAATATAGTTCGGCGGGCTCAATAAAAGTTGATTCATCATCATCGTCGACGTAGTCTATAGTCCTGCGAAAGCAAGAGAAATGTGTGTGTCAGGTTTTTTTTTCTTTTTTTAGGAGAGGGGTCGCATAAGAGACAAGGTATTTACGGCGTGCAGCTAACACCAATCTACCGCGCAGGCAGGTATTTGTAGATATGGCGGCGCCGCAAAATACCCAAGTAAAAAGAAATCTTCGCAGACTGTACACTACCCACATGAGTAATGAAATACCGTTATTGAAATCTATTCACACTTCATTATAGCACGTCGATACGCACTTGTCCCTTCACTTGCTGAATCAGAACAACAGGCAAAATACAAGTAAGAGGCAGGGATGCAGAATCAGGTCAAAAGAAATAATACAAATAAAAATGAGCACTACCATGTATGAGGAGCGGTGTTAAGATTCAAGATTAAATATGTAGCTGTACGAGAACTTCCATCGTTATTTACTCTGAATTTGTACTTACGGTATTTGTGTTTTAATTGCCAGCATTGATATTTATCTCTCTGTCCAACGAAATGAAGTAGTAACTGTACGTACCGTTCATGGTTTCACCTTTTGAGCATGGTGCTTAGATATTTCCGCCTTTGACCAAACAGAGTATGCGTTAGAGCGAACTTGGGCATGTTGGTGCAGCATAGTGAAACACACAGCGCAAAATTACGACGGGGACACAGGAAGTTCAGCGCTGTGTGTGTTTCCTGCCTGTGTCCCCGTCGTAATTTTGCGCTGTGTGTTTCACTAGAGTATGCGTCACAGCACAGCAAGTCACTTGAAGGCAAACTACTCGCAGGAATCCTTATAGAGAAATTGGAGTTATATGCTTGCCAAGAACACAAATGGTGCGCTTAAACGCGTGTGCCGACCAAGTTTGTATATGTGAAAAGCTTCTGTATGCTGTCGTTCATTTTGCATCTCACCTTTTTCTATAAGCAGCCCAAGCTCGGCCAGTCGGCGCTGCGGGAAACGCGGCGCGCGCGTTTCGCCGCCTTTCTTGCAAAAACCGGTCGCTGCAGTCTCCCCGCTTCCGCCTTTTGACTGCGCTTTCTCAGCGCGTTCACGCGCTCTGCACGCGCTGTCGTCTGCTCGCTGTGCACGTGCCGCCTCTCGTGTCACTCGCTTTGAAGGCTTAAAAAGATATCAGAGATAAAAAAAAAATCACAGCATATCCACGGAGTGAATGATGATGAGTGGGCGAAGCTGCGGAGGTTCATCGGTAAACCGTGAATCTTCTGTGAATTCTGCCCAGTACATCATCACCGACGTGAGATCGGGCGCGTTTATACTAAAGGTTCGATGAGTTATGACGACTTGCAGCGCACTTTAATTTTACATGTACGCTGTGAATTTTCATTGTTTAGAAAACCATTGCTTAGAAAACATCTGGCGTCTTTCGTTAAGCAGCTGGCGTCTTTTCGTTTTGCTTTAGAAACATCTGGCGTTCTTTCGTTTTGCTTTTACAAAACATCTGGCGTCTTTTGTTGGTTTATTTCATCAATCAACGGCGTTTTGAACAAAATTTTTATTGTTTAATCACGCACAGGAGAAATCTCACCAGGCACTACCTTGGAGGTAAAGAATGGCTACTAATGGGAATGAGAGACAGAAGAAGTTGGCTTTTAGCTAACGCTGCGAATTTTTTATTGTTCAACAACGCACAGGAAAAATCTCCTACCGGCACCACCTTGCAGGTCAAAGCGTAAGACTGGTTACATACTACGCTACGAGGGACGAACGGGTGCCGCTATAAGGAGCTTCGCCCCTAAAAATCGTCTTCACGGTGTGAATCGCACCAGAGGAGAGAGGTTGGTCGACCACCTCTGCGCGACCGAGCAGGTCATCAAGGGCGACGCTGTTTGTGCGAGCACTACGTGCGGGTCGATGGTGAACGGCCACATTTCTATGACATGAATAAGGTTACTGCGCGAGCTTTGTAATTATGTTACCGGTAAAACGCACCTTCGTTGCGGCAGTCGTGTCTGCTCGGAGCTGTCAGCAAACAACCACCACGCTGTCGCGTGCGTTTTCGATCGATAACTTTCAATTGCTTGGATGTCAAGTTTGTCGTGCGGATTTAAATTTATTATGAGTTCAATGTGAAGAGCATACATTTACATCCGCCCTCTTGAGTCACTGGCAGCAATGCAATGCGCAGTGTTCAGTGTCATGGTTGTTTCACTTTGGCGAGGTTTGCATCGGATGATAGCAACGCCAGATCGTAAGTTTAATGCCACCTCGGATTTTTTTACAGCTCACTTTGACAGCACAATGATGCGTGCAAAAAAATGTTTCATGCCGACATCGACTATGCATGTTTCCTGCAGCGGCGTGTTTCAATTCGGATAATATCAACGCTTGATCACGCACTGTGTTCGCTGATTCGAAGGCCGCTTTGGTTGTTTCGAAAGCTCGCTTGATCGGCATCATTCCACTGGGATCGCGCATGCTTATGATTAAGCCGACGTTTGTCCCCGCGTCTGATTTCGCGAAGCCATCGAAAATTTTATTGTCGCCTTGGTTCTTTTTTTCAGCTCGTTTCCAAAGCGGCAGCGCTGTATATCGCTCGCGGCTCACGAGCTCGCAAGGCTATAGTATTGTACGTGCCGAAACCTCGATATCATTATGAGGCACGCCGTGGTGGGGGACTTCGGATTGATTTCGGCCACCTGGGGTTCTTTAACGTGCACCGAAATCTAAGTGCGCCGGTGTTACTGCGTTTCGCTCCCATCGAAATGCAGCTGCCTTACGCGGAAATCGAACCCACGACCTCGATCTTAGAAGCGCGACACCTCAGCCTGCTAAGCAATCACGGCGTGTTGCATGCACGGCCAATATAAACGCTCCGCTCCGTGCAAATATGCAGCTCAATTGTGTTTACATTGTGTTTACGACGGGAAATGTACTGCCATCAGCATCTGTAGGCGTCTGTGATATATCCCTCGCTCTAAACTCTTTCTACGACACATTTCAAACATAGGCGGAATTTATGAATGTTGAAGAATTGTGACAAACATTTAAGGAAAAATTCTGGAACTGCGCGAAAAGCATGTGCCATCATGGGTTCTCACTTCTAGGCGCAGCAAAAGTAAACCATGGTATTCAGGTGACGTGAAACGTATAGGGCCAGGCAGCGTGCGCGTGTTTACTCTGTTTATAAGAAAAACCCTTCGTTACGTATTAGAGATGACCTCAAGCAAAAAACACTAGATATGAAAGCGGCTCTGAAAATAGCTAAAGATAAATTATTTCATACATTTCACTTGCGCATAAAGAAACGCCCCAAGGAACTGTGGAAATTCTTTAAGACAAACAGCAAAGATACCTTATCGATTACGGCCCTTGATAGCAACGGCACCACCATCCATAATAATGTCGAGAACGCTGAATGCTGTATCTCATTTTTCAGTTCAGTGTACATCCCTCGGGTTGACATGACTGACACTTTCGTACGGCCCACTGAGGTGGTGGTGGAACAAATGAGCGATGTTATCATTGACTAACATGGAATGGAGACTATTATCAAATCTATGAATGCCTCTAAAGCCACTGGGCCCGATGGTTGGTCACCTGCATTGCTCTCTTTGTGCCCGCGCCAACTATGTAAATACTTGTGCGTCATTTTCACTAAGTCTTTCGAAGAATCTTCATTACCCGATGACTGGAGACTTGCTAACGTAGTGCCTGTTCACAAGAGTGGACCGCGAAGTAGTGTTTTAAACTATAGGCCCATTTCACTTACAAGTGTTGCATAGGCTGGTTTGGAAAAACAGCCTATGCAGGCGTAATGGCGGTGCAATGTTAATTGTGTTTGTGGTGCTGGCTATCTAATTTTCCAAGAAAGCAATAAACGCTACATATGTACTCCCACGATACAGGCGTCATATCAGATTAACGACTGTGGTTGCAGTGTTGGCTCCGCTTTTATAGCAATCTAATAAACATTACATTTGTATTCCTATGATTCAGCAAGCAAATTGAAGCATTGCTCGACCCCGGTGGAATACATTAACGAAAGTTGCGTCTGACACATCATTTAACCATAAAGTGCACTTACTTTCGATAATACTGGCGTATGTACTCTAACGTGAGGGCTTACAGTACGTCGCACCATAAGTTACCCTTGAAACGCCAGTGTTGTCCACGTGCCTGGTAAGACCACGATGTGCACATAGCTATTGCACTTACAAAAAAATTCGGCAGATCCCACGTACCGTGGGAATCGTTGCTATGCGAAGCATGAGGCTGGAAGGTGACTGTGACGTAATTTTTGTTACTGAGCGAAACGTTACAAAATGAAGCTAAGGATCTGTATAAATTTGATACGCACACATATGTGTTGAAGGGCGGTATATGTGTAATATAACCAGTTGTTTACAGTTGGGTAACGGTGCCAACGGCAACGTGGGCATTACCAACACCAGAAGCGGAAAGCTGATATGTATTGCTTATACTTGTCCGTAATGATGGAGAATGCACGCACGTTTGACGAACCCGTATGCATGTGTGGAAGCAGTTCTTGTTCTTGAACAAGGTCATCATCACCGTGGTCAGTGAGCACCAGCAGCTGGTCATGACTTGTTATTGGATCTGGTCGTGATCGCAGTCACGAGGGGTCCATGTGTAGTGAAGTATGAGGTATAGTACAGTTGTTGGAAATCGTGGATGCCTTGGTCATTTTATCGACAAATTGTATCTCGATAGAGCTGGCGACATGTCGGAACCTGAACTCACTCTTCACGTTGGTGAGGTATAGGCCGTCGAGGCTGGTAGGCCTGGATAGTGCTACATAGACCAATAGACCAACATCAGTGGAGGGCGCTTGTCGTATTCGTAGACTACATGGGCGTATGTGGCCTACGTACCGTAGCCTGCAAAGCGGCTGTCAATCAATATGGCATGATCATCGGTCAGCATGAGGCCATCGCCCAGCCTCGTAAGAAATGAAGAGGACACTACGCCGTTCTGGCGGATTAAGTGCACTTTACGGTGCGATGATGTGAATATCATACGTAACTTTCGTTAATGTATTCCTCCGGGGTCGATTAATGCTTCAATATAGCTTGCTGAATCATAGGAATACAAATGTAATGTTTATTAGACTGCTATAAAATCGGAGCCAGCACTGGAACCACAGACGTTAGTCTGATATGACGCCTATATTGTAGGAGTACATATGTAGTGTTTATTGCTTTCTTGTAAAATTAGATAACCAGCACCACAAACCCAATTGACGTCGCACCGCCATTACGCATGCATAGGCTGTTTTTCTAAACCAGTTTATAGACCTGGCGTGGCTCTGTGGTAGAATAACTGATTGCCACTCAGAATGCTTGGGTTCGATTCCTGTTGGGTTCATAATTTTAATTCTTTCCATTCGTCGGGTCAACGCTGCCGATGTCGGTTTTTCTTAACGCTCTCGCATTTAAGTTACCAATGTCTGATCTCGCCGTTCCTGGGTAGATATAAACTGTCAGTCACCTGTGGCGCATACCCGTACACCGCGGCCCGTGGTAAACGGGTATGTGCCACACGTGCCTGGAGGAAAAGGTTTGACGACGTACGCGACAGGATTTTCACGTTATTCATGTCATGACCCGACCGTCATATTCGTCAAATCCTCTTACCCTCCCATGCCAATCTCGGTCTATACCAAGTTAAGGAGGCGATCATGAGAGCACCCAGACGTAGGCGGCTAGATAGATAGATACGTAGATAGAAACGCTCAAAGTGCCATAGGTTCGCTAAGAAATGCTTCGCACCTAAAACACGTCGATAGACCTCGAAACGCTTGGCTTAAAGACATATAAAATACAGCATAGAAGTACTCGCTGACTGATTCGCATGACTGCTTCGGTGGCACCGAAACGATGTGGATCGTTCGCAACCCTTTTCTTCTTGCCGTGCAGTTACTTGGTGTCCTGCGTAGTGAGGGCTGCTTAAACCTCGTCACGCTGAACGCTTCTACGCATGCGACACCGCTGTTCCCCTGCGACATCTGCAATCACGGCACCGGAAATCGGGTCTAGCAACCGTTCAGCAGACTGCCACGTCATTCTACGTCATCGGGCGCAGAAGACTACGCGCATGAGCTGCTCGGAGCGACACCTTTCAGGGAGCCTATAAAGAGAGACCCGTTCGACGACTCGGTCACAGGGCACGGTGGCACCGAAACGATGTGGATCGCTCGCAACCCTTTTCTTCTTGCCGTGCCGTTACTTGGTGTCCTGCGTAGTGAGGGCTGCTTAAACCTCGTCACGCTGAACGCTTCTACGCATGCGACACCGCTGTTCCCCTGCGACATCCGCAATCACGGCACCGGAAATCTGGTCTCGCAACCGTTCAGCAGACTGCCACGTCATTCTACGTCATCGGGCGCAGAGGATTACGCGCATGAGCTGCTCGGAGCGACACCTTTCAGGGAGCCTATAAAGAGAGACCCGTTCGACGACTCGGTCACAGGGCACGGTGGCACCGAAACGATGTGGATCGCTCACAACCCTTTTCTTCTTGCCATGCAGGTGAGAAAACAGTATGGAAAATGTCTTCGTTCGAGCGATCCCTTTTTGTTGGTGCGGCCGTGCCCACGGCCGAGTTGTTTGCTGCATGCTGTTGGTTTCTCACTGAGTAGGTTGCTACTTCTGGGAGGGGACATTGAATCAAACCCTACTCAGATTTCAAAGCAGCTGAAGGAATTCTCGAGTGACATTAAGGATATTAAAGAGAAGCGGCTGGTTGAAATCGAAAAGCAACTGGGCGCGCTTTCTAACTTGGACGACAAGATAAACACTTACCAGGATGAAGTGCACCGCATTCGCAGTGTAGTTCAGTCACTCGAAAAGAAAGTAGATGAACTAGAAAACTACAGCCGGCGACCTAACCCAATCATTTATGGACCAACTGAAACAAAAGGTGAAAATTCTAGAACTTTGCAAATGACCGTTAACGAAGCTATTTTTCAGAGCCTTCTTGAACTAGAAAATGTACCTATGAAGCGAATTCATAGATTAGGCAAGCCGGCAAGTAACAAAAACCGCCTGATTATCGTAAGGCTTTCGATTTCGAGAGACAAGTCCAATATTATAAAATAAGGGATATAAATTGAAGAACTCGAATATTGCAATAGGTGAAGATTTTTCTCGGAACATTCGGGACGTCAGACGAAAACTGTTGGCAAGTGCGAAGCCAAACCGGAAAAAGCATGAGAAGGTTACGTAATCACTTGACAAGTTGTACATTGGCGGGGTGGCGTATGTCTGGGATAAAGAAAAAAATGATAAAGTACCGGTTAAAAAAACGAGGCGGGAAGATCAATTCGTCCAATGACAAGAAGTCACACGCAAGTGTTGTCTTAGTTGGAGAAGCCAACAAAGTTCCAAGAAGCGCGAGAAGTTCCCCTTTCACAGATAACGACAATAGTATTGCTCACACGTGTTCACCACAAACAAAGCAGTTGCGTATCACCAACTTAAACGCCCGCAGTGTTATCAATAAGGCAGATTCATTAGAAATTCAGTTGCTCATACACGACCCTCTTGTCACCATCATTACGGAGACATGGTTGCATGGTCAGGTAACAGATGACCTTGTATTCCCACCGTGGTTATAAAGTTTTTCGTAGGGACAGAGCACATAGGGGCGGAGGTGTGGCTGTCCTTACTAAAGAACCAATTGATGCAACACTTACTGATGAAAATCCTGACATCGAGTGCCTATGCATTCAATTGTCATGCTGGGGGCATTCCTTTGTATTGTTCGCATGTTATAGACCACCAGACGATACACCCAATTACATGATAAAACTAAAAGAATACATGTCTCCTTTTCGGCATAAAAAATTTTTCTTGTAGGCGATTACAACCTACCTAGTATTAACTGGGAACGTCTTCAGGCAGACCTAAAGAAGGACCGAAATGCTAACATTATCTTCGACCTTATGCTAGAACACGATTTAATTCAAACAGTTATTGAACCTACCCGTGTACAAGGTTTCTCTAGTAATATTCTTGACCTGCTATTTGTGAATCATGACTTTTCGGAATGCGTTGTTACAGTTGATGAAGGTCTGTCCGAGCACAGCGTTGCAGCGATGGCGTAGTGGGTAGAGCATCAGCTTCGCATGCAAGAGGTCCGTGGTTCGAATCCCGGTACCGGACAATTCCCAACCGGATTAAAAAAAAATCCGCGTGATGATGGAATTGTGTAAAAGGCCTGGGGTGCAGCCTCACTGGCGACCACAGCCAGCAATGCACTCCCTCACCAGAGCAGGATTGGCCACCCTGGTGTAGTACTTGGCCACTACCTCCCACATGAATACACCAATTAACCCTCGACCCTCAGTCCCCAGCGGCTGCGAAGCAACTGACCAAGGCGGCGGTCAGACCTGCGACGCAGCAGAGGGTGCTAAGAATCTCTGGGTCCGGACAGGCCGCCATTGGAATCTGAACTTGGCTACATATAACGCTAGAACTTTATCTAGTGAGGCGAGTCTAGCTGTACTATTCGAGGAATTAGAGGGTGTTAAAAGGTATGTAATAGGGCTCAGTGAGGTTAGGAGGCCACAGGAGGCTTATACAGTGCTGAAGAACGGACACGTCCTATGCTATCGTGGCTTAGCTGACAGAAGAGAACTAGGAGTGGGGTTCCTTATTCATAAAAATATAGCTGGCAATATAGAGGAATACTATAGCATTAATGAGAGGGTATCGTGATTAAAATAAGAGGTACAGGATGAAGGTGATACAGGCCTACGCGCCTACATCCAGCCATGATGATCAACTGGTTGAACGCTTCTACGAAGACGTAGAATCAGCAATGAGTAAGGTAAAGACACAGTACTGATGGGCGACTTTAATGCAAAGGTAGGCAAGAAGCAGGCTGGAGATCATGCAGTTGGGGAATATGGCATCGGCTCCAGAAATGCCAGAGGGGAGTTACTAGTAGAGTTCGCAGAACGCAATAATTTACGGGTCTTGAATACCTTCTACAGAAAACGGACTACTCGTAAGTGGACGTGGAAGAGTCCTAATGGCGAAACTAAAAATGAAATAGACTTCATAATGTGCGACCACCCGGGCATTATACAGGATGTGGAAGTAGTTAACAAGATCCGATGCAGTGACCATAGAATGGTAAGATCTAGAATTCAACTAGACGTGAGGAAGGAACGGCAGAAACTGATACGCAAGAAGCCGATTAATGAACTAGCTCTGCGAGGGAAAGTACAGGAATTCAGAGTTTCACTTCAGAATAGGTACGCGGCTTTAACCGAGGAAACCGACCTTAGCGTTGACGCAATGAATGATAATCTGACTAGTAGCATTAAGGAGTGTGCAGTGGAAGTCGGGGGTACAGTCGTTAGACAGGACACTGGTAAGCTATCCCAAGAGAAGAAAAACCTCATTAAGAAACGTCAAGCTATGAAAGCCTCAAATGCAACAGACAAAATAGAGCTGGCGGAGGTTTCGAAGTTGATCAATAGGCGTAAAGTAGCCGACATATGAAAGTATAATATGGAGAGAATTGAGCATGCTCTAAAGAACGGAAGAAGCCTCAAAGCTACGAAGACAAAGCTGTGCATAGGCAAAAATCAGATGTATGCATTAAGGGACAAGGATGGCAAGGTCACAACCAATATGGATAGAATAGTTGAGGTAGCGGAAGAGTTCTACAGAGATCTGTACAGCAGCCGAGACAGTAAGGATGATAACGTAAGAAGCAGTATTATCCCAGAGGAATCTGACATCCCACCAGTATAACAGGAGAAGTAAAGAAAGCCCTAAAGGGAATGCAAAGAGGCAAAGCAGCTGGTGAGGATCACGTAACATCAGACCTGTTGAAAGACGGTGGAGAGATTATGTTAGAGAAACTGGCCACCCTGTATACGAAGTGTCTCTCGAGAGGGAGGATACCAGAATCTTGGAAGAATGCCAACATCATCTTGATCCATAAGAAAGGGGACGTCAAGGACCTGAAAAATTACAGGCCCATCAGCTTACTGTCCGTTGTCTACAAGCTATTCACAAAAGTAATTGCTAACAGAATTAATACGACATTAGAGTTTAATCAACCAAGGGACCAGGCAGGATTTCCTTGAGTCTTCTCAACAATAGACCATATTCATACTATCAATCAGGTGATAGAGAAATGCGCGGAATACAACCAACCTCTATACATAGCCTTCATAGATTACGAGAAGGCATTTGATTCGGTGGAGACATCAGCAGTCATGCAAGCACTGCGGAATCAGGGCATCGACGAAGCCTATATAAACATAATGGAAGAAATCTACAGCGCATCCACAGCCACTATAGTCCTTCATAAAGAAAGCGACAGAATCCCAATAAAGAAGGGCGTACGACAGGGAGACACGATCTCTCCAATGCTATTCACAGCGTGTTTACAGGAGGTTTTCAGGGCCCTAGATTGGGAAGAATTAGGGATAAGAGTTAATGGAGAGTATCTCAGTAACCTGCGATTCGCTGATGACATTGCATTGATGAGTAACGCGGGAGACGAATTACAGCTCATGATTACTGAACTGGATACGGAAAGTAGAAGAGTAGGTCTGAAAATTAATATGCATAAAACTAAAGTAATGTGGAACAATCTTGGCAGAGAACAGCGCTTTGCGATAGGTGGCGAGACGCTGGAAGTTGTAAAGGACTACGTCAACTTAGGCCAGGTAGTAACCGCGGAGCCGAACCATGAGAGGGAAATAACTAGAAGAATAAGGATGGGATGGGGCTCATTCGGCAAGCATTATCAAATCATGAATGGTAGTCTACCACTATCTCTCAAGAGGAAGGTATATAACAGCTGCATCTTACCGGTACTTACCTACGGAGCAGAAACCTGGAGACTTACAAAGAGGGTTCAACTGAAATTGAGGACGACGCAGCGAGCGATGGAAAGGAAAATGATAGGTGTAACCTTAAGAGACAGGAAGAGAGCAGAGTGGGTCAGGGAACAAACGGGGGTAAAGGATATCATAGTTGAAATTAAGAAGAATAAATGGATATGGGCCGGGCACGTAGCACGTCGGCAGGATAACCGGTGGTCATTAAGGGTAACTGACTGGATTCCAAGAGAGGGCAAACGCGTGAGGGGAAGACAGAAAATTAGGTGGGTAGATGAGATTAAGAAGTTTGTAGGTATAACGTGGCAACAGAAAGCACAGGACCGGGTTGATTGGCGGAACATGGAAGAGGCCTTTGCCCTGCAGTGGGCGTAGACAGGCTGATGATGATGATGATGATGATTATGATGTCCGAGCACAAGCTTGTAAATGTTTCCTTGCCCATACTTACGCCTGTTGTCTCTAAACGTACGAAGCAACATTGCTTCAAAAACTATTCTAAAGCCGATGATGCAAGCATAATAGATTACATGGAAACGTGCCTTGGTGACTTCACTGATACTGAGAACGACGTATTCACGCTCTGGGCAATGTTCCTCAATATGTGTCGTCACTGCATAGATACATTTGTGCCTAACAAAACCAAGACGGTCAATAAACAAACGCCGTGGATGACGCGTAACATATTGCAACTGAAGCGCAAACTAAAAAGAAGCAAAAAGAAGGGCAACTCGCCCCAACTTATCAGTGTTATAAAAAGCAAATTGTCATCAGCGGTTCGAAGTTCAAAGGATTACTATTTTAACACGCGGCTACCTGGTTTCATGAAAACTGCACGGGAAAAATTTCGGGGTTATTTAAGCGAAGCTAAGAGACCTGTCTGTGAGATAATGGTCGATGGAACCACTATAAAAGACTTGAATAAAATCGCCGAACATTTTAACAATTACTTCCACAGCGTTTTTTTCCAGACAGGTGCAGGTAACTTGTTCCATTCTACTGTTTTTGAGGCGTACGAAGTGGACTTTATTTCACACAATGGTATTGTGTCAATGCATTTAAATTTGAAGACAACGAAATCGTGTGGCCCAGATGGTATCCCAAATATGTTTCTTAAGCGCTATGCGGAATTTATTGGTAGATTTCTTTTTATACTGTTCAGAGCTTCTTTGTTGTCTACTCAGGTGCCCAAAGACCAGAGGACAGCTCGGGTGGTGCCAATTTTTAAAAAGGGCTATCGTTTATCTCTAGAAAATTATCAACCGATATCTTTAACTTCGTCCTGCTGTAAACTAATCGAGCATATCATCGCCAACCACATTACAAAATTTTTAGACAGAAATGCAGTGTTAACGAACTGGCAGCATGGCTTCAGGAAAGGTTACTCCACTACGACACACTTGTTAACTGTAATTCATAGTTTTGCAAGAACATTGGATAATAATGGTCAAATCTATGCTCTTTTTTTAGACTTTAGCAAGGCGTTCGACAGAGCAGTTCACTGTAAACTTATTCAAAAACTCAGACATTACAATCTTCCTAGCATTATAGTATCTTGGATAGCACCTTATATTTCGGATCGCGTGCAGTGTGCCACTATTGAGGGCAACGACTCGAGCTATCTTCCAGTGACATCCGGAGTACCCCAGGGTAGCGTCCTGGGGCCATTGTTGTTTTTGGTGTACATAAATGACATTGTCAGCGTTGTTATACCTGGCACACAAATCAGATTGTTTGCAGACGATTGCGTTTTATATAGGGAAATAACTACAGCGCATAACCAAACCGACCTCGATATAAGTTTGCACTACATACAAGCGTGGTGTGACAGATCAGGCATGGCTTCAAACAAAGAAAAAACAGTCTGTCTTCGTATCACAAGGAAAAAAAAAGCCCGTTAAAGTACACCTACACACTGGCCGCCTCACCGCTAAAAGAAGTTGAAAATTATAAATATCTAGGTGTAACATTCTCAAACAACCTTTCGTGGAATTTACATATTAGCAATCTATGTTCCTCAGCTTTCCGTAAACTTTGTTTCCTGAGACACAAGCTTAAAAATTCACCCGCCCACATTAAACTACTGAGTTACATTACTTTCATTTGACCGAAGTTAGAGTATGCTTGTATTACATGGGATCCCTACACTAAACACAACATTAACATAATAGAGAGAATCCAGAGAAAAGCTGTTCGCTTCATTTACTCTAAGTTCAAGCACACCGATTCCCCTACACAGCTGATGACAGAAAATGACATCCCCCTCCTCTAAACACGTAGGCAGATTCTCCGCCTCAATTTCCTACAATCGCTCATTACACGTGAAATATCCATCGACCCCGCATTATATGCAACACCTCTGTCCACAAGGCGTACACGTCACGATCACACACATGCATCAACCCCTCATTTTGCTAGGACAGATATTTACAAATACTCATTTTTTTCCAGGACAGTGTCGGAGTGAAATTCTAGGCATGTAATGAATGACCCTTTCTAAGTTACCACAATACCCGCGTTATGTGTTGTGTTTTGATTTTGTATGTTTTACTTTTATTGCGATAGCAATTATATGGACAGTCTCGGCTGGATTTTGCCGTCACCGTCGCCGCCGTCATGCACCGTATATGTGTATAAGTATGTATATATATATATATATATATATATATATATATATATATATATATATATATATATATATATAAGGCCCAAAGAAAAAGAATTCAGAAAAATGCTTCCGAAGCGCGGAATCGAGCCAGGGACCTCTTGCTCCGCAGCGAGTGGCGCTAAGCACTACGCCACGAAACGCAGATCCTCCACGTCGCTAACGGCGAGCGTTATATACACACCCTTTACCGCTGGACGGACTCGGAGACGGCTGCGCTTATAAGCGTTTCTTCATTACCAGCGAGATGGCGCTAGGAGCGCGTCGGCGAGCTCGCTCGCTTCTTCTTATATTTGCGCAGGGAGAACCTTGCCCTTCTGCTGTCTGCTCGCGCGGTTTTCTCGTGGTGAGGGGAAGAGGGATGTTTCGAGCTTTCACCGTGATGTCCGCGCTCATGTTACGGAGCGTACGAAAGTCATTCGAGCTCAAGGGACGCCGCTAAACGAACAACAGAAGATTAGCGCGAACCATCAAGTGTCACAGCTCGACACTTGAAGCACGCTAGTTTCCTTCGCTGCTTCGGCCGCCTTTGCAACAGGAGCGCTGTTCAAACTCAGAGTATCCATTGGCGAGCCTCACTTCGTATAGCATTAGTGTCTTGCTATCGCATTCATTGCTTCGGCCTTGCGGCGAAACTGTGACATTTTTTTGTGATCATTAATTCTGTTGTAATTACAGTACTGCATTTCTTTTATCGTACGCAGTCTGAGTTCCTTTACTAAGTTGAGTGTGAAAAGTTGCGCATTCCTTGTACTCAGTGTATTGATATTTTGGTATTGTATTTCTTTTTTGTGTGTACTATGAGTGCCATTCCTGTATGGACCGAATTCTGGTCTGCAGTATGTTATAAATAAAAATAATAAACCGATTCCCACAGAGCATGGGATCTGCCGAATTTTTTCTCTGCGATGTAATTCCAGCACTTCGTCACCAGTGCCATATTGTACACCGGAGGAGTACTGCCTACCACCCTCTCACGAACGGTCGGACTGAGCGGTTTAATCGGACCCTGGGCGACATGCTTGCGACGCATGTTGGATCTGATCAATCAAACTGGGACCTGGTTATTCCATTTGCGGCCTACGCGTATAACACCGCTACGCAAGTCACAACCGAGCTTTCCCCATACTTCGTTCTCCACGGTCGCCAGCCGTCCCACAATACGATACTTTGCTGCCATACGCACCAGATGCATCCCAGTGCACGACCCTGTCGGTAGCCACCCGTCACGCTGATGAATGCCGCCAACTAGTCAAGCAGTTTAGTGCGGCGGACCAAAAATGCCAGAAAGAGGTCCGTGATGACGACCAGCGTCCTGCCGCAAAGTTCGCACCTGGAACACTTGTGTGGCTGCATGTACCACCTTGCCCACCTGGTCTGTCTACAAAACTATTCACGAATTACGATGGTCCGTACCACACGGTCGAGAGCACTTCACCCGTCAATTACGCCATTGAACCGCTTACGCCACTCGGCGACTGTCGTCGGAATGGCCATGATATTGTTCACGTAGATCGCTTGAAGCCTTACTTCGACCCGCTCGTTGCCACCTGTTAAATCGCCAGGATGGCTTCATCTTTCTAGACGGGGACAATAATAATGAAGGAAGGACAATGACAGGGCTCAACAACCATCATCACGAGTGGAAGGCACCACGAGATCGGCGCTCGAACACCACCATCTTCTTATCCCTGTGTCCATTTCCGATGCACCGCCTGTTTGTTAGACTCGCCCAATAAACCTCACTACACACTTGACATGCCACACGATGTTTTTCGGTGTGACTTGGCCATTCACAGGATCAGCACGGTGCTTGAGCACACTTGTGAAGAAGCACAATGCACTTCACATGTCAGGTGACTTTTTTCGGTGTCACTTGGCCTTTGAAAGGAAACAGTCTGGTGGATGTGTGACAGAAAGACACTGAGCGTAGCAGGTGTGCGTCGCCTAGACAGCAAGCGAGAAGACAAAGGCCTGCGTACTCCCAGGCATAGTGCAGATGGCGGTGGCAAGTGTTGGTGATTACAGGATGACAGCAGCAACAAAATATGATACCGCCGTACAGTGGTTACAGCGCTTGGCTGTTGACCCGGATGACACGGGCTTGATCAAAGCTCGATGGAGTTTTGTTCGATGGAGGTGGAATCCAAGAGGCCCAAGTAGCATTTAGGTGCGCGTTAACAAACCTCAAGTGTTCGATTTTTCTAAAGACCTCCACTATGTGTGCCTCATAATCATATCATGGTTTTAGCACATAAAACCCAGCAATAATTATTATTACAAAACAGTACGAAATTCTTCCTTCCCAGTGAGTTGGCTTTAGCACTCCGCTGTCGAGCATAATGTGTGTATTGACAGTTGCTGAATGAGTGGATCCCATGTAGTGCCACATTAAAATGACACCGCCATGTGCAGTGACAGGCTCTGTAAAGACGTGTTGATATTAGAAAATGTGAGGAAAACAAGTAGAGCTTCATTATTAGCTGAAACTTGAGCTTCAAAATGTGTTCTTGTAACTTTTGGGCAACACACCATGGCAGCTGAGCAGATAGGACGTCGCACTACTAAACTTGAGGACACGTGCCCCACTACTGCCGACAGCGGTGGCGAGATTACAATAAGGGGCAAACGCAGAAGCACTGGTGTATTTAAATTTAGGTGCATGTTAAAGAACCGCAGATGGTCAGTATAAATACGCAACTCCCCAAATGCAGCGCAAATAAATTTAGCTCAGCTGTCACCGGTGCAGGCGGCGCAGTCGCATGCGCACCCATCTTACGCACTGCTGGTGTCGCTGCCTCGTCGTCCCAAACATTCTTACAACACCATTGCGGACAGCTTGCCCGCGCAAGTACATGAAGCGCGGTGAGCTCTCTTGACTAAGCCGAGCTTGGAGTCATCGTTAATAGCACTGCCGTGCTCGCTCCTCGCGTCACCACTGCCATCAGTGAAATCGTCAACAGTGTAACCTTCCGCAATACAAAGGTTGTGCAACACTGCACATGTAGCAACAATGATGGCTGAACGTTCGGGTGAGTAGTGGAGGGTACGGTACCGCTGAAAGTAGCGAAAGCGGCTCTTCAGTAGCAATACAACGCTCCACTACAGAACGTATTGCAGCATGTGTAGCGTTGTACTTGCCTTCTGCACTAGCTCCGTGAGGACGGCCAGGAACGCGGACTAGAAGCCATGGCTCGAGTTGGTAGGTGCTGTAACCTCCATGAACATAAATTACGTGTTGTAAATACTGCTAAAATGGCAGGCACCTCTGAAGGTCAGGTGATACGAACATAGCAATAATACAATCTGTTGTACCTGGCCAGCCTGAATTACCCGTATTATGCATAATATGACTAAGCAGCGTGGAGAGTTGGGCGAGGTGGTACGAGTTCATTAAGTACGAGTTCAATAAGTACGAGTTCAATAAACTCAGTTGTTAGTCTGCGCTCGTTTGTGTTGTCTTTCTCTTCGTGTCTCGTCCCACTGCGCAGTTCGACCAAACTATGACGACTGCGAAGAGGTTATCATGACAATGTGCATCGCTTGACGATACTGCAGCGCATAAGCCACTGCTGGGAGATTATGCATTGGCGTCATGTGGCATCATGCCACTTGTCAGTGCAACGAAGTTTCAAGAATACCGCGAGGACATCTTTTCATATATAAAACCGTTAACTGGCAGAGCCCGTATAACGAGAGGCATGAATTTGCTTCCGCTCACTGAGAAGGTATTCGCCAGTCGTGTCAATCCGCACCGCTTCGAAACGATCACGGAGCCACGTTGTACCCCAGATATGGCTTTCGTGGTCCGAGCCCGGTCGCAGCGGGTTCACGGCGAGGATCCGCATGTCCGTGTTGCAGATCTGGGGAAAGCAAGAGCGCTATGAGCTACGTTTCGCTGCGCAAATACATGCGCACGAGAAAGTGGGAACACCGCTACTTACAAGCATGACCTTAAGTGCGTAGTACCCTTCCTGGCAGAAGAACGCCGCCTTCTGTCGCCCCTCGGTGCGAACGTGGCGACGAAGCTACCGTCCACGCACCCATGACGCGTAGCGAAGGTCCAAGCCGAAGGAAACCCTCCTTCACAGCCGCCTTCCCGTCCGGCGTCCACGGGAAGTGAACCCACTTGTTACGGGTACCGGCGTTGACGACTGCCTGAGCCACACATCGCACACAGTTGGTGACCGCGGGCTGCATCATGGAAATCGTCTCCTCGCTCCCCACCGATGACTGGAAGGAGCCGGTGGCGAAGAAACGCAAGGCGCACATCTGCCGCTCCAGGGATAGCGCAATTGACTGACGGGTGAAACGACCAATCAGGGAGCGCTAATGGCCGCTCAAACGGAATACAGAATAGCAGTTCGTTATACGGCCGCAGAACACGATACCTTGTGTTGTTCCTTAAAAGGTTGGTCTTTCGGCCGCGGTAGCAAGCGGACGAGCTTCAAGGCAGGTTTGTGAATTACGTGACCCCCGCTTTTCCGAGGACCCTGGAAAGCAGTGCTCAATGATAACCGGCACATATGGGATGACGGCGCACTGTGCTGACTAGTTTGGTTTTTCCTTTTCAAACTGTGGCTGGAGCCATTTTATCCAGGCCCCGGAAACTCTTAAGTTCCAGCCATCGCCGACGGGGGTGAAAAAAATTGACCACGCCGCTGCTAAAAAAAAAGAAACATGGTACTTCCCCTCAAAATCCTGCCCTCGTGAACGCACAATTTTCCACTAAAAGAGCCGTAATAGGCACAAAATATAAAGAAAATAAAACTTACTTTCGCAAAAAACTGAGGTTTCTTACATAATTGAACGGTAATATTTGAAGTCCTTGTGCGTAGTTAGAGTGTACTAGAACAAGGGAGTGCTCGGAACGGCCGCTGCACCAATGTTCTGAAAGTGAAGCCGCCTGTGGCGCTGCGATCAGGCGGCCGGTCGCAGCGACCGAGGAAGAGCTAGTTCTGGAAGTTCTGGAGCTAATTCTGGAGAACTGGAAAACGGTCGAAGGAAAAATTCCAAAGCGCACTGCCGCGAGTTTAGATGGGATTTCCGTTAGCCTCATTAACGAACTAGGACATAACACTAAAGAAGCATTGCTAACAGCCGTAGAAAAATGCTTAAAGGACAGGCAAATACCGGATAGTTGGCGAAAAAGTAGAATGAACTTAATCTATAAAGGCAAGGGAGAAAAGGATAACATTCGCTCGTATAGACCACTAAGCATTACACCGGTACTATACAGGTTGGCGATGCAAGCAGTAAAAATGAAAATAGAAACATGAGCAGAACATAACGATATTTTGGGAGAACTCCAGATTGGATTTCGAGTCGACAGGCGGTTAGACGATAACCTGTTTGTTCTCACTCAGTGTATATAAATATCTAAAATAGAAAATAGGCCCTTGTACGTGGCTTTTCTAGACATCGCTGGGGCGTACGACAACGTTAATCAGGAAATTTTGTGGGATATACTGAAAGAAATGGGCACAGGCGACAATTGTATACAGCTTTTGAGGGAGATATACGGAGAAAATACAGTTTGCATAGAATGGGAAGGAGTTTGTAGCAAAGTGAACGTTCATATTAGCAAGGGGCTGAGACAGGGATGTCCTTTGTCCCCGCTGTTATTCATGCTGTACATGTTGAATATGGAAAAAAGCGCTACAAAGTAGCAACATTGCTTTTAATCTGTCACACAAACAGGGCGGCGTGATGAGTGAGCAGAAGCTTCCAGGATTATCTTGTGCTGACGATGTTTTCTTATTTGCTGACAGTCAAGATGATATACAGCAGCTGGCGGATATATGCGGAAGGGAACGGGAAACTCTAGGACTAGGATTTAGTGTAACAAAATGTGGATTGATGGTTTTCACTGATCCTTGTGATCAGGCGGTGTCAATACAGGGCCAAGAAATACCGAGGGTGAGCGAATACGAGTACCTCGGAGTGTGGATGAATGAGGGTGACAGGTACATGAAGGTACAGGAAAAAAATTACACCATCTCCCGCTAAAGGGCACCATAAGGCGATGCGAAGCCGGAGCACTTGCACGATCGCGTTTCGTTGGCGTTCGCTGGGCATGCTACCGACCTCGGTCATGCTACCGACATCGCGTCGTGGAACGCGAAGAGGAACGCAACGCGCGTCGTGTCTTCCCTCTAGCCCGGCCGTTAATTCTCACAGGGTGAGCGGGGAACGGGGTCGACAGGCGCGCGAGAGGGGGGCAGCGTAGGAGAGGAGAGAGATGGGGAGGGGACGCGCATGCGCTGGC
The DNA here is from genome assembly GCF_013339695.2 of Rhipicephalus sanguineus. Lineage (NCBI taxonomy): Eukaryota > Metazoa > Arthropoda > Arachnida > Ixodida > Ixodidae > Rhipicephalus > Rhipicephalus sanguineus. The sequence continues at coordinate 218,092,998 of NC_051177.1, read as the reverse complement.
GCTCATCGCGGCGTTGCGCAGGAGAGAATTTCGGCATGTCGAGCCCGCGTTTCAGAGGAGGAGTAGAGAGGGGGAGGGGGAGTGGAGACGAGCTGTGTGGAGAGGGTATGCGCATGCGCAGTAAGGGTGGTCACGCCGCACACCACCACCACCACCACCGGTTTGAACTCCGCTATAAAATACTTCGCATCTAAAAGCCTCTGCAGCAAAAGGAAAGAGGAATGCTGGAATAATGAAGCACAGAGCGTTGTGGGAATACAATAGGTACGAGATGCTTCGAGGTCTGTGGAGAGGTGTAATGGTTCCGGGGCTTACCTTTGGGAACTCAGTGGTGTGCATGATGGCAGCGGTGCAACCGGGAATGGATATAAATGTAAGGACTCTGGGACGCCTCGCGTTGGGTGCTCACAAGAAGACGACAAATGAGGCTGTAAAGGGCGATATGGGACGGGCAGGTTTTGAGGCGAAGGAAGCTTAGAGCAAAATAAGGTTCGAAGAAAGGCTAAGGAATATGAAGGAGAGTAGATGGGCAGAGAAGGTGTTCCGTTATTTGTATAGGAAGAGCGTGGACACGCAGCGGAGAAAAAAAACTAGGAGACTCACTAGTAAATATACGGCTGGTAGTGTAAGCAATATCTCAACAAAGAGCGTTCAGCGAAAAGTCAGAGAGGCAGAGAGGATTTACTGGACGGCAGCCATGGAGGAAAAACCGGCTTTGGGTAACTACCGAAAGGGCAAACATGAATGAGGAGGGAGGAATTTTACGATAATTCAAGGGGAAGCGTTTTACTGTTTGAAGCGAGATCGGGTTGTCTTAGAACGCGTAGTTATAAAGCGAGATTCAGGCAAGAAGAACGATGCACGTGCTGCGGGGAAGATAAGGAAACGGCAGAGCATGTTTTGATTGAATGTGGAGATATCCACCCAGGTGTACGTTTGGGCACGAGCCTAGATGAAGGCTTGGGTTTTAGAGTCGACAATGGAAAGCTGAACGAACCCGCGATTGAAATAAGTAAGAGACGGTTAAGGATATTCTGCCGTAAAGGGCAAAGAACTGGGCTGAAAATTAAAGTTTTTTTTCTGTAGTAAGGCAGATGTAATTGAAGTAGAGACACTAGGCCAACACTAAAAAAAAGAAGAGTAAAGGGTTCTTTTTTTGTCGAGCCTGGTGGCACATTTGTCACCGCCCCGTTATAAAGGGGACGCTCATAGCATCCATCCTTCGATCCATGGTCAAGCCGCCTGGGGCGTTGCGATCGGTAGCGTGCAATGTGTAGTCGTCTAATGGCGAATTCACCCCTGAGAAGCGAAGAGAAAGCGATAACGTCAGAGCGGCCGGAAAACCGCGTCCGCGCGCGTCGAAGATGTTCGCATTTGTTCTGCCCCACCTGCATGCCGTTGCCGCCGCCGCCTTCGTCACTTCGAGAATTCATTCTATTTTCGCTGTTTCCTGAGCACTTAATTTTTTTTTACCGAATTCGAGTAATGCATGCAGAACACAGAAAAGAAATAGCTTTCACCCTTTGAAACCGTGTTTTAGCTAGGTACGCCAGCAGAAACTACGTAAGTGGGCACACCAGCAGCGGCGGCGGCGGATTCACCCGGCTATGCAAAAGCGCTATACGTTGGGGCGCGCCGGCTCGATGCTGCTTCACATTCTGCGAATTCCAGTCTTCTCGGCAATCTTAATCCAAACCAGGCTCTTGAGAAATGTGTGGTTGTAGAGGCTGAGAGTTCTCTCGTGCTGCACAGGTGCCGACGCCCTGACCGGCCGTTGTTTAAATCACGTGGTTTAAGCTAGCGCAGCCAAAGTGCGGCTTCCCGTGAAACGGAAAGGAGACCCGCTTCCGCGTGGCGGAAAAACCGGTCTCGGAGCGACTTCTTCGCGTCGGGCTTGCCGCCTGGTTTTCCGGCCGCTTAGGCGGCGAAACGAGTGAATTTCCGGCGAGTTTTGCCGCTTTCGCCCTCTTCTAGGCCAAGTGTGAACGCACCTTAAGTGTTCCGCGCGGCTCCACCGAAGTGGTACAGGGCTAGAATGCCCGCTTCCCACTCAAAAAGACCCGGGTTCGAATCGCAGCTGTAGATGGTGTTTTTTTTAATGCCACTTGGTATCGCTGTATTGCTTTTTCTTTGTCAAGCGGCTTGACCCTGTTTGGGCTTCACCTTTTGAAGCTCGTTCCGAGAACTAGTGTTCTAGTACACTCTAGCGTAGTACTTATGATCACTAGACCTGTTTAGCGATTGTGATACAATAATATTCAGCAGACGTTCACACGTACGACGTCATCGACCTGCCACGTGACTTCTGCCCTGGATCCTCTGGCCAGTGATGAAGCAGAAAGGCTGCACCGCTGCTCTTCGGCGGCCGCCGCTATCGCGCAGGTGCGCAGTTAGTTTTCAGCCGACGGCTGGCCTAGAACGGTGCTTTCCGTTTTCTTGTAAGCTTTTTTTGTAATTCGCTCAAGCAGCCACATTGTAGTTATGGAGGGTAGTCGCTTTACTGCTGTGTCATCGATTTCTGCATGTTCCCCGGCGATGACAGGTAGATTCGCTTTGCTGATGCGTGCATAGTTGTTATTTTTGGTCGGTGATTGTATTCTGGTGATTTGTTGACACTGTCAGCGTTGTCTATTTATGTACGTACATTTGCACTGATCCTACACGCTGGGCTAGAAGTAGTGTCCATCGCCTCGTGCAAGGCGTTGGACAGTGTCATTGATCCGTTTAATCGGGTTGGAAATCGCCGGGCGGATTCCAAGGGCTGGCGTCTCGGCCCTTCGAAAACGCACCACGAAAGCGCGGACAATTTAGAGTTGGTCCTTTGGTGCGCCAGCGGACGCCGGTTGTGGTCCAATGACCGAGTCAGAGCCGAGAGTCGATAACACAAACGAAAACCAAATATATTCTCAGTTAAGACAATACAAATATCACAAACACATGCACACTCGGCTGGTACCTCTTACAACTTCACAATATTATTCAGGTGGTGTTTACACAACGGGAACTAAACAAACAGATCACACGCTACAAATGCAATCTCATGCATTACAACTATTCAAGGACAGTTAAAGTCGAGAATATACAATGGCGTATCCAGTCCAGAATTCTTGGACGGTACTTGAATGCTTCTCTTCAAGGAAACACTCACGCCATCTCCAGCGGTGTCTATCGTAGCTCAACCGTCGTCGTAACTTGTCACGGCTCACACGGCGTGGTCATCCGATTCCTACAGATCGACGATCGACTTGCCGCACACCATCATAAACACGTCTTCTTTGGCTGACGGGGCCACACTCAGCTTAACTTCACCATCTCCGGGCCGACTGACTCACTCACTCCTTCACTGACTTCTTCACTCCTTCACTGTCCGTCTGGTTCAACGTTACTAGCCTGTCTGGTCGCGGTTTGCGCGCTTTTATCCCCTCTCTCCCGGTATCTAGAAGCGTCGGGAGCGTTCTTCGGCGTGTAGTACAGCCAAGGCTAGGGAAAGGGCGAGAGCTTTCTCGTAGGTTCGAATCGCGGCGGCGTCGCTTGGCATTGCATCAGGCTTCTCTTCCAGATGTTCCCAGGCTTTGCCGGACGTTTGGTCGCGTTGTCTGCGTCTGGCTCGAGTGGGTGAGAAGGATGCGGCGCGTCGGCGTCTTTTGATACTTGTTTTTTCGTCGTTCGCGCTTCTTGGGCGAACGGCTCGCGTCGTTTTACCCCGCTGCTGTTTAAAAGCGGCGCGCGCGCTTTATCAAGCGCTCGTTTGTGACAGACAGTCTCTAGCGAGCGATGGTGGCGTTGTGTAGGCTTCTTCTTGACAGACGTGGCCTTTGACGCCTCCCCCCCCCCCCAAGGAAGAAGTCGACGGGACCTCTTTGGCCTCTGAGCTGCTCTGGCTGGTGCCAGAGCTTGGAGAGGCCTCCAGTGTGGCCTAGAGCAGCCAAGGGCAGCCTTGGCTGCTCCTACCGTGGGGTCAAGGGGCGATCGCCTCAGCGCACTGTGCCTGGCTTGGGCGGCCGCCTGATGCCGTTGTGGTGATGGCCCCCGTTGCACCACTTCGGCGAATGATGTCTTCTTAGCAAGGTACGGTGAGAGACGCTGTCTGGCTTCGCGGGAGCTTACGTTTTCTTCAAATTTGATAATCTTCTTGTCTTTTCTCCACGCTGCCTCTTTTTTCTTGACTACGCCGGGTGGCCACCATCACAATTTGCACAGAGGGCTTCAGCATTGCAGTCGTCATCAGCAGAGTGTCCCGTGGAACTGCACTTAGCACAGGTAACATTATGTTTAAAGCAGCGCAAAAAACACGGGCTAAGAAGGAGGCACAACGAGCGCTTACTCGCAAGTGAAATGTTTATTAGATGAAACATACAAACAAACATAAAATGAAGTGAACTCATACGAGCTGCGCAGTCGCCGTCACGTACGAAACTTGCCAACTTGCAAAGTAGCAAGGAATGCAAGATGTTTAAACATATCTAACATCTTAACAGAAAGTAGCACATAGGTATGACCACCATATCTTGAAAACCTTCAAAATCCTTAACAACCAAAAGTGTATCTATCACCCACCTCCAAAAAACTGACTTCACTTCGCGATAACGTCACTGAAGGAGTACTGACACAGCTTTCACCAGCATTCTTAATGAAAAGTGTTTCCATAATTGCGTGCACTTACAATCCCTGCAGTGCGCAGCTAAATGTGAACCATAGTTAGCGTTCAAATTATTCTTATGTTCCCTAAGGCGGGTGTTTCGGCAGCGTGCCGTCTGCCCAATGTATACGAGCCCACAGGTCAGAGGGATTTGATAAACAAGACCGGAAGCGCATGGCACAAACTGAGTTTGGTGTTTCGTGCTACATTCCCTTTTCTGTGAGGTAAGACTCTTATCAACTTTCTTGTGAACAGCCGCGCAAATCTTTCCAAGTTTGTTAGGCGCACTGAAGACCACGTGTATGCCGTAGCGCGCACCAACTTTCTTTACTTTATGGGAAAGCTTGGGTGCGGAGGGGATGACAGCAAAGTTTCTTTTTTTTTTATCCGTGTGTTGTGGTGCAGACTTCACCTTTACCTGCTTGAAAAGCTTTTCAAACTGAGCAACCAAGATCTGAGGCGGGAAAGCGTAAACCAACTGTCTGTCTAATTGAAGGGAGAAGCTGGTGCTGATGAGGTGCTTGCATGATTCTCTGAGTGCTGAACGGAAGCAAGTGCAATACCATCTTTTATTGTTTTAGAATGTGAAGATATGTAACTCAGAAGTGGTTTTGTTGATCTAGGGCATAACATCCAATACGTGTGGTCACATGAAAACGTTAGTCGTGAATCCAGAAACCGTAGACGTTCGTGTCTGGGCAGTTCAAACGTGAAGGTAAGACCGACACTCACTTCTCTGAAAACCTTCAGAATACCTACGAGGACCCTTCCAGTGTCGAAATTCGGAATAAAATAAGAAAGTCATCTACATAGCGGAAGATTCGTCTACTTAATTAGGCCATTCAAATTATGTTCCAGCATTCTGTCAAATTTGGCTGAGGTAGATGTCACATAGGATGGGCGCAACCCCAGACCCTATACAGGCCCCTGACTTCTGTAAGAACAGTTTTTCATCCCATCCTATAAGGGTCGACACAAGGTAAAAAGACAATAATTCCATAAAACCTTCCACACTGATGCCGGCCTCATCGCGGAAACAAACTGCGTCGTTATCCTCACAGATACATTGTTTCACATTTTCCAAAGATGGTCATGTGGCATAGAATAAAAAACACCTTTGACATCAATATTGAAAGCAGAACGTGCACCTGGCTTACTATACATATGATAGTCAAGAACCGTTTCGGAATTGCTTGCACGAAACGTGTCTCCAACATTAAGTGTCGATAGATGCCTCTAAAGGCAGCTGGAAACAACATATTGCCATGTACCCCGTTCAGACACTATTCCTCTAAAGGGTATGCGCTCTTTGTGGGTTTTTATAGAAAAGAAAATTTCCAAGTGAAGACCCTTTGCCTTCTTGACTTCTTTAGCGGTTCTGGTGAGGTAAAGTTCATCGAGCAGCACTACGGCCTTTTCCTTAACCCTTTTTCTTTTCTGTGAAGTTAGCTGAAAATTCTTCTGTAACGCATAAGATGCCTTTTCTCCGAAGAGACCCTCGGATAGCACAACAAAAAAGCCTTCTTTATCCGAAGTCAACATTCTAAGCTGGTTACAAACCGTGAAATTACCAAGAGGGCGGAGCCGTCCTTGATTGCAAAGCTTACAAAAAGAACGACCGAGAACACCAAGCACTGTTCAATGCACCCAAGTTTCTGTTCCTCAGGAACGAATCGAGAAATGGTCTTAGCAGTACATACTTTTTCGACGGGCGTAGGTGCGGCACCAAAGCAAAACTTTGGACCTAAGTGGAGTAACGTTCTGTAGCTGTCCAGTAGCTTAACTCTGCCTAAGGTCAACGCAGTCGCTTCCGCTGCAACATTCTTTGACTTCCTAGGCAGATGAAGAACACAGACATCCAGAAAAAGTCCGTAATCTGTTGCGAAGTCCTGTACCATCCACTCAAAGCTCGGTAGTGATGCATATGGTCATGCTTAACGTAACACACAGTCTGAAGGCAGTACTTGGAGAAACACACCTGGCGCCACCATTCCGAAGAAAGGATCCGACGAAGCCTCCGGCAATGGCCAACTGACTGTTGCAGGAGACCACAGATGAACTGAAGGTCGGGAGGGCAGAGCCCGCGCTTGGCATACCAAGAGGCTACCCTGGCCTCACACACGCGTATGGCAATGAGCGACATTAGCAGATCTGGCCGAGCCGCAGAAAGGTTATAACATTGAAAAGAGCCCGATGTACAAGAAATATATTGCAGCAAGGCCGACAGTTGGGCTAGTGGTAACGTTCCATTATGGTTAAATTAGCGCAAAAAACATGGACGAAGAAGCAAGCACAACGAGCGGTTACTCGCAACTGAAAGGTTTGTTAGATGAAACATAAAAAGAAGTAAACTCAAACGAACTGCGCAGTCGCCGCCACTAGAAAATTTGCCAACTTGCAAAAAGGCAAGGAAAGCAAGATCTTCGCTAAACATATCTAACATCTTAACAACAGAGAGTAGCACATAGGTATGACAACATATTGTTACGCTCGAAGAAGGCCGAGACGTATACGACTGAAGGGGCCGTTTATTTGGTCGCGAAGGTGAGCGCAGGAGTGGCCAACAGGTTGAATCTCCCAGCGTCGTCGTCTTCTTCTTCAGCTGCCTCGGAGCGGCCAGCACGTTCACCGGCCTTCGTTTTCTTTGTCCATATGCGTAACATTCCTCTCCTCGCAGACGAAGGCCGCCGGGCGAGTCAGTCGGGTTGTCGCGGCGTGAAAAATTTCAAGCGGGCGACATGGACGACCTGGGTCTTGGCAGCTCGTCTACGACTTGCCGTAAGGCGAGCGATGGTATAGGTGACCTCTGTGAGTCTAGTGATAATAACGAATGGTCCATCGTATGTGGCTAAAAACTTTTGACATAAGCCGCGTTTCCGAGTAGGAGTCCACAGCCAGACTAAATCACCGGGTCGATAGGTTACAGGTCGGTGGTGAATGTCGTACCGTGCTTTCGCTCTGTCTTGAGATGCCAAGGTGCGTAATCGTGCTATACGACGCGCCTCTTCAGCGAGGCAGAGGTTCTCGGCGACTGTGATGTTTTCGTGAGTACAGAAAGGGAAAACAGTGTCGATTGTGTGCCGGGGTGGACGTGCGTACAGTAAAAAGAAAGGGCTATAGCCGGTAGTCTCGTACTTGGCGGTATTGAATGCATATGTGATGAAAGGTAGCACGTCATCCCAGTTCTTATGGTCGGATGAGACATACATAGACAACATGTTGATAATTGTCCGGTTGGTGCGGTCCGTAAGCCCATTCGTTTGTGGATGGTAGGGTGTCGAGTGACGCAAGCGGGATTCACATAAACGAAGAAGCTTCTCCACGGCATCCGCTGTGAATTGTCGTCCGCGGTCGCTGATGATCACGCGAGGTGGGCCATGTCGGAGTATGACGTGTTGCAGCAGGAACAATGACACGTCACTGGCCGTTGCGGAGGGGACGGCCGCCGTCTCACAATAGCGTGTCAGGTAATCGACAAAAACAATTATCCAACGGTTGCCCTTAGCCGTTTTTGGAAAAGGCCCAGGAAGTCAATGCCCACTTGTTGGAAAGGTGTGCTTGGAGGTGGCATCGGTTGGAGAAGACCAGCTGGAGCAGTAAATGGGCGTTTATGGCGCTGACACTGAATGCAGCTGGCCACATACATCTCAACGGACTTTTGCATTCCAGGCCAATAAAAACGTTCTTTAGTCCGGTGGAGCGTCCGCGCAGAACCTAAATATCCAGACGTAGGGTCGTCGTGCATGGCACTCATAATGGCTGTGCGAAGGCTCTCCGGCACCACCAGAAGAAAACGTACGCCATTTCCGGAAAGGTTCTTCTTGTACAAGAGTCCATCGCGCATACAGAAATGGCGCGCATTAGTAGAGGCGGACGTTGTGGTGAAGAGCTGTGCTAATTTTGCGTCCTTTTGCTGCTCTGCTTTGAAACTGTCGAGGTCTGGAAAATTACGCGATACAGAAGCTATAAGGTGGTCAACGTCATCGGCGTCACAGTCCGTAGTGCTGAGTGGCATACGTGAGAGGCAGTCCGCATCGGCGTGTCGTCGGCCGCTCTTGTAAGAGACGGTGAAGCTTGAAGCTGTATTCTTGCAGCCTAAGCGCCCAGCGCGCAAGGCGGCCACAAGGGTCGCGAAGGTTGACAAGCCAACACAGCGAGTGGTGGTCAGTGACTACTGTGAATGGCCGCCCATACAGGTAAGACCGAAACCGCTGGATCGCAAATATTACTGCCAGGCATTCTTGTTCCGTGACAGTGTAATTCTGTTCGGGCCGACTTAGTGAGCGACTTGCGTATGCAATGACGTGTTCGCGGTCGCCATAGCGCTGGACTAGAACGGCACCAATACCTACGCCACTGGCATCCGTGTGAAGTTCTGTTGGGGCCAAAGGATTGAAGTGCTAAAGGTCGTGACGTGAGCAGAAACTTCAGTTGACGAAAAGAACTGACACTCCGGAGTCCACTCAAAGGGAATGCCCTTTCGTAGCAGGCATGTGAGAGGGTGCGCGACGTCAGCAAATTTGGGAATAAAGCGTCGGAAATAGGAACAAAGCCCCAGAAAACTGCGGAGCTCCTTGACAGAGCGCGGTGCACTGAATGCTTCAACGGCTGCTGTCTTCTGGGGATCGGGGCGTATGCCATCCTTATCGACGATATGCCCAAGCACGAGGGTTTGGCGGTCTCCGAAGTGGCACTTCTTCGAGTTTAAAACTAGTCCAGCATTTCGGATGCAGTTCAAAACAATATCCAGACGCGAGTTGTGCTCACTGAATGTCCGGCCAAAGATGACGACGTCGTCGAGGTAGCACATGCAGATGTTCCACTTCAAGCCGCGCAGAATGGTGTCCATAAATCTCTCGAACGTCGCCGGAGCATTGCTCAGTCCAAAGGGCATCACATTAAATTCAAAGAGCCCGTCAGGGGTCACAAAGGCAGTCTTTTCCTTGTCCTCAGGATGCATCGGAAATTGCCAGTAGCCGGATCGTAAGTCTACTGAGGAAAAGTAAGAGGCCGAATGTAGGCAGTCTACTGCGTCATCAATACGTGGGAGTGGGTACACGTCTTTTTTTGTTACGGCATTCAACCGGCGATAGTCCACGCAAAATCTCCAAGATCCATCTTTCTTTTTAACGAGAATCACTGGAGCTGCCCACGGACTGGCTGACTCTTGTATGACTCTCTTTTTCACCATCTCCTGCACTTGATCGTTGATAATTTGGCGCTCTGATGGTGAAACACGATATGGCTTTTGTCGAATCGGATTGGCCGAACCCGTGTTGATGGTATGGTGTGTTCGAGACGCAGGGACGCAGGGTATGTTGTCCATCTGCGCAGAGTCAAATACCGAAACGTGCTTCGAAAGCACACCCACTAATGTTCGCGGTTCGCTTGCGCTAAGCGACTTATTTATCATTGACAAAAGGGCCGTTTCCGAACTGTGAACTCCAGGTTCTTCCGGCACATCTGTTAGTTCGGCCACCGATAAGGGCGCATGGTCTCTGCTGATCCAGGCCAATTTCAAACAATCTGGTAACATCACGGGCTCTGAAGAAGAGTTTACGGTGCATAAGCCAGTGCGTCCTCTGTTGATAGAGACCACACAATGGGGAACCAACACATTCTTCTTCACGCAGTTAACGTGCATCGGCTCTACGCTTGCGTCGAAGCTGTCGCAATCGGCGCTGCAACAGACAACAGGCACACGAACGGTAGATGACGCGGGTATGACAGTGTCGCCACAAACACACAATGTAGTTTCGCCTTCCGCAGAGTTTTCCAGGAGCCCTGATGGAAGACCACTCACAAATATCTTCCCTGTGCGGCAGTCGACAGTGGCACCACACTCCCGCAAAAAGTCCATGCCCAGAATAACGTCATGGGTCGACCGAGGAATAATCGTGAATTCCGTTGTAATAACATGACCTCCCAAAAGCACGTCAGCACTGCACACACCAATAGGATGCAACGGCTCGCCACTCACTCCGCAGAACTTTGAAGTTTTGTCGCACTTAAAAACAACTTTGCGCCCTAACACGTCTTTAAAGGAAACACTCATTACCGAAATTGTCGCCCCTGTGTCCACCAGGGCCATCACAGGCACATCATCCACAAGAACACGCACTTTGTTTTTGAGCATCCACACAGGAGGTATTTGTGTCAGTAGCAGAACACCAGCGACCTCACCTCCATCGGCCGCGCTATCTAGTTTTCCGGTGGCGAAGGGGACGTGGTGCGACGCAGCGGTGAGGGAGAACGAGGAGCCCGCGGTCGCGGTGGAGGCATCAAACTCCAGTCAGATGCCGGGGAGTGATTCCGGAAGCTACTTGGCCAATAATCGTTGCCAGATGGTGGTGGCCGCGGGACACCGCGAGGCCGTTCGGAGGGTCGTGAAAATTCTGGCGGTGGGCCGTATCGCGGAGCTACACGACGGTTGCAAAACCGTGATATATGGCCCGGAACACCGCAGGAGTAGCACACTGGCTGAGGTCAAAACCTTGGTTGCTCTTCCGTGAAATGAGCGTCACCATTTGCTCTTGTATAGCGGATGGGTTCGTCGGGGATGTCATAACGATAGGTCGGCCGTCGGGGAGGCGTGCGCTGAGCGCGTCGATCATAGCGCGGAGCTGGAACGCGCGTTGTCACCCTTGACTGTGGGGCTGGGCTGTGCTCTACAGCCACTGCGCTAATCGCCGGTTGCCAGGGGGCCGAAAGAGGCGCAATCATAGCATCACGTGGCGTGTACAGCTCATGATGGTCGGCAGTTGAACGCAGCATTTCTTGGCGGGAAAGTTCCTCGCGGACAATCTGTCGAATGGTCGAGGAAATGTCGAGGCAAGGGCTCGTGTCTACACTGGCAACAGTCGTCACATTAGCCAGCCGACCAAACCTTGGCGTGATCCGACGCATCTTCAACGTTTCAAAAGTTCTGCAGTGCCGAATGAAGTCGGACACAGAACTGAGGGTATCTTGTCCTATTAGAAAAGTGTAGACGTCCTCAGCCACTCCTTTTAGCAAATGCCCGACTTTATCTTCCTCCGACATATTAGCGCTGACGACCTTGCACAGCCTTAATACTTCTTCGATATATGTCGTGCACGTCTCACCTGGTAGCTGCGCTCTTTGCGATAGCGTCTGCTCAGCACGCTTCTTTTTCGCGACAGAGTCCCCGAAACATGCCTGTAGCTCCTCAACGAAAAGATCCCACGTTGTAAGCGCGTCCTCGTGGTTTTCGTACCACACAAGTGCGGTGTCGGTCAGGGAGAAGACCACGTTGGTGAGCTGAGCGGCTGTGTCCCATCCGTTGGACTTGCTCACTCGCTTGTACTGGATGGGCCACGCGTCGACGTCTTCACCCGCTTTTCCTCCGAAGGGCGGTGGGACTCGGTAGTACTGCAACGGACCGCAAGGTGCTGCCCTGGGAGCATCTCCTTCTTCGGGCATGTCGGAGACAATCTCGTCAGATGGCGGGAGGCCGGCGAGTCGACGGCTTCGACGAAGCTGCAGCAGTGATGGTTCCGTCGTCGTGAGCGCGTACCCAGCACCTCCACCACGCTGTTACGCTCGAGGAAGGCCGAGACGTATACGACTGAAGGGGCCGTTTATTTGGTCGCGAAGGTGAGCGCAGGAGCGGCCAACAGGTTGAATCTCCCAGCGTCGTCGTCTTCTTCCTCAGCTGGATCGGAACGGCCAGCACGTTCACCGGCCTTCGTTTTCTTTGTCCATATGCGTAACAATATCTTCAAAACCTTCAAAATCCCAAACAACCAAAAATGTATCTATCACCCCACCCCCAAAAAACTGACTTCGCTTCGCGATAACGCCACTGAAGGAGTGCTGACACAGCTTTCTCCAGCATTCTTAATGAAGAGTGCTTCCATGATTTCGCGTGCCGTGTTTGTGCCATGCGCTTCCGGTGTTTATCAAATCTATATGACCTTTGGGATCGTATACATTTGGCAGACGGCACGCTGCCTAAACACCCGCCTTAGGGAACATAAGAATTATTTGAACGCTAACTACGGTTCACATTTAGCTCTGCACTGCAGGGATTGTAAGTGCACGCCTATTTTTTATAAGACGACAATTATGTATAGGCACAGGGATGACACGGAACGCAAAATTATGGAGGCACTCTTCATTAAGAATGCTGGTGAAAGCTGTGTCAGCATTTCTCGAGTGGCGCTATCGGGAAGCGAAGTAAGTTTTCTGGAGGCGAACCTTTCTGGCCTTTTTGCAAGTTGGCAAGTTTCCTATGTGGCGGCGACTGCGCAGTTCGTTTGAGTTCACTTCTTTTTATGTTTCATCTAATAAAGCTTTCAATTGCGAGTAAGCCAGCGCTCGTTGTGTCTCCTTCTTTGTCCATGTTTTTTGCGCTGCTTTAACCACAATGGAACTTTATGGTAAAAGTCGACCTTGCAGCACAGGTAAGCTATCCTCGGCAGCTCTGTGATGCATGGGCAAACCTTTGGCATTTGAAGCAGGGTGATTCCACGTAAGATCGAACAATCGATGGCTGGTCGACCTCTCAAATTTATTTCAAAATTTTATATATTATTGCCTGATGAGTGGAAAGAAGAGATCCGCAATTTGTTTTGCCGCCAAAAATTTTTTTCGAAGCACAGGAAATCAATAATGACGAAGAGGTGGAGTGGAGCGCTCATCCGCTCTGCTGTTTTGGCCAACTTTCGTTATGAATTGCACAAAGTATATTAAAGTTAGGTAGCTGAAATTTTTTTAACTAAATATATGCATGTTTTTGCTTCTGCTCAAGTATTTTTAGTTTTGATGTGTAGTGTAGATGTTTTTATAAAAAATCTCAAAATTGGCCCAGGAAACGTTATTTTCTTTACTTTGAAGGTCTTTGTCTCGAAAAATCTTGGTAGCAGAGCGATAAAAATTGCGCATTACGTTCTTCGCATGCTTATCTACCACACTGCCGAATCTTATATTTATATAACTTTTCAGTAAAGAGATATGATCGGGCTAAGTTAAAGAAAACACCGGACAATGAAAACTTCTGACGACAATAAAAAAAACCTATTTTTTATATTTCTTAAACTTTGTCCATCCATTCTCCTCCACATCAGCTTTCATAATCATCGAAAACATGTTGCATAATGTCGTTGCACTAATAGTTACGACCCCTCCAATGAGACCCTTAGGCAAGGATTGGCAATTCCGACTTCTTGCCCAGCAAGTGTATAATATGCAGGCAGGATTGAATTGCTTTTTATTAAAAGGCCAGCATGTACCGAAAAAGGTGTCGCCGGCACTGAAGACGTTAAGTTTGAAATTATTTCGTCACTGCAGCGGCCACGAGCGCGGGGCTACCGAGCAGGCGCGCGCACCCGAGATGCTCGTTGTAAAGACGGCGCAGTGAGAGCTCCTTTTCGCGTCCTCAGACCGATTGAGTTCGAAACAGCAACGCCTCTCCGGTGGCTTGAACGCACGTGCACTGGAGCTTCGCTATTCTATCCGCCCTCTGTTCGCATCGCAGCTAGGTGCTGATAACAAGGCGGAGATGAAAGCAAGATGAAAACTCTATAAGGGAGCTATGAGCGCTCGCTTCACGCACGCTGCTGCCAGAGAAACTGCGCTGCGCCAGTTGCGATCTGTGGAAAGCATTAACGTGGCGCTCCAGTGGCAAAGCAAAATACGGAATGTCAAAGGAAAAAAAAGCAAAACTATCGGTAACCGGATGCGCTTGCCTATCTTAGATGTCGGCAGCAGACGGCCTGAACTAGCCGCGCGTTCAGAGTGCTGTTCACACTTCATTCGGCGCGGATGGTTCTTGTGCTTCGCTCTTACTCTACTCCTCCTGTGCGTCTCATGGCCAGAAAGTATAGCTCGGAATGAGTGTATTGTGGAGACTACCTTTCGAAGCACAAGAAGTTTAAAGGAGTACTGACACGAATTTTTTTTATATTTCGGATTGTTGCTCTAAATAAAAATACTGGTGTCGAGAAACCTAAAACGACTTTTGTGGTGCCCGAGAATGCATCGTATATATTTTAATTAGCGCCACCTTAAAAAGACACTTTCGGTTTAGATATCGAGGGGGTGGCTTCTCAGTGTCGTTTCATAGCAGTGTGACGTCACGGAGATACAGAAACTCGCGACGTACTAGCAGCAAATTCGTCATCTGCTCGTGGTGCACATAAACAACGATGAGTGAATTGTCGTCCTGTGACCCTGACAGTGATTTCTGCGATTTAGGCTGCATGCAGGACGAAGAACTCGCATACTCGGGGGAACTCTCTTGACTCGTCGGGATAATGTCCTTGCAGTGGAGCTAGCTTGCAGATGCTCAGCGACGAAAACTTCAAAGTCAAATTAAAATATTTTATACGTGTTCTCCGACTCCAGTGTGTGGACAGCGTTGACACTGCACACCAACGAAGCAAAAAATGTCCCTTTTGCGATGTCTCAAAATCGTGTCAGTACTCCTTTAATTATTGCAAAGAAGCCAAAATTTCGCGAGTTACCGACCTAGGCATAGACGCTTTGAAGAAACGTTTAACGCCCGAAAGATCAGTGACTGCCAGTGAGACGCACTACTTGTGCTACGCGTGCTTTTGCTACCACTGCAATGAAAGATCTTCACGGAACGAGCAGTTTAACGATGACATTCTTATGCCCCCTGAGAAAGAAATCGATGTCATTAACCAGAACACTGCGACTACCGGTGTACGTGCGTTCAAGTCACCCCAGAGGTGTTACTGTTTTGAACTCAATCGGTCCGAGGACGCGAAAACGAGCTCTCACTGCGCCGTCTCTTACAACGCGCGCCTGCTCGGGAGCGCCGCGCTCGTGGCTGCTGCATTGACGAAATAATTTCAAAATTAACGTCTTCAGTGCCGGCGACACCTTTTTCGGTACCTGCTGACCTTTTAATAAAAAGCAGTTCAATCCTGCTTGCATTTTATACACTTGCTGGGCAAGAAGTCGGAATTGCCAATCCTTGCCTAAAGGTCTCATTGGAGGGGTCGTAACTATTAGTGCAACGACATTATGCAACATGTTTTCAATGATTATGAAAGCTGATGTGGAGGAGAATAAGTGGACAAAGTTTAGGAAATATAAATTTTTTTTTTAATTGTCGTCAGAAGTTTTCATTGTCCGGTGTTTTCTTTAACTTAGCCCGATCATATCTCTTTACTGAAAAGTTATATAAATATAAGATTCAGCAGTATGGTAGATAAGCATGCGAAGAACGTAATGCGCAATTTTTGTCGCTCTGCTACAAGGATTTGTCGACATAAAGACATTCGAAGTAAAGGAAATAACGTTTCCTGGGCCAATTTTGAGGTTTTTTATAAAAACATCTACACCACACATCAAAACTAAAAATACCTGAGCAGAAGCAAGAACATACATATATTTAGTTAAAGAAATTTCAGCTGCCTAACTTTAATATAATTTGTGCAATTCATAACGAAAGTAGGCCAAAACAGCAGAGCGGATGAGCGCTCCACTCCACCTCTTCGTCATTATTGATTTCCTGTGTTTCGAAAAAAATTTTGGCGGCAAAACAAATTGCGGATCTCTTCTTTCCACTCATCAGGCAATAATATATAAAATTTTGAAATAAATTTGAGAGGTCGACCAGCCATCGATTGTTCGATCTTACGTGGAATCACCCAGCAGCGCCTTGTGTTCGGGATGTACGGTCTGACGTGCAGCTTCAGGTAGCCGGTTTCTATTTCGTCTTGAAGTGTGCTAGAGTTAAAGTTAATGAGAGCAGCATTTTGGGCTAGTGGATGATCGCAATTTCTTTGATGTCATAGAGTTGAAGGTAAGGATGATGTACCTGGTGGGTATTTACCTGTTGTCTCGTCTGATTTTTATTCGTTGTACCTGTGCAACATTCTTATCCTTCCAGCCGGCCAGGAGTTCGTCATCGGTAAGGTCCATGAGATCGTCATCTGATATGACCCCTCTCACCGTTTTCATTGTTCTATGGGCGGTGACACTGATGGGTTCATTCCGAAACGCCGCAAAGTTCGTCAATTTCCTATACTGCGATTTATCTTTCACATCAACCAGGAGATCCACAATGGTCATCTTGGTGGCTTTGTAGCCGCTTGAGATGGCTTCAGTAAGGCACTTTGACACTGGGAATGGGGAAATGTTACAGGCTTTTTTTTCGTTGTTCTCATGATGAATGACGTGATATTTCGGGAAGGTGTCTTTCTTTTTCAAGAAGATTTCAGCGGTTGCATCCGTGCGCCCCCGTTTCGGGGGCCGATAATTTGTGAAAGGGTTGAATGATCCATTAAATGAGTAAGTTGTTCGGCAACAATGCCAGTCATCCACCACTGAGCCCAACAAGGGGACACGCAAGAAGTTGTGGTGGAGTAAGCCCTGACATGCCAAATGTACATCGTTGCTATACCCGAATGTGGTGTAACCAAGGTAGGACCACCACACAAGGTTAACCCTTGCCACCAGGAAAATGGAAGTAAATGGAAGGAAGAAGTGGACAGGACAGATTAAAAGTGAGAGAGGAAAACGAAGATGTGAGGAGCGAGAGAGACAGGAATAGGCGACTGCCAATTTCCCCTGGGTGGGACAGCCCAGGGGTGGCGTCTACGTGAAGCCGGGGCCAAAGGCGTGTGTTGCCCTGCCTTAAAGGTTCAAGCACCATGCGTCGGCTCAACCCCAGGATCCCCTTTTCCACGGACACGGCTAAAAGCACGGCTAGGCGCAGGAGGGCTCGAAACTCTCCGTTAGCTCGGGTCCGTGGTGCCGCTACACACTGTGGATACTAGGCTTGCTGCGTCCCGTCCGCAGTTAAAGCAAGGAAGACGGAGGCTTCAACTCGCAACAAACAACAACAACTTATTTAACTCTACGCTGCATACGGCGGGGTCGGTCTAGGAACACGAGACGACGAGGCGACGACCATGATCGGCGGCGTCAGCAATCGGCCAGCGCGGGTGGCAGCATCCGTCCGTCCTAGCATCCCAGGCACGTCTCCCCTGGGCGGCGCGCAGGCTGCCCCTTTTAAGCCGCGCAGCTGGGCCACGCGCACCGCCTCTGCGCAGCACGTGGCGCTATCTCGCTATAGCCGGTGGGCGTGGTTCCCACACATCCCCCCCTCAAAATGACGTGGTGGGGACCGGAGGATGGTCCGGAAAGGCCGGCTGCAGGGACCCTAAAGCATGGCGAGGACAATGAAAACCAGTAAACATTTTCTTCTCGTCACCAACAAAATTATGTGCATTCAACGCATAACAAGGCGAACGGGACATAAGAGTACTTTGGGAAGGCCTATGAATGCTTCCTCCTCCCTCCAAAATTCGTGGAAAAACGGAACTGGAAAAAAGTACAAGTACAGGGAATGAGTCATTTTCGCAAACACCTCTTGTCCGTCACCGGGGACGCAGGTTGTACCACTTGCTTGGTGGTGTGGGTGACTGGGTGGCCAAGCCCTGGTGAGGCATATCTGGATCATCAGCTGCTGCGTCTTGCCGTGCATAAAATGGTTTCAGATCTGAGACATGAATAGGGCCACACGCTTGATTAGTTAAGCAATCTTTCAGCATGTACGAGAGCCTGGATTTCTGGGTGATTCTATACGGTCCGTCCCACCTGTTTGCTAAGGAAGCGGCAAAACCTTTCGAGGCGTCGCTGAGCGGGTGTGTCCGCTTCAACACCAAGTCCCCAATCTCAAAGCTAACGTTTTGTCGACGCTTGTCATACTGTCCTGCCTGTTCCATTCGGGACACATCGAGGTGCTGTCTGGCTTGTTGTACCGCGTCGGTCAGCCTCTGTCTCAGGTCCCCTGCAAACTTTGAATAAGGCCTTGAAGCGGTTGCACATGTCAAAGCACTGTGCTGCTGAAAGCTCAATTCTTTGCCCAGGTTAAGTTGAGCAGGAGTGAAACCTGTTGAGCGATTAACTGTCGTCCTAGTTGCGAACGCTATTTCTGCCAGTTTCAGATCCCAGTCTTTATGACGCTCAGTATGCGCGACAAGCATAGATTTCAGATTTTGGTTTACCCGTTCCGTGATGTTGGCTTGCGGGTGATACACAGACGTGCGCTTGTGACGAATTCCCAAGGCGTCACAGGAATCCGTGAACACCTTGCTGGTGAAGTACGTCGCGTTGTCCGTGATCAGCTGGGCAGGGAATCCGAACCTCGTGAAGGTTTCGAGAAGGCAGTCCCATACTTTCTGCGAAGTGAGCTTGCGCAAAGGAAACAATTCAACCCATTTCGTGAAATGGTCAGTCACAACAGGCAGATACTGGTTTCGCCGCGTGGGACGTTAAACCCCAGATATTATTAATATTATTGGTTTCGCCGCGGACTCATGGGAAACGGGCCCATTACGTCACATGCAACAATCTGCCATGGCGATGTACTCTCAACTGACTGCATTGTTCCTAAGGGTAAACCCCCACGTGGTTTCGCCTTTTTACAAACTGAACAGGAACGCGCGTAGCGTAATACATCCTGTTTCAACCCTGGCCAGGTTACCGTACGACACAGCTTCTCGTAAGTCGTCTGCCCTGAAGAGTCACCAGCTAAAGCACTGTCATGGTAGTACTTTATGAACGATTTGCGAAGTTTGCGAGGAATAACAACTCAAAACGGTGACTCCATACTGCCATTGTCAACCTGAGGAAAGTACCAGAACAAGAGGCCTTCTTCTCCGAGCAGGTAGCAGTCAGTCTCCTCGTCGCTTCCGGTGTCAGTTGGATCACGAGCCGCTAGCTTTTCTGACACCTTACGAAAAAGGCCATCGCCCTGCTGTGCTGCAAGGAGCTCCTGTTTACTCACCAAAGTACCCCAGCGTGACTGCATTGTCACAGCTGGTGTCGTAACCGCACACACTGTTTCCGGCTCGACCTGGGGTTCAATACACAAAGGTGCACGTGAAAGTGCGTCAGCAACTGTGTCAATGCTACCCTTCTTGTACTCAATGACATAGTCGTAGCGCTGCAAGGTAAGCGCCCATCGGTCCAATCGTCCCGAGGGGTTAGGCAATCGTTTCAGCCAAGAGAGCGCTTGGTGATCAGTCTGAATGACAAACTGAGCCCCGTCCAAAGACATGTCAAACTTCTTTAATGCGAAAATGATAGCCAGGCACTCTTTTTCTGTTACCGAGTAGTTGCGTTCTGCACCGGTCAGAGTGTGGCTTGCGAAAGCAACAGACCTCAAAGCACCTGCGCATTCCTGTAAGAGTACTGCGCCAAGTCCGTAATCGCTGGCGTCTGTCTGTAACACAAAAGGTTTGTTAAGATCTGGCAGCTGAATGGAGGCGTTACTGGTGATTGCTTTCAGAAGCGTGTCGAAAGCTGCTTGTTGCTCACCGCTCCAGAGCCATTTCGCGCCTTTCTTCAGCAGCTGAGTTAGTGGTCGGGAGATGTCTGCGCACTGCGAAATGAAGTCAGGATAAAAAGCAATCATTCCGAGAAACCTTTGCAAGCTCTTAGTATTCCGGGGTGGGGGGTAATCTGCGATTGCCTTCAGTTTATCTGGGTTTGGTTTTAGTACGCCGTTGTCGACAACAAACCCCAGGAGGTTGATTTTGTTAGTAGCAAGCTGCAGTTTTCCGGGATGAACAGTTAGACCGGCTGCTGACATGCGTTGTAGCACCGTATGCAAGTGTTCAAGATGCTCTTCAAACGTACGCGAAAACACCGTCACATCATCAAGATACCAAAGTGCATAATTAAACTTTGCATCACCCAAGACCATATCCATCATGCGCTGATAGGAACTCGGACTATTGGAAAGACCAAAGGGCATGCGCACAAACTCAAACAAGCCTCTATGGCATGTGAATGCGGTTTTCGGGATATCATGAGGGTGAACTTCGATTTGCAGATACCCACGAGAACAGTCGATAGTGGTGAAGAACTTTGCGTTTCCCAGCGCATAAGTTATGCTCGATATTGCTGGCAAAGGGTAGGAATCTCTCACTGTGACTGCGTTGAGCCTGCGGTAGTCCACACAAAGACGTGCCGTACCATCTTTCTTTGGGGCCAATGCCACAGGGAAGGCCCACGGACTGTCCGAGGGTCGTACGGCTTCTGTGTCGATCATTTCGTCCAGGGCTTTATCGAGAACGGCTCGCTTGTGCTGGCTCAGCGGTCTCGGGTTGCAACGCCATGGCCGGGTGTCGCCGGTGTTGATGCGATGCACTAGAACGTCGGTCTTCCCAGGACGTTCCGTAAACATTCCTGAGAACGATATCAGCACGGCCTCTGGCTGCTTCCGTTGGTGGTTCGTTCCCGTGAAGTCGCTGAGGGACTGCATGACTGCTGACGGCAGAGTGGTGTGCATGGCTGCGACGCCTTCCGCGTGTCTTGGTACAGGCACGAAGTCTATCTTCTCCGCAAAGGGTGTTGTCTCGGACTGTCCGTGAAGGCGGTAGCCTCTTGCAGGAAAGTCGAGTGTGAGCCCCTCGTTTGCAAGAAAATCTCGACCGAGAAGCATTGACACTGATAGACCAGGCAAACAGACAAATCGCTGGCGCTTCGTTTTTCCATTAAAGCTTATCCGTAAACGAACACAACCTTCAGCGTTTGATACGTGGCTTGATGCCATTCGCAACTGAACATTTGAGTTACGAAACTTCATCTTTTTAGCTTTACACTTCTCAAGCAACACGTCACCGATTAACGAGATTCCTGAACCGGTATCAAGAAGAGCAGGTACGGTAATGCCCAGCGCTTTAACTTTCATCGTTGGTTCTGGAGACTGCGCCTGCGTTACGCGGCAAACAGAGGGAACGATGACTGACTCACCAGCTTGATGTTCGTCCATTACACGCTCCGGACAGCGTTCCACGCTCCTGGCATTTACGGCCGTGGGCTGCGACACACCGCCAGTGGTTAGTGTCGCCGGCCGAGGCAGTTTCCCGAACCTGCATTCGCGCTACGGCGCGCAAAGCACTGCCGCCTCACATGACCAGTTTGACCGCACTGGTAGCATGCGACATGGGTACGTCTGCCTTGGCCAGTTAACCTATCACTGAAATCACGTCTTTCGGCGGAGTGGCTCCCGGAGTACCCATAACAGGAGCGCCTGTCACAGTCGGCTCGCGCAGGACTTGTGAACCCGGCGTATCGGGACTGGGGGTCCGACCGACTAAGCTCTTGTATGGCTCGAGTAAGGAGCGAGCGCTCTGCACTATGACGCTGCTCCGCGGACACTTGCTCCCAGGGACAGCTTACCCCTGATACGGTATTCAATGGGGCCCCGCGCCGCCCTTGCTCATGTGCGAAGGGGTCCAGGGCGCGGGAGCAGATAGCCGTGAATGCGCCTGGGCTCGTCAGGTCGCATGAGGGACTGGCTACGAGGGCGCGCCAAGCCAGTGACGGCTCAAAAGCAGATTGTGGCGCTGGCGGTGGCACGTAAGTGCTCTCAGCTAACAGGGCGTCTTGTACACCGCGGGCCTCCCGTGCGAGGTGCTCAAGGGTTTCGAATGTGCGCCCATAAAGAAATGGCCTGAATCTGGGATGACTCTGTCGAATGACCCGAGCTACTTGGTCCCTTTCCGAGGCAGTCGGTGCTGCTCGGCGATGCAGTTCCTACATCGTCCGGACGTACTCGAGCAAACTTTCGTCCGGATGCTGGGTTCTTAGTTCGAGCTCACGCTGGACTCGCAGCTCGTACCCAGGGGGCAGAAATTCCTCTCGGAAGCGCTGTTCAAATTCTGCCCAAGTGGTGAAAGGCGTTTGTAGCCTCCACCACCGTCCTGCGGCATCCCGTAAAGCCAACGGCAGGATTCGACCCATCACGTGCGCTTCCGAGGCACCGGTCGCTCTGACATACCTGTCCATTTCCTCTAGGAAGTCAGCCACTGATTTCGGGTCGTCGTAACCCGTGTACGTGGGTAGCGTGGCCGGAGATAGGAGCTGTGGTTCGCCGGCCCGAGTGCCCATGCGGTCCATGACCGTGTTGCACAACTCAGCGACACGCTGAAATGTGTTCAGCTGCTGTGCCAGCAGCTGGTCAACCTGCTCGTGCGAAGAATCCTGCTCGCCGCCGGTAGGCACGATCGTCCCGGACCGGAGGTGCTTTCCGTCTGCCTGCGCCATGAAGAGGGGGAAAAAAACGCGCCACAAAACAACACGCACGAGAGTGCGCTACCCGCAGACTCAACGAACAAGACAAGGGACCGAACCTACGTCCACCGTGCTATTCCTGCGGGCGGGAGCAAAAACAACGTTGGGCGCCAACTGTGGATACTGGGCTTGCTGCGTCCCGTCCGCAGTTAAAGCAAGGAAGACGGAGGCTTCAACTTGCAACAAACAACAACAATTTATTTAACTCTACGCTGCATACGGCGGGGTCGGTCCAGGAACACGAGACGACGAGGCGACGACCATGATCGGCGGCATCAGCAATCGGCCAGCGCGGGTGGCAGCATCCGTCCGTCCTGGCATCTCAGGCACGTCTCCCCTGGGCGGCGCGCAGGCTGCCCCTTTTAAGCCGCGCAGCTTGGCCACGCGCACCGCCTCTGCGCAGCACGTGGCGCTATCTCGCGATAGCCGGTGGGCGTGGTTCCCCCCCCCCCCCCCCAAATGACGTGGTGGGGACCGGAGGATGGTCCGGAAATGACAAGTGAGTTCCTTAGGGGGACGGGGAGGCGGGCAATGGAGTTTTGATATTATGTGCCGGTGGGCGGAGTAAGTGAGCAACTGCCCGCATGACCCCCCCCCCCCCCGCATGTTGTCGAGCCCCTGGAAACGTAGAAAGCACAGACAAGGACAACCGCATATACGGAGACGACACAGTTTAACTACGCACGTAAACTTGATAATTCGCTGATATTCCGTAACGCTAGTTCGTTAATCATTAAACATCGGTATCCATGGACGTCATTACAACTGTTCAAGGTGCGCGGGCGCCTTTTTTTGCCAAGCGATTGGTGCGAGGGCAGTAGCGCCTAGCTTCACTTCCCAAAGGGGAACCAGCGATGGCACGTTCGGAGGGCACCACGAGTTCAGAGTGGTGTCCTGCTCGTTCAACGTAGCTTCGCGCGGTTGCGCCGATGATGAAATTGCGGACGGATTCGGCGGCTGCAACACGACGCGTCCGGTTGCGCGCGTCGAAGAACACCTCGAGCGGCAGCACGGTGACCCTGGAGCGGCCATCGGCGCAGCGCAGCTCGCGGGCTGGTGCGAACTGCTCGGAGTCGTGGCGTTCGCAGACGTAACGGTCACGCAGGGACCGCGCTATGGCTTCCGAAACGGAGTGCAGCAGAAGACGGGAGCCATGGTATTGCCGCGCCATTTCCTCCATGCACATCTGCGGTGAATGTGGCCGGTATACAGGCATAATGAATACCTTGTCATAAAAAACTGGGGAGGGGCGAAGCATCTAGGGAAGGGTGTTTCAGCTCCACTAACGTGAAACCTGGGGAGAGGCGAAGCATGCAGTGTGCGCCAAAGCAAAATCGCTGATAATGGGCAATGGTGTTTGCCAAAGCAAAATCGCTGATAATGGGCAATGGTGTTTGCCAAAGCAAAATCGCTGATAATGGGCAATGAGAGACAGAAGACGAAGGAGAAAAAGAGGAGGAGATAGAAGAAGAGAAAGAAAGAAGGCAGAAGAAGAAGAAGAAGAAGAAAAAGGAGGAGGAGGACCTGACTGAGGTAATTCGCTATATTGTTTTGAGAGATTTCTTTGATGAGGCACTTATGGTGCCAAGCCTGAAACTGGGCATGTAGGGAAGGGTGTTTGAGCTCCACTAACGTCGCCGAAAAACTGCGTCGAAATGCACCTTACCCTAAGGTGCTTCTTTTTCTTCTTCTTTACATGCCCGGCTTCAGTTCCCTACGGCATATAGGGAAGGATGCTTCAGCTCCACTAACGCCATCCGCTATTTGTTGGGCTAACTGTTGCCTTCTTCATTTTTAGTGAACCTGAACCGGTGTCGGGTAAAGCACAATCACTTTGCAGAGATGTTTCAAGATGTGGCGTTTCAAATAGATGACTTTACCGTAGAGATCCACGTTTGTATGTCTGGTTTTAGACAAATTTGAGCACCTTGGTAAATTTCGTCGTGGATCGTAACAGCGCTGCTGAGCCAAACACAATGTTTCAGGCAGTAGCGACGAACCTTTAACTCATAATATGCATAGTATGGACCAGTGGCAAGTAGTGTGATTTAACCAATGTTTGTGGCACATACCTGTTTATGATGGACCGTGACGACGACATGAGGCGCCGACCCTAAGGTGCTTCGCCCCTGATACTAGTTATCCGTCGTTAGCCTGTTTAACGCCTACTTCAGCAGGAAAGTCTGCGGTAGTGATTTACAAATTACCGACATCTGACATCGTTTGATTATATTTGATGGCCGCAAGCTCTGTGGTTTTGCCACACCAACTAATACTTTCCCATGCTCGATGTACTAGGCTTACGTTATTGCGGCACCAATTTCGCAAGAGTTCAAGTTAAGCAACAACAATGACCCACATTTTCATCTATATACGCTCATTATTTTTCATACATGGGCCATCCCAAAGCTCGGAAATGTCCAGTAAACCCACACACAAGATCAAAGTAGGGAGTTACATCAAACTTAGAGCAAACAACAATAGTGCGTTGCATTCAAAATACCAGAGAGAATAAATGGAAGCGCTAACCTGATTACAGTTCAAAAGTCAGCTTTCAGGGTGGAAAGAGCTGCATGAATCTTAAACGTGATTGAAGCCCCGCCACGCTGGTCTAGGGCTTATGGCACTCGACTGCTGACCTGAAGGTTGCGGGATCGAATCCCGGCTGCGGCGGCTGCATTTTTGATGGAGTCAAAAACTTTTTAGGCCCGTGTGCTTAGATTTAGGTGCACGTTAGTGGTGCATTCAGGCGACGGACCGAATCCGGATTTGGAGGGGCGGATGGCGCGCCACGTCATCGCACATCAGCGATTCCCCTCCTCCGCGAGGCTCGCGGACGGATGACCGAAACCTGTTTTTCACATTGGGGTTCTGACGGCGGAACGCCGCAGCTTTAGCGGACGAACAGGCTGGCAACCAGTACACTGTCCTTCTGCTCGAGCCGTATATACGGCTATCCTCGCAGTTTATTTAAGCTCTGGTAGCGTTTAATTCAGTTTATTTCTGGGTTCGTATTCTAGGACGATGACCTTTGAGATATCGATCACTTTTAATGTGCGCTGAGTGGCAGGTTGGAGAGTAGCGGGTAAGTTGTCGCTTTAATCATTGCACATGCAGGATTCTGCGGCCGGCAAAGTGACGTTGCCTCAGAACACGGCCCGTGTTTGAACACTGATTTTAAGGTCAAGATGCGAACTAAGAGAAGGGAACACAATGTGCAGCAGTGCCCTGTCGGTACCTGGTATCCGAAAAAAAAAACTTCCGATATCGGCGCATCATTGTATTCTCCCTTCGTATGCGGGGTCCCACGCGCGACAGCAGCGAGGTCAGTCTTCAGCAGCTCTCTGTAAATCAGATATTTCTTCCCATCCAGCCATTTCGCCAACAATACCGTTTTCACCGAAACAAATTACACTCCTCGACAACTCGACAAAGCTCGGCGAGCTTCCCGTTCTGTCGGCCTCCATGTTTTTTAATACTCTCAAACTGGTCTGCTGGCAGCGGGCGCGGGTGAGCGCAGAGGCAGCGGTCGAGAGTAATCCGGCTCACTCATGCTAGGATACCGTCCATCGTGTAGATGCGCCTACTGGTGGATGATCCGCTGATTAGCCGTCTGCGTCCACGACAGATACGGATTCGGTCCGTCGTCCGAATGCACCATAAAGCAACGTTGCCATAAAGAACCCCAGGTGGTCGAAATTTCCGGAGCCTTCCACTACGGCGTCCTTCATAATTATATCGTGGTTCTGGTACGTTAAACCCCAGATATTAAAATTATTATTATTAGTTAACGTGATTGAAGTAGACGACCGGTTAAATGTTAGGCGACGCAACTGCGTTTCTTTATTGTGGCGGCTTGATGCACGTTTATTAAAAAAAAAGGACAAATTAACAAAGCGCGAGAGAGGCGCGAATAAAACACTCTTATCGTCGTTGTTCCATTTGTATCAGTATGTTGCTTTTTATACCCCGGTCACACGGGCAAATTTAGTGTCATTTTGAGCGAATGCACTTGCGCCCCCAGAATGTAACTTCGGCGGCGCGCTGCTACACGAGAAAGGGAAGTGTACTTTGGAAATGGTGGTAATGATGGGGTCTTAAGTACTTAAGTAAATGATGGGTACTTAAGTAGCACAACATATATTTGTTATTTCAGGTAATGTTCCTTAATAACGATGTGTTACAGCTATAAGCCGCACTTAAAATAAACATTACATACAAACGAGGTGGCTGCAGCCACTGCACGGCGCGTGCTCGGTATTGCCCTGGCGGTCGTGGCTGTAAACTGCCCGAGAACGAGCACGGCCACCTGGATCGGGGCGCGCGGCGGTGTTGCTCCGGCCGTCCCATTCGGACGGAGGAGGCGTAATTGCAGAAAGGGGCGTGACCGCTCCTTTCGCCGCACCGCGGCGCGCGCCTACTACCCCTCCATTCCTTTGCGCTCTATGCGGGAAGGTTTGCGGCGCCTTGAAGATATCGCTGTAGAGTAACCGTGAGTTAGCATAGCACTTCCCCCACCCTCACAAAAAGCACATAAAAGGATGAATGGTGGCTATCGCTATATTATTTATTTTTTGTGTGTGTGCGCCAGTCCTTGTCGTGATGATGGTGGCCGAAGCGAAAACACCCGCGAGTCACATTTCAAGAAAATTGTTTTGGTGTTCTTAAGTGCAGCATATCAGTAAAAAGTATACATGCGAAGGAAAGCACGAGATTTATTAAAAACCCCTTTTTTTCTGAGTGCTTCCAGAATAGGGGAAACGATCCGAAGGTTGGTTCCGCTGCTTAAAGGAGGTTGGCGGATTTCCCTTGGGATGCTGCGGCCTTGAGTGCGCGAGCTTTACCTGCTGGAAGGAATGCCACTTTGGCGTCGAGGCAACGTAATCTTTCTTGGTGTTGACTTACAGTAAGGCACGCAGCAGTACGGCACGTTTCTGAAAAACACGGTAAATGAGGCAAGCGAGTGAAAAACTCGCAGCTACAGCTAACAGGCGTAACCTCGTGGAACGCAGACTAAAAAACAAATTACTTGCCTGAAGTCAATGTGGTATGACAATGTGAAACATCTAAAGAGAGAAAACTTATATTCACGTCTTTCTTTTATTGTGTGTTACGTATTAACACGTTAATTAGTGCGGACCGTTAGAGGCGTTTATTTCCGTCTTACATGTGCACTCTGCCCGTAATTAATTCAGATAGAGTTAAACGCCTCTATAAACTGCCCGTTCACATTAAATACGACACGCACCAACACACCAGAAAAACAATTGATGCGTTTTGTTAGAACACGCACAAAAAATAAGAAAAAAAAGCAGAGCAATACTAGCGGGAAACGTCCGCAACCGACCTACGGCCGTCGGTAAATCGACGCTTATGTAACGTCGGGCCTTGGTCAACCCGCGAGCGGCATGCACTCGGCATCGTCGGCCACGGTGGACGGGCCTACATCGGGTGCCGACGCAGGCCCACATGAGGCCAATGTCAATCCCCAAGACTGGCCCTACATTGGTTGCCAAGGTTGAGCCAACGACAGTGCAGTTGGCCAGCGACGTCAGGCCGTCATTTTGCCAAGGATAAAATGTTGCTTGGGAAACGGGCTCTTTCATGCTGTCGCGTTAAAACGACAATTCGATACCAAAACGAGAGAAAGTGGCCATTGCGCGACCGACCCTTAGCTAATTCGCAGGCGACAAGCGTCACTCATCGCTTTCGCGTTCAAATTCGCCTACATGCGGCCTGCGCTTAAATAAGAACGTCGCATTCACATCACTGTCGTATCGTGGGAACTTCAGAATGCAAAGAGACGTGCCCATATAAAAATGTTGCCTATCATCGGCAAGGAGAAAACGACTACAGCATTATCATTACCGCAATTGTTTTCCAGCAACGTGATGCTCTTAAGACAGCGCTCGACCGCAGAAGATAGCTATGCAGTGCCGACGACGACAAAATGTATTTTCTTTAGAAAGAAGCATGGCGCGCGCCGGTCCAGGCGGCCGTGGGAGAAACGATTGCCAAAACAAAGAATGAGAAGCACGAAAAATCACGTACTCGGCACAATATATGTGTCATGGCACTTATGTAGCGGCCGTGGTCATGGCACATGAACGCGCCGCGCCACACGAAGTCTCTTAAGCACGCTGCTTGGCTCTATCTCGATTGTAACATGCTACAGAGAACAACACTCACTGTGTAAAGCCCGATTAACATTACATAATAGCGTACCTTGATTCCAGTCACCACGTGCACGATGTCCAGTGTGCATTTTTCCAAACACATCTGCGGCTGTCTACGGCGCGGTCAGCGCGGCATCATTCGCGAGGGGGTAGGAGGAGAGCGCCGCGTCGCGGCGCGCGTCTGAACTACCTCAATTACAACTTTTCAAAGGGGCGCGCGCCGAATGGGACGGCCGGAGCAACACCGCCGCGCGCCCCGATCCAGGTGGCCGTGGAACGAGAATAGCAGAGTAGTTTTAACGCGATAGACGTCAGACTCTGGAGTTTCCAAGACGTGTGGCGCCACCTGTCGGAGAAGTATTGAGTAGTGCATAGACCGACTCCCTCGCACAGTTTGCTATGGGACCAGGTGCAACTAGCGAGTGCGAAACAACGATTGAGCTTAATATCGCGTGTGTTTGCGCATTTAACACACAGAACGAAAGCTGTGAATTGCTCTCCGCTAGTCGGACGCGCCACCGTACCGTCGTGAAGTGCTTGCTGGATCACTCGCCAGAACGACGGCGAAAACAGCAGCAGACGAGACCTCTCCGCACGCTACGAAGAAATGCCGCAAAAGACGCACTGTTGCGTTGTGAATTGCCACGGACGTAAAAATTGGCCGCGTATCTGCGTGCTTCGCTGCAAATGTCGTCTAAAGACGATAGAAGAGGCGCTGCGTGAGATATGGACGCCATCTGGCAATACGTCGGGAAACATGAGTGCTGTGTTGCGGGCTGGTAGTCCCGGCGCAGCGGCAGGCGAAGACCGGCGGTGACCAACGCGACCGGTGGGGACGCCGGCCAGCCCGAACACGCTGTTTGGCGCGATGCGCCGAAGGAGAAGAAACGTCCGCACTCAACGAGTACTCTCCACAAACTCTCTTACTTACACGTCGCCTGGGTAAAACAGGAATGCCAGAGCGGCGCCCCCTGTCATTCGTACAATGCAATACTGAACCGAAACCGAAACACAACATGAGCTTGTGCAGAGGGCACGGAGGAAGACAAGTTTCAGCGCAGTCGCATTTTCAGCGCACCTTAAGAAACTAGGGTTGTAACATTGTAGGGCGAGTAGGGCCAGAAGGACCGTCACGACGAAAACCTGCCTCCTCAGTCGTATTCACCTGGAACGTTGGTGTGGCTTCGCGTTCCCTCCTCCGCTCCTGGCCTTTCCACAAAGCTACTGCCTAAGTACGAAGGCCCCTACCGCGTCCTACGTCAAGCATCCCCAGTTAACTATATGATTGAGCCTGTTCAATCATCTACGGACTGCCGTTGTCGCGGCCGCGAGACTGTTCACGTCGATCGACTGAAGCCGCATTATGACCCACCAGTTGTACCTGTTCCTTAGGTCGCCAGGATGGCTCCTTTTCCGCGGGGGAGTGATTTGTAACATGATAGGGCGCAGACAAGAACGCCTGCGAAAGAAGAAGACGAAGGCGGTTGTTGTTGGCGCTCGCGCTTGCTCGGCTTGGACCGCTGATCGCTTCAGCTGTGGCAATCTTTTAATAAACGCGTTACTGTCTCAACGTTAAACGCATACCATCAAGGTCTTTAAAACTGCGTATCTATGTATTTTCTATTAAAGGAACACACCACCTAATACTTACTTAATGATGTTACGCCTCAGATATGCGTAATATTCACTTTTTGATCGACAACGTTCACAAGTATGAACAGCCGTACCAGTTCAAGATGGGTGGGCGGTAAGCAAGTGGTTCAACTTTGGCCGGTTGGCTGAATTGGGTGACGTGCCGACAAACAGAAAGACAGAAAGACAGACCAAAATTTCTGCGTTTAAGTTCCCCAAGAAAGACTGAATAACAACGTTCAGTTTTACCGATTTCCATAGTTGTCGCACGAAGAAGAAAGGCGAGAGCGCTGGATATGGGATGTTGCGAGCGTGTTCGGTAAGCTAAGTACCCGTGTTCTCCACAGCCGGTCGCATGAGAAAGTGTGATAATGTTGCTCTCCTGTTGTTTTGCGTAGCCCTGATGGAGAACCTTGGTAACCTTGACTATGAAGATCAGCGGAGGCTCTGACCGCGGTGCATGTCGTGTAACACGAAGTGAGCAGCTAGAGGCAGTCTGAAGACGCGTGATACGCACACCGCAACGAGTTGGTCGTCACAACACATCATCGCGGACGTACGTTTTGAAGGCTCAGAGTTCTGGTTCTAACTAGCTAACACGTGCGCCATACAAGCAAATCGCTGAATGTTGGTCGTGACCACCTTCAGGTTTGTTTCGCCCGTGTCCTCCGCGGTTGCCGTAGCTATCTCGGAGGCCACGGTTTTGCCTTTGGTTGTACCCCGCGATAGTGGACGCACGTATCCCCATTTGCAGTACACACAAACGGAAGACGACCATCAAGAGACCATTTGAGGATGCGTAATAAAACAGTACAATGCACAGGAAGCGAGAGATGAATTAACGGAGAATGCAACTGCAAAGGCGAAAATAGCCGGGCCCATTCGTCCCTGATCAACGCTCCGTACCACTGATCGTAAAATGCATAGCTAAGTAAATTGATCGTGTATGTACTTTATCGCTGTGGCATTACGTATATACTCGATCTTAACACATTTAGGCGCTAGAGAACGGATGTCGGAGGGCTTGCCTCGAATTCGATGTCGTGTGATGCTCGCTCGTACTTGCGAGTTTCAGCGCGCGGGAATAACTAAAACTTATTTTGCATTGTACTCGCAGTTCGCTTTGATCAGTTTCCTTTGTTTCTGAAGCGTGGATTGGCGGAAGAAGCTTTCCAGGTCCTTCATTTTCAGGAAACGGTGCCTCGACACCAACGAAAGAGGAGGGATGTATTGTGGCCTATGCACATTCGCTTGCGGACGGCTCTCTTTGCACTACCCAGTTAGTGCCAGGGCTGCGATGAGGGCGCTGGTAGCGGTGTTTTTCGCAGCGCCGCCTGGGCAGAGTCTGACGTCTATAGCGTTAGAGAGCTCGTGTCGCAGAAATTCCGCCGTCGGCGTCGGGACCGTTGGTTGTGATCGAAAAATAGTCCGTGAGCGAAAAATCGAGAAAGAAGCAAATAAAGAATAAAATTTTCGGTCCAATTGAGGATCGAACCCGGGCCGTTCGCGTGGCAAGCAGGTGTCCTACCACAAAGCCACGATGTTACTTGCAGCTGCTTCGGGAAAAAACACTACATAAATGCCATGTAGTGGAAGGAATCTCAGGTGTGAGACTCCTTCCTTGAGACTCACTCCTTGAGACAAGGAGTGACAGGTGTCACGACGAAAACGAGCCCATTCGGCGATTTGTAGGCGCATTTGGGAGGCCATCAAACTACGTCGAAAAAGGCCGGGATAGTGCAGCCATCGCCGCTAAAAACACACACGAACTTTCAAACATCTCTAAAAATGGACAACTATGTCCATCTAGCGGAAAACACATCAAGCCAATGCCGCCTTTCCAGAGGAGGCGTTGATCAAGCAAACAGCAAACGCTAGATAATGTGCTGCCATCTGTGAGGCATTGTGAGACTCTTCATGGCCTCCGAGACGGCAAACGCGCGGCGTATATCTTGGAGGCCATGCGACTCTTGCTTTAGATCAAAAACCTTTATGTACCATTCTCGCGCGCGCGCGTGTGTGTGTCTGTGTGCGTGTGTGTGTAACAATACACGTTAATAAGTATGCACTTAGTGGTTGAAGTGCGCACTAGGGGCCGGATTTCGCTATTGCGTTCAACTCTTAAAGGCGAAGTTTAAGGGTCCCCCAATTTTTTTGTTGTATGCTTTAATGCACAAGAATATTCCTAATAACGAAAACGGCACTTTCGAAATGCGATGAACTCGGCTTCGGATAATGCCTTATTTATTCTCGAGCCACTGCTACCGAGGCTAGACACTCCGTCCCGGCGAAGCGAGTTCTGCGAACGCACTCGCCGGCAAGTGCGCTTTGTAGCGAATGTCGGTAAACGCTCCCGTGTGACAGCCTGCGAATGACACTAGCCGCGAATTGCACTCCCTCAAAGTGCACTTAAGTTGCCTCGTGTGACAGGGGTATAAGTGTGCGGCACTTTAGGGACGCGGGCTGTCGTATGGTGTCGTCGTCTCATGTAGCTTGGCGTCACACACGCAAAACCACGTATATCGTAGCCATCTGCAGCATATTGAGCGCGTGCCCGCGCCTACAAGAAGTCTTCTTCCTCTTGTTCTTCGAGCGCCTTGATCATGATATCATGTGTGGAGCAGTTTACGGTCCCAAGCTGTCGTATGCTGTCATCGCTTGGCGTAGCGCAGGCAAAACCACACGTAAAAATAGAAAAAAAGGAAGCAAGCGAGAAATAGAAGAAAAGATAAAGGGAAAAATGAAAAAAAAAAACAGAAGTAAGTAGAAATAAAGAGAGCAAAAATAAAACAGAGAAAACTGGAAAAGAGAAAAAGAAAGGCAGAGAGGAGGAAAGAAAGAGAAAGAATGCTGCCCAGCTCCGCACTTCCTTCAGGCTTATCGCTAATGCAAAGCTGCCGTAATTTTTTAAATTCTAATTCAGCAGAGCCCTATGTCTCATCGTTCATCTCCTCAGACTTATATGTAAGGTTTTAAATGTCGCCTAGCCGTCCATTTCAATTCTGCAACAGTTCTTCAAACCTTTAGCAATTTTACTCTAACTGCAACGGCCATCGATATGTTTACAGCGTACTGACGTTCCAGCCTAGAGTAGCCTATTGCTGATGCAGATACAATAAAAGCTCGTTAATTCGGATTTGACGGGACTGGAAAAGGTGTCCGAATTAACTGAATGCCGAAATATCGCAAAAATCAAGAAAACAATAAACAATTGGCTATTATATCAATACACATTTATTTTCTTGACGAATACGTAAGTACTGTACTTATTTTGCATAAGATCGGTGTAAAAGCCGCAATATTTGTCATCCTGCGACTTCGTTCTCAACGCGACCACGGCGTCAGGCTCCCATGTTTAATTGGCCCGAATCGCGCTCTCGTGACGACAGTTCTTTCGCAGGCAGAATGGCCGGCAGCTGATACTTCGTTCATCGCGATGTAGCAAAGGAGTGTCATGCCAGCATGCGGCCCGCATCTGAAAGCTCTTCATCTTCAACAGCTTCCGCCATGCTTGAGTTCTGTGACACTGCGCACGCAATACATCAAGTTGAAACGAAGCAGCTGAGTTCTGGATCCGCATGTGGACAAAACCGCGGACACTAACTGATGAAGGTAGCGATGGCGACAGCGCGGTCTCGTTTTAGTTGTCCGCGAACGCCGTTTCCGCTCTTTTGCGTCGCACATTTGGGGCGCCTCGCGTTCGGCGCGCCCGAGGATCGTCCTAATTAACCGAGTTGGCCGAATTAACGAGAGCTTGGTGCCATTAAATAATGCATATACTAGCCGGGGCCAGGGAAGACGTCGTAATTATCCGATTTTTCGAATTAACGAGGGTCGAATCAACGAGCATTTGCTGTATTCGATAAAAGAAAGCTGAGAAGGCCGCAGTTAGAATAAAACCGCGTGGAAAGCTTTACAGTTCGGCGCCCTTTTTTATTATGGCACGTAAAGCGGATGTCCAGCTGGAAGTTCTTATTCCATTTTAGCGCAATATTTTCATACTTTGTTTAAAAAGGCTGAAATGCTTCAATTTGAATATCTTTTGCATACTGCATTTTTCATTTCTCATAGCCATTTATGTTGTTGCAAGTTTCAGTATTAAAAAGAAAGGCTTGAGACTTTGCTATGAACGTTCAAAGCACGTTCACTCCGAGAACAAATTCAAAGAATAGCTCTCTACCACAAGAAGTGGTACGATTTTATTACCCAATTCCTGATTATATGTTTCCCTTAAGTGTGGAGCAGGCTCCGTGGCTGCATGAAAGTATGAAGAACGACGCAGTTCATATTGTAATTTTTGAACATTTGGATATTCCATCTTTGAATTCAGCATCGGAATCTTCGTCCTAAAACAACGATCTAAGAGACACGCCATCGCGCACGCATGGCCTCATTGCACGTAACCCAGGCGCCTTCGGTAATGGCCCTAGTTGCACATTATGCAATCTCAGCAGCGCAATGCCAAAGCTGTTCATTCAGTTTGGCGGATAGTTAATGGATAGTTGTACAGACGTCTTCAAATCAGCTCACGGTCTGTGGTCCCAAGTTCTACGAGTGTATATAGCACACATAGGCGTGCGCAGGGTTTCCCTTCAGGGGGGAGGGGGCGAAGGTTCGTCGCAGCGCCCCCCCTCTCAGTTATGTCAATGTATGGCGCTGACATTGCGCCCCCCTCCCTATTATGTCAATGTGTGGGGCTGACTTTGCGCCCCCCCCCCTCTTGGTAAATAGGGGGGGGGGCGTGCGCACGCCCATGATAACACATTTTATTCATTTTTCGCCGGGTGTCTCTTTTGTATTTCGTGTTCGCTTGTGTTCCGTAGCACTGTATACTCCCGCACAGAAAGGAAGGAAAGATGTCTGTACATCCCTAGAAAAGTCTTCATAATTATTCTGTTGTTTCTTTCTTGACTTTCTTTCTTTACAACAGACTTTTTGCTGACACGCGACTAAAGAGCATCAGTGATTTTGGTAAGAGAATGAGGCGTTGTCGATCGGTCGACACCATTTTACACAACGGTTAAAGTGCATATATCTGCTCACTAAATAAATTACTGCATACACAAGGGTCATTCCTGCCTTGCCTTTGCCTTCGTAACGACACCTGAACTTATACCGCGACATTTAATGAATCGCCGAGGCAAGAATGAAGTGTGACCAGACATTTCCAGCGTGACTGATCAGATGAACACACTGCCCTTGCAGAACGAAACGTGTCATTGTAGGCATATATCTAATACGCGTTGCTGCCGTCTCCATTTCGCCGTACGTCTCATTTTTATTTTAAATAATTTAATTTCATTTGGTATTTCACAATGCCAAGAAGGGGGCAAAATGAGACTTTCCGGAATGCGCCCAATCTTCGATGAGCACTTCAGGCAGATGCAGCAAGAATTAGCACAAGAGTTTACAACAAATATTCATAACAAATAATCGAGGAATACTACAAGAATACCAGCATATGAATAGAGGAACAAGGCAACTGTTACTTACAAAATGAAATCAGCGCCACTTAACACATATTCAAGTGCGCGCAAATAGAAATATAATATGGAAACAATAACCCATTATTCTCATCACACACGACACAGAATTCTTAGTAATGCATTATTATTGACAGTCTGTTTCCTAAATTTTCTAACTTTGGTAGTCTCCTCGGCGCAATAAATTATCTCAGGGTTCTTCTTGAACAATAAAACAATTCGAAGATCAGTCCACTGCACACGAAAGATGCCGAGACACATTACTCGGATCAACGCAACAGTACGGAAATTACACAGAATATCCCTGCCAAAGTATGTATTAGAAATTGCTTGAAAGTTATCTTTCATTCTCTTAAACATTAGAGTGCCTAGTTGCAGACTATAACACTCCGGCAATGGCAGTGCATTCTGCACACCTTGTGCCATGGTCTTCTGATATTATAATCACGTTATAGTTCATGCGAGCTTCAATGGCCAAATATGTAGCAACATGACATCACACTCTGAAGTAAGCCTGGTTACTAATACACCATCATCGCATTGCATTTATCTTGCTTATATGGAAAGCATAGCTCTGGCAGAGAAGAGGAAGACACCGGTTTTAAAGTTAATAAATTATTCATTATTACGTGCCAAACTCGCGATATGTTTCTGAGGGACGCCATAGTGGAGGACTCCGGGTTACTTTGGTCACCCGGGGTTCTTTAACGCCCACCTATACTTCAACACACAGGCATTTCTACCGTCGTACCCGTCAAAAGTTAATCGAACCCGCGTCCTCGAGATTAGCAGAGCAACACGTTAGCCACCAAGATACTGCAGCGGATGGGAAGACGACTGTGTGCGTTTTGATGCTGTCCGAGAACCATGTTCTCGACACGCTGCCGTACCTCCATGAGCGGGTGCCCCCGCTCGAAGATGAGCAGGGACCCGCTGATGATGGGCGGCTCGCGTTCCTCCCCGACGCAGTTGCGCAGCTTGGTCAGGGGTTTCTTGAGGACGATGTCCAGGTCAACGTAAGCACCGCCGTACTTCCAGAGAAGCGCGAACCTCACCGCGTCGCCGAGGCGCTCGAGGTGCGTTTCGCCCGGGTTCTGTGCCCTCCAGTACCTGTGCAAGACAAAGACGAAGACGCGGCGGATTTGCTCTCGTGGTCTATGGCTTCTCTTAAATGCACGCGCCGGAAACAAACCAAGACTTCTGCGTAGTGTTGCGGAAAAAACGTGGTTTGTTTTCGGTGCGTCTTCTTTTATGTCACCTTTAAATGACATCGAAACACAAATGCTTGCAAATTATCTTTTTCCTGGTAAGTACAGACGAAGAAGAAAAACCCACGGGAGTCCGAAATAATTTGAGCAACCTGGGTTCTTTTTCATCGCAGAAAGCTGCGCAAAGAAAAAAAACTGCACCAACTCCCGCTAAAGGGACCCATGTGTGGATGCGAAGCAGCGGGGAGATGGTTAGCTTGAGCGGGAGATGTAATTTTTGTTTCTTGCGTTCTCGAGCCTGTACCTTCCTCTGGCGTAGAATCAGCACAGCCTATTAGTTTATTAGTTATCACAGTTATCACAGTTAGCACAGTTATCAGTTTATTGATTTCCCCTTTACAGGTGGGCGAGGGGTTGAGCGGCAGCAAGGACACGAAGGACGCAGCATGATTGAGGCCGACGTCATGGAGCTGCTGGCAGAGTGCTGCAGCAACTTTTTGGTGGATGATTCCTTGAAGAATCCAGGGTCTTGCAAGTGTCATGAACCTTGCTAGCCACATGAAAGCCACAGTAGTTTTTCACTACAAAAAAATAAAAGATAGATACCAACACGAAAGACACAAAAAAAGGGGGGGGGGGGAACAGGCAGCAAAAAATTCACACAAACAGCTGTGGCTAAGTGCCGGGGTTAGATTTCAGCGCATGATTTGCTAGAAATTAGGTTTGCATGTGGTACCCTTTCGGCCCCGGTGGCGGTCCTTCTGGACCAGAAAAGAGGGAGCAGTGTTGTACTGCAAAAAATAAATTCAAAGGCAAAGATATGAGAAATTGGAGAGAACATGAAAAAATGGATAACATACATTTAATAATTCACGAACAACGCCGCTCGTGAAAAAAAAGGTAAGAACGGTGAAGGTGACGTGGATAATGCTATGTCGTTGCATGATTATGTATGATTGATGCAAGCACCGACCAGGCTGCCAGGTCTCCCCGTGTCAAGCGACAACTTGTTTTGAAAAACGGTTAAGGCAGATTAAACTGCCCACCAAAGTTCTGGCAGCCAACCAGGCCAGTTCCCCTTCCCGCAGACCAATTTCCTTGGCAGCCTGCTTTGTGCTTTGACAGATGAGGCCGCGCGCAAAGAAAGCCAGGCCCAGGACCTTAACCTCGCAGTTAGGCCTGCGTTCACGGATTACTGGCAAGAGGCTGGCGTACTTCTGCCTCTTATG
The DNA here is from genome assembly GCF_013339695.2 of Rhipicephalus sanguineus. Taxonomy (NCBI): domain Eukaryota; kingdom Metazoa; phylum Arthropoda; class Arachnida; order Ixodida; family Ixodidae; genus Rhipicephalus; species Rhipicephalus sanguineus. Next base: position 218,054,550 of record NC_051177.1, on the reverse strand, counting down.
TGCGCACATTGCCTCCAATGTTTCAGTCCTGGCATCCCAAGCCACCGCCACATCCAGGATGAATGTTTTTTCCTTGAGGTCCACGACGATATCAGGCCGGAGCCTGGTACCGTCGCCGGTCACAAGGAGGCGATCAGTTGAAATGCCAGCATCGGGGTTACGCGATTGAAGTTTGGTAACAATGGATTTGGCGATGAAGTTATGCCGGGAGCAACGCGGCTCGTGAACTGCCTCACACGCCTGGAGGATGTGGTGTCGTTTCGGGTGCCTTCTGGCACCGGCTGCATAGCCTGGCCGAATCATCTTTGCTGTGCCGATTGGAGAGCGTCCTTGTCGGGAAGAGGTTTGAACGCAGGCGGAGCGATTTTATTTTATCGCCGTCGCTCATGTACCTGGCGTCTGGCCATAGCCACCTGTTCCCGAGAGGATCACTCTCAAAAGCAAAAAGGCTTTTGTTGGTTATTTTTGTTTACATTCCTCCAAATGTATCTGGCGAGCTTCACGAAGGGCCGCATTGAGGGACGTTGCCTCGACGATTCCACAGGAAACCCCCACCTTCTCGTCGAGCGTGATCACGCCTGAAGCCGTCAAGGGCGCCCTGCGACGCGGCACCCACGATTGGAGAGCCTAGGCGCTGGAGTCTCGCAAACGACTTCACCTGCACCTCGGCCGAAACGCAAGACAGTTCCAGGACACCCAGACCCCCTGCTCGATGTGGGTAGTGTACCATGAAGTCGGGGAATGATGCGGGGAGATGCAGAGCCCGTTTCACCTCTCCCCGGATGGCCTTATCTAATGAAGATGCCGTCGGAAGAACAGTGAGGGAGCTGGAGGTTGCATATAGCAATTTAGGTACCAATAAGGTTGAGATGCATCGTAGTTTTTGGAAGGGCTTCAACTGTGCCGAATGTATTAGGTCTAAATCTCTTTGAATTAATTCAATTGAAGCCTTCGGTGGTTTGTTAACAAATAGTTCAAGGCCCAGGTACTTAATTGGTTCATTCCGACCTTTCGGCCAGATCATGGCATCTCCTAACCGAAGTGAGGGGATGTCATAGTCGAACCACTTAAGCCTGTGGGCCTCGTACCTCCACCCAAAATATTGGGTTTTGTTGGGGTTTAAAGCTAATCCGATCTTTTTAAAATGCGCTTGAGCCACCTCCAGGTTCCTCGAGAGTTCTTCGTAGGTTGAAGCGATTAGTATGAGATCGTCAGCATAAGCCAGGACGGACACTGTATTGCCATCAATCTTGTAACCATAGCCAGAAGAGTTGAGCTCGTGCAGAAGCGGATCAAGGGTTAGAAGCACTAGAAGAGAAACTTGGGCTAGTTGGTGATTCATCATTGTGATGAATCACCAACAATAATCAAGGGTTAGGTTGAACAGAAACGGAGACAAAGGATCCTCTTGCTTGATCCCCCTCTGCACGAACACCCGCACCCCGTCAGAAACATCCCTGTAGGAAAACGTCGTGTTCTGCAAGAAGTACTGGTCCGCTATGGTTAGCACGTAGTCTTCGTGCGTGCCTCCCTCCCTGAGTGCAGTTAAAAGAGCATCATGACTCACAGAGTCGAACGCTTTGCGTAAGTCGAGGGAGGCCGCAAAGAAGTGTCTTGAAACGTTTGGCGTGTTTCATGACACCTTGCAGAAGCAGTAAATTCGATTGAGCTGCCCTGTCAGCTGAAAAACCATTTTGTAAAGGATGGAAATGATATTTAGCCCGAAGGCGCCCTAGAAGAAGGCGCGAGAGCAGCCTCACCAGCACAGATAAAATTGTTATCGGCCGAAGGTCAGTGGCGGCGGCAGCGTCCGGACATTTGGGTAGGAAAACTGTCCTAGATACCCGCAGGGCCTCCGGAAGGTGATGGTGGGTGAGAAAGTTATTCATAATGAGTGCTAACACATCCGGAGGAACCCGACGTAAATCTCTTACGGTCAGGCCGTCTGGGCCCGGGGCCGCCCGTGGAGCCATGGCCTTGAGGGCCCTACGCACTTCTTCAGCCGTGAAGTGGCTGCAATGTTTGGGGAGTGACCCCGCATTCACCCCAACCTCACTGACAGTGGGCGACGCAGCACTGAAAATGTCGTCATAAGTGTCATGTATATCCTTCAAGGTTACCTTACCGAGTGTTCCAGTGAATGCCACCAACTCTTCAAGGAGGACACCTGGTCCTAGAGCGTAGAGGCGCTGGTGCTCATGGTACAATCTCCTTTTGAAAACTCTGGACCGTTCTCCCGGTAGCCGCTTGATTGCCGGCTTCGGTGCTTGAGCTTTTGCCTTTGGTTTATTAAGACGGACTCCGAAGTGAGATAAGATCGCTTTTATGTCATTGGCCGATATAGCTACGTCGGTGATGCTGGTGCCTAGCCCAACATTGTCCAAGTCAAAAGAGGCGAATAGTTCGTGTGCATACTCAGGTGAAAAAACATCTACCTCTGATGTGTCCTCACTGTCATCACTCTCGGGGAGCCCGGGGGGTCCACTGTGAGGGGGGAGAGAGTTAGTTTGAGCAGAAACCTCTGCTAGTATGGTGCGGTAGCGGGGTTGCCGCCTCAATGCCTTGATGGCGTCAGAAGAGCGCGACGAATACACCGCCGCCAAGGCCGCGTTCACCATACGGTCCCCTGGCGGTAGCCTGGCCTCTGCTTGAGCAAGTATGCGCACTTGTGCCTCATTCCACGGTTGATAGGCACTAGCGGCCGGCACTGCTGCGGAGCGCACCCTCGCAACACCAGACTGGCCTTTATTATTTGAAGTTGACATGTTATCCATTGAGGACGAAGTACAGTGCCGACCAGCGTCCGGCGGCACACCCGAGGTTGACGCCGACGCCGGGGAGTGTTGGCCACTCGGAGCAGAGGCACCAGACGGGCGGGTCCCCGACGTCACGAAGAGGGCACCGAGTGCGGGCGACATGCAGGATGGCGTGGACGGCAGGCGGCCCATAGCGCAGGAGGGGACCTCATTGCGGGGAAGAGCATCCCGACGGCCGCGTTCCTCCCCAGCCACTTTAGCACCTCCACCCTCTCGACCGGAAAGGGCTTCTGGTGTGGCGAGCACGGGTGACAGAGGACTTGGTGGGTGGCTACTGGGTCCAGCCCCTCCGGCCAAGGGCGACAACGGCCAACTATCCACACCTGACCCCTGCGACCCCGGCACGGTCCCTATCCCTTCGAGGATGGGTGGCAGCTGGGTGAACCCCTGGCCGTTCTGTGTTGCCACCGTCACCCAAGTTGCGTCCACCCCTGGTGGCTCACTGGCATCACCGGCAGGGGAGCTGAGACTGGTTGGAGAGTTGAGAACCTCGTCGGCGGTGGTTACCGCTAACGGCCCAGGGAGGGGGGAGGGGATCCGGTGCGGCTCTGCCAGGGGAGGAGGAAGAGGAGCTCCAGGAGAGGTCCCTCAGTGCCTGCCTACCGTCCATCCTGTAGGAACCACCTCCACTATTGTGGCCTGAATGGCTGGGATCTGTCGAACGAGTATTGAATAGTCGTGGGCCGGAAACCTTTCCGCCAGGTACCAGGTGTTCACCCGTGGTCCCCTGTCTCTTTAAGGAGGCTTCGACATCAGCGTACCTCGAGGTGGCCACCAGCGCGGCGATCTCCTGACAAGTACGTCCTGGGATATAAAAAGAAGTTTGACAGTGAGAGGCTCGCGCCCCTAGCCGCAAGCGCACGGCCGCCCTCTTACGCATTTCCTTTTCCGACCAACGAAAGGGGTCGTCCTCGCCAGAGGAGACAGCGTCCCCGGCAGGTGGTGTAATCCCTCTCGCTCTCCTAGACCGGGTAGTCGGGCCCTTCGTTGGTCCCGCCGTGCCTCCTGAGGCAATGACACTGTTATTAGCTGCCGCGTTAGGCTGCGGTCTCTTAAGGCCCCCTTTACGGCACTTGGAGTAATGCGCAGAGGCGAAGTGTGACGTTTTGTAGAAAGCTTCAGAACAGTTGGAACAGCGCCAGTAAACTTCACGGCCATGCTTTAACTTATAGAGGTTCTCAAGTGCCACCCTTGAGGAGATGGTGGCCCTGCATTCGTTACAGATGTTTTTCAGGGATGGATAGTCTATGATGGCCTCGCCATCCCCGTGGCCGATGGGGCGAGAGGGGCCTGTAGTGGTCACCGCGGCATAGGAAGTATTAGAAGTACTTGGCTCTTCGGAGGATTCAGATGAAGACCTTAGGTGCTCAGCGGCACGCTTTGCCTCTATCTTTCTGGCGCATCTCCAGTGTTGCGCCGCCACCTTTTGGGAGCCGGTTGCCGCGAAGTTACAGCATGCGCACCGCCACTGAATAACAAGGTCGTGCTCGGTGCTATAGTGGCGCTGTAAGGCAGACAGGGTGCGCTCTACATGATTGCATACGTGGCACTCCACCGGGGCCAAAAGGTAAGTGAGTGTGTGAACATTTGTGGCCATAGTGCAATGGCGCGCACTGAGCAGAAAAAGGAAAAAAAAAGGGCAAGAAATGTTACGGCGGTACGTCCTCGTGCCGTAATCAACCCGTGGCGGTGAACAAGGGTACCTGGTCATAGGTGCGAAAAAAAGGAAATTGAGTAGTGCAAAGAAAAGAATAAAAAGGAAAAAAAAGGTAATGGGGGTGTCTTCAGCGGGGCTCGAACCTGCGACCGCCGTGCAGGCGTCACATGAAGCATAAGAGCGTCAGGTCAGAAGACACTTTGACAAGGGATGGTGTGAGAACCAGACCAGTCACTGTAGTGGAAATTGTATCGAAATGTCCGCGATTGCCGAGTTTTGCCGAGATCCGCGATCGCGAGTACCAGGACGATGCTATTTCATAGATCGCTATTTCATAGGGCTTGCGCGCGTCAGCGGGCATTCCCAAGCACAGCCGCTAGCACAGTAAGGCCCGAGGATCGCGCTCACTCGCTCCAAAACTAAACAATAACAACGGGACCGAGTGCGCTAAAGCTTCTAGGAGAGCGGGGACAATTCTGAAGAGGACCTGTTGCTAATTAAACCTAGTTTACTAATGATATTTACTGCAGGAAATAGCCGCGGCCCGCGTGAGAACGAAACCGAAAGTTGGCCGAAGGTGCGGCATAAAGCAGGAACGCCCTCACGTTCTAGCCGAGCAGGACCAAGACCATTCAGTCGAGCAACAGGCTAGAACAAACATGAATTTAGATACATATATGGAGGAAAGGTAAGGGAAAGAGAAAAAAAGAAAAAAAAATAAGTTTAGAAGCTATTTTAGTTCGAGGAGTAACCTGGGACAAGGAAGCACCTTCGGCTGCCTTACGCTACGAAGTAGTGAATCCATTGTTTTCTTTTGAGCTCACCGCAACAGGGTCACGTAGCACACGGGGACGAAGCCGCCGGATCCTAGCCGCGCATAAGGCGGTCTGGCAGAGGCCAAGAAACCGCAACTCCATCCAGTTCCCGCTGCGTGGAGCTGCCGGCGTCCGAGGTATTCGACTCCCGCAATGTCCCAAGATCATGTGCGTCTGCCTCTCTGCAGTCCATACGATTGGTGTCGTGGGATTCTTCAGCGAGGGAAGGAGAGCACGAGCGCCCCGCGTCTAGAGCCACAGAAGCAGAGGCGGCCATCAGCCGCTCGTGCCACGTCAAGACGCCGGAGGCGTCGCTGCTGCCTACTCGTCGCAGGAGAGAATGAGGCGTGCGAGAAGGGGGGGAGCGAGAGGGGGAGGGGACGCGCATGCGCAGTGGGGGTGTGGGCGCCTCCCGAGGCGTGCTTATGCTGGCGCTAACGCTGACACTGGCGGCGGCGTTCACGCTGGCGCTCATCGCGCCGTTTGGCAGGAGAGAATGAGGCGCGCGAGAGGGTGGAAGCGTAGCGCAGGAGAGAGAGGCGGAGGGGACGCGCATGTGCGGTAGGGGTGTGGACGCCGCGGAAGGGATGGACAAAGCCTTAAGATGCTTCGCATCTAAAATTAAGGGCTCGTATTCACAAAAATTTCTGCTAAAATTTTTCCTAAGAGAATATTTCAGCCAATCCCGATACAGGACATATCATTAGCGAAGACCGCTGACAAATGGGAAAAGACACTTACGAAGGAGAAGTCTAGTGAATTCGGCACCACGCCCCAATCGAGGAAATGGGGGAATCGGGGAAATCTATCCGCCTGCGACTTTGAGCTCTGGCCGTTTCGTTAATAGGATGTACAAGGTCTATCCAAATAGGTCGCGAAGCTTCGGGCGAAAAGCGGTTCAGATCCTATTGTCAGCGACATCAGCATGGGGAGTTATGGGAGTAGCGATTGAAGCGCGACTAGGTGTGGTGGGAACAAACACTAATAACAAAAAACCTAATTTCATTCAACAACAAAATAATATTTATATTTTATGACCGAGATTTATTTCAGAATAACATTTATTTAGATCCAGTGTACAAAGAATTCATGAAAATGTATATGCATTATCAAAAATCTTCTTATTAGCGCCCTCTAAAGAATGACACATGCCATTGCTCTGCGACGCAGTCCAATGCGCAGTCCTTGTAGTGTTCGGAAAGGCGCGCGTAAAGTTCGTCTGCGGCGACACGCCCCCTCAGGTGTTCTGGTGTTTCGCACTTGCATGCGTTCTGTCAATTATTTGGTGAGAACTTTATTTTGGTGTGCGCGAAGTTGCGAGGTGCGTTTCATCGTTGGTGAACGTGTTGGCTACGGTGTTCAACGGACAACGGCACGAGGCGGCTAACATTTCACGCCGAGCGCTTTCCTCGGTACTCGCGGAAACGACGAAACGATGTGGTATTCCAAGGATGCAATAGCAACACGCGTACGCCTGGCGAGCCCTCGCTTCTAGATAAGACACCGGGGCAACGGTTCTGAGTAGTGCGCTTGCTGGACTTTCATGAATCAGTATTTCTGCTGCCCGGTTTCCTTCGTGAACACGCCGTGCGTATTATATTTCCTGTTATCGGTGAGCAGATCGCTAAGTTATTTGTCGCGCTACAATCACTATAATTCGCATGTCTTGATATGTTACACGTAAGGTTAATTTATCGGAACAAAAGGCAAAACATAGTGCACGTAGTCTACGCACTTTTTGTACATATTATGACATTTCTTGCTCATTGTGTAGAGTGTGTAATTGCGTTATTGTGGCCATTGAATAAAACTGAAATATCATTATTTTGGCGTGACCAGGCGTCATTTCTTCTCGTTGGAACTGAAGCACACATGCAATGCGCTCTTTAAGTCCCCTGCGCATGTGCGAAGCAAATAAGCAACGCTGCAGACATGAGAGGTACGCTGTTGCCTACATTATTCACGCTGCGGAAGATGACACGAACGCAGAATAAAAGCTCAAAGAATAAAGTTTCCTGGTAAAACCAAGGCGAATTGCATGACGGTACACTTAAACACCGCTGTTTAGTCACGGGTCGATATTAGTTTAGCTAGCGTTGACTTCAAGCGCATTCGCCAAGGGCTTGCCGGCTCGCCGTAGCGCGACCCCTTAGCGATCAGGGGCCTAAGAAGAATATTTTGAGGTCAAATTTCGCGCTAGGGCTAACAAAATGACGTCACTTTTTTACCGGATATTGCGTCACATCCGCTTTATTTTTTGTTCCGCCGGAAGTGTTCCCTCCTCACACAGATGGCGCTAAGCCCCATGAGCAGCTGATGAGCAGCCATTTTCTGAACGTATGGGTTTCTATGGAAGCTTCGCTACCATTTACATTTACCTTGGGATGTATACCAAAATTGATATGACGTAACATTGCCGTATTAAGAACATAAATGACAGGTCATAACATGAAAATCTTGATATGCATGTCATGAACAGCATGATTTACATGCCACGGTCTTGGGGCTCTTGCGGCCATTTTGTTAATTTGATATATACCAAAATTGGTATGGCGTGACAAGTGTTCATGACGAATATAAGTGACAGGTCCTGATGTGCAGATCACGACACGCATGTCATGTACAGCATGATTTACATTACACGGTCTCGGGGCTCTCGTGGCCGTTTAAAAATATCACAGCATATTCACGGGGTGAACGATGATGAGTGGGGCGAAGCTCCGGAAGGAATCATCGGTAAACCGTGAAACTCTTCCGTGCAATTCGTCCCACAATTAAAAGTGAAACACTGGAGTAAATGTCCCTCGCGGGCTCGCACATTGGGATTCTGTCTGCGAGCGCGCGCTGCCGCCGCCTTGCGCGCTCGCCACTCTGCAGCCTTGTCCATCCGGCGACTCCGAGCGCGCGCCAACAGCGAACGGGTTTTATTACACCGCGCCCCCTAGTGTACGTCGCCGAACGATTGCCTTCCACCAATGACACGCGCCATATGTGACATCATTCCTATTATAACATCTCGCACCTTTCATCATCAACTACAAGTACCGCCATCTAGTTTTATAACATCTCGCATCTTTTCATCAACTACAAGTACCGCCATCTAGTGAACACTCCAAGAACTAAACTAGAGGTGGCTACCTACTGCTACAACTACATACATCGGGGACGACCGACCCACGCCTTAAGGAGCTTCGCCCCTAAAAATGGATACATACCTAAACTGGTATGATTAGACATTTCTGGATCACGAACATAACCGACACATGGTAACATGAAAATCTTGACATGCATGTCATGTACGACATGATTTACATGCCGCGCTCATGGTGCACTTGCGGTCGTATCGCTGGCTTTATATACACCAAAATTGGTATTGGGCGACGATACTGTATGGTGAACGTAAATCAGGGGTGGTAACGTGAAAATCATGACATGCAAGTCATGTAGGACATGATTTACATGTTACGCTCATGGTGCCCTCGCGGCCATTTCGCTCGCTTGATATACACGAAGATTGGTATTGCGCGACGAGACTGTATGATGAACGTACATCAGAGGTGGTAACGCGAAAATCATGGCATGCAAGTCGTCTACGACAAGCTTTACATGCCACGCCCATGGTGCTCTCGCGGCCATTTCGCTGGCTTGATATACACCGAAAATGGCATTGCGCATTGTGACTGTATGACGAACATAAATTAGAGGTGGAAACATGAAAATCATGACATGCAAATCATGTACATGATTTACATGCCACGGTCATGGTGCCCTCGCGGCCATTTCGGTCTCGATACACACCAATACTGGTATCGAGCGACGAGACTGTATGATGAACGTGCATCAGAGGTGGTCATGTAAAAATTATGACATGCAAGTCATGTACGACATGATTTACATGCCACGTTCATGGTGCCCTCGCGGTCATTTCGCTCGCTTGATATACACCGAAATTAGTACTGCGCGAGGAGACTCTATGCTGAACGTAAACCAGAGGTGATAACGGGAAAATCATGAAATGCAAGTCATGTACGATAAGGTTTACATGCCACGCTCATGGTGCCCTCGCGGCCATTTCACTCGCTTGATACACACAATTGGTACCGCGTGGAGCGACTGTATGGCGAAAGTAAATGAGCGGTGGTAACATGAAATTCATGACATGTATGTCATGTACGACATGATATACATGCCACGCTCACGGTGCACTCGTGGCGTTTCGCCCGCTTGATATACACCAAAACTGGTATTGCGCAATGTGACTGCATGACAAACATAAATGACAGGTGGTGACAAAAACCATGACATGCATGTTATGTAGGACATGATTTACATGACACGCTCATGGTGCACTCGTGCCCCTTTGCGAACTTGATATACACCAATATTAGTATTGCGCGACGCGATCGTACGGCGAACATAAATGAGAGGTGGTAACATGAATACCATGACATGCATGTCATGGCACTGTCATGACATGTCATGTAATTTACATGACACTGTCATGGTGCGCTTCCGGCCATTTTGTAAACCAGATATATGCGAATATTGGTATGGCATGACACTAGTGCGTGATGAACATAAATTACAGGTCATGCATTGTAGATTCCAGAATGTACGTTTCTTTAGCATGGCGTATGCCGGATTGCACATGCATGCATGCATGCATGTCAAACATGGGATATATAGTGAACTAGGTGCCATGACATGAATGACTTCACCTGTCTCAAATATAAACAAGGCGATGTAGCAGCTCTCTGCCGGCTGCTTCGCATTACATCGATTCCCACAGAGCGCGGGATCTGCCGTATTTTTAGGAGCTGGCTCGCCAGGTTCTTAAGCTGGGGCAGAGTCCCGCACCATAAGCACAACCTTAGTTCCGGAGGCGACCGCTACACGCGCAGCTCGCGAGAAAGAGAGTTTCTTCTTGTTCTTCGAGCGCCTTGATGATGACATTAACGCAGGCAAAATCACATATAGCATAGCCAACTGTAGCATGCGCATGCTCGCGCGAAAGAGAAGTCTTCTTCCTCTTGTTCTTCCAGAGCCTTGATGATGATAATAACGCAGGCAGAACCACATATAGCACAACCAACTGTAGCATGCGGCGATCGCTCCACTCCGGCAGTGCGCTTCGATACTAATAACATGAACGAAGAAGACAAGGCGGCGGAGCGGAGGTCTCGCAAGGCAGCATCGCGGGCTTGCCGCCAAGACCCTGCGTTGAGAGCTCGCGAGGCCGCAGAGAGACGCCAGCGTCGTGCAGACCCCGACATATAAGCCCGCGAAGCCGATGCAACGCGGAAGCGGTGGCAAGAGATCCTCGAAGCAAGATAACCTCGAACCTCGGCGGCAACAGAACCTCGAGAACCTGACCGGGATCAATGCTTCCTACAATAAATCTGCCGAGAGAACCAGGCCTCTCATCATTACCGGTGACTTCAACATTGATTTATCAAGAGCCAACAACGCCTGCTCTTTACTGCGTGAAAGACGGCATGAATGTGGACAGGGCATCAAAAGACCTCGCTGACACGTCCAGGACAGGAGGCGTCATAGATCATTTCATCGTAAGAGGCATCCAGGATTTCCACCAGCAATACACTTAGACCCCTCGTAGCCGCGATCACGAACTGATCCAACTAACAAGTCCGGTCCCGCTGCTGGTGCTCACTGATCACAGTGACGATGACCTTGTTCAAGAACTGTCAAGAACACCTTCTACACATACACACGGGTTCGTGAAAGATGTCTGCGTTCTCCGTCATAACGGACAAGTATAAGCATAACAACTGTAACGCAACTGTAACAACTGCAACTGCGAGTGTAACGTACGTGCAGTGCGCCTGCGCGTGTCACTCGGCTGTGTGTCTATCTAGGGAAACTTTCCTGAATGAAGCTTAGTTGCGAGTAACGCCTGTCCTGTGCATCTGTGTTCCTTCTTTTTGTTGTTGGGATTCGCGCTATCCAGTATTTAAGAATATAAGCACTACATATCGGCTTACCGCGTCTGGTGTTGGTAATACCCGTGTTGCTGTTGGCAGCGTTACGCAACTGTAAACAACTGGTTATATAATACATATGTGACTCTGCAGCCTATGAGTGTGTGTATACTTATTCCACATTTCTCTAGCGTCATTCCGTAACGTTTCGCTCAATATGAAAAATTACACCACAGTCACCATCCCGCGCATGCTTCGCATAATAACGTCGATTCCCACGGCACCTGGGATCTGCCGAATTTTTCTATCTACGTATCTGTCTATCTATCTATCTAGCCGCCTGCGCCTGGTTGCTCTCGTGATCGCCTCCTTAACTTTGTGTAGACCAAAATTGGCAGGGGAGGGTAAGAGCATTTGACGAATATGACTGTCGGGTCATGGCATGAATAACGTGAAAATCTTGTCGCGTATGTTGTCAAACCCTTTCCTCCAGACACGTGTGGCACATAACCGTTTACCACGGGCCGCGGTGTACGCGCATGCTCCACGGGTGATTGACAGTTTATATCTACCCAGCAACGGCGAGAACAGGTATTGGTAATTTAAATGCTAGAGCGTTAAGAAAAACCGACACAGGCAGCGTTGACTCGACGAATGGAAAGAATAAAAATTAGGGTCCCAGCAGGAATCGAAACCAAGCACTCTGCGGGGCAATCAGGTATTGTGCCACAGAGCCACGCCAGGTCCAAAAACCGGTTTGGAAAAATAGCCTTTCTGTAGCCAGATTGTACTATCATCCTGATACCCCCAACCTCTAACACGTGATGTTAACGTCACTGACGGCCTAATGTATTTATATTATTCGCTCCACTGAATAAACGTTTTTCGTTACCGGACTGCCGGCAAGCAACATGGTGGCAGCGTTCCACAGCTGAGATGTCGACGACGCCACCCCCGAGAACGCCCCCCTCACCAACAATGCTACCAGGCCCTTCAACACTACTGCCGGCGCCGAAGCCCATGGATACGTCAGTCGATGCTTGGCTTGGCTGGAGAACGTGGAAGAGTGAGTTTGAACGGTTTGCCATAGCCACACGAAACAGGAACCGACAAGGAAGGGAGCTGCGGGAAGTACGGGCAGAGACAGACTTCGCGGAAGCAGATTTTTTTCTTGCGGGACTCACCAAGGTAAATGTAAATGGTAGCGAAGCTTCCATAGAAACCCATACGTTCAGAAAATGGCTGCTCATCAGCTGCTCATGGGGCTTAGCGCCATCTGTGTGAGGAGGGAACACTTCCGGCGGAACAAAAAATAAAGCGGATGTGACGCAATATCCGGTAAAAAAGTGACGTCATTTTGTTGGCCCTAGCGCGAAATTTGACCTCAAAATATTCTTCTTAGGCCCCTGATCGCTAAGGGGTCGCGCTACGGCGAGCCGGCAAGCCCTTGGCGAATGCGCTTGAAGTCAACGCTGGCTAAACTAATATCGACCCGTGACTAAACAGCGGTGTTTAAGTGTACCGTCATGCAATTCGCCTTGGTTTTACCAGGAAACTTTATTCTTTGAGCTTTTATTCTGCGTTCGTGTCATCTTCCGCAGCGTGAATAATGTAGGCAACAGCGTACCTCTCATGTCTGCAGCGTTGCTTATTTGCTTCGCACATGCGCAGGGGACTTAAAGAGCGCATTGCATGTGTGCTTCAGTTCCAACGAGAAGAAATGACGCCTGGTCACGCCAAAATAATGATATTTCAGTTTTATTCAATGGCCACAATAACGCAATTACACACTCTACACAATGAGCAAGGAATGTCATAATATGTACAAAAAGTGCGTAGACTACGTGCACTATGTTTTGCCTTTTGTTCCGATAAATTAACCTTACGTGTAACATATCAAGACATGCGAATTATAGTGATTGTAGCGCGACAAATAACTTAGCGATCTGCTCACCGATAACAGGAAATATAATACGCACGGCGTGTTCACGAAGGAAACCGGGCAGCAGAAATACTGATTCATGAAAGTCCAGCAAGCGCACTACTCCGAACCGTTGCCCCGGTGTCTTATCTAGAAGCGAGGGCTCGCCAGGCGTACGCGTGTTGCTATTGCATCCTTGGAATACCACATCGTTTCGTCGTTTCCGCGAGTACCGAGGAAAGCGCTCGGCGTGAAATGTTAGCCGCCTCGTGCCGTTGTCCGTTGAACACCGTAGCCAACACGTTCACCAACGATGAAACGCACCTCGCAACTTCGCGCACACCAAAATAAAGTTCTCACCAAATAATTGACAGAACGCATGCAAGTGCGAAACACCAGAACACCTGAGGGGGCGTGTCGCCGCAGACGAACTTTACGCGCGCCTTTCCGAACACTACAAGGACTGCGCATTGGACTGCGTCGCAGAGCAATGGCATGTGTCATTCTTTAGAGGGCGCTAATAAGAAGATTTTTGATAATGCATATACATTTTCATGAATTCTTTGTACACTGGATCGAAATAAATGTTATTCTGAAATAAATCTCGGTCATAAAATATAAATATTATTTTGTTGTTGAATGAAATTAGGTTTTTTGTTATTAGTGTTTGTTCCCACCACACCTAGTCGCGCTTCAATCGCTACTCCCATAACTCCCCATGCTGATGTTGCTGACAATAGGATCTGAACCGCTTTTCGCCCGAAGCTTCGCGACCTATTTGGATAGACCTTGGACTCACTATCAACTCGGTAGAAGCCGATAGATGGACAGCAACGGTTAACATCGAAGGTCAACCGGTGACGTGCAAGCTGGACACGGGAGCAAACTGTTGCGTAATCTCAAAGCAAGAGCTGGCAAGAGTGTCTGATAAGCCCAAGAAAGCTTGCAACGTGACTTTAACAGCGTTCTTTGGTCATCGGGTTACGGCACAAGCGAAAGTCATACTTCCGCTCTGCGCCAACAACAACGCATGCGAAGAACAATTTTTCGTCATTGATCAAGATGCCCCAGTCACACTCAGTGGGACAGTTGCAGAACGACTGGGATTCCTATGCCGCATACAGAAAGTGACTAGCGGAGAACTATACCCTGCAGCCCAACCTTCTGCTGATACTTTCAGGGGACTCGGACAACAAAAATATGTGGAGTACTCAATGAAGCTAAAACCCGGCAGCGTGGGAACCGTCGTGCCGGCTAGGAGGGTTCCTGTGGCGCTGCAAGACAGAGTACTGGCGGAACTGCAGCGCACGGAGGAGCAGGGCATCATTACAAAGGTAAATGAACCCACCGAACGGTCTAGCCACATGGTGACCGTGGTGAAAAAAGACAAAGTGCGTATCTGCCTCGATCCAACGGCTCTAAACAGGGCGTTGCTTCGAGAAAACTACCCCATGCCTACTGTAGAAGACATATTTCCGCGGCTGTCCGAGTCGAGATTTTTTTCCACGCTAGATGCGGCGTCGGGATTTTGGCAAATCAAATTAACGGAAGAAAGTTCCAGGATATGCACTATGAGTACGCCTTACGGACGGTATCGCTTTCTCAGAATGCGCTTTGGCATATAATCAGCCCCGAAAATTTTTCAAGCTGCAATACACCGCTTGTTAGAGGGCCTGCCCAACGTCGCGGTGGTTATGGATGATATACTGGTGTGGGGCAAGACAAAGGAGGAGCATGACTACAACCTGACACTTTTGCTGACGCGCTGCCGCGAGCATGACCTGCGACTTAGCCTAACAAAATGCACCTTCTTACAGACGGAGGTCCGCTACTTGGGACACATCCTCACGACACAAGGTTTGCGCATAGACCCAAAGCGTGTGCAAGATATCCTGGAAATACCACAGTTTAAGAACTGTGCGCAATTGCAAATTTTTCTAGGCACAATGAACTTCATACAGCGTTTCATTCCCAACATGTCTGTCAAGACCGAACCACTTAGAGAACTACTGCGAAAAGATAACGCGTGAGTGTGGACAGACAGAAAACAAGCCAGTTTTGAAGCACTGCGGCAGGCACTAACGACAGCACCAGTTCTTTCCTATTTCGATCCAAAGAAGGCGTGGCGCTTTCTGTTGATGCGAGTCAGTCGGGCGTGGGGGCTGTGCTGATGCAAGATGGCCATCCCGTCGCCTTTTTGTCCCGATGCCTCACAGAAGCGCAGATTGAAAAGGAAGCGCTGGCAATAGTTCATGGGTGCACAAAGTTCCATGATTATCTTTTCGGCCAGGCAGACGTGATCATCGAAACAGATCACCGGCCTTTGATACCAATATTCAGCAAGCCCCTGTATCAATGCCCACTCCGTTTGCAGCGCATGCGCCTCAGTCTGCAACGTTATGAAATAACATTGCGGTACAAAACTGGAAAAGAGCAGTTTCTAGCAAATGCTTTATCGCGGTTTCCTAGCAAGACTGTACTAAACCAAGAAACCGAACTGTTTCAAGTAAATATTCTTGATTATGTTTCAGCGTCAGAGCAACGTCTGGAAACCCTGCGGGCCGCTACAAGCGAGGATCCAGCCCTAGTCCTCATCCGTGGATACGCACAGACATCTAGGCCGGACAACAAGCAGAGAACCCCGGAGCCAGCAAGACCGTACTGGGCCTACAGGGAAGAACTTCACGCTCAAGACGGGCTAGTCTTCCGCAGCAAGAAGGTAATTGTACCGAAATCAAAACGGGCAGAGATAATGCAGCTCCTTCACGCGGCACATACTGGAACAGAGAAGATGAAGGCAAGAGCCAGCAGCGTAATATTTTGGCCAAGTATGTGTGCAGATATCAAACAGTTTTGCATGTCCTGCAAAATATGAGGAATTCACCAGCCGCAGAACCAGAAGATGCCTCTTCTAAGCCATGACGTTCCGACCCTACCATGGGAGAGTGTAGGGATGGATCTGTTTCACTACGGTGGCCGAGAGATTGCCATTATGGTTGACTTTTACTCCTTTTATTTCGAAATCCGAGAGCTCCGCCACACCACACCTAATGCACTGAAGACTTGGTCTGCACAAGTATTTTCTGTGCATGGGCTGCCGCAGAAACTGTACAGTGACAACGGACCGCCATTCAGTAGCAGCGAGTTCAAAGAGTTTTTAAGAAAGCTGGACATTGTACATATCACGTCAAGCCCGTATCACCCGCGTTCTAACGGCATGACAGAAAGAGCTGTTCAGGAGGCAAAGAAGCTGTTAAAGAAGTGCTCCCTCCGAACACCTGATTTTGAAGTCGCATTGCTTGAGTGGCGTAATACCCCCGGGGATCATGCTCTGAGGTCTCCTGTACAGAGGCTGATGGGACGGCAGACACGGACCCTGCTGCCGGTACCAACAGAGCACCTAGAACCGGAGACAATACCCAGCAAGGATGTTCACGACCGCCTTCAGGTGATCCGGCGGCAGCAAAAGGCTTCCTACGACCGCAACGCCAGAAACTTGCGTCCGCTAATGCCAGGACAACGTGTAACGACGTACGACACCCTCCAGAGGATCTGGAGTCCAACTATGGTACTAAGGCCAGTCGAGGCACCGAGGCCCATGATTGTGAAGACCGAAGACGGCCGTGAATTGCGTCGCACACGAGAGCATCTGCGGGAGGCAGCACCTGAGCCAGGGGCAGAATCAACTTCCCAGCGGGGTCCCGAAGACAGCGGCGTCCATGATGGACAGCAGCAGCTACGCCGAAGTTCAAGACTACGTCACGAACCCTGTCGATATCCGTTACCAGATCAAACTTCTAGACTGTATAAACATTAAAGGGGAGATGTAGCCAGATTGTGCTATCTTGATACCCCCCAACCTCTAACACGTGATGTTAACGTCACTGACGGCCTAATGTATTTATATCATTCGCTCCACTGAATAAACGTTTTTCGTTACCGGACTGCCGGCAAGCAACACTATGCAGGCATAATGTCGGCGCAACGTCAATTGTGGTTGTGGTGCTGGCTATCTCATTTTACAAGAAAGCAATAACCACTGCAAATGTATTCCTACGATAGAGGCGTCATATGAGACTAACGTCTGTGGGTCAAGTGTTCACTCTAAAGCAAATGGAGTGACCCTCGCTCCATTAAAGGAGAAACGGCGATGTCCCCAATGTTCGTCTTTAAATGCGGTAACGTTTCTCCCTTTTGCCGCAGAGAAAACTTCCTTGCCCCGTCAAACTCAAGATGGCAGACACCAGGCTGACGGAGCGAGCAATACAATTAGGCCTAGCGAGCGCATCGATTCTCGACTGATAAAGTGTATGCGGCACTGGTAATCGCAAAAAACGGTCTCGCTGAGCTTAACATAGGACGATATGGCAATAAAATCGAGCAGACAAACCTGTGATGATGACAACCTCGCGAAACGGAACGACGGAACTCGTACGTTTCGCTCAGCCAGCGAAACGGCGTTCACTTTGAAAGAAACGGATACTGCAAAGCAGCTCCCACCCAGAGACTGTACGTTAGGCTTGCAGTCTTTATTTCTCGAAGCGACGTTACCAACGCGTTTACGGGGCGACAGGCGCCAGCATGTGCCCCCGAAATGTACACTCTGTAGCAGCAAAACAATACCGGCGCAGCAGAGGATAGTTTCGATAGACATATAAGTAGTGGAGCTGTGAGAGCGCTACAACCGTGAAGTAAGTGGTAGCTCGCGCCATCTGAAGGGATTAAACGATACTAAAAAAAAGAAAAAGGCATTTCTGACAGAGGCGGCATATGTTGATTCTACACAATGGCCTTTTGGTGAGGTGGGCCCATTCATGGATTACTAAAGGACACTGAAAAGTTGACACACATTTTATTAATATGCACACGTGTACTACTATTCAAGAGACAAAGTGCACACAATCACTGATTTCAATACACAATTTATTCATATGTATACAAAGCATATTATGCATGAACAATGCACTACAGAAGCGTATGTACGGACGAGTTTACACACATGGAGGAAGGAAATGTAACTTAATAAAGTGGCTGACTGGGCTAGTTGGTTGTGCATACTTAGGGTTAACAGCGCAAAAATAACAGACGGCGGACAGGAAAAAGACGAGACTAGCGCTGACTTCCAACTGAATTTTTATTGACAAGAATGCTCTTATATATACCCGGGTGAACAGAAAACAATCGGTAACAGAAGGTGAAAACATAAGCAAATATATGAAATAACTATACATCAACTATCACTGGGCCTGCTACGCCGACTCGCGAGTCGGCGCGAGTCGGCGTAGCAGGCCCAGTGATAGTTGATGTATAGTTATTTAATATCTTTGCTTATGTTTTCACCTTCTGTTACCGATTCCATTGTTGCGGGCATTGTTTATCGTCCGTGCATTTTCTGGTCGTGGGAAACTTTACCCGGATATATATTAGAGCATTCTTGTCAATAAAAATTCAATTGGAAGTCAGCGCTTGTCTCGTCTTTTTCCTGTCCGCCGTGTGTTATTTTTGCGCTGTTAACCCTAAGTATGAGGAAGGAAACGTAAGGAGAGGCACTATCGTATCTCAATGCATTGCAAAAAGTGTGGCGGAAGTGACGTCAGACTTATGCGGCAAACAAACCGCTATGGGACAAACAAAACAGTAGACACACCACGGCGTGCTGTCCGCGGTGGTTCGCTTCTGCGCAGATTTGTAGTCCCGGCGTAAGCTTAGCTCGTATTGTGCGGTTCGCAAGCAGTAAAATGTTGCAAGCCGACGTTTGCCAGGCTGTTAGTGCGTGGCAGGCCCGAGCGCTGCGTGCTGAAATTCTTCGTGGAGCGTTTTTGTGCAACAGTACAGAAAGTACCGGTACGTGCTGCAATCAAAAACATTCAGACCCTGCCTCTTCATATTCGAACTCGCCTAGCAGTGACTTACACATTCTGCTGGGCGTTAGGCCTTTCTTTTCCTTTCTCGTAGCCTGATTTCCCTATCGCCCGATTCGCGCTTCGTTGCTCGTGTATATAGAGTGAGCGTAGTAGCTATTCGGCGCAACGCCAACCTATCGTTGACGTAACTTCACGCCGAAAAGAGGACACCACTGTATTGTATACGCGATCGTGGACGTAAAGTTTGTAATTACAGAGCGCACAGAACTACAAGCCCGCATTGAGCGCACACCGCACAATACATACATCACGTAGTCCGATAACTACAAAAGTTTGTGGCCCTTTCGTTGAACGACACAGCTTCGAAAAACGTACGATGCCATCGGCGCATGTCTACGGCGCGTCAGACGTCAAAAACAAAAGTTCACGTGTGTTCTGAGTTCACACAATGAGTAAGAAGCAAGAGAGCGCACATCTGAGAGATTTGCATGCAAGTACCATGCATTAGTAATCAGCAGTGAAGCGAATGTATACGTAAGTACACATGAAAAGTGACACCCGGCACTGTCCGCAGTGCACGCAATTTGCACCGGGTGTATGCAACAGCTGGGCATTGCGTAGCTTTCCTAAAGACCACACAGACGGAGCAGCATGCGTGAATCGACTGCGCCGCTTGCGCGGCGAAAAACAAAAAAAGGCTGCAAAAGTTTCGCTACTCGCTCGATGCGCGCATGCGCTTGCAAACGACGCGACGGAAATCGCGAAATGTTTTGCTGCCCCTTCGCCAGCAGGCGATGCCGGTGCTTGCGATGTGGAGGGTTCACGAATGTGACGTCAGGGCCTCTCCTTAGTATTCCTTCCTCCATGTTTAGTTTTTTTCTTTATTGCCTCACACAAGCTTTTTCACACACTAATCGTAAAGCAGGGAACAGTTCAATGATGCACCATCAGCTGTCACCTGACTGCATGTTAAACCTTTCGCATGTGTAACAACGACTGCACTCTGGAAACCCACTCCGGTACATCCATCTCCACTTTCTGCATTTCGACAAAACGAGTCACACATTCGCGAAAGTAAGCGCGAACAGGTCTGACTTCCACATCGGCATTGTGAAAGGCCGTTCGGGCTTGCCATATGCTATGCAGGCCCAGGAGCATTATATGGAATCCTTCCTCCATGTTCACACATACCCCTATACGAAGCGCAGGCCCTTATATAGTCACCGAATTACGGCCGACCACGGTGGCACAAGCGATTCGTCATTTTTCTTCAACTCTTTGCATTTCATGGCTGCATCACAAGATACGCAGACAATATTATATTGTAGCTATGGCTTAACCAAGCTCACTCCTTAATCTAAAGCCACATAATAATGCACGGTAGGATTACATAGTTGTTTAAGCTCATATAAAAACGACCACACGCAGAACCGTTCATACCATTCCGGCGACATTTTGAAGTAGCGCCATGTTTCTACAGCGGCCACAGATAATATTTACCTCTCTGATTTCTTTACTTTTTATAGTTACTGTGGGAGGGCGCAGCATGCAGGCTAGATTTATGGCCAAGTTTAGTGGTTTGGCGTCAACGTCTGTCCACATGTTATTTAAGCGTTGACCGCAAGTATGACGATGAGCCATGGATTCGTTGAAGTGCAAGTGCTTCTGATGCGATAACGGCCGTCTCAGTTGTGTATAGGGAACCCAAGCTCAAGTTTGCGGCGCGACGACAGCGCCGCGCTGAGGCTCTGTCGGAAAGCTCTGAACCTCAGCGCGGCCGACTCAGCCCCTTTCACGGTAGTGGTAGCGCACGCGGTAATTACGTGCGGGTAATTGAGGGGCCGTCAGCTGGGTACGTTGAACCATTGGTTGAACCGAGAGGCTTGCTGTACGCAGCTGCGCATTTCCGCGATGGCAGAAGCGACCCCGCGGAAGCGCAAGCGTGGTCCGAATTATTGCGGTTTAGCGGCCAGCCACAACAGTGCAGACAACACCAAGGCCCACGATTCACGTGTTAAACTGAATCGTTTCCCGGGCGTGTCGTACGAGAAATAAAGGCGGCAAGCGTGGCTAGCTGACAGCGCTGTCTCGCCTTCTATTTTGGCTGTCTGAGTTCATTGCTTTCGTTCGTTCCGACTACCTGAATCGGTAAGTAACGCGGCGCCTGCACGCAGCGACTACATTAATAATTACTCGCTCTCTTCTCGTATTGTTAAAGTCAACTTACGGTTGTAAGTGAAGCAACTTTGTGTTTTGATTCCCCGTGTTCGTGAGACCTACCCGTCGTTGTTGAACGTTCTCATTCGCGTTATACCGTGAGCATTGCGCGGTTGGTTGAATTCAACTGAACTCGGCACATCGTCAGAAGTACGGCGCCTGCATTTCACGCGTCGGGAAGGCTGCTTTATCACGCCGGAACGGACGTCTGTGCATTTGCAGCAAGCTTTGACATCGTTCTGCAGGTTTGCCTTGTTTTTGTCACTTTATTAGGGTGATATATATTTAAGCCGCTAAATATAACTGGCACTTAATACATGCTTTGCAAGTGCAACCTTGAATTAACCACCTTCTGATTTTGTGCGATTTTCTAGCCGCGTTCACGCAACAGGTTTTATACGCCTGTCAAGTCGATATCATAAAAAGAGACTGCAAGCATGACGCGAGAGCCGAAAAAACGAGGCGAGCAGTTCATCTTGCTTCACAGTGGTTAAAGCTCAGCTAGCTGCCTCGCGTCTTAATCGGCGGGTGATTCTCCAGCGGCACGGAGCACTTGACACTAACCTTCTCAGGAAGCAGTGCCATGGCCGTATAATCTTTTTTTCGCACGCCGCAAACGTTTGTTCACGAAAGTACACAGCTGCTACTGTAAGCATGTCATATCAAAACAACAATCATATGATTCGTAGTCCACTCTGCAGAACATCGATAGCGTGTACGGCTTCATTTCGGAGTGCATGTGGAGCATTATTCATTTTTAACATGACAGAATGAGACTTACCTCGAGGTATACGTCCTACACGGTGTAATTGTGACTTGGGAAACGCATTTCGCTTTGAGTTGGGCGTCGTTGTTGTCGATCGTCTGCTCTTCACCGTTAACGTGATTGACGAGGCTTTCTCATTTTATCCAGTTCGCTTTTCGGAAGTGCCAGTCAAGCTTGAAAATCCTTTTGAAGCCACACTGCAAGCGGTACATTGTGAGGCGGCGCAAGTGCACCGCGAGAGCTCTGCACGTGCATAGCGAGCGGCAACGCGGTAGAGAGAAGGGAAAACGCGCGCTGCTAACCACGGCCGGGCTAGACCGCACGCGCGCTTCTTTGCAGTCTAGCCCGGCCGTGTGCTAACACCCCAGTTTCTCTTTTTCTGCCAGAGATGGCGCTGCCTGTCCGGCCTCGCGCCGGACGGCGTTCTTTCGAGAGCGATGTCAGTGGCCCTTGGCGTCGCGGCAGCTCGATTACTTGAGTAGAGGAACTAGCGATACACCGCGCGAATTATGGAAAATAACGCTACCCACACTACGTGTTCTGTAATATTTTATTACGCTGTACCCACATACTACTCTGCTACAGTTACGTCGCGGTATTCGCCTGGCGTGTCAAATTGCGGTCATTGTGCGAGGACTACGTCGTTGTCGTTGTGGCGGTGGCTACTATTGCTTTGAATTTCGAATACTCTTTTCAAAAAGGTGAGTGAGAGTCTTAGTGATTACCTACTGTGCAAAGCTTTCACTAGACGTGCATTTCGTGTTGAGATCCGCACGCCCAAGGAGAATCCTGAGAACGAGAGATACATACTGCACGCGTGCACAAGTCCGTCCTAACTCTCAGTGATGGTATGCGTAATCCAAAACGCATGTGACTGAGAATTTTGGCTTAATTGACAGAAGTCATTGATCTATATTCTAGATATGGGCAGTTATGATGCAGTTTAACGTGAAAATACTGCCACGGTGGCCGCATTGCGATTGGGGCGAAAGGCAAAAAAACCCATGTGCTTATGTTCGGGTGCACGTTAAAGAACCCCAGGAGTAAATTTCCTATTTTTTAGATGTGAAGCATCTTATAGCGGAGTTCAATCCGGTGGTGGTGATGGTGGTGTGCGGCGTCACCACCCTTACTGCGCATGCGCACACCCTCTCCACTTCCCCTCTCCCCTTTCCCCTCCCTCTACCCCTCCCCTCACCTTTCCCCTCCCTCTTCCCCTCATCTCTCCCCTCCCCCTCACCACTTTATCCCCTCACCACTCCCCCTCTGAAACGCGGGCTCTACATGCCGAAACACTGCTTCGCATCGCCTCATGGTCCCCTTTAGCGGGAGATGGTGTGATTTTTTTATCCTCTGCTAGCTTCAACACTAGCTAAGGAGGGAAGGTGTTAGGTTTGAATCGGCGCCCTCGATGACTCGAGTGCACGATGGCAGCGCGAAGGCAGGGCCGTTGTCCGATAAAGAGACGCTTTATTGCCATGCTCAGGCGTCTGCCCGTGTCAAAGCCCGAACTTCCGCTCTCTCCTCACATCGAAAGCGTCCTCTCTTCAACCCTCATTTAGAGAAAGAGTCCCCCAACAAGCCAATCACACTTGGGGGTTTGCATCACCCAAACCAATCGCACAAACTGTTTCATTGCAGAAACGGCATTGGTAAAACGTACGTCACAATTTACAACACGCGAGGAGATAGGTTCACAGCGCAACACGTGTCATCTCACTCTCTTCTACGTTATAGCCTGAGCACGCCCCTGACGTCCGCTGGCGTCGAAGGGCCGGCTCGAGCTCAACCTGCCCGCGCACCAACGTCTCTTTCAAGAAGCCACCACAAAAGCGGCGAGAATATTTCCAGGCCCTGGCCACTGGCGATATGTGTAGGCGACAGAGCATTGCTCTGCCAGCCTAATGACACTCGGTCATTACGTGCAGCTGGGGGCCGGATCACCTGAACGCTCCGAGTGCCGTAATTGTGACCAGAAGGCGATTGCACACAAAAACATCCCTCGGTCGCATCCGTCCAAGCGGCCGTAAAACCAATTCCGTTTTCTTACGGCATTTTCAAAGGGTGCGTGCGGATGCCAGACAGTAACTGAAACCAGGCGGCCGCGCGTCGTGTCGCCCCATCGGCGCGACACGCTTCATGTTCAGCTCTTATCTCCTACCTTTTGTTGCAAGCAAGGAGGCGGCTCTGCCCTTTAACGGCGGAACCCCAGAGTCGCCTTTCTTTCCTTGAGTGGGGCCCTGAGCGTCCCCTTTTCGCGGAGCCGACACGTGTTCTTCGTTTGAGGTAAGTGCTCCAAACGGCAGCGCGGGGAATCGCTTTGTGCTTTGCAGTACTTGTACAGTTGGGCCACCAAACAACCCGCTGACTCTGCACACCTCAGACTAACTCCAGGTGATCGAAATAAACCCATAGTCCCACACAACGGCGTGACTAATTGTGGTTTCGACACGTAAAACTCTAGCAATTATATATTTTCGTACTTTCAAGCATGCACTGTCGAGTGGTATCACATTTGCTAAAATGTTGAAGAAATTAACTTGCATGCTTTTAACACGAAAGCGTTTTATGCTGGGGTCCACCAAGACTTTCATGACATATTTCCGTCACGGAAATACGTCAGCAAAATGAACGCCATCAGATGGCAAAGAAACTAACAAAACGTTCCGTTGACAGGAGTCGAACCCATGGCCTCTCGGTCCGTGACGATCGCTCGCGGGCGTTTAGCCAACTGAGCTACCGCCGAACACATAACGGAGGGTACATGAACGCGCCGTTTATCTTTCACACTTTCATCTCATAGTCCTCTTCGATGGTTGGATTGAGGCTATGAGCGTCCTCTTACTATGTGCTCTTTAAAACGTGGCGGTGACATGTGTGCCACCAGGCTCGACGAAAAAAAATGCCCCCACCTCCCCGAAGGGAATCGTGATGAAATACGAATGCATTTCTTGCGCCGAGAGTACACGGCGTAGTAATTTTAATGGCGTAACGCTGGACACATCGACGCGCTCAAGTGTCTCAATTTTGGGCGCCTCTTTGAACGAACGCTTCCTACGTGCGTTCGTAATTTACCTCAGGGATGTTGCCACCGCCTTCAATGCAGCACAAACGCGTTTAGAACGCGCTGTTTTCAGGCTGTGCCAAGGCAGCACAAACGCTACAAACGCGTTTCAAACGCACTGCATTGAGACGGTGGCGCAGGGAGGAGAGAGAGCGAACGGCGAGAGAAGGAGCGGCGAAGCACTGCACCTACCCTCTCCACACACGCGGGAGCTCCGCCGAGCCAATGCCACCTAGAAAAAAATTTGCGCTGGCCGAGCTCCCGCGATGTGAGCGCCCTCACACGCCAGAGCGTGCCTCCTCTCCACTCACTCTCCGCTACTCCGCCCGCACCACCTGCTCCGGTTGCTAGGGGCGGGGATAAGCGCGCGCGCCCGCAGCTGTTGCTATGGGAGAGGGAGTGAGAGCGGAGAGGCGCGCGGACAACGCCGGATGCCTTACATAGCCCGACTAAGAAATGCATTCGCATTTAAAAAAAACTTCGTTGCCGCCGCAATTAGCTCCGGCAACGTGCCGTTGCTACGACCGTCCCACTCGGCGCGTTTCCAATCGGAGAAGTGTAATTTCGTCAGCGCTTTAACACACCGCGAGGTGACGGCTTCAGCCCAAGCCTCACTCATAGCATCCAGACATATGGAAAAATAGCTCTCTGTCGCACCCCGTTCCCCGGTCGCCCTGTGAGAATTAACGGCCTGGCTAGAGGGAAGACAGGACGCTCGTCGCGTTTCTCGGCGGTTTGAAGGAGTGCATATCGAGTATCAGTGTTTACTATGTGCTTGTTGATGCCATCTTTGCGCAGGATTCACCATATGCGGTGTCCACTATATCTTGACAATGTCAGCTACCGCAAGGGTTAAATCATGATCATGGGCGTTAGTTCTTGGCACGGAGATGTGCCACTAAAAGCTCTCATACACCAATGCACTATAAACAATCAACTATACTTCTGTGATGACACGTTTCATTTTCGTGTTATATCGATTCCTACGACGGAGGGATCAGCCATCTTTTTATGCTTGTTGTATTCGTAAGTGCTATAAGTGCCGTGAAAAACTAAAAACGCGCTTGCTTGTCAAGTATGTTAAAGCCAAAAAAATCAAATTATTGATGTAAAGTCTAAGTGTTCAATAAAACTAGACTGGTTTGTGAAGCAGGACTTGCTGCATTTATGGCAAGTAGATCGTGCGCAAGCGTATAGAAACAATACGAGACACACGAAAGTATGCGACGCATCGCGCGCACGCTGAGCGATAAAAGAGAAAAAAAGAAGTAGTGCAACAGACGTGACTATACATATAAAACAAAACAATGAACGTCACTCGTGTATTGCTAGCATCAATCCTAGATACAAGTTATCGCACGCGACTGGCCGAGGTCGGGTAGTGCTGGATAGCCTGAGGCTGCCGACTGAGCTCGAAAGGATGCGAAATACAATACCAGTACCGCAGAGGGCGGCCGCTCGCCGCAGCACGGAATCACGACGTAACTCGGCGTGCAAATGCGCGCGCGCGCAAGACCACGTGGTTGAGGAGAAAAGTTTCTCTGCTGGCATTTGCTGCAAAAGGGCGTGACGAGTAAAGCGTCCGTAAATGGGGAAGTCGCTGCTCCGAAGGAGATACGCAGCCCGTTGCTCCATTTTCGCTCAATTTTTTAGAGTGTTGGCTCCGCTTTTATACCAGTCTAATAAACATTACATTTTATTCCTATGATTCAGCAAGCTATATTGAAGCATTGCTAGACCCCGGAGGAATATATACTAACTAAAGTTACGTATGATATTCACATGATTGTACCATAAAGTGCACTTAGTTTCGATAACTCTGAATTATATACTCTAACGTGAGGGCTGACGTTACGTCGCAACATAAGTTACCTTTTAAACGCCAGTCTTGTCGACGTGCCTGGTAAGCCCGCGATGTGTACAAAGCTACAGCACTTACAAAAACACGTTGATCCATCTCGTAACACTTCACTCAAAGACATAAAATACAGCATAGAAGTACTCGCTGACTGCTTCGCATGAAACAGATTCCCACAACGCGTGGAATTTGCCGAATTTTTTTTATATCGCTTTCTGAAACCATGCTCGGGCTTAACAATGCCGACTTCTTCAAACGTTCAGAGACAGTGGCCACTGCAACGCGAGTATAACCTACAGCCAGGGGCGTAGCCAAGGGGGGGGGGGGGGTTGGGGGGGTTCAACCCCCCCCCCCGAAATTTTTCAGTTTTGCTTGCGTATATATACACGCACACATACAAATGCACGCACGAACATACATAAAGTGTGGTTGAACACCCCCCCCCCCCCCCGAAAAAAATGTCTGGCTACGCCCCTGCCTACAGCTAAAAGGCGCGTAACGTGTGAGGTAAAGCTGGCACTCATATTGTGCTCACACGACTTGGTGAAGGAAGACCTGAGACATGACATGGCCGTACCGTTTATTACCACCTTAGAATGCTTCGACAAATGTTTAACAGTGGTTTTGAAGATCTAGGAGATTACAGCCCGCCTACGTGATTCCTATGAAACGTTAAGGAAATGTCTAGAAAGTGTATTCAATTATTCTGAGGCAGTTCTTTAGTAAAGTTCAGCCTTCTGTACAGTTGAGTTTTCGTTCACTGAGGTTACCACGGATTAAAAGTCCTCACCTCCTATTTCAAAAACCAGCGCCGTTTCAGTACCCCCGCGTGACACCAATACGTTTTTTATGATCAAGAAGGGAGCCTGATCTTGGACTCCATGCCTGCTGACGATGACGGAACAGGGTAAGTGCCCCTTGTTGTCCTTGGCGCATGTACCAACAGCAACAGACGCGCCGCCGCTGACATGACGTCATCACTAACCCCATAAAACTAACACGCCAGGGATGACAAGGCGCCTTTGACAAAGATAGGTCGCCTATCGAAACGTCGGCCAGCCTGATCTGAGGCACTTTCTCCTGTTTTGAAATCTACAATACGTTTTTTGACACTGGATCGCACTGGGAAACTGGTACAAGCTCGGATTCACTGGGACTTCAGTGAACACACTGGGAAAGAGCTGGGTTGCAGTGGTAGGGGCACTGGCTTCGACGCTGGCGCTGACTGAGAGCCTTGGAGACGCAGGAGTTTTCATTGGAGTGTGCTGGCGCATACTGGAGCCTGTACTGTTTCTGCCAGTGCTGCGCGCTGCATTCACTATTGTGCGTGGCGGAATGTTTCGGTATCGTTGAATATTTTTTGTTTGATTCGATGGTACCAACAGAGGCTGTCCGAACCGGCCCCAAACATGTGTCACGAACTCTAGCTTGGCAGAGAAAGAGATGCGCACTATGCTCAGTAAATCAGTAATTCCAAGTGTGCGATATGTTCAATTCTCGGCGCATACCTGGCGAGAAATTAAAACGCAGAGCTGTGCTTGCTGGCGGTGAAATGACTAGGGCCCGCCTCTGCCCTACTGCTCTTTATTCGTATCAGTCATTGGCTAGGTGGCGCCACCAACAAGTCACACATATGTAACACCTCCCGATCCCATACATTTTCTAGGAAGACCTGAAACAAGCTGAAGTACACGTTTTTTTAGCAACTGAACAACACGTTCAGCTGCACCATTTGAGACAGGATGGTAGGGCGGCACCCTGATGCCTCTGATTTGGTTTCTCCGCAAAGACTGCTGAAATTTCATGCCAATAAACGTTGTGCCCTTATCCGACGCTATAATGTCGGGAATGCCATGAGTAGCAGAAACTGTTCGTAGACTGCTTATCGTGGCGTCAGAAGATGGTGATGTCGTTATCGTGGCGTCAGATGATGTTGAGGAAGTACCCCAACCCATCTCGAGTATGTGTCCAAAATGACTAGAAAGTAAGGTCCCTGAGGACACTATCGCAGGTCAAGAAAGAACCAATTACTCCGTTTGGGATGAACAAAAGAACTAAATTTATTTCGATAGGGATGCCCGTTGACGAGCGAGTTCGCGAGAGTAAAGATTGCCAGTTGGGCAAAAGAAAGAGGCTGCACTTGGCTGTTTCTTCATACTCCCTCCGGAATGAGCCTTAGATCATTCGTCCGTGTATTCCATGGGGTATAGGAGTTGAACTGGTCTTCTCAAAGTGGCTTCATTTAGCATGCGCAGCATGCAGGCTCGGGTCTTTCCATCACGTCCTGGAAGAAGTTCGGCCACTTCTCCAGTTTTCCAGAGCTGCCTCGGTAGATGATCTTTGTGAACAAGGCGAGGGTTCCTTGCTTTAGTGCACTTGACGAATTCTGCACAGTGAAATGTGCCGATCGGAGGCTCGTCAGGTACTCCTTGTGCCACCGAAGCCAAAACTGGTTGGCCATCCTAAGACGGTTGCGCCAGCGACGAGTGAGTTGACCAGGCTTCTGAGATTCTTAGCGGCGGAGCAGCTGTCAGGAAGAGTGGTCAGTCTGGGACCCATCAGGAAATGAGACGGTGTTATAGGTTCGGGTTCGGTCACGTCTGTGTAGACGTAGGTCTGTGGTCGAGAGTTGATGATGGCTTCGATTTCAATTAGTATTGTCGTGAGCTCTTCGAAATTGCATTAGCTGTTTCCCAAGACCTTCTTCAGGGATGGTTTCATGGAACGAACCATTCTCTCCCAAAATCCGCACTACCAAACCGCTTTCTCAATTAAGAATTCCAGTAGATTTGGTGGCTTGAGAAGAAATTCTGGATGTCCTCTCCTCGTATTGTGGTCCACAGTCTCTGCAGGTCCTTAGAAGCACGCTTGAAAGTCTTAGCGTTGTCAGAAAAGATGACTCGACAGACCCGCCCTTCTCAAAATGAATCTTCGGAATGCCATCAGGAAGTTCGATGTCGACATATCGGTCACCAGTTCAAGGTGTATTGCGCGCGTAACTGCACACGTGAAAATGACGATGTAAGACTTCGTGTTATTTCCTTGATCTTTCTGTTCAGCGGTCCAGCGAAGTCTGCACCTGTTACATCGAAGAGTGGCACTTGTGTCACCCTTTTGCGAGACAGAGGAGCGACTGGCTCAGTAGCAGCACGGCTGCTGAAACGATTGCATGCTGTTTCGATCGAAGCACCTTTTAAATGCGAAGCATTTCTTGGTGGACCTTTGGCACTTTGAGCGTTTCTATCTATCTATCTATCTATCTATCTATCTATCTATCTATCTATCTATCTATCTATCTATCTATCTATCTATCTATCTATCTATCTATCTATCTATCTATCTATCTATCTATCTATCTATCTATCTATCTATCTATCTATCTATCTATCTATCTATCTATCTATCTATCTATCTATCTATCTATCTATCTATCTATCTATCTATCTATCTATCTAGCCGCCTACGTCTGGGTGCCCTCATGATCGCCTCCTTAACATGATGTAGACCAAAATTGGCATAGGAGAGTAAGAAGATTTGACGAATATGACTGTCATGTCATGACATGAATAACGTGAAGACGCTGTTGCGTACGTCGTTAAACCCTTTCCTGCAGACACGTGTGGCACATACCCGTTTATAACGGGCCACGGTGTACGGGTATGCGCCACAGGTGATTGACAGTTTATATCTACCCAGGAACAGCGAGAACAGACACAGGTAATTTAAATGCGAGTGTTAAGAGAAACTGATATCTGCAGCGTGGACCCGACGAACGGAAAGAATAAAAGTTAGGATCCAGCAGGAATCGAACCCAAGCATTATGCTTGGCAATCAGGTACTCTACCGCAGAGCCACACAAGGTCTATAAACTGTTTTGGAAAAACAGCCTATGCAGGCGTAATAGCGGCGCAATGTCAACTGTGGTTATGGTGCTGGCTATGTAATTTTACAGGAAAGAAAAAAAAACACTACATGATATTCCTACCATGTGTACCCCTACGATACAGGCGTCATATCAGATATCAGATTAACGCCTGTGGTTTCAGTGTTGGCTCCGCTTTTATATCAGTATAATAAACATTACATTTGCATTCCTATGATTCAGCAAGCTATATTGAAGCATTGCTCGACCCCGGAGGAATACATTAACGAAAGTTGCGTATGATATTCACATCATCGCACCATAAAGTGCACTTGGTCCACCAGAACGGCGCATGTGTCCTCTTAATTTCTTACGAGGCTGGGCGATGGCCTCATGATGACCGAGGATAATGCCACGTTGATTGACAGCCGCTTTGTAGACTAGGGTACGTAGGCCACATGCGCCCAGGTAGTCTACGAATACGACAATCGAATACTCAAGCTGCGAATACTCAAGCTGAGACTACGAAGACCGTTTCGATGGGTGTTTATGGTTGGCGACGTTCCTTCTGCCATTATTGGCGCTGATTTCCCCACTGATCATGGCCGCATTGTCGACGCCGAGCGACAACGTCTCCTAGGCGCGACAGCTTACCTCTCTGTGAAAGGCATTTCTGCGCTGGGAACCACATATTTAGCTCTCTCTTGTGTTACGGTTTCCAATGAAATCATCGTGGCTTTACTACGAGAATTCCCTGATACCACTGAACCGCCTAATTGGAAAAAAACCAGTGTGCCACGACGTACGACATCAGATCGACACTTCCAGACCTCCTGCTTTCTTCCGGCTACGTCGACTTGCTCTAGAAAAGCTTAAGGTTGCGCGTGCAGAACTTGAACACATACTGAAATTAGGAATTATTCGCCCATCCGGCAGTAACTGGGCAGCTACACTCTATATGGCGCCCAAGAAAACCGGTGACCGGAGGCCATGCGGAGGCTACCGATGTCTGAACACCAAGACAATTCCCGATCGGTACCCATTACCCAGCCTACAGGACTTCACCGCCGCTCTACACGGCGCCAACAACTTTTCATAGATGGACCTTCTCCGCGGCTACCACCAAGTTACCGTGGCTGAGCCAAGTAGACCGAACACGGCCATAAAACACCATTCGGACTCTTCCAGTTTTTGCGAATGCCGTTTGGTCTCAGAAGCGCCGCTCAGTCATTTCAACGTCTCATTGAGATGGTCACGCGTGGACTACCCTTCGTCTTCGCCTACGTCAACGACTTGTTGGTGGCCAGTAAATCTATCGAAGAGCATTTACAACACCTTCGTTGTCTGCTACAATGACTATCTGAACACGCCATTGTAATCAACGTCTTGAAAAGCGAGTTTGGGGTATATTACATGGTCTTTCAAGGATATCACCTCGATACCAGTGGCTTCCGCCCATTTTCATCAAATAGAAGCAATTGAGAGCTTCCCAAGGCCAACAACGATCACGAAGCTGCGGTAGGTCCTTGGCATGGTCATCTTTAATATCCGATTGAGCATAACCTGCGCTGATTTAGTGGCGCCTCTCGACCGTCTGCTTGCCAGCAAGAACAAGACACCCTTATTGCATTGGGGCGCCATTGCTGAAGACGCCTTTATCAAGATCAAGAGCGCACTCGCCAATCCTGCCTTTCTTGCTCATCCAAACCACACGGAATCTATAGCCCTCATGGCTGACGCATCTAGCGCAGCCGTGGGAGCGGTTCTCCAGCGGCGCGTCGACGACTCATGGCAACGCCTAGCATTTTTATGCAAGAAACTCACTTCAGCGCAAGCTCGTTACAGCCCATTCAGTCGAGAGTTGCTTGGGATCTACCTCGTCATCTGTCACTTTCGCCACATCGTCGAAGGTTGACCATTTACCATTTTCACGGACCACAAGCCATTGACATATGCGCTTCGCAGAGTCGTCGACGCTTACTCCGCGATAACTCCGCCATCTCTTGTTTATATCGGAATTCGCCACCGACATCAGACACGTCAGCGGTGACCGGAATATACCTGCTGACACTGTCAGCCGGGTGGATGCCGTGAAATCACCTGCAAATCCTGCGCTACTCGATGTGCAGACGCTCGCCGCACACCAAGCTGATGATCCCGAGCTGCTAGAACTGCGCTCATATAAAACAGCAGTGCGATTGGCTGGTATGCTGCTTGATGGCGCCACCCTCGTCTGCGACACTTCTACAGGCACACCCAGGCGATTTGTCTCTAGCACGTTACGCAAGCAGCTTTTCGACGCACTGAACAAGCTCGCTCACCCCGGCGTTCGTGCATCGCAATGCCTTGTTTCATCGCGATACGCATGGCCCCGGATGAACGACGATGTACACGACTGGGTACGTGTATGTACACCTTGCTAACGTCCAAAAGTTCACAAGTGCCCAGTTCCCCCAACATGCCAGTTTCTTCAGCCTCACCATCGTTTCGACGTTGTTCACATTGACATCGTTGCACCACGACCACCGTTTGATGGATTTCGCTACATGCTCACAGCTGTAGACAGGTTTACTCGTTGGCCAGAAGCGACTCCACTACAAGACAGCTGTGCTGCAACGGTCGCGGCAGCATTTGTCACAACATGGGTTGCCCGCTTGGGATGTCCTACGAATATTGTCACTGACAGAGGGCATCAATTCGAGTCCGCTCTCTTTCAAGAGTTCCTGCGCTTGCTTGGCACGAATCGTCTGCGCATGGCCGCCTACTATCCTAAGGCCTCGTGGAACACTTTCATCGACAGCTCAAGGCAGTACTGATTGCCCATGGCACGCCATTGCAATGGGTTCAACTTCTATCACCGGTACTTCTGGGTATTCGGTGCGCCTTGGAATCGGAAATCGGCTGCTCGAGCGCGGAACTCGTTTACAGTACTCCGTTCCGTCGGTCCAGCGACTTCTTCTCATCACAACCACCCTCAGCAGCTCTCTACTCACGAGTACGTGCACCTTATTCGGCACCTGTTTTGGGATCTTTAACCTTGTCCGAAACGTCCTGTTCCAACACGCACGCCTTATAATGCAATTGACCTGATGCATTCAACCCACGTTTTGTGTGTTTTGGACCTATTCGGTCTGCTCTCCACCCACACTACTTCAGGGCCTTTGCGGTACTGGTGGAACGCAAGTAGACATATATCATGAATATTCACGGCAAACCTGACACCATCGCATTGGAGCGGCTGAAGTCAGCCTACTGCGAGACGACTCCGACAGTCGCATGACTCAATCCAGTCCCACACGCCTCCGTTCCCGTCGGTGCGCAGGCTACTTCAATCCACCTAGTTTCTTGGAAGTGCTTATCTCGTTCACAGACCATGCTGTTCTCTAGGGGGAGGAGCTATGTAGCGCCACCGACATCGACGGGATTGCACGGTGAAGGAAGAGGTCGGGCGTGACCTCGAGCGGGGCGGCAGCAAGGCTAGCGCGAGGGGCGCGCAAATAAAGAAAAAGTTGGTTTTCGGCTCCGGCGTTGGGAGGACGTGTCGAGTCGCTCTCATATATGTGCTGCACAAACATAAAGGGTACATTCTTGTTTTAAGAGCTTTATTTTGGTGCATTTTCATCAATGAGTTGACTTATTGAAATATAGTAACTCTGGATGTATGGGTCTTTCTCTTTTTCTCGGAATTTAAACATCACGTGCCGACTACTGTCCGCGGAAAACGCGCGAAATGATCGACGCATTCCACATTAACAAAAGTAATGTTTCTTACCTATCAGCCTAATATGATGTGAAATGACCCTTCTTGAACAATTTTGCACATAACGATGACGTTGAATGCGCGCGCAAGAGGTTGATTTGTGTTCTATATTTCTAGCGGTTTGCTATAAAAGCTGTCAGTTGTTCGTTCAGTGTCTTGTCCTGTGGCCTGCATTGTTGAGCGCTTCTTTCTTTTGTGCTGCTTTAAACATAAATCTTATCTAACCCGACCAGTTTTCTATCTTTTTGAAGTTCTCCCCTCACATTTCAACCCAGGAAGGAGCGACGCCGTTCTTGGCGACACTCACTTGAGGGGCGTCCTTGCAAACAGCTCGTCGTGGTTGAGGCGCCTCACGTGGAAGTTCTTCATGTCTAGTAGGGCCTCCAGCGTGGGGCACTGATCCGCTCCGCTTGTCTCAACATGGCCGCCGCCGCCATCTCGGTCGGGACTGTCGAGATACAGAACGACCCACATTCCCGGATGGAGGCGGGCGGCTGACTCGACGGCACACGCCTCACGCAAGTTTAGGCACTTCTGCGTCCAGCCACCGGAAAAGAAGATGCTGCCGTCCAACTCACCTAAACAAGAGGAGCACGCAGTTAGACTAACGAGTAAGGCGAAAACGTAAATTGTGTGCATAACCTCGTTAGTCATAATCCTGCTCCGCCATAGTGGTGGTAGTCCAATGGCTCTGACGTTGCGCTATTGAGGTCGAGGTAGCTTTTTCGATCAACGCCGCGGCGGCTGCATTTCAATGGGACGAAATACAGCAACACACGTTTTTATATAGGTACATGTAAAAAAAACCACAAGTTGTCAAGAGTTATTTATTTATCTATTTATTTACAGTTACGTGCTCTCAATCTCGCCGACAAATTGCGCAGAGCAGTGGGCGACAAGCTGTAAAAAATGAAAACAGAATACGTGCGGTGTTACCGAATGACCTTCTTGTACACAATATTTACGACTAATTAAAATTTGGAATGAAATATAGATATAATGAAGCGAGACCGAAGGTTATATGAACGGTAGTAAACATGGTATGGTATGGGATACTGGCGGCAAAATATGAAAGAAAAGGAACTGGAAGCACCGGGACTCGTGTAAGAAACTGGAGGCATCAAATGCTATATTGCCGCAGAGACTGCCGACAATAAGTTTTCTCTACCAAGAAGCCAGCGGGCCGCTGGGTTAGCGTCCGCAACGTCTCGCGCCTGCTCGTGCTTCATGTGGCCACGCAACGCGTGCCTCTCGCGCACGGTCACGAGACTGTGGGTTGACCTGCGGCCCAGAAGAAGAAGTGCGTTCGTCGAACGGACACTTTTATGTGTGGCACGCTATAGCGGACTCCTTGATTTTGCACCTAGTTATTTGGGCACAAGTTCGCCTATGATAAACGAGTGTTTGTGTTTTCCCTCTTCAATACGCTACAATATCACAGACAAAGTGCGAAGATAAATAACAAAAACAGTCGCAAGATCTGTTACGCCTAAGCTGAATCGAAGGAGAAATCCATATTTTTCTTCGTTTTATTCTCAATCGATTGTATTATATGACCTAGCTTCTTGCTATCTAGGTCTTACGTGACCTAGTTGCTTTGCTAGCGGGCTGTTGCTCCAGAATGTTGGCTTGGCAATGGAGCTGGGACCCGATAGCTTCAAGCCATTTGAGCAGAGGTGTCTCATAACGGCCTCCAAAGTGAAGTATGCCATGCCGGCACGGGATAGTGCGTCTGGACCTGTCGGGGTTTCGCCCAAGCGTCTACACACGGTGCCAATGGTCATCCTGAGGGTGTTGTTGAACCTGGTAATGCTGCAAAGCCGTCTGCCTCTGCTTCTGTGCAACGCCAGAACTATTTTTATACCAAAGGTGCCGGGGGCCTCTACCGCAAATTTGCATAGGCCCACCACGGTCTCGCATGTACTAACCTGGGTACTGCACAAGATATATGCCAAACGGCTGATGGCAGAAATCCAGCTTCACCTCCATCAGCGGGCCTTCAAACCAGCAGATGGCTGTGCCGAGAATGTGCTGCTATTGCAGACGATCATGGACGAAGCGAGGCACAACCTCGTCCCATTGGCGACGGCGTCGGTAGATGTAGCGAAAGCTTTCGACAAGTGACGCATACATGGTCTAAAAGAGAAATGAGTCTCCGACGAATTCTGCGATTATATCCGGGACTACTATTTGATGTCCACCACGGTGTTGGGCATGAATAGGAGAACGCTGTTGGTCCACCCTGTTGAATCTACCGCGGGAAAATGTTGGCGGGAAACGCCATGCCGCGCACAAGAGGCGCGAAGAAGCGGGCGTAAGACGGTGCTGCTCGAGAGCACGCAAGAAAGAAAAGGAAGAAGTGTTCAACCAGGGCAACACGGGTGTCGGTCTCTTCTCTGTCGCTACATTATTGGTGCCGAAACCCGGGAGAAGGCCGACATCCTACGTACCGTACCAAGGATGGACAAGCTACGTAGGCATCGAGGCGCCCTTCGCGGTGCCACTACCCGACTCCTGTCCGAGGCCACCGAGATCCTCCTGCAAGGCACAGTACCGTCTTCCGCCGACTTGCAGGAACTCATCGACGGGCTTCGCGACAAAGACACAGCTCTTGCCGAACTGGACAAGCAGATCGCCGACGCCCTTGACGGTGAGGAGTTCGACGAGGAAATTCTGGGCGCTCTGGATTACCATGAGAAGATCGTGAAATCAATCAGCAGGCTTCGGTCCGCGATGAACGCGCGTGCAGCGGTTGGTTCTACCGTCACCGAAACCAACCAGCCGAGGCATGCGGTTACAACTGACGGAGCCAGCAGCTCCATGGGAGCTGCCCATTCGGAGGCCTTCGGTCAAGACCTCGCGATCCCACTAGACCACGAGCACCGGGATTGCGAGTCGCCTTGCCGAAACTTCAAGTGCCCGTCTTCAGCGGCGAGAACCGTGAGTGGCAGGGGTTCTGGGAGCACTACGAGGCGACCATTCACACGCACCCCGATCTCGCCGGTATCGAGAAGTTCAAGTACTTGAAGACGTACTTGGCCGGCGCTGCGAAGCGGGCCATTGAAGGAATAAGCCTTACAGAAGCGAACTACAACATCGCCGTCAAGGTGCTCACCGAAACGTTCGGGCGAAAGGATCTTCTCATCGACGACCACATCGACAGCCTCCTTGCCATCGAACCAATCGAGACATCGTCGCAAGTAGCAAGGCTGCGCGACCTGTACGAGCAAATACAGTTCAGGACCGGCTGTTTGGAAAGCCTTGGCATGCCGTCTTCAGAGTACGCGGTTGTTTTGCACCGGGTGCTGATGCGCTCATTGCCAGAGGACCTGGCGATCCAGTACCGAAAACGCACAAAGACCGGCGCAGACGTCGCGGACTCTGCAGTCCAATCGAGAGACGAGCAAGTCAAGGCGATCTTGAAGTTCCTTCAAGTGGAAGTCGAAAGTAGAGAGGAGAGTCGAGCGTCACGCGAGAAAGCCACTTCAGGGAGACCGTTGACGAACTGCAAGGCTGCGGACACCTCATCACCGCCACATCCATGTCCGCTCTAGCCCTGACAGCACGGTCATCATCGCCAGGTGCCACTTCAAGGCCTGCACAGACAATATGTCCTCTCTGCGGCATCTCAGGCCACTTGACGCGTGATTGCCGGGCCGCGCTATCCGCAGAAGAAAAGCACCAGCACCAGGTGCGGGAAGCCAGGGCACATTGCTCGCAATTGCCGAACCGCAGCCTGGCTTAAGTGCGACCGTTGCTCAGGACGCAATATTTCTGCTCTGTGCGACATCTGGGGCCGACGAGGATACGACAGTCCACAACCGACTGGAGCTGAAACCCGAGAGGCGGCCACACAGCGAGAAATGCACGCAACAACGGCTCCTACTAGC
The DNA here is from genome assembly GCF_013339695.2 of Rhipicephalus sanguineus. Classification (NCBI taxonomy): domain Eukaryota; kingdom Metazoa; phylum Arthropoda; class Arachnida; order Ixodida; family Ixodidae; genus Rhipicephalus; species Rhipicephalus sanguineus. Next base: position 218,016,121 of record NC_051177.1, on the reverse strand, counting down.
AGCACGCGTTCGTCGTCGGTGTTGCTACAAACAGCCACAGTGTGGGCATCCGGAACCCGTGGCTGTGTGTCAGTGCGACTGCTGCTTGACACCGGCAGCCAACGAACGTTCATCCGAAAAGACTTGTCGCAGCAGCTTTGCCTGCCTTCCACTGGATATGAAGAGATGGATGTCTACACATTCGGCGGGTCAAAACACCCACGACATTACCAGTGCCGAAGGGTGAACGTCACGCTCTGTGGACGTATTGAGCCGATCGTCGTCGATGTTGAAGCTTTGGAGGTGCCAGAGGTCTGCACAGAAAAGGGTCCCGCTTTAGAGCCAAACGTCATCAATATGATGCGTGACCGCAATCTGACCTTGGCTGACGAAGTTCAAGGGAACCAACCTCAAGACTCTACGATAAGCATTTTGATCGGTTCAGACCACTACTGGAAGGTAGTGACCGGACGCGTCGAGCGCTTCACCGACAATCTGTGTGCAGTTGAGACCATATTTGGCTGGGTCATTCAAGGAATGTGCTCTAACGTCTACCATCCTTCGACACCGCGTAACATCAGTGCAACTGCCTTGTTCCTGGCTTGTTCCGTTGACTGGCGCACTGAAGTCCGACCTGGAGACCCATCAGAGATGTGGCGCTTGGACGCCATCGGTATAACTGACGGACAAGAAGACGACGTCAACAAGCACCCAGCGCTCGTCCACTTTCGTAGCGCGGTACACAAGAACGCAGGACGCTACGTAATACCGCTCATGATCAAGACGCAAGGTCTCACGTCTTGTAGTAACCGAAGTGTGGCTGAAACCAGACTCAAGCGTCAGTTTCAGCGGTTCGAACATGACCCAGAAGTTCTGAAGGAGTACCATGCAACTACCAGCGAGTGCTTTGATGAAGGCCATGCAGAGCGAGTAACGCCGTCTGCACCCCTTGGACAGGCCGTCTGCTACCTGCCTCATCATGCGGCAGTCCGACGTGAGGCCGTGCCTGCAAAGGTCCGTGCCGTGTTTGATGTCTCATCCCAGGAATACGGTGAACCGTCTTTGGACGACATGCTCGATAAAGGCATCGATTGGGAGGAGTCTCTACCACCTGACGTCGAGGACTTGTGGAAGAAGACGGCATCGGAACATCCTCAGCTTTCTGGCCTTCGCATTCCACGTTGCCTCTCACTGACATCTCAAGATCAGGGAGGCGTGACAGTAGATGACCACCCTGTAACGCAACTCTGCGTGGAACCCGAAGAAGCACGGGCGCTGACACGATCGCACCTCCCAACCAGCAAGCACGTCGAGGGGCTACCAGCAAGAACTTGCGACTGTTGGCATGGTTCCACCATGCAGGACTCGCGAAGGCGTGTGAAACACAAGGAGCTTTTCCGACTGTGGAAACAAAGAAAGAAGGCTTGCTCCTCGAGCGCTCCGATCGCTGCCAGCCATCGTCTTCGTCGCGACTGCGCGTTTGTGTCTTCGTCAATGCCAATGACGACAGCGTGTCAGCGCTGCAGTGGGAATTCGTCAGAGTGGTCGAGGCGTTTCCAGGCAGGGATGGCATCAACAGGTATTTCGAACACGCCCACCCAAACCACAGGCAAGTCCGGCGCACTGCTAGTCGGCTGTACCTCTCGCAAGCAAACGACCACAGCGCGGCCCCGGGAGGATGTTGAATCCACCGCGGGAAAACATTGGCGGGAAACGCCATGCCGCGCACAAGACGCGCGAAGAAGCGGGCGTAAGACGGTGCTGCTCGAGAGCACGCAAGAAAGAAAAGGAAGAAGTGTTCAACCAGGGCAACACGGGTGTCGGTCTCTTCTCTGTCGCTACACACCCAACAAGAGGAGTAAGGCAGGGCGATCCCTTTTTGCCGCTGCTATTCAACTTGGTGCTGGACAAGTTCTTTCAGAGACAGACAGATGCGATCTCGTTTCGGAGTCGTGGCGTCTCTACATCCGCAATGGCATTTGCAGACGACATTATCTTGGCAGCAGCAACGCCAGCCGGATTGCAATCCCAACTCGACTTGTTGCAAACCACCTACAAGAGCGTGGGCTGGAGGTGAATGCGAGAAAATGCCGGACATTGACGGTCACCCCCAGTGGCAAAGACAAGAAATCGAAGATTGTCACGGATCGCAATTATGGCGTCGGTGGCGAATCAATTGAAGCTACAACATGCACCTCCACTTGGAAGTATCTTTGTATACAATTCCATGGAGTTGTGGCCAGGAACGATACAGAGCGAAAGGACCTTGCAGTTTTGTGGCCGCCTGGCAAAGGTGCCACTGAAGCCCCAACGACGACGTGTTGCACTGAGATTCTACTTGATACCACGCCTAATTCAGAGATTGGTACTGGGCCCTATTGCGGCGAAGCTGCTGCTTGGTGTGGTCAGGATGACACGGGCAGCGGTTAGACGTTGGTTGAATCTGCCACATGATGTGCCGTTGGGGTTTCCATATGCCCCAGTAACGATGGGTGGCCTGGGCATTCTATGTGTTAGGACAACAATCCCAAGTATGCGCGTAAAACGTTTCAACAACCTACTGCACTCCACACACTACCCCAGTGCGGCAGTGCCAACGAACTACACTATGGTTCAGGCGTCTCGGCAAGCCGAGAGACTGGCCCACTTTGAAGGAGAAGAGCCGTGGAACTCCAAAGAGTCCGCTAAATACTGGACTAAACAATTGCACCAAAGTTTCGACGGCATGCACCTTCGATCATGCACAAATGCAAAAGGATCGACTGCGTGGCTAGGAGAAGGGACGACATTCCTCACAGGAAGGGAGTTTATCAAGTTGGTGAAGTTTCGCATATTGGCAATGCCTACTTTGACCCGTCTGAAGAGAGGACAGGATGTTCCAGTGGCATTCCCGGCAGGATGCGACTCTAGGGAGTCAGTTGGCTACGTACTGCAGCAATCCCATAGGACGCATCACCAAAGAATACAGAGGCACGATGACATTCTCCACTAGTCATTGTAGTACTTGCGCGAAAACAAACGGGGACGAAGAAAGGAGACACACGGACAAGCGCAATCTAACAACTGATTTATTTTTGAAAAAATCTGCATCTTTCCAGATTATGCATCTAATCTGGAGTGATTAGATGCATAATTCAAAAGCGGCTTCCCCGCTCTAGGCGAGAACTGCCAGCACACATGCCCTGGTTGAAATTCTAACTTGATGTCAAGAAACTGCAATTTGCTGCCTACAGGTACTTCAGACGTAAATGTCAAGCCTTTTCCCCGAGAATTGAAGGCATCAACCACCCTATTCCAGAATTGTTAAGAATGGTATTGTAATGTCTTGTTTCATATCAGCGTTAAGAAAGTCATGTTTTCATACTGTGAACACCGTGTTTTTACAGCAGGTTGATCGCTTGCGGGAAGCCGGGTATCCAAACACCATTCTGCAGGCTTCATGCACTAGGCTAATGAAGAAATTAAAACAGGAAGATGACTTAAGCAGTGCTAACCCCAGAAAAAATGAACCATTTTCTAAGGTTTCAGTTATTCCGTATGTACACGGCGTGTCACACCGACTTAAAAAGGGAGCCGAAAACTACGGAGTGAAAGTGGTGTTTTCAGCCCATAACAAAATAGGAAAGGTGTGTGCCAAGGTGAAAAAGATGTTCGAATGCAAGGAACGAACAAAAAAAGAATGCAATATCAAACATCCGAGCAAGAACCAGTTTGTGGAATGCACGACTAATGCGGTGTATAACATTCCTTTGACGTGTGGTCATGCGTACGTGGGGCAGACTGGACGTTGCTGCAACACTAGACTAAGGGAGCATTTTTCCAGCCTCAAAGGTCGCCCTAGTACGCATATGGCCATGCATTGTAAAGAATATTGCTGCATACCTCAGCCTGGAGGCACTGTCATTCTGTTCAAACACCGGAACAAGACCGCGAGGAAATAGTTGAGGCGCTTTGGATTACTAGACTAGAAGACAAGTGCATCAGCCATCCGTCTGTTGCTTTATTAGATAAGGAGATTTCGCTGCTGTCCGCGTATCTTTAATGACGTTCCCTTTTCATTTTGTCGATGTAGGTGCTTCGTGTGTGTGTGTGTGGACGCGATGATCTCGCGAATTGTGGTCTATTGATTGTGGTATGCGCGGATGGTGTATACTCTCTGGCGGAAGCGCGCAGATCACGTTGGGCATTTAAGCAAACGCTTTTTTCAAAAATAAATCAGTTGTTAGATTGCGCTTGTCCGTGTGTCTCCTTTCTTCGCCCCCGTTTGTTTTCGCGCAAGTACTACAATGAATTCGTTCCAACTAGGCCGGCTAGCAGTTTTGCTTCAATTCTCCGCTACATCGCAACCCGCCTAAAGGAGAAGGGTTGGCAAGAGAAACAGGAGCCACACTATAGGGGATCTCTAGGAACAAGGATCCCTGACCTTGTGATACACCGAGAAAACCAGAGTGTGGTGCTCGGTGTACAGGTTGTAGGGGCGCGGATTCTTTGTCAGAGGCTTGCTATGTGAAGATGAATAAAAACCTCATTCCCGATTTGTTGACACAAGTCAACCCGAACTCCTCTGCTGCCATGGCAGCAGTTACTATGTCGTACCGTGGAACTTGGGAAAGGAATCAGTCGAGACGCTCATAGATGTCGGATTGGGCCGCCACGACCTAAAGATTATGGCTATTCGGTGTCTGCAAGGAGGCCTGAGGGCTTTTCACGTGAACGAAAGGACGACGGCGATGCGGCCGCGTCACTTGTAATTGGACTCAAACGGTATAGTCCAAATCGCAGGTGGCGATTACCCAGCAGCCGTCAAGTAAGGATTGCTGGGAACGGCTCCCTCTGCCCTTTCAGAGGGGCAATCTAGCACATTTCTTGGGCACGGCGAACATGTTAAGATGAAGCCACCCAGACTACCTGTCCTGTATTTCCATATTTAACTATGCTGTGCGATTGAATTGACGGCTACCCAGGACGCGAGTCTGACCGTCAACACATCTGACCATCGTCGCTTGCAACATGCTGTGCGGCTTCCTACGCACGTCATCGACTATGCACCAGCGCATGCGTATGGAACGGCGACGGCCTCCGCCCCCACAATGAGAATGGAGCGCACAGGCTACTTAAGGGCAGTCGGCACAGAGGACTTTCGTGGGCACGGCGAATCTGTTAGGATGAAGCCGCCTAAACTACCTGTCCTGTATCTCCAGATTTAGCTATGCTGTGCGATTGAATTCAGGAATACAAAGGACGCGAGTCTGGCCATCAAAACATCTGACCAACGTCGCTTGCAACATGCTGTGCGGCTTCCTACGAACGTCGTCGACTATGCACCAGCGAATGCGTATGGAACGGCGACGGCCTCCGCCCCCACAATGAAAACTCAGCGACAGGCTACCTAAGGGCGGTCGGCACCCATGACTTTCGTGGGCACGGCGAATTTGTTAAGAAGAAGCCACCCAAACTACCTGTCGTGTGCTTTCAGATTTAGCTATGCTGTGCGATTGAATTCACGGTTACCCAGGACGCGACTATGGCCATCAAAACATCTGACCATCGTCGCTTGCAACATGCTGTGCGGCTTACCACGAACGTCATCGACTATGCACCAGCGCATGCGTATGGAACGGCGACGGCCTTCGCCCCCACAATGAAAACGGAGCGCGCAGGCTACTTAAGGGCAGTCAGCACCGAGGACTTTCATGGGCACGGCGAATTTGTTAAGAAGAAGCCACCCAAACTACCTGTCGTGTGCTTTCAGATTTAGCTATGCTGTGCGATTGAATTCACGGTTACCCAGGACGCGACTATGGCCATCAAAACATCTGACCATCGTCGCTTGCAACATGCTGTGCTGCTTACTACGAACGTCATCGACTACGCACCAGCGCATGCTTATGTAACGGCGACGGCCTCCGCCCCCACAATGAAAACGGAGCGCACTAGGCTACTTAAGGGCAGTCGGCGCCGATGACTTTCGTGGACACGGCAAATGTGTCAAGATGAAGCCACCTAAACTGCATGTCCTGTATTTCCAGGTTAGTAGGTTTGGGAAATGCTTCAGAATTGATAATAGGTTTATTGTGGTTGTGCCCTGCCCCAAAACGTTTGTTGATCTTGTCATCATATGCTTGTCAATGTTACTGCTGCTTTGTGGTGATGTAGAACAAACTCCCGGTTCTAAAATAATGGATATGCTACAAAAACTTTGGAAGGGCAGAAAGAAATCAAAGAACAAATAAACTTAATGAAGGCTAACCAATCATCCTTCCCCTCTGAAGTAAATAAACTGATGAGAGAATGTCTGAAGTAGAGAAGACACTGACAATGATAGCGAAGCACGACGAAAACCTCACTCGCCTCGAGACAACCTTGAAAGATATGGCAAACGCATAGAGTTACAACTAGAAAAATAGCTGATCTGGAAGATCGCAGTCGCAGAAACAATCTTATAGTGTTTGGTATTCCGGAAAGTGATAATTAAACTGTTGAACAGATTGAAAAGAAAGTGCTAACTGATGTTTTCCGAGATCGGCTTAAACTTGACCACAGCAGAACGCATACATAGGCTTGGCAGAAAGCAGGAAGGAAAAGTACGCCCAGTTATCATGAGGGTTTTCAACTACAAAGAAAAAATTGCGGGGTTCAAAAACCGCAGGTAGTTGAAAGGAACCGGCATTTCGGTCTCGCATGACTATTGTGGAAACACGCTACGAAAGCGGAAAAAGTTATGGGAAAGCGCAAAAGCTGAAAGAGACCGGGGCTTTAAGTTTCGGCTTATGTATAACAAGATTGTTGTTGATAACGGGTCCTACGCGTGGAATGATGCGCAGTTATTTAGAATAAAAAAAACATTGTTGATCCCTCCGTCATAGGAATCGGAATAACACGAAAGTAAAGCGTGCCCTTACAGAAGTAACTGAATGTTTACTGCACATTGATATAAGAGAGTTTGCACAATGTATATTGATGTCTGGCAGCTAATGGCACCACTTAACGTGTATGCACCCACTTTCGTGATTGGTGGTACATCTCCATCCCGACGACTAACGTCCATGTTAAATGGTTAAAGAAACCCTTCTGGTAGCTGTAGTAGTCAACGGTGAAAGCATAATCAAAGAACAAGGTGTGATAGCCCGAAGAGCGTCGCATATTGGACGTAGAACTTGATCGCATCCCGCGGCATGTTAAAATGTGATTGAACACCGCGGCAGGACTAGGATAAACGCAAAGCGCGTCCTGCCACCCCGGTAGCCCGGCTGCGATTCTTTTCGGGGTGTGCGCGTGAGCGGGGAACGCGGTGTTACAGCCAGGTGAAGCAGGCGCGCGTCGCAGAGCTATTTTTGGTTTGGATTCGCGTGATGCCATGAGCGAGGCCGACGCTTTTACGACGCTTGGGCCAATGTCGCCACCTCGCGGTGTGTTAAGGCAGTGACAAAATTGAACTTCTATTGAAAACGCGCCGAATAGGACGGACGTGTAACGCGTTGCAGGTGCTAATCGCGGAGGCCATAGTAATGACGAAGTACTTTACCTTGTCGCTCCCAGAGAGCAACACCACCCCGCCGACAGGGAGAGTGGTAGATATAAAAGGCGCGTTTGCAAAGCCCCTAGAGTCTGTGACCGTGGTGCAGTGGATAGCGTGCCCGGCATCTGCTGTTGCGAACCGAGCGGTGGTGGGTTCGATGCTCGGTGACGGAAGCTTCTTGTCTTTGCCATCTGATCGTGTACCTTTTTTCGACGTCATTTCCGTGACGAAAATACGTCATTGAAGTCTTGGTGGACCCCGGCATAAAACACTTTCGTGTTAAAATAGGCAAGAAATGTACAACTCCACGCCAGTCTGATTGACAATGTAGAAACGAAACTCGACATTTCACCCTAATAAATATCAGTGTTCGCAGCCTAGTGATCAAAACCACTGAATTTGAGCCCCTTCTTCTTTTGTATAACCCGGCCGTTGTAATTGTGACTGAAACCTGGTTACACCAGGACATAGCCAACTGCGAAATAGTACCCTTCTCCTATTAAATTATTCGTAAGGATAGTCAAACTCGTGGTGGTGGAGTAGCAATGGGTGTGTAGCAAAACGACGCGTATTCTCCTACGGTACTTCTGGTTCGAGGCCTCGCTCTTGCTCCTTCAAGGAGCCTGCTGTTCAGTGTAATCGGAGAAGAAACACGTGCAATTCTGCGATGCGTTTGTTACCGGTTGTCGAGTGATTGTGTTCCAGAATTCTTTTGCGAATGGATACGAGGTATTTCGCAGTTTATAGAACAAAGCTATAAGTAAAAATGCGCAGACACGGGGTAACGGTGAGAGGCAGGTGTCGAGCGCCACATGCGAGTGTAGATATACGGTTAAGCTTTAAAACACGCAGTAATAGTTTGAAGAAATAGCTTGATTTAGTATTTTCGAGCACAAATGGTGCCTACCTCAGAATCGCTCAAACATATGAGCAAACGTGTGTCAAGTTACGTACGTTCCGAAATCACTTAAATACTTCAGACAAAAGTACACGTACTCTGCCCGATCAAGTACGCCGATACAGTATACTTGCCTTGCTTATACTGCATTGCCTACTTTTTGACACTTATAAAAACTGCTCATGGGACAAAACGGTCGGTCAGTTACTGATATCGTAAGACGTAAAACTACCGAATTCGCTTTTGAAGCAACGAGTTGCATGGTACGGTGTCTCCAGCAGTTCAAGCGGGAAGTGCCAATAACTTCTAGTGGGAAGACAAATGTATGTTGAGTGCGCAGCATTTCGCATGGATTGCAACACACTTCTCGAATTCAAGAAGGAACGACCTATCACGTAAATATATTCAGAGGCCCAATAGAAAAGCCAGAAAAATGCGAGAGTTAATCGTTCACTTTTAGAGTAAGAAACATTTCCCGATTGCCATTCGTTATATTGAACCCGCCATGGTATCTTTGCAGCACAAAAGTAAATAAATAACTTTATGAGTTCTGCCAAATGAAAAGATTGAGCGGATGTTTTATGACACTGTGATGTGCAACAAATTTATACAGGTCACAAAAACGTGTGCGAAAACACCCTTTGCTGCGAAACAACATGCATGTGTCCGGAGGTGCATGCCACACGAAAAAAGAAATGACCGTTCGCACCTTTATAGCGATCCCATAGTGACTGCATTTGTTATTCAACTAAGCTGCACACCACTCCAAAGTATTATGCAGTAATTTGTGAGAAAAGGGGACCGCGACTGCTAGATGGAACACACAGAAATCGACGGCACTAGCCACAGTGCCTTCACGGCGGCACGACGTCTCGAACCGGAAGTCGATGCAGACGCGCGCCGTAGCCCACAGCCCTTCGCGAGAGCCACGATTTTGTTATCCACCTATTGTCTACAAAAAAGATATTGAGCTTGTGACATTACCCGAATGTAACGATAGCGAAAGTATTTGGTGTGTATCAACGCTGCATGGCTCTCCTTGCGTAATAGGCACTGCTTATAGACCTCCTAGTGCCCCTCTTGCTTTTATAAAATCTATTCAATACTTTTTGACTGAAAATGTGCAAGAAAACACGCGCCTAATTATAGCAGGTGAACAGGGCTTGTTGCTGAGCTAGTTGGTTCATAACTCGAGGAAAAAACTGCAATGACGCAAAGAAGACGGGGACGAAGCGAAGCCTTGCCTGTCTGTTCGTGTCTTCGCTTCGTCCCCATCCTCTTTGCGCCATTACAGTTTTTTATAGCAGGTGATTTCAACTTTCCGAACATTCGTTGGGACGTACGGCAGACTGACTCTAGGGGCCTCAATCACTGTGATGCTTTACTTGACGTGATATTCAGCAAGGATCTAACGCAGGTTGTTAACGGAGCAACCAGAATTGGGCTTACCACTCATTCAGTCCTTGGCGTTGTATTTACAGATAGCAAAAATACTGATTACGCCGTTTCTGTTAACGATGGACTATCAGATTAGAAGCTTGTCCAAGTGTGCATAAAAAACGTTTTGCCAGCCAAGACTCTCACAGAAACAATACACGTAAGAAATTTTGTGGCAGCAGATGATGTCAGCATCCTAGACTACCTAGAGATGCAACTGGAGTCGTTTGATGGAGCAGGTGAGGTCAATACGTTTTGGGATAAGTTTAATGGTATCTGAATTTCTGTATGAATAAATACATCCCGATGAAGATAAAAAATGTGAAAAGGCGGAATCCTTGGGCGAATCGAGAAATCATACAGTAAAAGAAGAAATTAAAACGTAGATGGAAAAGAAAAAACAAAGATAATGAGATCCGTAACCTTTCAGTTACTCTCAAGGAAAACTTATGTATTGCAAAAGGACATTACCATTGCCCAAGGCCGTAGCCAGGAATATTTTTCGGGGGGTCCCACTTGCTGAAAACCTTTACTTTTTGAGAAAACACCTATTTTTATTATTTATTTTTGGAAAAAAACACATACTTCAGCAAAATTTCAAGGAGGTGGGGGGACCGGGCCTTTAGGCCCCCCCTCCTCTTGGTTACACACCTGCCATCGCCACACCTTATCAAAGTTTATGAAAGAATCGTCACAGCATTGTCGGCGTCACCTTGCTCCATCTCGTGAGAATGTGACGTATAGTACGAGTAATGCATGTATAATTGGAGACCGCGCAAATTGCTGATCAATACAATGAATTTCTCAACACTGGTTTCGACCCTTCTATGCCTTTATCTGCAGCAATAAGAGATAAAATGAATAATGCGCATTCAGACATGCAAGAGGTTACGTTATCTGAAGAAGGCGTACTTTCGCTTCTGTTAAAACTAGAAATAAAAAAGCCACCTGGCCCGGATGGCATTCCTAACGAATTCGTGCGAAGATATTGGGAATGGACTACTAAGTATTTACTGATAATTTTCCATGCGCCTTTTCAGCAGCATATATTACCACATGATTGGATAATGGCGTGAATCGTACCAGTACCCAAAACAGGTGATAAACACAAAGTACAAAATTATAGACCAATATCCATTACATGTGCATGCTGTAAAATATTCGAGCATATACCATAAAAAAGCTTGTTAGTTATCCCGAAAGCTCAAACAGGTTTAATTCTAACCAGCACGGATTTAGAGGCCCTTGTCCACAATCACCCACTTGAAGAAACAGTGCACGATTTTGCTGAGATAATTAACAAAACAGGTCAAATAGACGGAACTTGCTGAGACTTATCGGAAGCTTTCGATTGCGTTTCCCACTCATACTTGGTAAACTACCTGATCTCAGAGTACTCTTAGATATAGTTGAGTGGATTTAATCATATCTAACCAACAGGACGCAATACAGAGAGGTCAAAGGGAAGAAATCGAAAATTTGAAATGTAACATCTGACGTCCTTCAGGGGTTGGTACCGCGGCATAAAACACGAAAGCGTTTTATGCCGGGGTACACCAAGACTTTCATGACGTATTTCCGTCAGGGAAATACGTCAGCAAAATAAACGCCACCAGATGGCAAAGAAAAGAAAAACTAAGAAAAAGTTCGTTCACGGGCGTCGAACCCATGGCCTGTTTCCAATATAAGTGTTATTTCGTCAACGCTTTACCACACAGCGAGGTGGTGGCTTTAGCCCAAGCCTCGCGCATAGCATCCATCCATATCGAGGAATACCGAAGCTCGCCTGGCTGTCGCACCGCGTTCTCCGCTGACCCTGTGAGAATTAACGGCCAGGCTAGGCGGACGCGCGTAGCGTTTCTCTTCACGTTTCACGATGCTTTGAAGGAGTGCATATTGTCACGTGGTCATGACGTCGACGAAAGCAGCAGTCAGCACGTCAGGGATGAAGCTTTGTATTTGCCCGAAGTTGTGGCCGGGAAACTGAAAGCCAAACTACAGCAATACACTGATAGCGGCGAACAGAGCGTCGACCGTCGATCAGCTGACAAGCGGTGAAGCGCGTCGGCATTTATATATGTGCCATCGAATATTCCAGCGTTATCGCTGGTTGTCGCGCAAGCTCTAGAATAAGCTCGAATGTTCGCGTCTTGCGCGCAATCTTAACGATCTACAATAATCGCGAAGCTTCTTGAACAATGAGGCGCAGTTTGCGCTGAGCGTTGCTCACAGTCTTTGTGGGCGAAAACCGAATGCAGCAAAAGTGATAATAAGAAACGCACATGGCAGTGCCCCCTCTGAAAAAGCATCGTCCTGATGTCCTAAACAGAACACGCGGGGATGGCCAATGCATGCAACAAGAAATAACAACAATAAAGCAAGAAAGTACAATAAACAATAGGCAAAAGTACAGTCCTCAGATTCACTAACGCGCGTAATATGGCTTTAGGCGCACGACATGGGCAACTTCAGGTCGGGCACGGCGCCGCTGAGAGTTCGTAATGCCGTCAGGGACAACCTCGTACTCGAGTGCGCCGAGGCGTCGAAGTACCCTGTAGTACGGTCCGAAGTATCGTCGGAGAAGCTTCTCACTAAGTCCCCGTCGTATTGGCGTCCATACACATACACGGTCACCGGGTTGGTATTCCATGTGGCGTCGTCGAAGGTTGTAGCGGCGGCTGTCAGTCGTCTGCAGGTTCTTGATCCGTAGGTGGCCGAGCTGTCGGGCTTCTTCGGCGCGTTGCAAATAGGCAGTGACGTCGAGACTGTCTTCGTCGGTGGCCGTTGGCAGCATTGCGTCGAGCGTCGTTGCTGGGCTCCTTCCGTAGACCAACTTGTAGGGCCTCACCTGCGTCGTTTCTTGCACAGCGGTGTTGTATGCGAAGGTCACGTACGGAAGGATGGCATCCCACGTCTTGTGCTCGACGGCAACGTACATGGCCAGCATGTCGGCCGCTCGGTGAGGCCATTGGTCTGAGGGTGGTAGGCAGTGGTCCGGCGGTGGCTTGTCTGGCTGTACTTCAAGATCGCTCGAGTTAGCTCCGCAGTAAACGCCGTACCTCTGTCGGTGATGAGGACCTCTGGGGCGCCATGACGCAGAACGGTGTCTTCAACGAAGAACTTCGCTACCTCGGCGGCACTGCCTCTAGGTAGGGCCCTTATTTCGGCGTAGCGGGTCAGGTAGTCGGTAGCTATGACGATCCATTTATTACCACTAGTCGACATTGGGAACGGCCCCAGGAGGTCCATCCCGATCTGCTGGAACGGTCGCCGCGGTGGCTCGATCGGCTGAAGAAAGCCCGCTGGTCTTGTTGGCGGTGTGTTGCGTCGCTGACAGTCTCGGCTGTCCTTACGTAGCGAGTGACGTCGGCGGCAAGGCGCGGCCAGTAGTACTTTTCTTGTATTCTTGCCAGCGTTCGGGAAACACCCAGGTGTCCTGCTGTCGGGTCGTCGTGCAGGGCCTGGAGGACTTCTGGTCGTAATTCTGAAGGCACCACGAGAAGGTACTTGGCTCGATGTGGTGAGAAGTTCTTCTTTTGGAGAACGCCGTTGCGTAAGAAAAACGACGCCAGTGCTCGCTTGAACACTTTCGGAATGGCGGCGTTCTTGCCCTCCAGGTATTCCATAAGACCTCTGAGTTCCGGGTCGGATCGCTGTTGTTCAGCGAAGTCCTCGGCACTTATGGTTCCGAAGAAGTAGTCATGATCCTGGTCGTCCTGCGGCGGCAGGTCCACGGGGGAACGAGGCAGGCAGTCGGCGTCAGAGTGTTTTCTTCCGGACTTCCGAACGACGGTAATGTCAAATCCTTGAAGTCTGAAGCTCCATCGTTAGAGACGACCTGAAGGGTCCTTCAACTTAGCTGGACAACACAGGGCGTGGTGGTCGCTCACAACTTTGAAGGGCCTGCCGTAAAAGTAGGGGCGAAACTTTGCTGTAGCCCAGATTATGGCAAGGCACTCCTTTTCTGTTGTAGAAAAAATAGTTGGCTTCCGCCTTTGATAGCGGCCCGCTAGCATAGCTGATTACCCTTTCCAATCCGTCAGTCCTCTGCACAAGAACAGCGCCGAGTCCTACATTGCTTGCGTGGGTGTGCACTTCTGTTTGGGCGTATTCATCGAAATGCGCGAGTAAGGGAAGCGTCTGCAGGCGTCGTTTTAGTTCTTGAAATGCTTCCTCCTGCGGCGTTTCCCACTTGAACTCGACGTCGGTCCTGGTAAGGCGAAGAGGGCGAACAAGTGGCTCGGCGATGCGCGCAAAGTTTTTGACGAACCGCCTGTAATAGGCGCACAGGCCGAGAAATCGACGCATGGCCTTCTTGTCGGCAGGCGGCGGGAATGTAGCGGGTAAATGATTGAGGCTGCAGAAATCGCGAAACTTGGCGATAAGTGCGTGTGTCCCGTCCATTACCTTGATGGATAAAGAAGTTTGGCACATCTCCCGTGCGCATGACCACCGCAAGTGATGTAGGCTGGTAATACTGTTTTGTGTTTTTTTGCAAATAAGTGCTTTGCAATCTTTTTTGTCCACGTGCCGTTTCCTGATATTCTGTCTCGTTTCGGAAATAAACTTCAGTTGTAAGTCAGTGCTTGTCTGTGATTCTTCCTGGTCCCTCGTCATTCTTTGCGCTGTTAGTAACATTGCTTATCACGTGTCCCAAGAACAAGAGCTCCTCATAGGCAAAGCGACATTTTTCTGGCTTCATGGTGAGTCCGGAGCTCTTTATTGCTTGAAGTACAGCTTCAAGCCACAGTAGGTGTTCGTAGAAGTTTGACACAAACGCAACGACGTCGTCCAAGTACACGAGGCAAGTCTGCCATTTCAAGCCAGCCAGTACCGTATCCATGACACGTTGGAAAGTCGCGGGTGCCGAACAAAGACCAAAAGGCATGACCTTGAACACGAACAGGCTGTCTGGTGTTATGAAGGCAGTCTTTTCTCGGTCTCTCTCGTCGACTTCGATTTGCCAGTAGCCGGTCTTGAGGTCCATCGACGAAAAGTACTTGGCGTTGTGGAGTCAATCTAGGGCGTCGTCTATTTGTGGAAGAGGGTACACGTCCTTCTTCGTGACCTTGTGCAGGCGACGATAGTCGACGCAAAAACGTAGGGTTCCATCTTTCTTCCTCACTAACACCACAGGTGACGCCCACAGACTCTTGGACGGCTGGATGATGTCGTCGCGTAGCATTTCGTCGACCTGTTTCTTGACGGCCTCGCGTTCTCGCGTCGAAACTCGGTAGGGTCTCTGAAGGATTGGTCGGGCACTTTCTTCTGTTATGATGCGATGTTTCGCGACTGGGGTCTCTCGAATTCTTGACGACGACGAGAAGCAGTCCTTGAATTGTAGGAACAGGGCTTTTAGCTGGTCTTGCTTGTGCTTCGGGAGGCTCGGGTTGACGTCGAAATCGGGTCGGGTTCGTCGATCCGTCGAAGCAGGTTCGGTAGCATCGAAGAGGGTGAAAGCATTGCTGACGTCCACGAATTCGTGGATGTAGGCGTCCGTCGTACCAATGTTGAGGTGCCTATATTCGTGGCTGAAGTTTGTGAGCACTACCTTTGTTTTGCCATCACGTAGCTCGGCTATGCCTCTTGCGACGCAAATCTGATGGTTCAGAAGTAGGTGCTCATCACCCTCGATGACACCTTGAAGGTCTGCGGGTTCTTCGCTGCCGACGGAAATGATGATGCTGGAGAGAGGCGGAATGGTGACGTGCTCTTCTATCACATTCAATACGGGGTTTCCTGTCGACATGTGTGGCGGCAGCGCTTTTTCTGAGTTTAGTGTTATTGACTCAGACCTCAGGTCAACGATGGCGCCATGGTCACTTAGGAAGTCCATTCCAAATATCACATCCCTGGAGCAGTTTTGCAGGATTACAAAGCTCGCAGAATAAGTCCGGTTATTGATGGTGACTCTTGTGGTGCAGACTCCAGCCGGAGTTATAAGATGGCCCCCAGCGGTCCGGATTTCGGGGCCTCGCCAAGCGGTCCTAACTTTCTTCAACCTCGTGGCAAATGGTCCACTGACGACGGAATAGTCGGCTCCAGTGTCGACGAGAGCGGTGACATTGTGACAGTCGAAGAGTACGTCGAGGTCGCTAATCCGTCGTCTTGCGTTGCGGTTAAATCGCGGCGTAGGGTCACGGCTGGGTCGTCTTGTCCCGCTGCTTCTACGTCGCGTCGACAGGTCTTCTTCAGGGACCAAGGTTTCATCGTCAGGGCTTCGTCTGCTTCGCGTCGTGTTCTGCAGGCCTCGTCGCGCTGTGGTCGTGGGTGGCAGCGGAGCATCTTCGGCATTTCGTCGTACAGCAACCGCACCTCCATCGGTTGCTGTCAGTTTCCCGGATACGGGCTAGGCGACCGGCCGCGGTTTGGGCCAGTGTGCTGCCGACGGTGCGGTGACATGTAGCGGCCCTGTGATGGCGAGCGGGAAGGTCGTCGTTCTTGCCACTGTGTTTCGGAGAGGTAGTCATCGATGTGGCGAGGCCATTCGCCTCGCTGCGGGCGTGGCGCGTTGACGGCGAATCCGCGTAGCCCCATCTGTCGGTACTGGAAGCGGCGGTACGTGTGGCCGGCCTCCCCGCAGATGCATCAGGGAGGGCGGGTGTCAGGGGTGCGCCAAACGTCGGTCTTCCTTGGCGCGTAGCGCGGGGCATAGCGCTGGGTGACAGGAGGACGTTAGGGTGTCGGTGGTGGTGGCGGCGGCGGAACAGCTGCGGCGGCGCGGCGTCTTCACGTGGACGAGGTGTGGGGGCGTTGCGTCGGGCTGCAGCAGCGTAGTTCATTGCTTGTGGCTCAGGCTGCGCTAGTTCAGGTGCTCCCAGAAATTGCTGGATTGGATCCCAGAAAGTGGATCGGGCCCACTTGAGGCTGGTAGGAGGGCAACAATTTACGCAGCTCCTCCCGCACAATAGCTCTGATGGTGTCACGCAGGTCAACAGATTGCAGCGCGTGAACCTCCCCGTAGGTCGTCGTAGGAATGCGGTGGTTGTACTGCCTCG
The DNA here is from genome assembly GCF_013339695.2 of Rhipicephalus sanguineus. NCBI lineage: Eukaryota > Metazoa > Arthropoda > Arachnida > Ixodida > Ixodidae > Rhipicephalus > Rhipicephalus sanguineus. Next base: position 217,999,290 of record NC_051177.1, on the reverse strand, counting down.
TACGCATTTCCAGCGTCTTGTCGATCGCTGTTGCTTCGAATTCTTGGACGGTCTTGGGTGGGTTACGCACCAGCCCAGCGAAGAGTTCTCGCTTGACCCCTCGCATAAGGAAGCGAACTTTTTTGTCCTCGGGCATGACAGGGTCAGCGTGGCGAAACAGTCGGGTCATTTGCACAAGATGGCCACGTTTTCGTTTGGGAGTTAGACCCGTGTCTCCAACAAGGCTGCGGCCATTTCCTTTCGGACGACGCTCGCGAACGTTTCCAGGAAAGCGCTGCGAAAGATGACCCAAGTTCGAAGGGTGGACTCCCGATTCTCGAACCAGGTCCTTGCTGCGTCTTCCAGGTAAAAGTAGACGTGGCGCAGCTTGTCCTCGGTGTCCCAGTTGTTGCATGTCAAGACCATTTCTAACGTCTCCAGCCAGGTTTCGGGGTCTTCACATGGTGAACCACGGAATGTCGGCGGCTCCCTGGGCGGCTGCATCACTATCGCTGCAGGGGACACTGCGGTCGTTATTGTGCTTGTCTTCGTCGCCGTGGCTCTAGGCTTGTCCGGTAGGGGTTCGTATTGGGGGGGTATTCCTTTCAGTCCGCGGCTGGCTCGACTGTCGCTGACGGTGTCGGTGTCTTCTTCGCGACGTGGGCTGGGTTCCCGGCTTGACGGGGGCGTCCGGTACATGAACGAGCAGCACCTCAACCAGAATATCACGTGGTCGTGACGTCGACGAAGGCAGCAGTCAGCACGTCAGAGATGAAACTTTGTATTTGGCCGATCTTGTGGCCGGGAAACTGAAAGTCAAACTACAGCAATACACTGATAGCGGCGAACGGAGCGTCGACCGTCGATCAACTGACAAGCGGCCAGGCGCGTCGGCATTTATACATGTGCCGTCGAATATTCCAGCGTTATCGCTGGTTGTCGCGCAAGCTCTAGTATAAGCTGGAGTGTTCGCGTCTTGCGCGCAATCCTAACAAAACGATCTACAATAATCGCGAAGCTTCTCGAACAATGAGGAGCAGTTTGCGCTGAGCTTTGCTGACAGTCTTTGTTGGCGAAAACTGAATGCAGCAAAAGTGATAAGAAACGCACGTGGCAATATCGAGTATCAGTGTTTATTGTGTGCTTGTTGATGCCATCTTTGCGCGGGATTCACCATATGCGGAATTTCAGCTACCGCAAGGGTAAAATCATGATCACGGGCGTTAGTCGTCTGTACGGAGATGTGCCACTAGGCGTCAACGTGACTGCGTCCACATCAAGCGGTGCTATATCTGCCAAACAACAGTAAATATTGTACAAGCTCTCATATACCAATGCACTATAAACAATCAACTGCTTATGTGTCGACACTTTTCACTTTCGTGTAATACCGATTTCTATCACGGAGGGATCAGCCTTTTTTTCTTTGTTATGTTAATGACATTACAAATGGCCGTAGTGGCAAGATTACTGTTCGCTTATTGGCAGACGAATGCCTAATATAATCTAAAATGAGGATCAATTTGTATTAGCTTCAGCAGAGCAAACAATTACTGATTGGTGCACACGATGAAAAATGAAAATAAACCTCGAGAAAACAGTATACGCGTGCATAACTGGGAAAACAAGAAATGTATTAGTTTTTAATTATATGTTAGGCGGTAAGCCAATAATGCAAGTCACACACTTTAAGTATTTAGGCGTTACGATATCAGATGACTAACCTTGGAAAAAGCATATACTAACTTATGTAATGCCGCAGAGGTTAAACTTTGGTCACTCAGACGTAAGCTGAAATTTGCTTCCCGAGATGTCAAACTAACCACATACCTGTCTTTCATGCGGCCCGCACTAGAAAACGGTAGCATAATATGGGATCGACATACGAAGAACGGAATAAATAAAATTGAAAAATACATAGACTTGCAGCGAGATTTATTATGTCGAATTATAGGTACACAGATACAGTGACTGAAATGCTCACTCACCTAAACTTGCCTCAGCTTACATTGCGGCGAAAAGTGGCTAGATTAAAATTCATTCACTTAATGAAACACAACTGGTTTAACTTTAACCGTCACAGCTACATATAAAATAGAACGTCAGGTATTTCACGGTCTGTTAGACCTAGCTATCAGGACCAATTTGTGCCCATACCTACAAAGGTTGACATTTTTACATACTCCCTCTTTCCGAAAACGATTGAAGAGTGGAACGCGCTACCGCATTGCGTAACCAAAGTTACCTCTTCAGAAGAATTTGAAAAAGTGGTACTGGCTTATTATTCTTCTATGTAACCATATTTAAGCGTTATTACCTTTTTTTCTTCCAGTGATAAGTGGGACTTATGCTTTTACATGATTTCAAATAATTGTACGTGACGTTGAAAAACGTTCCTGACTATGATGTTGAACATTTTGATGCCCATGGCACAGCTTTCGTTGAGTGTAGTGTTTGCAGTTGTGTTGCTATATGCTCCTCGTTGGTCACTACTGTGTAAAACATTATTTATTTGCGTTTTACACTTTTGGTTAGATTTGTCTTTTGTTTGAATTACGATTTGTATGATCTCTATGGTGTAGGTTTGTTTAAAACTGCCAGATGTGTTGTCTGTCCTGTTTTTATTGCGCAGTGCTTGTGTCTTCAACAATGTCTGAAGTGTATTTCATTACTCCACCCAATATCGGCCTCTGGCTAACAGTGTAAATAAATAAATAAATAAATAAGTATACTTTTTATTAGACGAGTTGGTACCTACGGAAGTAAGTGATAGTAAATACTAAGAGGCAGACTGTCCGACCCCTGTCTGCTTCATAGTCTTTACGTTTTCCTGCCAGGTCCCAACTCACGACACTATAGCAAGACGTGAAGATAGTACCTCCCCGTATCGGCTGCAGGTCGGAGGTTCTCCGCTAGTCAACAGGTAATTGTATGTGGCGTAAGTGTGTCCTATTTTGAGTCTATAGAATGGGACACCATTTCGTCTTGATTTGGTGGTAGATGGAGCTTTCCTACGATTTCCCTAATAAGGTGGAATTCCTTAAGGGTCTGATCGTCCCACGAACGCCGTCAGTGGGCTCGGAGTCTCTTACGTAGGTGGTGCTTCAAGTCGAGAACACCGACTGTCATGAACGAGTTAGCGGCGTTTGCATGGACGGATGTGGCAAGCCGGTGAACCGACACATTGACCTTGATGTCACGGTTCCCTGTAACCCAGCACACCTCGATATGCTTCCCGGACGCATAAATGGCACACAAGACTGAGTACAGCGGTACAATCACGGGATATTTGTGAATTCCAGGACTTTATGAAGCCTTCACAATGCTTAAGAATCTGTGTATGTAATTGTTTTCGGTATTTTTTATTCCTAGGTGTGCTTAGCGGCTGAAAAAATCGCGTGAGATTCTCCCTTAAAATATGCTTGTCGAAAAGGAAGGGCCAAGCGCTGCGTAGGAGTCGCCAGAATGGTACTTCGACGCATCAGTGTAGCATTCAGGGCAAGAATACTTGTGCTGCAGTTCTGATGAGTACATACAGATGTGTGAGACAAAGGCGTACATTGCGACTTCAACAAAGGATACATCAGAGGTCATAAGCTGCGACTGCCACGGTGGCAGCTGTACAGCGGCAGTCATGATACCGTTTTCAAGGGGTGGCACACTCGTTTCCTCAGCAAGAGCTCTCACAGGCAGCCAGCACGGCTCTCTCACTGAAGCACGATGCTGAAATATGCGAGAGCTGGACAGCGCTCACCGTCGTTGTTTTTGTTCCGCGCGTGCGTTTTAGGGGCGAAGCTCCTTGTGCCGTGGGTCTGTCCATCCTCCGTTTGTTTGTAGCGTTGTAGTAGCCACCTCTAGCTCGTGAGAAGCGCGCGTTCTGGTATGCAGTAGAAGAAGAAGACGACGTTGACGAGTGAGACTCTCGTGCGCGTTCGCCTGTGTGGCATTCTTTCTTTACTGCGCGCGTTCTGGTATGCAGTAGAACAAGAAGACGACGTTGACGAGTGACACTCTCGTGCGTGTTCGCCCGAGTGGCGTTCGTTCTTCTTTACTACGTCTCGTGTTTTCAACGACACCCGAAGACAACATTTCAGAAGTAACGCGCCATGAGGCTCCCTCTTGGCACGCTTTCTCGTTAGCTCGGAGTCGCCAGATGCAAGACACGGCTGCGGAACGGAGGGCACGGAAGGCGGCGGCAGCGCGCGCTCGCAGACAGAATCCTGAGGTGAGAGCCCGCGAGGCCGAAGCTGCACGTCGACGCCGCGAAGCAGATTCCGCCTTTCGAGCCCGCGAAGCCGAAGCTGCTCGACAAGTTGCACGGCTGCGGCGAGAAGACCCCGCCGTTCGAGCCCGCGAGGCCGAAGCTGCTCGACAAGCTGCGCGGCTGTGGCGCGATGACCCCGCCGTTCGAGCGCGCGAGGCCGAAGCTGCTCAACAAGCTGCACGGCTGCAGCGCGAAGACCCCGCCGTTCGAGCCCGCGAGGCCGAAGCTGCACGGCTGCGGCGCGAATCGGATCTTTAAAATGTGAAGGACCGTGAAGCGGCGAGAAAGCGAGCGTACCGGCAGGCATAGCCCGAGGCTGTGCGAGCACGTGAAGTGCCTGCGAACGCATCAGGCGGGCTCTGCCCCAAGGTGCCGACGCGCGCTTCAAGCGGGACTTCGTTGATAACAGTTTAGGCCATAGTTGCGGTGTGTGCAACAGATTGTGGTTCTCAAACAATCTACTCACAATATCTTTCATCAAGAAGGACCACGCTCACGCCAATGCCATCGCCGTGCTGCAGCGCGAGTTCGCTTCGCCCCACTCATCATTATTCACCACGTGGATATGCTGTGATTTTTTTTAAATGCGAAGCATTTCTTAGCGAACTTCTGCGACTTTGAGCGTATCTATCTATCTGTCTATCTATCTACATAGCCGCCTACGACATTGTGCTCTCCTGGCCGTTTCGTTAATAGGATTTACACCAAAATTGGTATAGCGTAACATGACTTTATGACGAACATAAATGACAGGTCATAACGTGAAAATCATGATATCCATGTGATGAACGACATGATTTACAGGCCATTGTTTTGGTGCTGTTGCGGCCGTTTCGTTAGTTTGCTATATACCAAAATTGGTATGGCGTGACAAGAGTGTATGACGATCATAAGTGACAGGTGCTAACGTGCAAATCATGACACGCATGTCATGTAAAGCATGACTTACGTGCCACACTCATGGTGCGCTGGCGGCCGTTTCGCTAGCCTGATATACACCAAAATAGGTATCTCGCGACGTAACTGTGTAACGAACATAAATAACAGGAATTAACATGAAAATCATGACACGCATGTCATGTATGTACATCATGACAAGTGCCACGCTCATGGTGCGCTCGCGGCCGCTTCGCTAGGTTGACATACACCAAAATTTGTATCGCGCGACGTGACTGTGTGACGAACACAAATAACAGGTGCTAACATGAAAATTATGACACGCATTTCATGCACAGCATGGCTTACGTACCACGCTCATGGTGCGCTGGCGGCCGTTTCGCTAGCTTGATATATACCAAAATTGGTATCGCGCGACGTGACTGTGTGACGAACATAAATAACAGGTGGTAACACGAAAATCATGACATGCATCTCATGTAGGTATGATTTAGACGCCACGCTCATGGTGCACTCGCGGCCGCTTTGTTAACTGGATATATACCTAAATTGGTATGGCATGACAGGAGTACCGAACGTAAACAGCAGGTCACGCATCCTATATATGTAGCAGAATATATGTTTCATTAGCATGGCATATACCAGAATGTACACGCATGCATGTATGACAATCTCGCGATATATGGCGAACAAGATGTCACGACATGAATGACTTCATTAGCTTCAATGACAAAGAAAACGATGTATGCAGCTCTTTGCTGGCTGCTTCGCATTACATCGATTCCCACACTGCGTAGGATCTGCCGATTTTTTTGTGCTGGAGTTGGTCAACAGCCGGACAAACCATCTACAGTTGTGTATGCGGGGTGTTTGTTGTTTGCCTTCACTTTCAGATAATGGATTAAGGGTAGATAAGATCTCTGGACGTGGATCGATCACTCATTTGTCTCACCATAAAGGCTTTCTGCAGGGCTTGTTAGAAATGCACCGGTAGTAAAGCGAATTTTTAAACGGGGCACAGGGGCCAGCATTTTCAAAGCGCTTGGGGATGAAGCTGATACACTATGGTCCCGCAGCCAAGGCGCGTGCGCATGCGGCTCTTGTACAGATTCATGATACATATTCTGCAACTGCCCCACGTGACGAAACATTAAATACATTCATTGTTCTCATAAACTTGTTTTTCAGATATTTGATGTGTGGCTGAAAGGTTACCCCGTTGTCTAAGGTTACACCTAGGAATTTGTGTTCTGTTTTGACAGGTACACGCTTACCATGCAGGTAAATGTCAGAATAGAGATGCAGGCCTCTATTTCTAGAGAATAGGACGCATGTGCTCTTTTGTGGAATGCGGTGGAAGCCCTTTTAGTCTGCCCATTTGGAAACCTTATTTAGACCCAGCTCGACCATTTGGTCACACATCGCAAGACTGCAAGATTTCAATCCTCTCTGTATATCATCGACATATGTGCAATAAAACACACTGCGTAGGATGTAGTTGTAGTAGTATAAGTATCTTTATTGTATTTCTTGAAGTACAAGAAAAAATAACAGAGGCAAAAGACTATTCATACGCCTGACAAAGGTACTGATACAAGGAATTTATTTTAACAATAAAAAGAGTACAACATGAGATCCCATGAGATTCATAGATCTCATGTGGCGTGGTCGCGCTCACAGTAAAGAGCTCAATACAGACAACGCTAGCAATGCTCAAAACCGGGTTAAAATGAACAAACGAGGTCTAAAATATTATGATTATCAAAAATAACCAAGATGTAATCAGAGTGAATAACTTCAAATTGTTAAAAACCTTTCTGAAAGATGTGGCTCATTGTCCCGCCATGCAAGAGAGGGTGCCACCGCCTCGCAGAGCGCTCGATTTCCCCTCTCACCGGCTCTCTACGGCGCTACTCCTGAAGGGGGAAACAACCTGCCGGAGCTCGCTGCAGACGACGCTTATCTCAGCTGCTGTAAAAAGCAGCAAATAGGTAACGTTCAGCAAAAAGTAGCACACATGTCGCATACCGAGTTTGCGAATCTATGCATTTTATTACATGACTGTTTTTAACAGACTTTGTGCTTTAAGATTGCCATCCTGATACCACGAAAACATAGAATTTTGTTGGAGAAGCAACTAGGAATCTCTCTCTCTCTCTCTCTATATATATATATATATATATATATATATATATATATATATATATATATATATATATATATATATATATATATATATATACGTACATACACATCGTGGGAGCGCTCGGCGGCTACGAGCACAACGGCTGCGGAAGAGAACGATGAACGATGGCACTCTCGCAGCTCGCGCTCAGCGGCCGCTGACGAACAGTCGTGACCGAGCTCTCAATCAATGAAGTTGCGTATCTTGGCGTCACGGCCTTCATATCTAAGAGTTTCCGGGCTGTGGTCGGCCCAGAACCCTACATGGCGCACAACGTGGGGCCCATTCCCGGGAGACGTCGCCCATGACGAGCTGTGGGAGCTCCAGAAGGTACTACTCCATCTCGAGCTATTCGGCTTCACGGACCCATTGGAGCTGCACCGGCTGGTCGTGGCCCTGCAGCGCCATCTTCTATCCGGTCGCATGAGCCCCGACGAGGTGAGGTGAGTCACCATGGCTTTTGCGCACCTCGGCCACTACATGGGCAACACGGTGACGCCAAGCAGCGCGAGGCCTGCCGACAACCGCACGGTCGTTATATGGTTATCGACTTGGTTGTGAAGTCGATGACGGCGCCGCGATGGTTTAAGAAGTCTATGCCAAGTATGACATTCCTGGAGCAATGCTGCAGAATTACGAAGCTGGCAGGATGTGTCCGATTATTGATGGTGGCTTTTGCTGTGAAGACTCCAGACGGTGTTATTAGACGGCCTCCAGTGGTCCAGTTTTCGGGGCCTTCCCAGGCGGTCCAAACTTTCTTCTACTTCGCGGCGAACGGCCCACTGACGACGGAATAATCGGCTTCAATATCGACGAGAGCGGTGAAGTGGCGGCCGGCGATGAGAACGTCGCGGTCGCTAGTTCGTCGTCTTGCGTAGTGGTTAGGTCGCGGTGTCGGATCACGGCAACGTTGGCTTGTGCCGCTGCTTCTACGTAGTGTCGTGTCGTGGTGTCGTCGGGTGTTCTTCCAGCGGCGAAGATTGTATTCTCGTGGTTGACCTTGCTGTCTGAGGCTTGCTCACTGGTCGATGTTAGCGTCGCTGTCATCTTGATGGCGTGGGCTTGGCTCATGGATGGAGGGGGGGGCTGTCGGTACATGAAGCAGGAAGCATCTCCACGGGATATCACGTAGTAATAACGTTGATGAAGGCAGAAGTCGGCGTCTTCAGGACAAAACTCTTTATTTGGGCCAAGTTGTGCCTGGGATACGTAGTTGTCCCCGCGGTACGTAGATGGCGACGGTGGAAACAAGCCGCCAACTACTTGACACATGGGCTTCTGTGCAAGTTTCGCTACCGGTTTACATATACCCTGTATATACCCGATAAAGTTTACGAAAGGACGAATGCCGCTATAGCTGAATTGTTAGAGAATTGGTCACGTTATTCGAGGGTTACAAGTTCGGTCCCTGCAAGTGGAAAGTTGTCTTATTGTTCACTTTATTTTCTTCACATTTATATAATAATTACTACAATATGACGTACTCTATACATTCCTTAGCTTTGTTGCCTCTTGGGTCTCTTTAAGGTTGTGTCTAACAAAGAAAACTAGCCCTTAAAATTCACCTTCTTTCGTTCAACTACTGTCTGTATGGTCACGTAGTCGTGACGTTGACGAAGGCAGTAGTCGGCGTGTTCAATACAAAACCCTTTAGTTGGGTGAACTTGTGCCCGGGAAACGAAAAGTGAAACAACAAGCAAAACACGCTGTACAGTGATATCGGCGAACAGAGGGTCGGCAGTCGATAGTCTGATCTGCGCTTATGCGCTTCGACATTTATACATGCGGCATCGAACATTCGAGCCTTATCGCTGGTGGTCGCGCTAGTTCCAGAATAAATTCTACTGGGGAGCTATTCTCAATGTATCTACCTAGAGGACATATCCACTTCGGCGAAGCGCATTCAGTTATTCGAAAAAGTGCGAGTCATGACGTCATGGCACTCTCGACCACGTCGACGAACCGAACCCGCCAGCACTTTTCCAGCTTAAAGAGAAAGAAAGTGGACGAAATGTTCAGTAACACGTCACTTAAACAAAATTGACAAGTTTGAACTTGCGTATGAACGCGTTCACATGTTTGAGATCGATGCAAGGAATTCGTACCGACCTTGCAGGCGCGTCAGGTGGGCGGCCGCGTTAAACCTAATTCGAGGGCTGATGTGGTTAGAGTTCATGCACGGCCTCCGATGTGTGCGTCCAAAAGCGGTTCTTTGGGGGCAGTATTCGTTGTGGTGAAATGCATTCCATCCTTCCCGATTGTGTCGAGAGTTGCGAAGGCTTCGCGTTTGCCAGAAACAGGGGACCAGAAACAAGGGGCTCGCTGCTCGCCGAGCTTCAGCGAATCAGTGGAGGCCGAAGTGGACAGTCCACAAGGGGCGTAGTACATCGAGAATCGCGGCACTATTGGCGTTTGCGCGCTCAAGCCTGTCAGACGATTCTAAAAAAATCTGGAAGGTTCCCAGGCATTCGGCTGTTTGCGAAAGGCAGCAGTTATAATGTGTAACGAACCGGTTACATAGAAAATGCGAAAAGGAGCGCTTGGCAGTATTACTTCTTATATTTAGGTACGAAGTGCGACTCGGCAATATTAACTTCTAGAACTTCGTCATCACGTGAGAAATGATTGCGATAGTGTTTACTTTTGATGATTCAATGACAGCAACTATTAATGAGCACTAACAGACAATAATGCCAAGGAAAGGCTCAGTGCTAAATAGTGTGTATAACAAAGAAAAACGAGCCCTTAAAATTAACACTTCTTTCCTTAATGACAGCAACACTGATTTGGAGTACACTCATGCAGTATTCATTTTTATTGTCGCCAGAAGGCTGGCACTTCTAGTCCTTTAAAGAAAAGTCAGGCAAGGAACGTGACGACAGTGTGATTTCTGCAACAGCACAAGGAACTTGGTCGTTCCAAATGAAATGCTTGCTAAAGTCTACAATTTATGGTTTAATCTCCGCAATAATAATTTTGAAGGGTTCTTGCTGAACTGCGAGACGGCTCTGCCATTTAGTGACTTAAATAACGACGTCGCAGCTCTTTTCACACATGGCTGGCGACTTTTCGCTACTATTACAGCCAGGCCCGTAGCCAGGAATTTTTTTCGGGGGGGGGGGGGCACTTGCGAAAAGCCTTGACTACTTGAGAAAAACGCCTATGTTCATTACTTATTTTCGGTAAAACACCATGTATCATAAAAATTTGGGGGGGGGGGGGGGGCGGGCCCCTCCCCCTGGCTACGGGCCTGATTACAGCCCTTGGCTCAAGTTAGGTATTTTTGGACCTGTTTTTCCAATTTCTTGTAATTTTTTGTATTTTAGACCTGGCAGCCTTGATCGGTATTTCAGTGATGCTGCTATGTTGCTAGCACGCACACACACACAACGAAAGATGACTAACGACAACGGTAACGCTTTTTAGTGAAATCGAAATTTTTGTTGGCACACACAGATTTACGAAAACGGTCACGCGAAATTTTCAGCCGAAGAAGCGTGATGCCATGATGCAAAGAATACACAGCTGCTACTTCGGAGTCGCTAGTTTCACCCAGTGGGTAAGACGTGTGGCTTGTGAGTGTGGGGCCGCAGGTTCGCTGTCACCTACGTTTTAAGAGCGGAGCACTTTAATCGTTTTGTTGCGCCGGGTAGTGGGAAGAGAAACTATCATCATCATGAGTCATCATCATTATGATGATTACGTCGACCGAAATCACGATGATCACGTCCATATTACGTCCATCGAAACGTCGACGTAATGCATAAAGCTTTCTTGAAGTGCCACCTCTCATACGGCAACTAAAGGCAACCACTCCTTTAACTATTGTGAAAAAGAAACAGAGAAACAAGAGACAACGCCCGTTCGTGGGCCGGCTGTTCTTATTCTCCCCCTTCGTCTTTCTCTACTTCGCTCTAGATCCCGCGCGCCGGAGCCTCGGCGCCGCTCTTCATCATCACACTCGGCCATGACTGCAAGCATTGTCGGCTGGGCTGCCGACAATGTTTCTGGTGGGCGGTGCTGGCTGCATCGCGGTGGTCGGTCTGGGCCACGCTGCGACTTGGCTCGTGAATCTGTCATAAGTATGTCTGGTGGGCGGCACTGACTATTTCGGAGTGGCCTGGGTCTGCGATGCTGGAACTTCAGTTGGAAGTTTGCCAAGTATGATTCCGGCGGCCGACATTGGCTATGTCGCAGCGGTCGCAGGTCTCGGGCGCGGTGCAGTCTGGCTTGCAATACTGCCGATGACGATGGCTCTGGTTGATGGCGCTGACTGTATTGTTGTGGTCGCACGTTTACGCTGGCCGTATGCCATTTGCGGTGGCACGTATCATCTACTTTGTCTTCTTCCGGGCTTCCGTCTCGGGTCGGTAAATGATGGCTCGACGATAGATGCGAACGAGGTCGGACATGTGTGCACCCTGTGCCAAGATTGTGACGGGTGTCCAAAGCCATCTCGATCTCGCTGCCTCTCCCTCCGAACCTGTCGACGCGCGGTCGACCAGTGATGAATCCCGTGCAAAAAACAACCCCGTCGTGTTCCACGTGGCCTTCAGGCAACACAGTGGCAGTCTGCATGAAGTTGCTCCTGTCGTAAACGGGCTCACACGTCAGGGGGCAGGGCTGGCACACATCGGATTCTTCTGGCTGGGGTGTAGGTTTAGCCATGCTTGGGTACACGCTTGATGAAACGGACTGACCCTTGGCGAATGTGGCATCATCTAGCGATTTGTCGCTGAGCAGTAGGGGAGCATCTGGGATTTCGGCCAATGACTGCGTTGAAAGCGGAGGACCATGCTTTGACGCGACAAGAAGGACCTCTTTCCCAGAATTCGCAGACCGGTCAGGTTCCGCGTGAAGTGAGGGCCGCTTCTGCGACTGTCGCTGGTGCAAAGAGGTCGTAGCGACGTGCTCATACGGTGGTGAGCTTCGGGATCGCTTCTCCAATGGCTGTGAACGAGATGTGGTCTCGTCGTCTGTCAGAGACGTTATTGTGTTAGTTACGGACGCCGAGTCCGTGACCTGACATGGTGAGCCTGGTCTCAGTTGTGCGGTTGTCTCAGAGTAGGTTGAGACACTGTCTGCAAGTGAGCTGCAATGCGCAGTTGCAGCCATCTCGAGGTGGTGCCCCTTCAGAGCTCCGTCCTCGGTAGCGGTGAGGTTGGACTGGGTGGTGGCAGCGAGGTGGTAGTCAATTGGTCCAAAGGCAGCTATGAGCCTGGTGCTCCACTCGGCCCAGCATTGCTGCCGCACGCCTTCGTACCTGTGCCACGCCGCGGCACCATTCCGAAGGCGGTCAATGGCCACGCACCATTTCTGTTGGTCCGTCCAGCACTCGCGAGCTCCGATTGCGTTTACGGTCGCCACCCAGTCGACAGCGTCGTTCTGGAAACCGTGGAACTCTGGTAGTTCGCAGGCAGCCGGTGGTGGTGCCACGGTAGGCGAAACTCCGGGGCATGACGACGCCAACCAGTCAAGTTGGTATGAGAGCTCCGTGAGGGCATTCAGGAGCTTTCTGCGGCTCTCGGGTGAGCTCTCTTCATGGTCTTGCGAGGCGGCGGCGGCCAACGCGGCATTAAGTGAGTGCAGTGCTGGCAAGGCGGCAGGACACAGCACGGAGATTGACGCTGCCAAGGCGTTCACCGTGACTCGGAGTCGGGCGATGGTGGCGGAAAGCTCGGCGGCGCTCTCGGGCGAGCCGCGCGTGGAGCCAGTGGTGACGTCCGAGGAGTTGGACACAATCGGTGTACTCACAGAGGAGGGACCCCTGTCCGAGGGAGCTTGGACAGCACCCCTAAGCGGCTCGGGTGCCGATGGAGCACCGAGTAAGCCGTTGTCGCTGCGGGAAGCGTGGATGGCATTCCCAGGCAACGGTAGGCCGTGTACTGTCGTGGCGGCGCCGGGAAAAGCCTGCCCTTGAGCCACTGAGGAGGCCTGGACGCCGTCCTTGAATGGTGGCACAGGTGCTTCCGGCAGAAGTAGCGAGACGGGCTGCATAATTGTTCCTTGGAGGGAAGGTCCGCAGCGCCGATGAGCCACGAGGACGCACTTACGGTTGATAGTTCGTAGACTGTGCCATTATGAAGAAGAAACAGAGAAACAAGAGACAACGCCCGTTCGTGGGCCGGCTGTTCTTATTCTCCCCCTTCGTCTTTCTCTACTTCGCTCTAGATCCCGCGCGCCGGAGCCTCGGCGCCGCTCTTCATCATCACACTATATATATATATATATATATAGTTAAAGGAGTAGCAGTAGAATGAGCCCCCGCGGGCTCATTAAAAACGAAACCTTCATCATGTAGCACGATATCGTCGTCATGTAGAGACGAGATCTTCGTCATGTAACGAGATGTTCGTCATGTAAGACGACACGGTCGTAATGTAAGGAAATGCTCGCCATGTAAAAAACAACGTTAGGTCTCCCTTCGGCCTGTGCATGCTGCCTCTGCATCTTCCTCCCGAGTCTCCGGTGCCTGCAAAGGCCAGTCGCAGCAATATATATATATATATATATATATATATATATATATATATATATATATATATATATATATATATTGTAGAGAAGCATTGGAACGTTGTAATGGGCCGTCCTCTTCAGCGCTTTCTAGTGGGTCGCCCTCTACGCCTCTTCTCGGAGAGCACGCCCCTCGTGCTCGTGCTCGTGAGAGTCTGCGCTCCGTCGTGACTGTTGTGCATCGTCGCCGTCAAGCCCACCATTTCGCCGTTCGCGACGACCTCCTCCACCGACGCAATTACAACGCCGACGGCCGCCAGTGGCTACTAGTAATACCCCGCAGTTTGTGTTCTGAAATATGCGAATAGTTCCACGCTGATCCGCAGTGTGCGCACCCTGGGGTATCGAAAACATACCACCGCATTCGCCAACGGTACTTTTGGCGAGGCATGTACCGCTACGTGCAGAAGTTCGTTCGCTCCTGCATCGATTGTCAGCGCCGCAAAACTTCAGCGCACCAGTCACCAGCAGGTCTGCAACCTTTACCTTGCCCTGACCGGCCGTTTGGGCGCGTTGGCATCGATTTGTATGGGCCGCTCCCATTGACTAACTCTGGTAACAGCTGGGCCATCGTCGCTGTAGACCACCTTACGCGATACGCCGAAACTGCCGCCCTCCCAGCGGCTACAGCGCGCGATGTAGCCTCCTCTCTGCTCCGCCGGTTCACGCTGCGCCACGGTCCACCCCAGGAGCTGCTCAGCGATCGAGGCCGTGTCTTCCTGTCGGAAGTCGTCGAAGCCATCCTCAAAGAGTGCAACGTTGTTCACCGCAAAACTACTGCTTACCACCGGCAGACGAATGGGCTCACGGAACACTTTAACCGCACGCTCGGCGACATGCTCTCGATGTATGTCGCCGCCGATCACACAAATTGGGATTCTATTCTACCTTTCGTCACCTACGCCTACAATACCGCCCCTCAAAGCACCACTGGTTTCTCACCATTTTTCCTATTGTACGGCAGGCACCCGTCGCACACAATCGACACAATCCTTCCATACAAGCCGGATCGATCTGAGTGTGCGCCTATTTCTGCCACAGCCAGACTTGCTGAGGAGTGTCGCGAGCTTGCGAAGACCTTTACTACGCAGGACCAAGAGCGGCAGAAAAGCATCCGCGGTGAGACCAACACTTCTGCACCCACGTTCCTACCTGGAGCACTCGTATGGCTCTCGGTCCCTACCACTGCAACTGGCCTCTCTTCGAAACTGCTGCCCAAATACGAAGGCCCCTACCGTATCGTCGAACGCACATCCCCGGTCAACTACCTGATCGAACCCATAGAACCATCTTCGGACATGCGCCGTCGAGGGCGCGACATTGTCAACGTGGAGCGCCTGAAGCCCTACCACGACCCCCTCATAGTGACAAGTTGCTAGGTCGCCAGGCGGCTCCCTTTTCGTACCCGGGGTAATTGTAGCGAAGCGATCGAACTTAGTAATGGGTCGTCCTCTCGAACACCTCCTAGTGGGTCGCCCTCTTCGGCTCTTTTCGAAGAGAACGTAACTCGCGCTGAGAGTCGGCCCCGCCTTGACTGTCGCTGTTGAGTATCGTCGCCGCTAATAAACCTCTTTATAATATATATATATATATATATATATATATATATATATATATATATATATATATATATATATATATATATGTACACTTAAACGTGGGAGCGTAAGTCAGCGCCACCAGTAGCCATGACGGCGAGTGTGGAACACTCTTTTTCTGCCTGTTGGCGTCACGTGGCACGTGAACTTTATTACGAGCTGGCAGCTGACCAATTATCCCTCGCATACTACCTGAAAGCATCAAGTCTGCCAGAACGAGACCCTTGCTATGAATGAAGGAATATATATAGATATATGTATATATATACTTTTACATTTACTACTAATAACAGCCCCTATACTTTCTTTGGCATTATTGTCTGTTAGTGCTCATTAATTTTGTGTATAACAAAGAAAAACGAGCCCTTAAAATTAACACTTCTTTCCTTCATTCATAGCAAGGGTCTCGTTCTGGCAGACTTGATGCTTTCAGGTAGTATGCGAGGGATAATTGGTCAGCTGCCAGCTCGTAATAAAGTTCACGTGCCACGTGACGCCAACAGGCAGAAAAAGAGTGTTCCACACTCGCCGTCATGGCTACTGGCGGCGCTGACTTACGCTGCCACGTTTAAGTGTACATATATACCCTATAAAGTGGACGACGGGATGGCCGCCGTGGCAGCTCAGTTGGTAGAGCATCGAACGCGTTATTCGAAGGTCGGAGGTTCGGTCCCTGCCCGCGGCAAGCTATCTTTTCGTCCCTAAACTTTTCTTGGCATTATTGTCTTTTAATGCTCATTAATATTATATATATATATATATATATATTGTAAAGACGGTGCGGCCCGTCCGGCGCATGCTCGGGACAGTGGACTATAAATCCTCCAGCAATCATCGCGGACTGGACTGAGCGATCGTGGGTTGGACTCCTGTCTACTGAACTTTTTCTACTTCTTTTTCTTTGCCATGTGATCGCGTTCATTTTGCTGACGTATTTCAGCACGGAAATACGTCATGAAAATCTTGGTGCACCCCGGCATAAATCACTTTCGTGTGGGGAAGGAACACGTTACCAGTAATGCGTTACCGTCAACACTGAGACAGAGATATTTGATATTTGGTTTCTAATATCGCCGGGTGCAGAGCGTGCTGGATGCGGAGCGTTTTCGCTTGCCCTGTTCTGTTCCAATTACTGTTTAACGTGGCGTAATAGGCCGTCTGCAAAATGAAGCCCCATGCAACATTTGTCCCCCGAGTCCCTGCAACGTAGCCGAACGTTTTTCTTTTGCGCAATGCAAGGACCCTGTACAATTTTGAGAGCTGGAAACACGCCTTGATCGTCATGTTTTGACACCGCATAATCGAGCACCACCGGCTTCGACGCCACAGGGTATTGATTATTTGGTTCAAATAGAGGGAACAACAGCGCAGAAAACGAGAAACAGCGCGAAGAGAACAACAGGACAAAGAAGGAGTAAGCGCCGTCATATTCGCGCTCGCCGTTCTTTTCTATCGACATGAACAAACCAGCGCAAATAAGCGCTCGAGAGAAGAAGAATGTAGCCAAAAGTAGCCAAGTAGCCAAGACGATCTAAAGTGCGTAGCACTTCAGGGGCCAAGCTTGTCCTCCATGCATAGATCCCTTCTTGCGTGATGACGCTCAAAATCGAGTGTTCGATACAGGCATAAAACAAGGCTAGCAACGCCCAAAGGTGGGTTTAAGTAAACGGATGAGGTCTAAAATAATATAATTAACAGAAATAACCACGAAGTATGGCAATAATTGCTTAAAAGTTGATAAAAACGCTTCGGAAACGTGAAGTTGACTCCTACGCCGCGCAAGCGAGGGCTGCACCACCTCCCAGAGCGTAAGGAATCTTAGCAGAGTGCACGATTGCTCCTCTCACTGAGGTTCCGGCAATACATCCGAAGAGGAAACAAGCTGAAGGAACTCGTGGCAGACGACACGTATCGCAAACGCCGTAGCAAGCAGGAAGGCGATAAGGCGCAGGAAAAGGTAGTGCATGCGTCGCACACCGAGTTTGCAAATCTCCGTGCCGGGGAACTACTCGTGCCGGGGAAACCATACATGCTTGCCTCAAACATTCACATCATCGACGGTTTGGTAAACGGAGCAGTGGGAACGCTACAAACTGGAATCGCTGGTTGTCCCTGCAACGACACTTCCTCAGGTTTCGCAGTGGTG
This sequence comes from Rhipicephalus sanguineus, assembly GCF_013339695.2. Taxonomy (NCBI): domain Eukaryota; kingdom Metazoa; phylum Arthropoda; class Arachnida; order Ixodida; family Ixodidae; genus Rhipicephalus; species Rhipicephalus sanguineus. The sequence goes on along the minus strand of NC_051177.1, from coordinate 217,981,705 downwards.
GAGCGGCATTTAGCGCAGGGTTTAGAGCAATCACTACACAAGAACGAGATTCTTCGTTCAATGAGCCATTTCGTGCTTCGACGTCAAGAAAGGTATTTGGCTCACTAGCATGCTGAGCTAAAGTAGCGTGCCACTAAACTCATCAGCAACATTGACACTGATGTAGCAGAGGAACAAATTATTTGTGCCCTCACCCGTCTGAAAAAGTAGCCTAATTAGCGCAAAGTAGACAAGCCTGGCAACCCTGATATCACTCGCTGTGCGTGTTTGACGCAAAATGTCATACGACCATGTAGCGCTCTAAAACTGCTCAATTGCCGCGATGCTCGCCGCTATGTTCTCTAAATAGCGCAGCGCTTTAGAGCTGTGATGTGACGAAGGTTCTCTGGAAAAATGGACAAAGGCGAAGTGGCCCCCGCTGTATTTGTGGCAGCAGCCTTTCAAATTGACGGCCCTATCTGGTGCAGCGTTACGATGAGGCAATAAATGCAGTGCACCACTGTTCGCTTGATCAGCGTGCGTAACCGCGGGACTGCTTTTGGAAATACCGCAGGCCTTCTTCTCTGCCTCCCACCGGGTTTGAATGATCGAAGGCTCGAAGATCAGTTGCTTGTCCTATAAATATGCAACCGCTTGCGTGTATATAATTGTACTTAATGCTTTGCAAGTCTGCGACGACATTACTGCGGCCGCGCGTCGGCGCGTCGCCCTGCAACGATTTTTGCAACACTTGGTTTCACGCAGATATAAGTAGGCTTGCGTGTGCAACCTTCTTCCCCATCTAGGTATATAAGATGGTGTCGACTGTCACTCGTATTGAATACTGAACATTTCAGGCACGTAGCTATTTATGAAGCTGTGTTACAGCTCTGTTACCCAAAGTAGTAGCTGCCTTGTAGGACCAATTAGCATTCGTATGATGAGTCTCACGAGGTGCTCTTTTCACGGGAATTTCGAAATTTGCCCACACGGCTCATGCGGTACTAGGATCCACGCCCTTCTTACCGGCAAATACGGGTGCCCGCCTTGGCTGTTCAGACCGAACCATCGCGTGGAGATACCTGGGCAGTGCCTCGAGTGCAACGTCCAATGCGAGCGTCAAAATTCCGAGGCAGAGCAGCACGACGAAAAAATCACTGCGCATAGCATCCACCACGTCTTCCTCCTTGTTTCACATGTATGACGCTTACCCGCTGCTCAGCACACCGGTTGAACGTGGACGAGAGACATAACCTAAGTCGGCCGTATTGGCATTATTATCATAACCCACATATCCGCGCGTGCGGATCTGGCCCTTTTCTGCCTCGCACCAGACGCCAGCAGAGCAGCAATCGCTCCCTAGCACTTCCACCGTAGCCCTATCACTTTAGGCTGGACAGCCGTGGTTCGCGTTGAGTGGTGATTGCGGCGGGTTTCACGACAGTGGGAACAGAGACGAGTGCTGCAACTGACGGAGTTTATTCACATCACTTGACGGCAACAAGGGTAAATAAAACCGAAGCGGCTGAGAATTCCGCACGGGCCTCGGGAAAACAACCCAGAAATAGCAAGCGCAAGTCGAGAGAGCGGCATTTGCTCAACTCACCTGGCACTCCCAACCTGGGGTGGTGAGTCGTTAATGTGGAAAGTTGGGCTAGTTTGTAGCGAGCATAATGGAACACGATTACTAGCGTTAAAGGCGACGAGAAGAAGGAACGCAGGACCACGCTAGTCCCGGTCCCATTTACGCTAGTAATCATGTATTGTTTGGCTGTGAGTCGCACATAAAGGCCGGACGCGCAGGGCTGACGGCTGCTTGAGGGCTCCCGGATTGTTTGAGCTGTGGTCAGTCACAGCTCTCGAGTCGACAGACGATGAAGCCGCCAAGAAAGCGTTCTCGAAGTAAAAGGAGAAGTCTCCCCAGAAACAGGTAAGGAGAGAACGGCTCGTCGTTGGGACTTGCGACACGCTGTTTGAGTACCAAGAAAGACGAACAAAAAACACACTTAGTACACAAGACGAGCGCGAACGAACAACTGTTGATTTGATGAAAAAGTTACACATATATACCTGTTGAGAGAAAGAAGGACACCGGTAGCGTGCGCAAAGCACACAGTACCAGAAGAGTCATCCGCATCACGCCACCAAGTCTGTCCATGTGTTTATCTATATTTATTTATAAAGATTACACGTCATCATCATTAAAATGTATCGATGGCGCACTAACACACAAATATTCGCTGATGTTGCGTATCGTGTAGGTTTGGACGATCTCCCTTTCTCTCGTACCTCTAGATCGCGATATAACTGTGGTGCGTTCGAGTTCTGGCTGACGATGACACCTGCTGCAATGAGTAGCTAAATTAACAAGGTGACAAATGGTTTTATCGTTACAATAATGCTCCGCGTAAACGCGTGTTAATGCACCTACAAGTTTGTCCAATGCACCATTTTCCTCATGATAAGGGAACACAATATACTACGCCTTTTTAACAAGGTACAAACTTGTTTACATGAATAACAGAACAAATGGTTTTTGTCTGATTATTGTCGCTAACCTGATGACACAGTGAAATTAGTTCGTTAGGTGCCTTCAAGGTCATGGAGATACTGTACCTACTTGCAATGTCTTGCAGTCCATGCGAAACACCGTGGACGTAGGGCAGAACAATATGTATCGCCCTAGACTTCTGTTTTAGTCTTACGTGCGTCTTGCAGCTCTTGCTGAGGCTTTTTAAGAGCCTCTCAGCCAGGCAGGTGTCCAAGGCGTCGGGTTAAGCGCTGTTCCTGAGTCCATCTACTTGCTTGACTTCGCGGTACCACGTGGTCACACAACTTTTGGCAGCCATTCTACATGTAAGCGAACGCGACACTTCTTTTCACAAGCTCAGGATGTCCTGAGCAGGACATCCTCAACAAACTTTTATCCCCTCTAACCGCGTATTCCCAGCAGTTGTGTCCTTGCCACGGTGTAAGAAAGAGTTAGGTGCTGACACTCGCCGCTCCGCTTGAGGAGAGGGCGCGGGCAGATTGTGTTCGCCGATGACCTTGAGCCACCAGCAGTTTTCGCGGCGTGCGTTGAGATGGCGCTACGGTAAGGGGTCTCAGGGGCTCGCGCGGCGCTCATTCTGAAATTCGCGCGCAAAAAAAGATCTTCCTGAAAGCTTTGTGTGCATCACATTTTGTGATTTATAAACGCGTTGCCCTGTGCCTGTGAGCCCTGTCAGTGCATTTGTTTTGCTAATTCGTCTATTGTGATTGAGTGCACGTATACCTCAACGCTGTGTATGATGCCGAGTACCCTTTAGCGGCCTTGTCGCTGACTGCGCCTCGAAATGGGCAAAAAATGTTTTGTCCCGAATTGCAAGTCGGTGTATAGGACTTGTGCGGAGCGTGTGTCGCTTTTCAAGGCTCGGCGCGTGAACCAGAGCGCTTAGATAAGTGGCGACGGGCGATTCCGAGAGCATACAGAGTTTTGGAGCATACTGACCATGTGTGCGCGAAGAATTTCCCGGAAGAAGCGATCTCTGCAACATATCATGCAGAGTACAAAGGAAGCGTCCTGTTGCGCGCCCGAAAGAGACCTACGCTCTCTTCGGATGCTGTGCCTAGCATTTTCCACGGCTGCCCAAAATACCTGACCATGTAGCAATGAACCAGGAAACCTCCGCGAAACGGCAGGCTCTGCTGCCGCCTTCAGGGAAGCAACGGGGGCGAAAAGGTTCAACTGCTTCGGAAGTGCCTTACCCGACCACTGAATGTACGCCAAATGTATTGCACGTAGAGACAGCGACTCCACGGCATGGCGATGCTGAATCAAAGGGCACGCAACGCAAGAGGCCGCGTTTCGACTTCAGCAGCGACGAGCCTCCTCCACGTGAAGAACAGGAGGCTTCTGAACACAACACTGACAGTGTGAGTTGCCTATGCGCTATCGACTCACGTCGTCATGAAGCCGGAAAGGCAATTTTTTGTTTTAAATTCAGATGCCACTTTTTGAGCTGCCTCATCTATGCCTATTAGGACAAAGAAACATTAAATATTGTAGAACAATCAGTGAACAGAAATCATTGTACATACTACTTCTCTGATGCAGTCGCGTTTTTTTACGTTCACGGTATTCACGTGATTATAATCAGTTTGCCAGGGGTTGACCTTCGGGACCCAATGAAGTTCTTCAAACCATATCATGCAGCCGACATTGCCAGAGGCCAAAATGCAGCAAATGCGAGACGCTAACCGCAATACTGGCAGGGGTCGCTTGTCGATTGAAGTTATTAATAGAACACGTGTAAGTTTCGTGATACATTGGTTGGAACTTGTCTGACGAAGTTTTTTTTTTCGTTCAGTTTGCTAAGCAACTAGAGCGCAACAGCAATATCCACACGCAGACACTCACACATACACACAAACACACAAATGCACACACATAAGCACGCACACATGCCCTCACACGCACGCATGCACTCACACACGCAATACGCACACAAACACACACACGCACATGCATACAGACAGGCACATATACGCACGCACGCACACAAATGCACACACACGCGTGCACGCGCACAAATGCACACACGCGCACGCACATGTCCTTAAACACGCGCACGCACACATGCACATGCACGCGATACACACAAACACGCACAGAAATGCACACACGCACATGCACACAGGCGCGCACACATACGCACGCACGCACGTAAATGCACACACACGCAGGCACATGCCCTGCGCGCACACGCGCATGCACTCACACACACGCAGACACACGCGCGCGCGCGCACGCAATACACACACACACACATGCACGCGCACGCACACAAATGCACACACGCACATGCACACACACGCGCAGGCACATGCCCTTACACACGCGCACGCACTCACACACACGCAGACACACGCGCGCGCATGCACACACACAATACACACACACATGCACGCAAACAAATGCACACACGCACATGCACACGCACACATACGCACGCACGCAAATGCACACACACGCACGCACGCACATGCCCTTACGCGCACGCACACATGTACTCACACACACGCAGGCACACTTGCACGCACACAGAAACACATACACAGGCTCACACACACGCGCGCAAGCACACACTCGCAATACACACACGCGCGCACACACACGAGCACGCACGCACACTATCGCATTCCTTATCGCTAGCATGCCTTCGCTCTTTGGTGAAGTCTGCCTCAAGCTAAGCCAAACCGCAAACGCCCTCGAGCCGCTATCATTCGAGTTGCTATCCTTATAGCAGCTACCTCGAATTTTCACTCACGGCCAACGCTGCTTTTTTGCTCAGAACCAAAGATGCCGACGCCGACGCCGCCGACACCGGAATTTCAGCGAAACGAGCTCTTTAACGCGGTCGCGTCAAAATGCGACCGCTCTGCACACCAACGTTTGCTGCTGTGGGAACATTTATATGACAAGAACGCTGTTGGGAATTAATCTTCCGATACAATTAAAAATCAATTTCGTTACTGCAGAATCTCAGTGTACTAATTTATTCACATCTATGTGCATAGGTATATCGAACGTAATAAACAAGCGAGACTGCGCAGCAATAACCTACTACGCGCGGATCGGCGCCTTTCCCCAGTGAGGCCCCGTATGTTAGCGCCACCTGTCGCTTGCGCAGCAAACATCAGCTGATGACTGCTGCCGGCGCCGCGTCCAGATTGTGTTCGCCGCCTTGGCTGTTTCTTTTTGGCTGCGACAGGTGGCGCTAAAAGACGGGGGCTCAGTATTTATGGCTCTGGGGGCTCATTGGGGAAAGGCGCCGATCCGCGCGTAGTAGGTTATTGCTGCGGACCCTCGCTTGTTTATTACGCTCGATATACTTATGTACATAGATGTGAATCAGTTAGTACACTGAAATTCTGCAGTAATGAAATTCATTTTCTAATTGTATATGAAGATTACTTCCCAACAGTATTCTTGTTATATAAGTGTTCCGACAGCAGCAAACGTTTCTCTGAAGAGTGGTCGCATTTTGACGCGACCGCGTTAAAGAGCTTGTTTCGCTGAAATTCCGGTGTCGACGGCGTCGGCGTCATTGGTTCTGAGCAAAAAAGCAGCGTTGGCCGCGAGTGAAAATTCGAGGTAGTTGCAATAAAGATAGATGCTCGAGGTCGCTTGCGGTTTGTCCTACCTTGTGGCAGTCTCCACCGAAGAGAGAAGGCACGCTAGCGATAAGGAAGGCGATAGTGTGCGTGCGTGCTCGTGTGAGTGCGAGCGCGTGTGTATTGCGAGTGTGTGCTCGCGCGCGTGTGTTTGAACGTGTTTATGTGTGTGCGTGCATGTGTGCCTGTGTGTTTGTGAGTGCATGTGTGCGTGCGCGTGTGTGCGTCGCATATGCGTGGGCGCGCGTGTGTGTGTGCACTTGCGTGCGCGTCTATGTGCATGTGCGTCTGTGCATTTGTGTGCGTGCGTGTGTATGCATTTGTGTGCGTGCGCGTGCATGTGTGTGCGTGTGTGTATCGCGTGCGTGCGCGTGTGTGTGTGCGTGCATGTGTGCCTGCGTGTGTGCGTGCGCGTGTGTAAGGGCATGTGCGTGTGTGCATTTGAGTGCGTGCGTGTGTATGCATTTGTGTGCGTGCTCGTGTGTGCGCGCGTGTGTGAGCATGTGTGTGTGTGTGCGCGCCTGCGTGTGTGCGTGCGCGTGTGTGCGGGCATGTGCGTGCGCGTGCATGTGTGTGCGTGCTCGTGTGTGCGCGTACATGTATGCCTGGGTGTGTGCGTGCGTTTGTATGCATTTGTGTGCGTGCGCGTGTGTGTGTGTTGCTGTGTGCTCGTGTGTGAGCGTGTGTGTGTGTGTGCCTGCGTGTGTGCGTGCGCGTGTGTAAGGGCATGTGCGTGTGTGCATTTTCGTGCGCGCGTGCGTATGCATTTGTGTGCGTGCTCGTGTGTGCGCGTGTGTGAGGGCATTTGCATGTGTGTGCGTGTGTGTATTGCGTGCGTGCTCGTGTGTGCGCGTGCATGTATGTCTGTGTGTGTGCGTGCGTTTGTATGCATTTGTGTGTGTGTGCGCGTGTGTGTGAGCGTGTGTTTGCGTGTGTGAGGGCATGTGCGTGCGTTGTGTGTGCATTTGTGTGCGTTAGTGCATGTGTGCGTGCGCGCGCACGTGTGTGTTTGTGTGTATGAGCGTCTACGTGCGGATATCGCTGTTGTTCTCTAGTTGCTTAGCAAACTGAACGAAGAAGAAACTTCGTCAGACAAGTTTCAACCACTGTATCGCGAAACTATCTGTTCACTGATTATTTTAGAACATGTAGTTTTTCTTGGTCCTAATAGGCATAGATGAGGCAGCTCAGAAAGTGGCATCTGAATCTAAAACAAGAAATTACCTTGCCGCCTTGATGACGACGTGAGGCGCATAGGCCACTCACACTATTTGTGTTGTGTTCAGAAGCCTCCCGTTCTACACGTGGAGGAGGCCCGTCGCTGCAAATGTCGAAGCGCGGCCACTTGCGTTGCGTGCCCGTTGATTCAGCATCGCCATGCCGTGGAGTCGCTGTCTCTACATGCAATAAATGTGGCGTACATTCAGCGGTCGGGTAAGGCACTTCCGTAGCAGTTGAACCTCTTGGCCCCCGTCGCTTCCGAGAAGTCTGCTCTAGAGCCTGCCCTTTTGGCGTCGGTTTCCTGGTTCTTGGCTGCACGGTCAGGTATTTTGGTCAGCCGTGGAAAATGCTAGGCACAGCATCCGAAGTCAACGTAGGTTTCTTTCGGGCGTGCAACAGGAGGTTTCCCTTGTACTCTGTATGATATGTTGCAGAGATCGCTTCTTCCGGGAAATGCTTCGCGCACACATGGTCAGGAGGCTCCAAAACTCTGTCTGCTCTCGGAATCGCCCGTCGCCACTTATCTAAGCGCTCTGGTTCACGCGGAGCCTTGAAAAGCGACACACGCTCCCCCAACAACACAAAACCTCCCAGGGATGTCCCAAAAATGTACCTACATCCCATGTCCCACACCGGACGTCCGACAGGCATCCTGCGGACGTCTCACACGGGATTATGCAGGGGTTGTTCCGAAAAACGCCCCTTGCGGGACGTGACCTGGAAACAACATACTTACTTCGTCCGTGCGTGTTGTAAATAGCACATATATGTTACAACGTGAACATAGTTACGACTTTCTTGATTTTGCATTGTTTTTAGCAAGTCCTGTAACATGAGAACGAAAAAAAAAATCCATTGCGTGGTTTGTTTACTTAGTGGCACGTTTATGACCGGATCGCGATTGTTCAGTATAAAGGAGTCGTCCTTCTTGGCTTAAAGGGCGGCGCACCATAGAATGGGGCGCACAATCTGACTTCAGAACATTCTTTTTACTTCAGCGCGGTGTGCTGTTAAGCAGGATTGCCACGGCATGTTGCTCATGAAGCCGATTGGTTTCGGTTTTACGTCACTTTTTGTTGTAAATATGTGTTCTTATCCAAATACGCGCAAAAAATAAGTATTGTATTACAATAACTATTTCTTGTAGAAATTTAAAATGTTTATAAATACTTTTGTCAATACTTTGAACGCACTATCATCATCATTCTTGTTTTGAGCAGAAGCGGGACGATAGAATGCGGAACTATGCAGAACCACGGTGGAGGACGAAGTAGTTTCTCGTGCGCTTTTTCCTGGCTTTTACCACTGGTTGCGCTTAACACAAAGGTAAATATTGCTATTTCTAGAGCATCTATGCTCACTGCAGAAGCAACCTCACTATGTTCACTGTTCGCAACCCAGTCTTACGGGCTCGTTTTGTTTCTTTTCTAGGTCGCGCTTGACTGTGCACACGTGAGCAAACGTCCATGGCTTCCGACAGTGAGTGCGACGCTTTACCAATATCTCGTCGAATGTGGTTTCACTGTCGCATCAATCTGTGAAACTTGAAGTTCAGCTCGGAAGCGCTTACTTTTTTACCTCTCGTCGGTAGCATCCTAGCAGCTAATTACTTTCCTCCTTCCCGCCAATATATCCGCTCTGCCGAGACCGACGGCGTACCGACGTATTCGTCGTGCAGTACAGACTGATTTGGACACAATACTCTCAGCTTCAGAGGAAACTTTCGACTCTGCTGATCGTGTGAGTGAGCCGTCATTTGTAAGCTACAACCAAGCGCATGCCTTCGAATTAGCTCGGGTCTGTTCGGATCAACAGGCCATGAGTGACGACCATTTTCATGAAAACGTGACTTCTCCCGTAACAGCCGAGTTTCATGCCTCTAGCGCTCCTGCGAATCCAGTATTTTTGCGAGTAGGTGACGAAGCCCAGGCCAGTCAAAGGAGCCCTACTCAACAATTTATAAATTCGGAACAGAATAAACTGTCTCAAACAGGACAGTTTGACATTGCGTGGCTAAAGCAGAAGCTACGAGAATGGAGCGTGGAAGCAGGTATTCGTCAAGATGCCCTGACAAGTCTGTTGAAAATCTTGTGTTTACTTCCTGGTTACCATGACCTCCCAAGAAGTGCCAGGGCGCTTTTGTCAACTCCTAGAATGGCAGACAGTGTAACTCCCATGGATGTGGGCCAGTATTGTCATTTTGGTTTGACTGAGGGCCTCATTTGTTAATGCATTGAAGCACCTGTTCAACGTAGAGTTGTAATTTAGCTATATTTTCCGATTCCTTGTTTTTATTACGAACGTCATCACTCCTTCTAACACTTGTAATAGCATATATGTTGTATTTTGTATTACATTGCATTGTATTGCATCTTCATGTTCATGTTGCACGCGAACTTGTTGTGCTTTTTATTTTTATTTTGTGAACGTAACCCCAATGTATTAAAATCAACCCCCCCCCCCCCCCCAATGTTATGCCTGCAAGGGCCCTTAGGGTATATGACTAAGTACATAAATAGGAATGATTTGAATTGAATTCTGGGGTTTCAGATTCCAAAACCACAATTTGATTATGAAGCACGCCGTAGTGGGGGACTCCGGATTAATTTTTACCGACAGGGGATCTTTGTTTCCTCAGTTTTATTACTCTGCTATATTATAAGCATTGACACAACACTGCCTTCATTGTTTTTCATGATCACAGTAAGCTCCCCTTTTGTGAGTATGTGAAACAATAATGGTATACAAGGGAACCCTGATACATCGAATCTGAAGGGGATCACAAAGAAGTTCGATATATAGGTAATTCGATATATAAAATGAAACTTATATACAAAAATTTTCAAGGGGATGTTCGTTATACACAATAATTCGTTATATGTGGGTTCGATATATGTGGGTTTAACTCTATATACTACTCCTTTAGCCTGATGTTTTCCCACATTTTTGTTTAACAGAACACGCTGCACTGAAACCATCGGTTGTTATATTATGTCGGGTTTATAGATAATTGGTTCTTTCAAACTCTTATTGCACTTTTCCTTCCAGAAAAAGCACATGGCCATACAAGGAGGTGAAAGCACGCAGCAAAAAACATCCCGCATCCTCAAGAGCATGCTCTCTTGGAATGTTGCTGTACAGTTCAGCTTGTTTGGAGCTAAAGGGAAGAAGTTCAGTGACCTGAACATCTGCAAGCTGATGTGTAGTAAGTTATATTTCGTTATAGAAGACTGCCTTACATTCCTTTTTTATTTCTCATTGTTCATTTTTAATGTTTCCTTGTGTATAATGTTCCTGAATCAGCTGAGGATATTTTATAGAACCTATGCACTCACCCGCACGCGAAATGCTTGTGCTGAATGCAAAGGCACAATGTACATAACCCACAAAGCACCTGTTACCATTAGACAACTGGGTGCAGTAACATTGTGCCTATATTTACTTGTATGCTATTTTAAGAACTAGCTTATATGTAAAATATAATGATTACCAAGGGCATCATTATTCAGGAATTTGAGCAAGTGAGAGGCAGTAATGGTTGTGAAAGTTTTTGCTTTTCAATCTAAAGATACCCTGCTAACCTTAACAAAACAATACATGTTTTTGATGTGTGTGCAGGCAGCCTGACCAATGACACGTCCTTCAGGGCCACCTTGAAAGACATAGAAAAAGCTGGCATGTCATGGTTCCGACATGCTACCGACAGGGCGGCAGGAGAAAGGTCAACAGAGGCTGACTCAGCGTGATATGGTTATTTAAAGTGACTAACAATTATTTTTATTATACTCATTCTTTTTTCCGCTTAGTGTCAACGCAAAGCTTGTCAGTTCATTGTGCATTAATATAGTTCACTTCGTTGAACAGAATAAAAGTATTTTTTTCTGTACGGATGTTTCTTCCAGAGTTCTTGAACTGGGGGCTCCATGGCAGGCCCGTTTTTCGAGAACTAAAAACATACACCATACAAATCAAGTACCATATGCAGTGTGCTCTTTCTACACTTGCCCTTCTTCCCCATTCTCACGTTGAAAACCTCTGTGACAGTCCAGTATATGAGAAAAAATGATACATCTAACATCCCAATCAAGTACCACATGCAGTGACATTGGGACATCCCAGGGAAGTCGTTTTTTGTCTCACTTGGGTAGTGTTTGGGATTAATCTCGGACATCCCTAGGATGCCCTAAAAATCCCGTATGGGACATCCTTTGTACGTCCCTAGGATGCCTGTGTGTTGTTGGGGTCCGTACAAGTCTTGCAATTCGCGACAAAATATTTTTGCCCAATTCGAGGCGCAGCCAGCGAGAAGGCCGCTAAAGGGTACTCGGCATCATACACAGCGTCGAGGTATACGTGCACTCAATCACAATACACGAATCAGCAAAACGAATGCACTGACCGTGTCGTGTCGTGTGTGTGCCTGTCTGCTGTTTAACTCGAACATCTCTGCGCTAAGAATCAACACAGCAACAACCTAGCATCACCTAGCAAAAGCCTAGCAACGGCCTAGAAGCAACCTAGCCACAACCCTCATCACCTAGATAAGGCGCAGAAACAACCTAGAACCAAGCATATTAGTCTTCAGAGTCGCCCAGTTCCGCTGTGTCAAGCCTCGCGCGGCTGAGTGCAAGCTTCGTTAATTTTTTTTATTAACTACGAATGGTGGCTACATACGTGACAGTTTCAACATCGCCTCCCTTGTTGAGTCCTCAGCATGCTAAAATCAATACACTGGTGAAAAAGAAACAAGGTTTAAAACTCGTTTTAGTAGCGTGCAACTTTTCCTAGTATAGCGTCTATACGTAATACCCAACTAGGTCGCACAGTTCTGGTTCTGTTTATCTTTTAGAACTCCTCTCAACCCTCGTCTTTACGCCAGCTCTCAGTGATCATTACTTTATTCACCGTATTAGTCAGGCCCGTTCGTCTTGCAGAAAACAAGCTACATTTTATTAAAAAAATATATCGAAATATATAAGTTTTTGTGCAACCAATAACGAACTTGGTGATTTCATCAGAGACTATATGGCGGGTTTTTACAGTCGCACCATTCAAGGCAAAATGTTTATGTTTAAGGAAAAGGTTGCTTTTTTGATCGACTGCTACATTCTAAAAAATCACCGCCCAAGTACTCCGTACACATGGTTAACCAGCGAAGCTGAAGCGTGCGCCCGTGGTGTTAAGCAGTGGGTGAATCCCGACGTTGCACTGGAGCCTTTCTGAGTTATTGGTATGGTTTGAACGGGGAAATCCGTCGGTCTTTGAGGATGTTGAGGATGAAGTCGAAGAGCTTGTTGACCTATGTCGCACACACCACAGGATCATTGCTCCAATGTTCGACGCGTTCGGGGAACGCAATCTCCTGCACGCACCGGCGTTGCGTGTCGTCGCCGCGTAGTATGATACGTTCGAGCAGCTCAATTAAGCGGTCCCGATAAACTTCGAAGGCAGACAAAGTTAGAAATGCCGTTGGCCTGCCGTGTTGCTTTGTCATTGCGAACATGTTGCATTCCTGCCAGCTATGGACCGTGTTTGCGACTACACGCATGAATGCCATGTCTCGATCAAATGCATCTCTCACGAAGTCACCGCTCTCTAGTTTTTGAGGAGTGATTGTGTTCCTAACATCGTTGGTACGAAATGTGACGGTCTTTTCGACGTCGTTGAACCGCACCACTTTCATGGCGATGTACAAGATGTGAGCTGGTTCCACGCCTCGACGGTGCGAGCACCGTGTGTCACTGGTGGCTTCGGAGAAAGGCGTGGCGTGTGGGCTTGTTATTTTTCGCGGATGACCGAAGTATATCTGCGGAAACAACTCCCCCGCTTGTACGTCGTACAGTAGGGACACGGGAACCTACCATTCTCCGGGAGTGATGGCTAGGTATTGCGTGCCGTCACCGAGACGAGTTGAGTCTACGGCTGCGTCGTCTAAGACAGCCGTGTGCCTCACTGCCTCCATGCCAGGCGCGCACTGAACGGGATCGTCAGGATCCGTAACTTCGGCAATGTCTTCGATCTCACCCACGAAGCAAGAAAGACAGGAAGGGAAACTGCGGGCCGTCGCCAGCGTGAGCGTGCGCCGCGATAACGTCACCATGGGAGAGGAGGTTGATGAACGTGCGCGCAGCGTACCTTGCGGCGACGCAAGGAACTACCTGCTTTTCTCCGCGGTCTCCGACGGCACCCGGGCGTCGTCTGCTACTGGGCGCTTGCGCTACGTTGCCATGTGCCACCAAGAACGTTTTATATGCGAAGCATCTCTTGCTCAGAGGTATGTCCCGCGGCTTTGGCCTTGGCGTCCGCACTCACGCTACGCATGCGCAACTCTCCTCCTTCCCTCTCTCCAACAGCTGCGCATTACTCTCTGCACTTCTGTCCCAGCACCTGCTTGCACTTCTCCTGCGTTCTCCCTTCTGCTCTCGCGGCGCATGCGCTATTCTCCTCTTCTAGTCTCCTCTCCTTCAAGTGGTAGAGCGCTGCGCGCGTTCAGTCCAGCGCTTGCTTCGGTTGACTCCTCTGAAATGCGGGCTCGACATGCCGAAATTCTCTCCTGCGCAACGGCGCGATGACCGTCAGCGCATGCGCGTCCCCTTCCCCTATCTCTCCTCTCCTACGCTGCCCCCCTCTCACGCGCCTGTCGATCACGTTCCCCTCTCACCCTGTGAGAATTAACGGCCAGGCTAGAGGGAAGACACGACGGGCGTAGTGTTCCTGTTCGCGTTCCACGACGCGAGGTCGGTAGCACGCTCAACGAACGCCAACGGAACGCTATTGTGCAAGTGCTCCGGCTTCGCATCGCCTCATGGTGACCTTTAGCGGGAGATGGTGTAATTTTTTTGCCAGATGTGTTTGATCTAAGGAAACAAAACGCATGTAGAGCATCTTGCGTCGACAGGCAGACACAAGAGACCCAGAACAAAAGTGCCTTTATTGTTGTAGCGTCTTGTCTTTTATAAGCAATGCCAGCCTCATGGTTGCTAGACTTGCTACACAATTCCGATACACCTCCGTTCCTGTGAAGGAACACAGAAAGAAAACAATATGAATTTAAGGAATTTGCTGAAAGTCTCTTCCATAGGCGAGGCGAGAGGGCCCCTTTCTAGACCTTGCACTACGGCGAGCACCAGCCTCTTCGCTGACGAGCGGCTGGTCATCCTCGACCGCTGAGCCGAAGGATTCTGTTGCAACAGGGAGTTGCGAAGGAGTCCCTGACGTCTGATCGGCTTTCGGTGCGGTTAATAAAGACCACGGAGTGGCTGGCTGTGGTCCTGGTGATAATTCAGAGTGGCCATTATCCTGTCGCTGTCCACCTTGTGGCTCGCCCGAGTATGGAGCACGCCGCACGTTCTCCGGCTGCGTTACTGCGGCATCATCCCAGTCATCGTCATATGTAGTGTGACGCTCGCTAAAATCCTCTTGGGTCTTGAGCAAGTGTTGGCGATTTCGACGAAGGCGGCCTCCATCTTCCGTGCGGACTTGATAGGATCGAGGTGCGAGCGGTTTTGCGACCCACGCTTTTGTTGTCCAGCCGTTTTTCCCTAGAATTCTTACTTGCCCACCTTCGTTCAGTGGTGGAAGTGGATGCTTTGATTGGCTTGCTTGTGTGTGTTTCTTGACCTCAGGAGCATGGCATTCAGCGAAATCGGGCAGTCGGCTCCTCAGCTTTCTGCAAATAAGCAGCTCACACGGTGCTCTCCCATCTTCCAGTGGTGCCATCCTGTAATTCAGAAGACCAATCCATAAATCTTCTTTGGCAAACAATGTCTTCTTGAGCAAACGCTTCATTATTTGCACTCCCTTCTCTGCTAGACCGTTTGAACGAGGGAACCCCGGACTTGACACTATATGCCTGAAGTCGCACTTTCTGGCGAAGGAGCGAAATTCTTGTGAAACGAACTGTGGTCCGCCATCTGTGCACACTTCGAATGGAATTCCATGACGCGCAAAGATTAGTCCAAGCTGATCAATTACATGGCGGCTTGTCGTACGTGAGAGGAGCTGCAGTTCGGGGTAGTTAGAGTATGCGTCATATACAGCAAGGTATGTTTTCCCGGCGTGTTGAAAGAGGTCAACTCCTACACGGGCCCAAGGTAGAGAAGGGGGATGGCCCGTTGGTAAGGGCGGTTCATCTGGTTGCCGGTATGCATATCGTCGGCACGTTGGACATTTAGATACCATTTCTGCTATTTGCGCGACCATGCCGGGCCAGAACATTAGTAGCCTTGCCATTCCTTTGCATTTGGCAATCCCTAAGTGCCCTCCATGAACTCTTTGTAGCATCGTTTTTCTGAGCTTTTTTGGAATTACGACTTTCGATCCTCGCAGGAGTACGCCGCTAACGCATGTTAGCTCCGCTTCGAAAGGTGCTAAAGGCCCTGTAACTTTGCTGCCACTTTCCAACGCCTCGATCACTTGCCTTAGGTCGTCGTCTGCCTTGGTTTCTTCTGCCAGGCGGTACATCATCGCTGGACTGACGAGGGTATTTAACACTGAGGTTGCATGGATTGTGACGTCATCAGCATCATGTTCACTGGCGCTCTTGTCGCTGCCTGCTATCCTGGACAGTGCGTCAGCCAACTGCAAGTCCTTTCCAGCAACGTACTGCAGTGAGATGTCAAATGGCATTAAACGCAAGAAAAAACGTTGTAGACGAGGCGGCATGTCACACAAGTTCTTTTGGGCAACTGCGAGCAGGGGTCGGTGATCTGTTTCGACTGTCGTGTGGAAGCCAATTATAAAATCACGGAACCTTTCACATGCGTATGTTATTCCAAGCGCTTCCTTTTCTATTTGGGCGTATCTTGACTCGGTGTCTGATAATGATCGTGAAGCGTAGGCAACTGGACGCCAGTTCTTGCCGTGCAGCTGTAGAAGGGCTGCGCCTAGCGCGAAACTAGACGCGTCTGCTGTTATTTTCGACCGTCTTGACGAATCGGATACTGCGAGCACAGGCTCAGTTGATAAGAGGTCACACAATTCTTTCCACTCTTTATCGTGCGCACTCGTCCAGTCAAACAAATGATCACGCTTGAGCAATGCGCGCAAGTTCCGAGTCCTTTCTGACAAGTTTGGTATGAACATGCCGAAATAATTTACAGCGCCTAACAGCTTCTGCACTCCTTGCTTCGATGTAGGTACAGGCATGTTAGCAACGCATTTGACCAGCTGTGCGTCTGGTTTGCTGCCGTCTTTAGAAATTAGGTTACCCAGAAAGTGCACTTCCTCAACGCCAAAGACGCATTTTTCGCGATTGAAAGTGAGGCCAGCTTCCTGCGCTGCCTTTAGAACGCAAACACGTTATTCATTGCCTTCTGAAACACTTCACTTGCCATTCGAATTCCAAACGGAAGCCTAAGAAAACGGTAGCGTCCGTACGGTGTGCCGAATGTGCAGATTTTTGATGACGTTTTGTCAAGCGCGATCTGGTAAAATCCCCCGTTAGCGTCTAGTTTGCTGAACACTTTGGCTCCAGCTAGCTCCGACTCTATTTCATCTCGGGATGGGAGCTGATAATGTTCCCGTTTTAAGCAACGATTAACATGCCGAGGGTCCATGCAAATGCGCAAACCACCATTCTTTTTCAGGACAACGACCAGAGGACTTACCCAGTCAGAGGGCTCCTCTACCTTTTCAATGATGCCGTGTCGTTCCATACGTGCAAGCTCAGCCCGCATTGGCTCTCGGATGTAGTACGGAACACGACGTGCTGGCAACGCGACTGGCGTCGCCCCTTCTTCAACGCGTAGGCTGCAGGTTTCCTTACAACCCCAGACCTGAAAACAGCTGTGGAAATCGCTGACAATCCTGGACTCCAGATGTCCTTGAACCTGCAGGCACTGTGCCCTTGAAATCAAACCGAAGCGTTCACAAGTCTCCAGTCCCAAGAGCGCTTGCTTGCCTTTCTTAACGACGAAAAAGTCTGTTCGCTCCTCGATTTCGCCGATGCGTAGCGGCAAGGTGACGACTCCAAAATGCTTGATTACACCACCGTCGTAGCCTGTCAGTACCGTTGCTGAAGGTCGAGTTGTCGCTGTCTTGCCGAGCTTGAGAACCAGGGAGTGGGGAAGAAGGTTGGCCTGCGCGCCTGTGTCCACCTTTAGCTTTGTGTCATGGTTGGCCAGCTTTGTGGCGATTACCCATTCCGAGTTTCTCGATACGTCGTTCACGCTTACCACTAAAACTTGAAACTCGTCATCGGATTCCTCGGTTTGTTCTTGGGGCGCATTATGATAGTCAACTTGTTGAACGCTCTTTCGCGCCTTGCAGCAAGCTGCAAAGTGACTCTTCTTGTGGCAGACGCCACATGTCTTGCCCCATGCCGGGCACGTCCTTGGTGGATGCTTTCGCCCACAGTACATGGATTCCTTTTTTGGCGAGCTCTTTGGTTCCCGTTGTTTTTTTCGTACAGCGTTGAGCTGGGCTTCGCTGTGCTCCCAAGTTTGGTTTTGACTCTCAACGATTTCAGCCGTTTTACAGTACTCTATTGCTTTTTCCAACGTGAGGTTCCCCTCTCGCAGAAGTCTCGCCCTCAATTTGCTGTCTTTCGTGCCGCACACCAGTGGGTCTCGAACCATAGAATTTTTCAGCTCTCCGAAATTGCAGTACTGCGACTTTAGCTGAACATCTCTCAAAAATTGCTCAAATGGCTCGTCCTCAAGCTGCAGGCGTGTTCTAAAGACATAGCGTTCGTAGGTTTCATTTCGCTTCGGACTACAGTATTCTTCAAACTTCTGCACAATTACATCGTAGTCCTCGCGTTGCTCATTCGTCAGTTGAAAGGTGTTAAAAACATCGATTGCTTCCTGACCTGCAACGTGAAGGAAGATTGCTGCTTTCTGGGCCTTAGTCCGTTGCGGCGTCGTTGTTGTGGCCTTGAAGTATAGCTCCATGCGTTGACGAAATTTTGTCCAGTTTTCTGCAGGAGCTTCGGAAAGCACCAGACGCTCGGGCGGCGGCAACGCTTCCATGGTGGCGTTTTAGCTGGCGGGACGCTGGGCTTGTATTTCTGACACCATGCGTCGACAGGCACACACAAGAGACCCAGAACAAAAGTGCCTTTATTGTTGTAGCGTCTTGTCTTTTATAAGCAATGCCAGCCTCATGGTTGCTAGACTTGCTACACAATTCCGATACACCTTTCTGATTATTTATATTTTGCATGAGGCGCTTTTCATACGACAACGAAATGAAGAAACTGGCTCACTTGAAAAAGTAGACTATCTGCAATCGTAGCTAGGTGGGTCGAAAATCACACATGGTGTAGCTTGGTGATAGATTTCTAAGTTCTTCGATATAACAAAATACTGGCATTTGTGGTAGCATATTTGCATGGACCATTGAAAATTACCGATCAACAGGACACAGAACTACTGCGCGGGGAAAGAAAACGTACATTTCCGAAGCACGTTTGGGCAGACGTGGACCGACGGAACAGCAGAGCAACGTCTGCTGCTCGCTTCGAGCAGTGAGAATCAATGCTTCGTAAGTACGGCACTGTGTGGCTTCCCTACGGTGCGAGTGTTGTCTTTGTAAACGTTCGCTAATAAGCAACAACGGGGCGTAGGTGGTGTCTCCCCAACTGCAAATGCGGATGCAAATCCTGCGCGGAAAACGTTCGAACTTTCAACGCTCCAACTGACCATGAACGCATGCAAGAATGCAACTGAGAGCAAGCGACTACGTCTACAAAAGAGCATTTTTGCAGCGGAATGCTCAGCATGTGTAATACAACGCTAAGCTCAGACATCCTCGACCAGCTGAAGTTCTCGAGACTCCTTGAACCGGCACCTTGCATTTTAAAGAAATTTTACCTGACTTGTGCACAGAAAGGAAACCAAGGACCGGTCGGATATTCCCTGATATTACCGACAAAATTAGCGTCAAACAAGCTAAGGTGGAGAGTACTTTGAGAGTACTCTTACGTGTCGGAAGTCAACGGCGAACATAGTGACAACCTCGAAGCTGCTTCAGACTTCCAGGTAAGCTGCGTCCACAATAAGGTGTGCCTCTCAGCTCTTCGTATCTGTTTGTTGTAGCTCATCATTAAAAAATCGTTATCACGAAGTTCCCGAAGAAAACACTTGCCAGAAGAGCTTGGACACGTGAGAATTACTTTTTTTTGTTTAGGTATATGGATGTAAGAAACTCTTTTATCCGCTCTTCTGCAGGCAGGCTCCGCTGCATTTTTTTCGTCATTAGCGCACACTGCATGACATTTTCACAAACATCATCTGTTCGGTGAAGCATGCGAAGGTGAAAGAACTAAAGCGGACCGCTCTAGTGATTGTGGACAGCTTCGTGAAATCATCTCAGTCAGTTGACCTCCCTCCCACGGCCCTCCAGCTAGCTTAGCCAAAGCACGTCATAATGTTTGCCGTCTCGTTTAGCGACGGGCTTCGTGCTTAGCCAGCGATACTCTGATATAGTTACCTAGTACAAAGGCGGCGCTCAAGCACCGACCAACAGATTACAAGAGCGGGCTCTACGCTTCCCGCGTGGGCGCTGCTGCTCGGCAGTTCGGCCGCGATTCTGTAGGTGGCGCTCTCACGACGTCCGTCGTAGAGTCACTAGAAAAATTTCAGAGTATCGCATCTGTTTTCCGCGCGCCGCCGCCGATGCGATTGGCTTACTCGCATCACGAGACCTCTCGCCGCCATATCCCTTCCAAGCGCTTTGGGTGCAGGCGCGTTGAATGCAGAGCGCGGCCGGACATTTAGCAGTACCACGGTCCCTAGAAGTACTTCGTCGCTTTTTTAAACGCGTGATGCAGATGCCAGAGAATAGCTCACCAGTAACCGAACGCTGCTGGTGAGCTACTCCGGGAATTTCGTATATTTTTGAATTCCGTGTGGGAAACATTAACGTCAAAGAGCGTCGTTGTACGTGGCTGCATAGTTGGCCGCGGAATGAATTCGCCCCCCTCGAAGAACACTCCTTTCTGCAGTGAACTACAAAAACTTTGCTGGAAAAGATGTCATGCAACAGGATACTTCGCATTTACGGTTCGCTATGTTCAGCGATATTGAAAACTACATTCTACATACCTTTCTATTTGCTTGGCTGTTTATATCTCGATCTCTTGAACAGATTGTGCATGCATTTCGAGTTATAAGTGTGTCACGCACGAGAGCGAAATCGAAGACTTATTAAAATAATAACTGTTTCCTGTATACCTTGAAGGCAGTTGTCGCGTTATCATTTGCCACTGCGCAAAACTGAAGCGTGGAACTCTGTTGATAAACTTGATATAAGGCAATCTGATTATGCGTATTTTATTTTTTTTTTCAAAAAAAAAATGTTGCTAATGCTGCATGGCGCCGAACGCACCCTTACAACACTGTTTAGTGGGTGAGAAATGGTCACAGCAAAAAAGAAAAAAAAAACGGCTTATCCTCCCACGCATTGAGGGAATCGATTTCATGCGAGCCCTAGCTCGTATACACATACTGTGTTGCAGTAGCATGCGCGTTAAAAATTTTCGGTATGTGCTATTTCTCATCAAAATAACATAAAGCACTGCGCCGAGGAAGTTTTAACAAGAGTGCATTACGAAAAAAAAAAGTTGGTAATAAGAGCAGTGCAGAAACCGAACCCTAGCTGTTTACGCGCTGGCAACGCCAAAAAAAAAACCCTTTGTGGGAACACAGCAAAATATTTGCAAATGCACTGTAACGTTGGGAATATTAAGGAGACAAAAAATAGGAAATGAAACAACTGAGTAGTGACGTCATTCATTTTTGATGGCCTATTTTCTACGTATCTGTTAGGAAATGACAATGTATTCGCAAAATAAAATGCGCCTTACCTACCGCACGCCGATTCGCCCGTGCGTTCGGCTGCTGGCGTTCCGAACTGAGACAAATACTTCACGCACAACTTCCACTTACCGTACACACACCACTTCTATTACAGAAAACACCCAGCTGAACAGCAAGCGTGGTGCGCAAGTAAGGTATGCGTCAGCGATCAGTCGAAGGACGCAATGCTGAATGTTCTCGATGTTCGATAATGTTCTCGAATGCGCTATGAAGTGAACCTGAACACCGACTGCAAAGCTAGCGAAAACAGTCAACGTTCACCAAGTATCGAAATAAAGGGCATCTCGTACGGTCATTACGCTAATGCAACTATACAGCTCCGGACCTTGCGAACACACCCGGCCGTGCAGGGGCGTAGCCAGAAATTTTTTTCGGGGGGGGGGGGGGGTTCAACCATACTTTATGTATGTTCGTGCGTGCGTTTGTATGTGCGCTTGTATATATACACCAGCAAAACTGAAAAATTTCGGGGGGGGGGTTCAACCCCCCCCCCAACACCCCCCCCCCCTGGCTACGACCCTGCGGCCGTGAAACGAAAAGAGACCGATGAAGCCACGAAGAGAGTTCGCGAGCACATGGCAACATTCGCCGCACGTTTCATTAGCTACACCGCTTACCGCGCAGTCGATTCATGACTGTCGATGACTCGAAATCACTTCTGATATCCTTTTGAAGAAACACACACACACATATTGCAGTTACGCCGAGCGTAACACGGCATCGAGGCGAAAAGATCGGTCACTTCTCAACACACGCTACCAACGCGCCGGACGGTCCGGAAGGAATATGGCCGCCGCCGCCCAATGTTGCCCGCGTGCAGCCTACCTTTGCGGTACTCTGAAAATTTTCCAGTGATTCTAGTCCGTCGCTGCTCTCCGGCGTGACACTATGACGGCGCGAAAAGCGGCCCAGTTTCCCCTCCTGTCTATTCGTTCTCCGTAATCTCGCCTTCGTTAATCGGCTCGCCTTTAGGGATGGCGTCAAACGTGGGCTAGTTTACTCGTATCTTGTAATGTCGGTACGTAGGGGTGTCGATGAGGTACAGTACAGAGGGCTCTGATGTTGCAATTCTTGACGAGGCCCCGCTTGTACGTAGGCTTTGCGAGGACACGGCGCTTGACATGTACCTCGATTGCTACGTCCGCGGCGACGTTAGGCGGCAGACATTTCAGGGTGTTTTACGTGTTTCAGGGTGTTTTACAACTTGTCCTTTGAATATTGTCCGTTGCTGTGTGTTAACCACCGAATGCACTTGAACGGCAGACGCGTAGTTACTAGTCGTTCCCCGGCGACCTTGAGCCTGGGCAAATGTGAAAGCATCGGCGGGCAAACGTATCCGTTAACAGTGCTTAAATTTGGCAGAGTGCCTCTGATTAGCGATTCCTTGCATGACCCACAGCCCCCAAACCGACCGACGTCGGGAGCAGATGGGAAACACCGCGTCAGTAGCTCCATGGCATCGTTCCGTTGTTGTTGAGACCGTATCCCGTCGATCGTAGCCAGGTTGTTGTCAAACCCCAGGCGGTCGCAGACGTTGCAGCGCAGCCGAAGTGCCGCTCCAAAAACTCCCACCGAAAGCGGACGTTGTCCACGGCGAACGCTCCATTGCCCCGTTGACGCTGCTCTGCCCACCTCCTCCAAGCATCGGCCCGCCATGGCGCGCATACTTGGGTACGACGGAAAGACGCCACGGAGAAGTTTCTGTTAAGATCGGACAGATGTTTCGTTTCGCCTTGCCATATGCAGGTTTGCTGTAAAACAGATTATCTCTTCTTCCAACGCCGCTTGGTTTAACGGCCATCTCAAGCGCTTGCTAAACAAAAAAGAAATGAATTTTCCGCCAAGCAAAAGTGGCGTTGGCACGGCTACTTCCTCACTGAACACGAGTACAAAAACGCCATGGCGCAGGCTAACAACGTATTCCACCATTCTTCTCTACCCGCCCTACTGAAAGATAATCCCCAGCAGTATTGGAATGTAGCTCATGTAGTCTATCGCAGCTGATCTACAATGATTCACTCACTCAATAGCAATGGTGATATAGTCGGGCCGGCTGCAATGTGGTGTTTTTGTTTCCTGTTTTTCTGGCGCCTTTTCCTTGCCTTCTATCGTAGACACTGCCTTTTCCCCCATGGATTTCATTTCCGTTGATTCACCTGGAGTGTGCCGTCTAATAGAAAAGTTGAAATTGTCTAGCTCTCCAGGCAATGACAACATTAATTCGTGAAACTTTATTCTGTCATTGTACTCGCTGAATTTTTAGGGGCGAAGCTCCTTAAGGCGGCACCCGTTCGTCCCTCGTAGTTGTCGTAGTCGTAGTGCGTAACCAGTCGGAACGCTAGTACCAGATCTTGACATCCAACGTGGTGCCGGTGGGAGATTTCTCCTGTGCGTTGTTGAACAATAAAAAATTCGCAGCGTGCGCCTTAACTAAAAGCCGAATTCTTCTGTCTCTCATTCCCCATTAGCAGCCATTGGCATGTTCCAGTAGGAAACGTTAGTAGAAGTAGAAGTGTAAGTGTTAGCTAAAAGCCGACTTGTTCTGTCTCTCATTCCCATTAGCAGCCATTGTTTACCTCCAAGGTAGTGCCTGGTGAGATTTCTCCTGTGCGTGATTAAACAATAAAAATTTTGTTCGAAACGCCGTTGATTGATGAAATAAACCAACGAAAGAAGCCAGATGTTTTGTAAAAGCAAAACGAAAGAACGCCAGATGTTTCTAAAGCAAAACAAAAAGACGCCAGCTGCTTAACGAAAGACGCCAGATGTTTTCTAAAGCAATGGTTTTCTAAACAATGAAAATTCACAGCGTACATGTAAAATTAAAGTGAGCTGCAAGTCGTCATAACTCATCGAACCTTTAGTATAAACGTGCCCGATCTCACGTCGGTGATGATGTACTGGGCAGAATTCACGGAAGATTCACGGTTTACCGATGAACCTCCGCAGCTTCGCCCACTCATCATCACTCACTCCGTGGATATGCTGTGATTTTTTTCGCAGACTTCCAGTTTGCGAGAAGGTGGGTCATCTGGTTCCACTTCACAAATCAGGTAACACCCATTCTCTCCTGAACTACAGACCAAGAAGTTCTATACCCTGGACACATCTCGAGCACATCATTATTCATTCGAACTTAGTATCTTTTCCTGAATGTAATTCGTTTTTTCCTCCTTGTCGACACGGTTTTAGGAAGCACGTTTCTTGTGAAACGCAGTTACTCTCTTTTACTAACGATCTTTTTCGTGCTCTCGACAATTATATGATAACCAACTGCTCATTTTTAGATTAAGGTAAAGCCTTCGACACTGTTTCACACATCCTCCTCCTTCTCAAAATAAGCAAGCTCAGTATAGATCCTAATATCCTAGGATAGATCCAATGTTTTCTAACTAACCGTCTATAGTACGTTCACGCGAATAATTATAACTCTCCTACTGTTTATGTTAGTTCGGGCGTGCCGCAGGGATCGGTTTTGGGTTCATTACTTTTTCTTATTTATATTAATAACGTACCTGTCGCTATTAACTCTAGTATTAAGCTCCTTCCTGACAACTGCGTGCTTTATAGTGTAATGAATAACCCACATGACGTTTCTACATTGCAATCCGATATTCACGCTATTTCTAACAGTGCGACAAGTGGCTCGTGAAACTAAACAGTACTAAATGTAAAGCTATGCGAGTAATGCATCACAACAAAGCTAACGACAACTTTTCTTACACCCTTCACAGCCGCACTTTATACCGCGTCACTAGTTACCGCTCCTGGCGCACGCATCACCGACAACACCATTTGGAATATGCACGTTGAACATGTAATTAATCAAGCAAATAGCATGCTTGAATTTCTGCCCCGTAATTTTTCATTTTCTTAGCAATTATATGGTCAGTCTGGGCTGGATTTTGCCGTCGCCGTCATTCACCGTATATAAATAAGTATGTTTATATATATATCAAAGTCCCAAAGAAAAATAATTCAGAAAAACGCTTCCGAAGCGCGGAATCGAACCACCTGTCGTTCCGCAGCGCGTGGCGCTAACAACTACGCCAGAAACAGTCAGCTAACGGCGAGCGTTATATACACACCCTTTACCGCTGGCAGGACTCTGTGGGAATCGAGCGCGCCCTCACCTTTGGCGCCTCGTTCCCCAGCTAGCGCGTGTGTTGCATGCCTGGACATGCTCACATGCTCACGCCACCAAGCTAGAGTGCCCTAGAATAGGGGGAGTGTCCAAAGCGCCGGCTCCCGCGCGGGTCTTTTGCGGTGAACTGCCGCGCCGCGCCGCTGCTGCGCCGGACCCGTGGGCTTTCCGCGCCCGGGAAGCGCGCGGAAAGCGAGGGGCGTCTGCTACGCGCTGTAGTTTTTTGCGCTGAGTTTTCACACAGGGCACTTGAAGTCTACTTAACTTTATTAATGCGGTGCGGAATGGAGCTTATCCACCTTCAAGCGTTGTGTTAGTGCTGGGGCAACAACAGAATGCAGAGAATGATGTGTCAAGCAGCATCAGCGTGGCCTGGTTCAAGTGATAAAGTTCGAAAGCGTTGATGCGTGCGTAAAAATGCGCGAAGCGAACACACACAAGAAAGAAAATAACTTATTCGCACGGGCAATAGCATCACGCATGCAAGAATTAAGAGTAATAAAAAAAGTAAATTACACGCGCAGTCAGCTGAAATACTTAGGCGCATGCAGTGACCGCTTCACACTACGAGTTTTTACCCATGGTCACCAGTGGTTTGCTCGCCATATGCGGAGCGCTTTATTCGACAGTTTGTTAGCCTCCACTAGCACTTTATTGTGAGCACAGGACACCGGGAACACGTGAGGTAAACAAAAGGAAGAGTATGGGCGGCCATACGACTGCAATGCTCTTGGCTTATTTTTGCTTCTGAGGTAGCGTACAAGGCTCACCGTGCGCAAAAATTTGAAAGAAAAGCACTGCCTGGTAAACTAACCTTATTTCACAAGTTTTTGCATAAAAGGCGTAATATAAAAAGTGCTTTTAAAATATGCAGATATCATGAAATAAAGTTACAAAAATACCCTCATTCTTGCCGTGCAAGTTAAATAGCTGCCTGAACAAGAACACGGTAGGAAATTTACAAACGTGAAAGTGTAATATTTCAATCACTTCAGAAAATTGCTCAGAGATCTCTCATGTCTAGATGTTTCAGAGCGAGCTGTGGTCGCTCATGCGTTGCTCTTGTTTCTATCAACAGGGATCGCTGAACGTCAGTATGAAACATTTGAGCGAGATGCGTGCATTGCTTCAACCCTTCACCATACGAAATGAAAACAGTTTCAAACAACTAATTCTCAACTTCAGATATTTTCACGGTTTGCGGCGGTTAGCGTTCGCGCGGTTCAGAGACTTTAGAAAAAATGTGGTTGATCCCTCTAATATAGGAATCGGTATAGAACACGAAAGTGAAACAGTTGGCACATAAGCGGAAGTCTTGGAAAGACTCGCGACCGGGATACATTGTCCGGAGACACTTCACTGCACGCGCCGGAGCGTCGCGCAAATCACACGTGAACCACGGGCGTTCGCAAACCGTGTAGGCGAAACCGAACGGGTTGTCACTGAATCGTTTGGTGAACTCGCGGTCCGCTGCAGCGAAGGGTGCATGATTTGCGGGTCGTGGACCATCCTGTGGGTGTGCTGGGCATCCTGCGTCGTATTGTCGAGCGGCGTTCCGCTGGCGGGTCGCTTCGGCGAAGGTACGATCATTTCGGTCTTGGTTCGGTGTGTGTATGGCAGCCAGTTGGGTCGCGATGCGGTCAACTTCTGGAAAGCGAGAGGCAGAGTTCTCAGCTTGAGCCGTAAACGCGCGAAGGCCTCCCGCTCTCCCTGGCGTGTCCATCGCTGCACCAAACTCACTTGCGCGACGTTAGCTTGCCGACGTCGTTGTCTTTCGACGGCGCTTAATGCCCCAGTTCTCGTAGTCGGTGCCATCACACTCGTATCAGTAGACAGCGGAGAAACACCGTTGGTGTATGTGGAAGCTGCACTACGCTGCACACGCTGGCACAACGCGAAAGACGAAGCACGTAACTGAATCGTCACCGAGTCAAATCGGTGCGTATAGCGCGTCGCAATTGCAGCCTCCGCGATCAACTTCAGAAACATTTTCAGAGCTAATTGCGGAGGCCACGCTCCGCTGTGATGAGTAGGGCGAACGCCACCTAGGTGGCGTTGGTAGTGCTTCTTGATGCCAGCGTCCCTTCGAATGCTGGCATCAAGGCGTCGTAGTGCTGAGACCACCGAAGCGTTCACTGTCGGTGCGCGTTAGTGTCATAACGCAGTACTTCTCTTTGCTGCTCGTAGGCGGCGGCACCGCCCCGAGCAAGAGCGCAGGTACACGGAGGAGTGTTAGATATATAAGGCGCGTCTGTGTAGCTCTCTGCAAATGCGTTTGTGGTGCAATGGCTTAAACGCTCGGCGACCTATCGTCGCAGATCGAGAGGCTGTGGGTTAGGTTCCCAAATTTTCCATGTTTGTGGAACTTTTTCTTCTGGTTTTTTTCTTTGTATTATGTTCGTGTACATTTTAAGAACGTCATATCCGTGACGGAAATACGTCAGTGAAGTCTTGGTGGACCCCGGCATAAAATACTTTCGTGTTAAAAAGATGTGGACGAGTACTAGTTACATAAAATACAATTGTTTTCGTGGCAATCGATTGCGCGTCAACAAGGCACCCGACCGCAATTTCCCGCTTTTTCCTGATGAGCTCAGTATAGCGTCCACCACGATTTCCTACTGAAGCCCCGGAGTACTGAAACTACGTGTCTGGTAATCTCTTTAAAAAATATAGAGAGGACCAGACGTGTAAAGCAAGTCTCTTTTGTCCTGTTTAACACAGCGCAACGACGACGAGGACACAAGAGAAGAGGAGACAAACCACAGCGCTGACTCGCTACTGAATATTTTATTAGAAGACAAGAACGAAAAAAGGGGGGCACTTCAACCCTACACCCATGTGACACACAAAACCAATGAAACGGCAAGTCAGCTGACATCCTGAACAATAAAGAGCCTCACGCAGACCACGTGTACTCTCCAGCACCAGAGAAGTTAAGATATCGTGCTATCTAGAAACCTAACCTCGCTATCATGTAGGGCAATAGAAGGCACACTAATGCACTGTTCTCCCCTTTTTCTGATATTATAAGCTTCAATTATTTCTCGTGTAGTTTGATCTCGGTGTGTCGATAGCACTTCAGCCTCATGAAAGATGGGTGCGCAATGGCACTGCGCAACATGCTGGGACACATGTGAGTATACATTCCCTTGCAACGAACGCCTGTGTTCCATCAATCTAACGTTAATGCATCTACTCGTCTGGCCTATGTATACACGACCACATGAAAACGGCAAAAGATACACGATACCCTTCCTACACTGTACAAAAGGAGTCACGTGTTTGACCCCACAGCCATCTTTAACGACTCCTGACACGCGGTTCTTAAGTTGTCGTTCAACAATCCCACAAACCTTATTCAACTTAGTAGGCGACGAAAAAACTGCACTTACTCCAAAACGGCTGGCCACATTCTTCAAGTTGTGGGATAGTTTGTGTATGTACGGAATTACTGCTGAAGATTTCCTTTGCTCTGGACCTAAATTAGCTGTGATATTGTCTACGTTTTTCTTAACTCGCTTGGTCAATTTGTGACCAATTGTTAGACCGCTCCTTTGTGTTATTCCCTCGGGCCCTAAGAGAATGAAAATGTAAAAAATAAAATATAGACTATTACTGAAGTCATGGCTGTGCTTAACCTGCAGAGCGATTGTATGGTAAGTATCGCGAATTCTTCAAGATCATTTAGAGAACAAATTCCATGAGCTTCCCCCAGATGACTCTTTTGAATTTCAGAATCAATCAATCAATCAATCAATCAATCAATCAATCAATCAATCAATCAATCGATCGATCGATCAATCAATCAATCAATCAATCAATCAATCAATCAATCAATCAATCAATCAATCAATCAATCAATCAATCAATCAATCAATCAATCAATCAATCAATCAATCAATCAATCAATCAATCAATCAATCAATCAATCAATCAATCAATCAATCAATCAATCAATCAATCAATCAATCAATCAATCAATGCACCGAAAATATTCTGGTTTTCCCGTCATAGACGCCTTTATTAGTTCCACTCGGCGCGAACCATGCGCGGCGATTAAGTGAAAAATGGGTCTTGTCCCCGACACCCGCAGTGTTCTTAGAAGGAGACAAAAAATGGAACAGCACTAAGTCATCTGCATAACGTCACTTTATTGTCTCAGCTCCTTACTTCTTCATCGAGCTTCTGGGAAAACTCTCGATGAACTCGAGTATATGCGGCTTCCAACGTTCAAGCGTGGGACCCACGAATCGGTCGTAAAATGTTTCCGGCGGTTTGACCTGAATGAGAGAAAGATTGCGACGAAATTAATACGAGCGTACGATACACAAGCAGCAATAACTGTGCATCAGTGTGACGACATTTTCTGCGGTGTTTCGAAATGCTATCAACTCAGCGCCCTTTTTGGAACGAGTAATGCGGTCGCGTCGGTAGTCGCTTCATACAAAATTAAGGACGCAGCACAGACCAACTCTCGAGTCCGTCGTGTTTCCTCATTTAATTGAGCGGCGTTGTGTTAAAAAAGTGTGTATTTCTTGGCGCGTTCTGGGATGTATGCCTAAGTGCCCACTGCAGTATAACACCTTAATTTGTTCTGAAAAATGTACAGCATGCATAACACCACCACATGGCCGGGAGGATTTCCCTATAAAGCATGGTTATGGCCAGTGTACACAAAAATAAAATAAAAATTAAAATAAAATAATTAAAAAAGAAAACAAACAAATAAGAATTGTGTTGAGCTACAGTTTATCGGACCAATGCAGATGCTGGGCATTTTATTAGCGAACAAGTAGTTTGCTCGTGCGTAGTTTCCCTCGGGAAACTACACACGAGGAGCCGAGTTTTCAACGACTCGGACATTTGAGGGCAATTCCGAGCAAAATGTCCAACGTCGTTGCAGTGGTAGCACCGGAGCATCGGTGAAGCGTCGTGGAGCCGTGCAGCAGCAGAATTCCGGGCCATAGACGCCAGTCCGAGAAGACTGGCGTCCAGTACGGATCGTCAGCTCCTTGCGAGCGTTCTTGTAACTCCGCCTCAAGAGCGAAGGTAAGAGCTGATGGCACGTCTATCGGACGAGCGAGGCTACAAAGAGCTGAACGTTTCTGTTATCAATGGCGTCAGTGAAGGCGTTACCAGCAATAAGGTCCATGGTTTCGGTAGGCCAGCCCGACAAGGCCTTTCGGGACAGGCTGTCGACGTGAGCAACGAGTTCGTGAAGGTCGCGCCGAGCTTGGCGGGCGTGTTTAAGTTGTGTGAGATAGAGTTGAAGAAGATGACGGTCACCAAATCGGGTTTCCAGTGCTGGCACCGGAGCTCCATAGTTTGAGCAGATGACTTGTGAAATGTAATCAAGGTATTCAGCCGCAGCAGCGCGGAGTTGCACAGTGAGCACCTGAGCTTTGTGTTGAAATGTCCAGCCGTTTAACCCTTTGTGTGTTTGCCTCTACTTTTCACATGATCATTTAAAAACCGGTTGTTGCATTTCATATAAGCTACAAAGAAATCATAAAACAAATTTGATCAAAATCAAACCATTAGTTTAACGAAAAAAAAGAGGGTCATATATGTCCCATACATGGCCCACTAGCGGCCCGCTTCGGGCTAGGAAACTATCACGACCTATTGGACCTCAATAAAGTTATTCCATCCATCCATCCATATATGTCCCACTGACTCATGAGAGTGTTTTCAAAAAGTGGGAAAACACTATCCCACTGTCTCATGAAGGCACCATCTCAAGAACGCATCAACGGGTATTTGGGATGGAAACGGCCGAAGCAAGTGGCACACGGTATCACTTCTCAAGTAGTGCTAAGGAAAGTTGCGCGGACCTCATTTTCAGTAGTAGAACACCACCTGCACCCGCGCCTCTTGTGAGCCTTCATAACGCCGTGGTCTTTTCCTGTAAAGCTTACTTTCACCGCATGCACAAGCCAATTTTTTGTCCATTTGCCTGTCCTTGCTTTGGCATCGAAATTTTCGAGTACGGCTGTTGTCCCTGAATATGTGCCTACATTTCAAGGGTATTTCAAGTATTTCCACGCACGAATATTCGCAAATACGCTGAGGGATGAGCGTGGGAATTTCGCAGGGAATTGTGTTTCGATGCGTTTATCGGTCAAGTTATTGCGCAAATTTACAAAAACACGTGATAACTAGAAGCTAAAATTGCCTCTCTGAGAAACCAGCAAAAAAGGAAATTATCCGGCATTTAGATTGGTAGGTTCTTTCTATCTGAAGAGGAGGAAAATTCAGAAGCTATCGTAAAATATTTGTCGAAATTCAACGGCATTTTAACACTACTTGCGCCCATGGAAACTGTGGTAAAAAATTGTTCTTGCGGAACAGCTAACGCAACTAACAGAAGAAGATGCTGTCAATGAGCTACGACGACGCCTCCGAAACCATCCAGTTCTTGCACACTTCGACGACGAAGCGGACACAGGCATTCACACGGACGCAAGTAATTTGGGACTCGGCATCGTGCTGGTTCAGTGGCAAAACGGAGAGGAACGAGTGGTCTCCATATGCTAGCCGCACTCTTTCGAGGACTGAAGCGAACTACTCGGCGACGGAAAAAGAATGTCTGGCAGTAATATGGGCCATAAGAAAATTCCGATAGTACTTATAAGGTAGTCCGTTCCGAGCAGTGAGCGACCATCACTCGTTGTGCTGGCTAGCAAGCCTAAAGGACTCTTCTGGGCGACTTGCTAGATGGAGCCTGAGGTTGCAAGAATACGACATAGCAGTCGTGTGCATGTCTGGTAGCAAGCCAAACGATGCCGATTGCCTGTCACACGCACCGGTCGAATCTGCACCTGTGGAAGATGGAGACGACTTTCCGCTTCTTGCAGCCGTCAATACAACCGACATGGCTAAATATCAACGATCTGACGCCGAGTTACTTTCACTCATCAGGCGCCTGGAAGGACAACCGGTGCGTGTTGCACGAGTTTTTTCGCGGGGTCTGAATTCTTACATGATGAGAAACAACGTCCTGTACAATATAAACTTCGAGCACAGCAGGGAGAAATTCCTACTCGTCGTTCCTTCGCCCTTGGCATCCGAAATGCTCGAAGCCGGCCACGATGACCCATCAGCAGGACACCTCGGAGTGAGTAGAACACTCGTCAAAGTTATTGGACGCTGTACAGCATTGTGTGAGGACATGCCGGGATTGCGAGAGACGCAAAACGCCTCCATTAAAACCCACAGGCCTCCTACAGCCAATAGAACCTCCAGAAGCCCCATTTGAACAAGTAGGAATGGATCTACTTGGCCCATTTCCAACATCGTCATTAGGTAAACAATGGATAGTAGTAGCGACGGATTATTTAACCCGATGTGCCGAGAGGCCTCTCTCAACAGCCATAGAAGTAGCTGAATTCTTCGTCACTAACATAGTACTATGCCATGGTGCCCCAAAGGTTGTTTTCACGGATCGAATAACTGCATTGACAGCCGATTTGACGCAGTCCAATATAAAACTTACTCACACATGTCATAGGAAAACAACTGTTTATCACCCTCAAACGAATGGGCTAACCGAGCGACTCAACAGAACGCTGACTGATATGTTGTCCATTCACGTCGACTTGGAGCACCGTAGATGGGACGAGATACTGCCGTATGCCACATTCGCTTACAATAGTGCTTTGCAGGATACTACTAAGGTGACGCCATTCAAGCTTGTGTATGGTCGAATAGTTACCACGCCCTTAGATGCAATGCTGCTTCTAAGTGACAATGAAGAGCACAAGCCTGAAATCAGCGAGTTCACTCAGAGAGCCGAAGAAACACGGCCGTTGGCACGACACCGCAATAAACAGCATTGATGGAAACCGATACAACCTGTAGCGGATAGATGTCGATTACACATTTGGCGACAGAGTTTCGATATGGACTCCCATACAGACGCCTGGCCTATCCGAAAAGCTTTTGTGTCGTTTTTTCAGCCCTTATCGAGTCCTACGTCGAATTTGCTCCTTAAACTAAGAGGTTACAGAGGAAGGGCAAGTCTGCTCATCAAGATGCCGACGTCGCACAGAAACAGTGCATGTGGTCGGATGAAGCGATGCTATGACAGGCAATGAACATTGTACTATACAGCTCTAGTCAGCACAAATGTTACTTTCCCCAATGGAGATCACGCATCGGACCTTGTCAACAACATTGCCGCTGTACGAATCGGGAAGACGCATTTTGGGAGGAGAGATAATGACGCAAGACACGCATCATGTTCAAAATACGCGCGCAGGTTCATGCGACCTGCAAGAAAACAACGGCCCGATGATAAAACAAGAAAAGGCCGTGACAGCATGCACCTTCTCAGCGCGTGAAGCGATTACAAAGTGACGCCCGCTCTAAGACTGTTCTAAGATTGATTATTCTTGGTCTCCTGCAAGGAACTCTACCAACATCTCTCGTTTAATTTTCGGGCACAAGTTAGCCCATAATAAAAAGTTATTCTCAACCTGCCTGAATTGTGCGTTACATTTTGTATTCCCTGCCTTACGCTACTAGGAAGATGAGCGCCATGATCCGTGCAAGAAGCGTACCTGAATCCAGACCAAGGTAATCAGCCTGACGCAATCGACCAGCTCCGTGATGGGACCGCGCGACACCAGGGCGACCACGCTGTCGACGATCAGGTAGGCAGCGACACCGACCCAGTACTTCAGGCACACAGCCGTCTGCAGCGCTTGTTTCTCCTCCAGGCTCTTGTACGAGTAGTACAGGGGCGCCATGAGACCGATTGCCAGAACGAAGCTCCTACAGAAGCTCAGTCGCATTTTTCCTTCTCTCTCTGCTCTTGTACAGCTGCTTAAATTTTATGGCTCATACCCGCTACCGCAAAGGTGTTGCGGACGAGTGGGGTGACAAAGACGAGAATACATGCACGAGCGCTTGTTTTTGCAGGTGCTACTTGGAAACAAGGAGTCTACATTCATGGAATGCTACCAACTCGCTGCTTTACTTCATCTGCTGTGCAAGATATGCCACCCGTTTGGTGATTAAGGCAAATTAGTGTAAAAATTGAGTTGCACTTGCAAATTTACAAAAGAATGTTAAATTGAATGGCAGAGATGCAATCGATTGGGCGGTAAAGGGGAGCGAAATGCGTCAGCATGACATCGGACTTGTTAGCTTCGAAGGTCTTATTTTAAAGCGAAGCTTTCTAGGCTATCGTCTCCGGGTTCTTTTTTTCTTTTTCTTTCTTTTCTTGATTATCGTTCCTGTCGCTATCTCAAGGTTCAGTTCGGCTGCGATTACCTTCGATAAAGTAGGCGGGTATTGGCTCCAAAGTATTCAGACCTTGCAGTCAAACGAATCCAACAAACATTTAAGCGAAGGAAAGTGAAGGAGACATGTCCTTTACAGCGAAAGCTGTTATGGGGTCACAACAACAGCCGAATTTTGCTGCGTAGTTGTCCGGCGCCGCCGGTGTCCGTACCCGCTATCACGCAAAATGAGAAAAAACGAAATGAGAAAAAATATTCACGATGGGATGCAATTTGAACCCGGACCCTCCTGCGTGCGTTACAAGCTACCACTCTAGCGGCGCCAGCACGACGTCGGCGACGGGAATGACAGGAGGTTAGGCTGTTCTGTACCAAAGCAGGAACAGTTAAAGGGTCCGAAGCGTGTTTGGAAAACTAGCTCTAATCTAGCGGTATTGCAGCACTAGGAATCTAGGAAGTACTAAACTTGCAGCAAACTAACAAACGTACATGTAAAATTGCGCAATCATCTTACAAGAGACAAGTATCACAATATTACAAACAATGGAAGATGTTAACACAGGCTGTACATCTAGATTAACAGCGCACATGAATCGAGTCAACAGTAGTCAAAGATCTGAAAGTTCAAAGGTATAAACAGCGGAAGGCATACGTGAGATGGCCGAAAGCGTTGAGTCCCCGATGACTGGAAGCGAGGTCTCGCAGAGAGGTCGGGCATGACTGCGAGGTGGGCGGAGTTGCAACACTGATGTTTCCGGGAGCTAATGCTCGAAGGCGATCTCAGGCAGGTTGAGCTAACTTGAGATTGAAGTTCCGGTGCTTACGCTGGCGACATTAATTACGCTTCTCAACTAGACAAACGGCTATGTTTAGGGGCACAGCCAGTTCAGAGCTACACTAAATAAAATCACCGACAATTTCGATACTGCCTAATGCGAATTCTGAGCGCAGGTTCATGTTGGGGCGACGCCAACTGTGTTTGAAGTTTTGGCTATCCGCAGTTGCAGCAATGTAGCATTCGTTACATATTGCCACAGGAACTGGTAGCGCTCGAGTGCTACGCACACCACTCTGTGTATTGCAGGCGTCGCGAACCAAGCGAAACGCCGACAGCATTCGAGTGCTACGCACCCCGCTCTTCATTGTAGGCGTCGCGGACCAAGCGAATCACCGACAGTGCACCGAACACAAGCCAGCCCCTTGCGTTCGTCCTGTAGTTGTTCCTCAGACGCTTGGCGCAACCGACTTCAGGGGATAGGCTATGAATCGGAGCTGCTGCTCTAAAGACAGGCTAGGCAGGGAGTTAGAAATCTTGAGCCTCTGGCAACATTACCAATCGAAATCAAGAACAATGAAGGGCATTCTATCTCGATAGTGGATACTGTTAAAACACTAGCGCTGTTAGTTAACGCCAAAGGTTGCAACTCGGAAGCACTGAATAAGCGTAATGCTCAGGTACAAAATATACTCAGGCTTATTGCCAGAGTTGCAAACAGAAGGAGGGGGCTCAAGGACAATAACCTACTCAGAACCTTCCAGGCCTTCTTCATCAGCCATGTCACCTACATAGCAACGTTTCTCAATCGGGGTAAAGTAAGAAGAATAAGAGTGATACACTTATCAGACCTGGCCTCGAAAGGCTACTCATACTCAAATTACCGCTGTCTGCCAGCACGGAGCCGCTCTTAGAGTTTGGTCTTCATAACGCGGATGACGAACGAGCTAATCGAGGCGCACCTAGCTGCGCAGGTCACCAGGCTCTCATCAACCAAGCCTGGAAATATGATTCTAGATGAAGCAAGAATCCTTCCCAGACAAGCACCGCTTGACAGATTTCCTTATGAAGAGAAGCTAACGAAGGAATAACGGTAGAACCCGTACCGCGAAATATCCATTCAATCTACAACGAGGACCGTCGCAACGCACGTGCCAATGCTATCCTTAACCCTTTCACCCCTGGATTTTTTATTTTGGTGGGAGACCTTTTCCGTGCGTGTTTTCCTAATAGTTAGGACCTCAGAAGATCAAAAACGAGAAATTGAGCCAGTGGTGCAAGTTTTATGGATTAATAAACACGGAGTCAAATTAGGTCATCAGGGCTCAGTGGTTGTGAAATGAGGAAAATGGCTTCTTTTTTCCTGCTGCTCACTAGGGTACACAAAATGTGAACCAACGCCTTACTTCTCATTGTGATACTCCTGAAACAGCTTCTGTACGACGTCCCGAAAATGGCGCTTACACGCTTCAGCTGACCCGCCTCGGTATCACGCATGACTCCAGCCAAGCTCCTTCTTCTTGTGGCGGCCAGCTCCGCAAACATGCTACAACTTTGATGTCACTTGCAGGGGGGGGGGGAGGAATCACTGAAGAAATATTCTCCCATGAATGGTTTCATTTCCAAGGTGCTAGGGGAAACATTGTGTGGTTGCGTCAATTGACACCACCAGGGCCGACAGGGATAGAAAGATGACCACCCCTCCCCAAGCCGGGGTTCTCTTTGTTGACACTGCGAAATATGGCAGGGAGAACAGTTTTGTAATATGAGTTGTCGATGCGCGTGGAAAATTGGTGAGTGCAGCATCCATTTGCACGAACAACGCTCAGGTGGCGGAAGAGACTGCGATAGCCTTGGCCATGTATACATGTTCCCAAGGTTCGCACGACTATCTACTCCAACTCACACATGACGGTCAGGTCTTTTTCGGCCGGACTAATATCGGAACAAGCAGCAAGGATTGTTCATAGCACCGAGGATTGTTCATAGCACCTAGATTGCAGCGAGGATCTTTTCACTGCACCGCGAGCAAGGGGAAGGGAGGGCACCACATTTCGTGCTTCCCGGCTCATGTAGAGGGAGTGATTAATCTGGCGGGGTATAATCCCAATGAGCGGGCTCATTGTCTTGTGCGAGGTTTCACACACCGCGCTTCCGACGACCCAGC
Organism: Rhipicephalus sanguineus; assembly: GCF_013339695.2. Classification (NCBI taxonomy): domain Eukaryota; kingdom Metazoa; phylum Arthropoda; class Arachnida; order Ixodida; family Ixodidae; genus Rhipicephalus; species Rhipicephalus sanguineus. The sequence goes on along the minus strand of NC_051177.1, from coordinate 217,944,195 downwards.
TCTTCTCCTGGATTGTAGCCCTACAGACCCGTTACGTTCATTCCACGAGATTACCTCGCATTACAGGTTAAGGAGAATGACCTTCCCTCCCCCTAGTACTAACTTGAATATGGCTCAGTCGGTCATGCTCAGGTTATTACAGACGCGAACGTATCCCACCCCTAGAGCCCTTAATCGTCTTGATCCTGACTTTCCGCAGTCCTGCTCTAAATGCGGACACGATTCCTGCTCGCTTGATCATATGCTCTGTCTGTGCCCATTCTATGTGGGCTCCGGTCTGCACAATAAGCTGAAGTGGGATGAAGCTCTTCGAAGTTCGGACATCGCTCTTCAACTACAGGCTGCCCAGAGGGCCCGGGCCGTCGTCGAGAGTCACCGTCTCCCGGTTCCGTCCTGGGTAGAGCCACCGACTTGATGGGGAGCCCCAGGCGTCCCTTCATCCTCTTCCTCAGGACTATTAAATAAAGTTCTTGCCACTGTCACTGCTGAATACTAGCGCTTGTCCAGTACTTCTTTGTCCTCGTTTGGTTCCGCGCTCTGCTACAAGCCAGCCGTTGCGCACGCGCCAGCCCTACATGCGTACGAGCTTCGACTGAGGGGCCGGCGCGCGTGACGGAGGAAGAAAACGAGGTTAGAGGCCAGTGGCTCGTAATATCGACCGACTCCGCGTTCTCTCTCTTTCATCTTCGTTCGTTCTATCGGCTACGCCACCTGCGCCAATGGCGACGCCGCTCAGCGCAGGAACGGGCGCCTAGCTGCTCTGTAAAAACTACTAGAAGGGGTATTTGTTCATCCGCTTCTACACCACGTTGTGCAAGCAACAAGACTCCGTAGCAGCGTGATATCCGGCATATAGATAGCCCTTCGTGTCCCCAGATTCTCTTCCAGGGGAACAAGGGACCTCGAGATGAATCCAATGCCTAGTCATGAGGCCAACATCACGCGCATGCTTCGTTCACACCAACACCGTCAATACTTACTTGCTCCGCCGCGCTTGATCTATGAGCGGTGCAGCATCATGACTCTGAAAGACGCTGTAGGACCAGCTCAGTCTACACTGCTTCGCCCGAACAAGTGCAAAGTAAAGAGGGGAGCCTCCGCACTATGCGCTTGTGAAGAAGGCGAGCCATAGTGATCCTTGATACCATGAAGAAATGGGGTAGCTGTGATTGGTAACTGTCTCTCAGGTAGACAGTTACTCGCCCGCCTGGGTCACCCAGGTCGCCCTGCACCTCTGTAAAAGCAGAGGCCTTCCGTGCCAGTTCAAATAGCTCGTGTACTTCGCGTACATCCCCTACCACGTAACATGCACCCTGAGCGCTACACCGCTATTCAGCGGGCACGGGTGAGATACCTAAATCAGGCGAAGTTGAGGAGGATAGGGTCTATTACGCGGACGCGGCTTGCACGGCAAACGAACACACTGCGGTGGTGGTTAGCGGCACTCATGAGATAGTAAGTGCTGTTTCGACCTCCTCCGCATTGTCAGCCGCCGACTTGAGCGATATCCTGGCGGTTACCTTCCAACACACGTTGAGCTTCGCCGCGGAAACATACTACATATTAACCGATTCGCAAGTGGCATGTGGGGCTTTCCTAACAGGTCGCGGCATTCTCAAAAGCTCACTTCTATTCTCTTACGGACATCAAAAGTTGTTTCAAGCATCAGCCACGTCATACACCTGCCATGGACGCCTGGCCATGTCTCAATGTCGGGTAAAGAACGCTCTCATGCGGCGTCTCGAGAACTCACCCTTCGAGGAGCACCACGCAGTGAGTCGTCTAACGCAGAGCTAGGATACGCACTTCTCACATATCACGAGGTCACACAGCATTACACACGCCAATGACAGCGATACCGACCCCCAGCAGTGCCCTTTACATGAGAGGATGCTGTCGCACATCGGCGGCTGCAGGCCAGAATTTTCCCAAATCTCCACATCACGCATAGCCGACATACCCAACTCGCTATATCGACGCCTGTCCAGGATGTGGCGCCACCCCCACAACCTTTCAGGTCACTGTAGAGTGCACCTCTGCCTATTTCCGTGCCCTCCCACTAATCCTTCGGTCCACGCGTTCCTCATAGCAGTGGGAAGACGACCTTCGCGACGGCACCCGTGAGGTCCGTCGGGCGCTCGTACGGCGGGCCCGGGCTAAAGCAGAGGTTGTCATAGGAGCCCCGCAATAGAGATCCCCCCCGTTTTCTTTGCACTTAGTAAAGAATTGTTTTGATCATCATCATCATCCGGAGTGAGGACGCTTCAAGCCTAACTGAAAGGGGAAGGGGATGGGCAACGAACAGAATAGGAGAAAAATCCGGCAGATCACACGCACTCTGGGAATCGATGTAATGCAAAGCAGCTAACAGAGAGCTGCATACATCGCCTTGTTTGCCTTTGAGACAAATGAAGTCATTCATGTCATGACATCTATTTCACTGTATATCGCATGTTTGTCATGCATTCATGCAGGCACAATCTTTAATATAATGAAACCTATATTCTGGTATATGCAATGCATGTCCTGTCGTTTATGTTCGTCATACAGTGACACCATGCAATACCAGTTTTGGTGTAGGTCAAGCTAGCGAAAAGGCCGCGAGCGCACCATGAGCATGACAAGTAGATAAATCACGCCCTACACGGCCGGCAGGTCATGATTTTCATGCTACCACCTGTCATGTATGCTCGTCGTACAGTCGCGTCACGCAATACTAATTTTCGTTTGTATCAAGCTAGCGAAACGGCTGCAAGCGAATCATGAGCGTGGTATGTAAATCATGTTCTACTTGACATACATGTCATGAGTTCAAGTTCTACCTGCGATTTATGTTCTTCGTACAGTCACGCCACGCAATACCAAATTTGGTGCATGTCAAGATAGCGAAACGACCGCAAGCGCACCATGAGCAGGGCCTGTATGTCATAGCGCACATGACACGCATGTCATGATTTCATGTTACGACCTCTCATTTATGGTTGCCGTAGAGAAATGCTTCGTCGTACCAATTTCGGTATATACCCATTAATTAAAAAGTCGCGAGCGCTCGGAGACCATGTCATGTAAATCATGATCTATATGGCATGACTCTCATAGTTGGCACGATAGGACCTGTCGCTCATGTTGGTCAGACAATCTTGTCAAGCCATACCAATTTTGGTATTTATCAAGTTAACGAAACGGCCGCAAGAGCAGAAAGGTTACGACCTATCATGATACGACCTATCATTTACGTTCGCCATACAGTCATGTTGTTCCATACCAATTGTGTATACGTCCCATTAACGAAACGGCCAGGAGAGCACGAAGTCGTAGGCGGCTACATAGATAGATAGATAGATAGATAGATAGATAGATAGATAGATAGATAGATAGATAGATAGATAGATAGATAGATAGATAGATAGATAGATAGATAGATAGATAGATAGATAGATAGATAGATAGATAGATAGATAGATAGATACTCTCGAAGTTGCAGAAGTTCGCTAAGAAATGCTCCGCATTTAAAAAGCCTCGCTGTTCCCAGGCGCTTAGCCGTGCTCCCTATTGGGCTGCAGAAATCAGCGCCCTATTATTTGCTTCCACAGAACCACTACCAGCACTTGCTGTGGCACGCGGCCTCACAGAGGCCGAACTCGCGGAGCAGCTCGCCTCTGCCTTTGCGTCACCGACTGCTCTGCGCGCATGCCCTCCGCCCGGAGCGGCTACCGGCGAGGGGCGACGACAGCGGAGACCCGCGTTGAGGCACTGGAATGGGTAGCCTCTCTGGCGCGCCTTGCTGCCTGCCCAGGCGTCAGCAGCCGCATGGGTACCAAATATGTGCCTCCAAGAAAGTGCCAGGTGCCCATAGAATTGGCGTAATAGAATTCCCTTCTAAAGCGGAAGGATTTGGTTGCGCTCAGAAATGCGTTAGGACCAATTGGATGCCTCTATGGTACTTAAATATAAGTGGAGCAGACGAAGCGCCGCGCCAAGCAAGGGCGCCTTGAATTCCTACGTAGATTCCAAGAGCTGCCACTTTATTCACTTCAAGCTTCCTTCCCTTGCACAACGTCACCCCCACTACCGTCATGTCACTGCTGGGTCAGGCCTAATGAATGATGCAATACTTCTAGTCCGTCACGTGACTTCCTGGTAAACATGAGCTCAGGATATTGGCAAGTACCCATTTCAGACGTCGACTGGTCGAACACACCCTCTGTTACGCCCGACTGATGATACCGAATTTAACGCGATACCTGTGGAACTTCTTAATGCTCCCGCAGCTTTTGAGCGTTCTACGAAGAGAGAGAGAGAGAATAAACATCGTTATTGGATGCAGATCTGCACCACTTGAAGTCATTCAGGAAGGAATACTAACTAGAGGCACTGACGTCACATTCGTGAAGCCTCAACATCGCAAACACTCGCATCGCCTCTTAGGGAAGGCGCAGTTAAAAATTTCGCGATTTCCGCCGCGTCGTTTGCAAACGCATGAGCGCATCGAGCGAGTCGCGAAACTTTTGCAGCCTTTTTTTTTCGCCGTGCAAGCAGCTCAGTCGAATCACGCATGCTGCTCCTTCTGTGTGTTCTTTAGGAAAGCTACGCAATGCCCATCTGTTGCGTATACGTTGTGCGAATCGCGTGCACTACGGAAAGTACCGGGTGTCACTTTTTATGTGTAGGTACGTTCGCTTCATTGCTGAACACTGATGCATGTTATTTGCATGCGAAGCTCTCGGATGTGCGCTCTGTTGCTTCTTACTCATTGCGTCAGCTCAGAACGCATATATACTTTTGTTTTCAGCGTCTGACGCGTCATACATAACATGCGCCTAAGGCATCGTACCATGTTTTTAGAGGCTGTGTCGTTCATAGGCAAGGGAAGTAAACTTTTACAGCGAAAACTGTTATGAGATCACAACAAGGGCCGTTTTTGGCGCCGTAGTTGTCCGCCGCCGCCGGTGTCCGTAACCGCTATCGCTATAAATAAGAAAAAAAAACGAAATAAGAAAATTGCCAGGATGGAACGAGGTTCGAACCTGGGCCCTCTGCATGGGAGCCCAGTGTCTACTTCGGAGCCATGACGCTGCTTGAAACTGCATTGCAAAAAGACCGTATGCAGGTTTATGTCGCGAAGGAGCCACAATAACACATGTAATGTAGCGTGGTACAAGAGTGAAATAACAACCAAGCGTCACATAACGCGAATTTTGTATCCAGGCGTCGCACAATGCGAATTGCGCAACGAGTGGGTTGTTGAATGCTTCCAACCCATGACAAAGGGCTCTCCCATAATTCTTCACCGTCATCAGCCGCAGCATCAACAAAGTGCACAGAATGCCTTAGAGGTGTTTAGCGGGTACCACGATTCTCTGCAGAATGACGAAAAATGAAATAGTGGCTGCTTCCCTACTTCAAAAAATTATGATCATTCATAGCGTGGTGGGTTCCTCGCAAGTGCACATCTATAGGTTGCCAAGGAAGTCCATAAGGCTCCCATGATGCATTTCCTCAGGGTCGCAATAAAGTTCTTTCCCTGTCTCTCTCTTTCTCACGTTCACCTATGTGATATAGCGCGGTGGAAGAGTAAAATAACGACCGGGCGTCACACGATGTGAATTGCGGGTCGTTCAAAGCTTCTAACCCATTACGAATGGCTCAGCCATTATTCTTCATCGTCATCAACCGTCGCATCAACAAACTGCACGCAATGCCTTACATGTGGTAGCTCGTTTTTCCGCAGAATGACGAATAATGTCGTGGTGGGTGCTTCCCAATTTCACAAAAATTATGATTTGTGGCGTAGTGGGTACGTTGCTAGTGTACTTGTATTAGTATCCACAAGAGAGTTTATAATGGACTCTAGAAATGCCGCTCTTCGAGCTTTCGCTCGAAGGCGCAGGCCTGGCATTTTTCTTGTCGTTGTCGGACTATGTGATGTATGTATTGTGCGGTGTGCGCTCACTGCGGGCTTGTAGTTCTGTGCGCACTGTAATTACAAACCTTACGTGCACGATCTCGTATACAACACAGTGGTGTCCTCTTTTCGACGTGAAGTGACGTCAACTACTAGGATAGCGTTGCGCCGAATAGCTACTACGCTCACTTCATATATACGCGCAAAGAACCGCTAATCGGCCACTATAACGGGAAATCGGACTACGACAAAGGAAAAGAAAGGCCTAACGCCGAGCAGAACGCGTAAGTCGCTGCTAGGCGAGTTCGAATACGATGATGCAGGGGCTGAATGTTTTAGGGGCGAAGCTCCTTAAGGCGGCACCCGTTCGTCCCTCGTAGTCGTAGTCGTAGTGAGTAACCAGTCTTACGCTTTGACCTCCAAGGTGGTGCCGGTGGGAGATTTTTCCTGTGCGTTGTTGAAGAATAAAAAAATCCCAGCGTTAGCTAAAAGCCGACTTCTTCTGTCTCTCATTCCCATTAGCAGCCATTCTTTACCTCCAAGGTAGTGCCTGGTGAGATTTCTCCTGTGCGTGATTAAACAATAAAAATTTTGCTCAAAACGCCGTTGATTGATGAAATAAACCAACGAAAGACGCCAGATGTTTTGTAAAAGCAAAACGAAAGAACGCCAGATGTTTCTAAAGCAAAACGAAAAGACGCCAACTGCTTAACGAAAGACGCGAGATGTTTTCTAAAGCAATGGTTTTCTAAACAATGAAAATTCACAGCGTACATGTAAAATTAAAGTGAGCTGCAAGTCGTCATAACTCATCGAACCTTTAGTAGAAACGCGCCCGATCTCACGTCGGTGATGATGTACTGGGCAGAATTCACGGAAGATTCACGGTTTACCGATGAACCTCCGCAGCTTCGCCCACTCATCATCATTCACTCCGTGGATATGCTGTAATTTTTTTGATTACGGCACGTACCGGTACTTCTTGTAATGTTCCACAAAAACGCTCCACGAAGAATTTCAGCACGCAACGCTCGGGCCTGCCATGCACGAACATCCTGGTAAACGTCAGCTTGCAACATTTTACTGCATGCAAACCGCGCAATACGCGCTAAGTTTACGCCGGGACGACAAATCTGCGGAGAAGCGAACCAGCGCTCCGTGTGTTTGTATTCTCCCTTTTGTCCGATGCCGTCGTCGCGCCTTACACTTCAAATATACTGAACCAACGCGCCCAGTCTGCCATTCTTACAGCGTGGAGAGCACGCCGCGGGGCGTCTCTCCACCACACTTTTCGCAGTGCATTGGGATACAATAGGGCCTCTCCTGAGTTTTCCTTCATCCATGACTCGAAGTGTAACACGTGCTTATTACATGCAGAACAAGTTGTTTTTCCTTGGGGCCTCAACTCACATGCTCAACGGCCTTGATCCGATTTTGACGTGTTCAGACGTCAGCCTATCATGGAAACCACAGAACTACCGATTCGCAGCATGACAGCTCATAATGCCAGGTTACACCGTGTCCAAGGACGGAATTGTTTTCCGATCCAGCCAAACTTCGTGCTGCCGCCGATTTCCCTGAACCAACGTTATACAGTGAAGTTCGTTTTAGAGCGCCTTCTATCTTCGACTTTGTACTTGCGCTTCATTTAGTCTTCACTGTTGTTCCGGCGAGTAGTTATTGGGCGGCCGTCCCCCATTGATGTGTATCTTCCCATTTCTTCATGCGGCAGCTTCCTCTTTCCAATTCCCGATTACCCTCAATGGGAAAATTAAAATAAAATATATTTTGTTCCAGAAAACAAAAATTGTAATGATCAAATTTACCATATAGGAAGAGCTATTTATTTGCTTTAATTGCTTTCGATTCAAGTATAAATAGGATGTTTCATTGGAGCACCACGTGGTGTAAATAGCACCTCAATGTGGACCAAAATGAGAGTTTTCTGAAATTCGTAATTTTTATCTCGTAACATTTACAAAGCTGAGTGGTCTGAAAATATTTTCAAGGCAAAAATTGGTCGAGATTGAGCAGTGTCGGCACCTAGCGGCGAGCGGACGAAACCCCGTAGTGTGGATGGCTCCTTGCGTCGTATGCTAGCCACACCGTGTCCCCATGTGTGCGTACGTCATGCACGTCCTCAGATTACAGCTTATTCCGTTGTGCTAGCACGGTACAAAATGCATACACAATATACATAGTCATTTCGCCTTACGAGACTTGTATGCACTCTTATAAGCGAGTGCATGCACATGTCTGTATGGCGCTAGGTCTAATCATCGTACCGTCCATTCGCAAAAATCATTTCTATGTGGGTACCACTTTGTCGTTCAAGCACATCACATAGTCCTCTTGGCGTCGTCCTAAACGAAAAAAAGGTGCTAAATGTCGAGGTGGGAATGCAGAATTTCAGCGACACCATCTCGTGAAGTGTGGGCACTTCATAGATCCTTGCGATACCGCAAAGCATGAACTAGCGTCTGCAGAGGCCGGTTGGCGTTAAAAAAGACCTGAAGCCACGCATTTCTTTAGCAGTAGGCGTATTCATGCAAACAGAAAACAGAGTCCACAAAGTGCTACTTCATCTAATTACGCAGAAATACAGGCTCTCTTTTTTTTGTAGCCGCTAGAACAAGAAGTAAATACTTGTCTCCGTCGTGCAACGCTATGTATATTGTGGTATAAGCAAAACGCAATTTAAACACGTGCAAACAAAGCAAGAAAGAACATGGATCAAAGTGCAATACACGAATGTGCTTTACACGAATGTGACCGAAGGCCACTACACCATTGATTGGCAGATTGGTTTTCTCTCGCACGTAAAAGGAACGTTAGCCCTGTTTCGTGCATTAATGTGGCAATGGAGGGCGTATACATCGCCATTAGGCTGCATTGAACGCGGTTTATTCGCCGACCATCAACTCAAACCGCCTAAGGCGAAGCGTCGCCGCGTACATTTGTATACTCGCCGCCGACCGCCAATCCACACAATCGCGGCGACGGTGCTGCCACCTATATAGCCCGATCTCTCGGTGAATACCTTCAGTGGGGTAAGTATTGATTAGTCAGATATTCGTTCATAGCGCAATATTGGAAGGAAAGAAATGCCAGGCCTGCGCGGAAAGCGCAGCACAGTCACAGCGAAAGCTCGAAGAGCGGCATTTTTATGGCCCGTTATAAACTCTCTTGTGGCTACTAATACAAGTACACTAGCAACGTACCCACTACGCCACAAATAATAATTTTTGTGAAGTTGGGAAGCACCCACCACGGTAATATACGTCATTCTGCGGAGAAACGAGCTACCACATGTAAGGCATCACGTGCAGTTTGTTGATGCGACGGTTGATGACGATGAAGAATAATGGCTGAGCCATTCGTAATGGGTTTGAAGCTTTAAACGACCCACAATTCACATCGTATGAAGCCCGGTCATTATTTTACTCTCCCACCACGCTATATCACATAGGTGAACGTTAGTTAGAAAGAGAGAGACAGGGAAAGAACTTTATTGAGACCCTGAGGAAATGCATCATGGGAGCCTTATGGGCTTCCTTGGCAACCTATAGACTATTTTACGGACGTGTGTCGCTGCCGCCATGCTGGGCTGTTAACCTTGCCGTGTTTTATCTTGAAGAACTAATTAAGCGAACAGTGTTACGGTGGGCGTATACACATGAAAGCAGTTGGGTTAGTGCATTCGGCGTTTCCTGACTATCAGTTCGCGTCAGGGGATACAGAAATAAGAAAACATTCGTTTAACAGCGCATGATGGCGGCACCCATATGCCTTAGTAACATGGTCTATTGAAGTGCACCCACTACGCTATAAATGATCATAATTTGTTGAAGTAGGGAAGCAGCCACTATTTCATTTTTCATCATTCTGCAGAGAATTGTGGTACCCGCTAAACACCTCTAAGGCATTCTGTGCACTTTGTTGATGCTGCGGCTGATGACGATGAAGAAAAAATCACAGCATATCCACGGAGTGAATGATGATGAGTGGGCGAAGCTGTGGAGGTTCATCGGTGAACCGTGAATCTTCCGTGAATTCTGCCCAGTACATCACCACCGACGTGAGATCGGGCGCGTTTATACTCAAGGTTCGATGAGTTATGACGACTTGCAGCTCACTTTAATTTTACATGTACGCTGTGAATTTTCATTGTTTAGAAAACCATTGCTTTAGAAAACATCTGGCGTGTTTCGTTAAGCAGCTGGCGTCTTTTCGTTTCGCTTTAGAAACATCTGGCATTCTTTCGTTTTGTTTTTACAAAACATCTGGCGTCTTTCCTTGGTTTATTTCATCAATCAACGGTGTTTTGAACAAAATTTTTATTGTTTAATCACGAACAGGAGAAATCTCAACAGGCACTACCTTGGAGGTAAACAATGGCTGCTAATGGGAATGAGAGACAGAAGAAGTCGGCTTTTAGCTAACACTTACACTTCTACTTCTACTAACGTTTCCTATTGGAACATGCCAATGGCTGCTAATGGGGAATGAGAGACAGAAGAATTCGGCTTTTAGTCAAGGCGCACGCTGCGAAATTTTTATTGTTCAACAACGCACAGGAAAAATCTCCCACCGGCACCACCTTGGAGGTCAAAGCGTAAGACTGGTTACGCACTACGACTACTACGACTACGACTACTAGGGACGAACGGGTGCCGCCTTAAGGAGCTTCGCCCCTAAAAACGCCAGGCCTGCGCTGAAACCGCGGGAGCCGATCCCCCGTAGTGGGTTGAGCTATTCCCTTAAGGAACCAACCAACCAACCAACCAACCGCAGCACAGTCACAGCGAAAGCTAGAATAGCGGCGTTTCTAAAGCACTGTTGTAAGCTCTCTTGGGGCTACTAATACAAGTACACTAGCAAGGTACCCACTACGCCATAAATCACAATTTTTGTGAAGTTCGGAAGCACCTACTAAGCCATTCTCCGTCATTCTGCGGAGAAGCGAGGCACCAGCTACACGTCTGTAAGCATTATGTGCACTTTCATAATGATTTTTAAGGCGCAAAGCAGGACAAACACAAGAAAGGGCACGGGACGGAGCGCCACTAACAACTGAAGTTTATTCGCAGAAATTCACAAATAAATATATGTCATCCTCAGCGCGTGCGCAGAAAGTTGTATTGCGATCAATGGGGGCGGGATAAAGCATGTTCAATGAACTTTTTCTCTGATTTGTACAATACTATAGACGTGTCGCTGACGCACATGTCACCTTTTTTATCGATAAAAAATGCTTCCATTAATTCTCTGGCAGTTTGGTCTGAGCTTTTAGCGATAACCCGCACGTCAGTAAATCGCGGTCCGCAAGAGCTTAACGGGCACTGCCTAATGTGCTTAGGCAAATTGGGGCCCTGTTTATTTTGCTCTACATTTCGTTCGTGCTCCCTGATTCGCTCATTTAGGCATCTGCCGGTTTGTCCAATATAGGAGCAGCCGCACGCAAGAGGAATCTCGTACACTACCCCTATATTGGACAAACCGGCAGATGCCAAATGAGCGAATCAGGGAGCACGAACGAAATGTAGAGCAAAATAAAGAGGGCCCCAATTTACCTAAGCACATTAGGCAGTGCCCGTTAAGTTCTTGTGGACCGCGATTTACTGACGTGCGGGTTATCGCTAAAAGCTCAGACCAAACTGCCAGAGAATTAATGGAAGCATTTTTTATCGATAAAAAAGGTGACATGTGCGTCAGCGACACGTCCATAGTATTGTACAAATCAGAGAAAAAGTTCATTGAACATGCTTTATCCCGCCCCCATTGATGGCAATACAACTTTCTGCGCACGCGCTCAGGACGACATATATTTATTTGTGAATTTCTGCGAATAAACTTCAGTTGTTAGTGGCGCTCCGTCCCGTGTCCTTTCTTGTGTTTGTCCTGCTTTGCGCCTTAAAAATCATTATGAACGTTCACCAACTTGCCCAACAAAAAGTTCTCCTAAACCATATGTGCACTTTGTTGATGCGACGACTGATGACGATGAAGAAATATGGATCAACCCTTTGTAATGGGTTGGAAGCTTTAAACGGCTCACCAGTTACGTAATTTGCATTAGGTGGCGTCCGGCCGCTATGTCCCTCTCCCGCCATGCTGCATAACATACGTTGACGCGGGAGAGAAGGGGGGGGGGGGGGCGAAGAACTTTACTGAGACCCCGAAGAAATGGATCATGCGCTTATGGGCTTCCTTGGCAACTAATACAAGTGCGCTTGCGAGGAACCCACTATGCTATAAATCATTGTAATTTTTGAGAAGTAGGAAAGCAGGCATTATGCCATTTTTCGTCATTCCACGGAGAGCCGTGGTACCAGCTAAACGCATGTAAGGCATTATGCGCTTTGTTGATGCTGTGCCTGATGACGATGAAGCATTATGGCGGAGCCCTTTGTAATGGGTTGGAAGCATTCAACAATCCACTCTTTGCGCAATTCGCATTGTGTGACGCCTGGTTACAAAATTCGCGTTATGTGACGCTTGGTTGTTATTTCGCTCTTCTACCACGCTACATTACATGTGTTAATTAATGTGGTTCCTTCGCGACATGAAGCCTGCATACGGTCTTTTTGCAACGCAGTTTCAAGCACCGGCATGGCCCGAGGTAGAACACTGGGATTCCACGCAGAGGTCTCAGGTTCAAACCTCGTTCCATCCTGGAAGTTTTTTCTTATTTCGTTTTTTTCTTCTTATTTAGAGCGATATTGGTTACGGACACCGGCGGTGGCGGCGGCGGACAACTACGGCGCCAAAAACAGCCCTTGTTGTGATCTCATAACAGCTTTCGCTGTAAAAATCGTAGCTTGCACGGGAGGCGCAATGCTAAAGAGGCTCAATGCTCCGAATATCCGAGGCGTCAAAATTTTGGGCAAAAGCCATCTTCAAGTTCTTTCTTGGATTGTGAAATGAGGTTTTTGCGTGGTCTACTGTAATCTACAGAGCGTGACAGTGTGTTTAGCGTTGTTACCACATGAGGGAATGAGCATTTATATTGACTGCGATGACGAAAAATAGTTAGTCGAAAGTTCGCGCTCGTTATATGCTGCGCATATGCTGCGAAAGTTTGCGCAGCATATGGCATATGTAATGATTCTTTCGCCTGACCACTACCACCAAGCCCCTTCTGATGCCCCCGCATCAAGTGAGTGGTATGATAGGCAAACATTATTTGTACACACTTACGTAGAAGAAAATCTGTCTTCTCATGCGATATGTGTGCGGGATAGACATGTGGGCCGGACCCAAAACCACCGGCGGCGGCGCGGCGCGCGGGGGGAGGGGGGTAAGGGGGAGGGCGAAGCCGTGATTGCGATAAGTACACGCCGTAATGTCACATGAACGAGGGCTAGCACCTATCTCTTTTTGCGCCGATTCCACTTAACTATAAAAAACGCTGATGTATGGCAGTACGGCCGCTCCCGGGAGAGAAGCGGTTTTCGGTCAGTTTGTCGAATCAGTGGTCCGAGCGCGAAGCAGTGAGATCACAGCGCTCACAGCGCGTAGAAGGTATACGAGCCGTTCGCTGGGGGATGTCTCCCGAAATAGCGCGCGTACCAGCGCTCTCGACCGCGCCCTTATAGTCAAAGGTCATAGTTGCTACTCGAGTTACGCAGTCCCTCTCCCCAGACGTCCCTTTCCTGCTCCTTCGCCCAGCAAGCGACGGGCAGGGCGTTTCCTTCTGCTTGAGGAGCGATCCACGGCAGGCCTCGCACGCGGGTTGATGTTATTCCGTGTGACGGAGATGGCCAGCTTGTTTCATCTCTGCTTTAGCCATGTTCCTTGCCAACGCTTGCGAGCTTTTACTCGCGTGTAGAACATACAATGCGCGGAGCGATGTTATCGATTTAGAGTTTATACGGAACATGACGGCGACGGTGAAAACCTGTCCTGAGTGTCCATACAATTGCTAACGCAATAAAAAATATACTAATAGCCGTTGAAGTGGGGTCGCCTTTTTCCTGGAAAGCTGCATCGTCTCCGCTGTAAAGAGCGCGTCCGTTGGAAGAATCACATAATCTTGCGCCTTTTCCATTGGTTTGGTTCTCGCGTTCAATACCCTTCTTACAGGGGACATCTCCTCGCCACCTATTTCTTCATAAAGCACGCGTACAATATCAGCACTAAGCGTTAAGCCTATCATGATTTCGCGCTGCTCGGCTACAGTCTGTTATCTCTGCATGCGCGGTCGCAAACGCACAAAATAGAGCGAAATCAGTTATTCCCGCACGATAGTCGTAAAGCAAGAGCGCGTGGGCGGCTGCATAGCAAGGCAGTATGGGAGATAATTGACAACTGTTTTTTCTTGTATATGGACCAGTCGAGAGTATGTCCCCTGATGATGTCACGTGAATCACTGTTCTGGCATCAAGAAGTGCACCAAAAGACAACAAACGCCAAGAGAGAATAACGCGCTCGTTGTTTTTGTGTCTTGTAGTATTAACAGGGGCTGTTAGCGGCCCTTTAAAAAACCAGGGCGTGCAAACACGGACACAGCAGAGTAGTCAAGACACCGGAAACGCCGCTAACAACTGAAAAATCACACAGCGGCGGAACCGAAGGTAGACGCAAATATTTATCTGCGCATTCCCACGTAAGAGGCCATACCTATCAATCAAGTGCGAGTAATTGTCTACGTGAGAGATAGCTGTTCCCTCTCTCGATTTTTCTCTTATGTCCTTGTTTCCACGTCATGTCTTCTTAACATGAATACCTACCAACTAGTTCAGCTATATTCTAAGTTTGCCATTATCTTTATTTCTTTATCGATTTTCTCGAGTAAGAATGAAAGGAAAAAGTGTACTAACGCACCGAGATATATATATATATATATATATATATATATATATATATATATATATATATATATATATATATATATATATATATACACAATATTAATGAGAACTAACAGACAATAATGCCAAGGAAAGTATAGGGGATGTTTTTAGTAATAAATGTAAGGTAACTGTGAAGAAAGAAAAGTGGACGAAAAGATAGCTTGCCGCGGGCAGGGACCGAACCTGCGACCTTCGAATAACGCGTCCGATGCTCTACCAACTGAGCTACCGCGGCGGCCATCCCCCCGTCCACTTTATAGGGTATATGTGCACATTTAAACGTGGGAGCGTATACCTTTTCTGTTTTATTTATTTATGCACAGTTTACTAGCTCCCAGATTCCAAGGATATGCTATCCAGCGAGTTGGGTCGCCGCCCTTTAAGGCCGGAGGACGCGGCAGCGTTAATGTCAGGCAATACTCGTGATATTTCTGGAGAAGAAAAAGATACCACTACTACTTCTGGGGAAATGTCCATGCCGAAATGCCGAAATGTCCGCCGTCCCTTTCGGCAGAGCGCATTCAGTGATTCGAAAAAGCGGTGAGCCGTGATGTCACCTCGCTCTTGGCCACATCGCTGCCCCGAACCAGCCAGCAGCGTAAGAAGAGAGTGGACGAAATGCACAGATACAGGAACTTTTCAAGTCTGAATTTGCATATAAATGTGTCTCAGATGTTTGAGAACGATGCAGGGAATGCGTACCGACCTTACAGCTGCGTTAGACGAGCGACCGCATTAAACCTAAATCGATGGCTAACACGATCAAAAGACATGTCCACCGAAACTCGGATCTCTGAGGGCTGCGTTCGTTACATTGAAGCGCATTCCGTCCCTATCATTTGTGTCGAGAGTGTTTGAAAGCTTCGTAATGTCATGATGGCGCAGCAGAACAAGAACCGGAAACAGGGGACAGTTCATTACATGGACAGTTCATGGACAGTTCATTACATGGACAGTTCATTACATGGACACATCGAGAAGAGCTCCTCCGGCGAATTCCTGTATTTGATTTTCAGATTCCTCATTCGAATATAAAGAAAAAAAAATTACACGATCTCCCGCTAAAGGGGACCATGAGGCGATACGAAGCCGGAGCACATGCACGATCGCGTTCCGTTCGCGTTCGTTGCGCGTGCCACCGACCTCGGTCAGATTGTTATCGAACCAAAGTCGGTCGCACGCGTTGCAGCTGTGCCCGAAGCTCCGGTGAAGGAATTCGCGCTGGAACCGGGCGTCGGCACCGTCGAAGCCCGGGCGTTGAAGTTGTCTAGCGAGGCGTTCTGCACGGACGTTGGACTCGCTTCGTCTGTCCACAGCCGAGGCGTTGGCTCGACGCTGACGCTTGGTTTCGACGTCGGCGTTCCGTACGGCGGGGTTTGCTTGCCCGCGCTGCCGTTGCGTTTCGGCATGTCGAGCCCGCGTTTCATCTGTCGCAGTTTCCCGCCGACGTTGCTGTTTGCGCTGCGCTTCCTTAGCTCGGAGCTCAAGGTGCGCTTGCCGACGTTTACGTTGCGCTTCGGCGCGTCGAGCCTTCCGCTGCTCCGCGATCTCGGCGTTAAGGTATTACTGCAACTGGTAACGACGCTGACGTTGGAACTCACGACTCCGGCGCAGTGACTGAGCGTGTGTACGATCTAACGCGAGCCTTTTATCTAAACGAGGAGAGAGAGGGGGAGGGAGGAGAGTGGGAGTGGAGAGGTGGTGTGTGGAGAGGCCTTGCGCATGCGCAGCATGGGTTTTCACGCCGCACACCGTTTGAGCTGCGCCACAAGATGCTTCGCATCTAAAGGACTAACGGCGGCGCGCCGCAATTATTGCGCGGCGGCGGCGTGGTCTATCTTGGGGCTTCGGCGGCGGCGCGAGTGGCGTGACCAAAAAATGATGGCTGATCCCTCCGTCATAGGAATTGGTAAACACGAAAGTGAAACGTGCCGTCACAGAAGTAGTTGATTGTTTATAGTGCATTGGTATATGAGAGATTCTACAATGTCTCCTGTTGTTTGGCAGATATAGCGCCGCTTGACGTGTATGAACTCACGTTGACGCCTAGTGGCACATCTCCGTACCGACGACTAACTAACGCCCATGATCATGATTTAAACCTTGCAGTAACTGAAGTAGTCAAGATACACGTGGATACCGCATATACTGAATCCCGCGCAAATATGGCATCAACAAGCACATGATAAACACCGATACTCGATATGCACTGCTTCAAAGCGTCGTGGAATGCGAAGAGAAACGCTACGCGCGTCGTGTTTTCCGTCTAGCCTGGCCGTTAATTCTCACATTGCGAGCGGCCAACGCGGTGCGACAGCCAAGGTAGTATTCTAGTGCACTCTAGCCAAGGCATGCTATCCAGGGGAGCGTCGGAGAGCTATTTTTCGGTACGGATGGATGCTATGAGAGAGGCCTGTGCTAAAGCCCACCACGTCGCGGTATGTTAAAGCGTTGACGAAAGTACACTTCTATTGGAAACGCGCCGATTGAGGCGGTCGTAGCAACGGCGCGTTTTTTTAAAATGCAAATGAATTTCATAGTCGGGCTATTCAGGCGTCGATGTCCGCGCGCCTCTCCCGCTCTCACTTCCTCTCCCATAGCAACAGCTGTGGGAGCGCACGCTTATCCTCGCACCTAGCAACCGGAACAGGTGGTGCGGGCGGAGTAGCGGAGAGTGAGTGGAGAGGAGGAGCGCGCTCTGGCGTGTGAGAGCGTTCCCATCGCGGGAGCTCGGCGGAGCTCCTGCTTGTGTGGAGAGAGTGTAGGATAGGGTAGGTGCAGTTAGAGTACACTCTAGTGCAGTGCTTCGCCGCTCCTTCTCTCGCCGTTCGCTCTCCTCCCTGCGCCACCGCCTCAATGCAGTGCGTTCGAAACGCGTTTGTAGCGTTTGTGCTGCCTTGGCACAGCCTGAATACAGCGCGTTCTAAACGCGTTTGTGCTGAATTGAAGGCGGTGGCAACATCTCTGAGGTGATTACGAACGCACGTAGGAAGCGTTCGTTGAAAGAGGCGCCCGAAAGGAAGACACTTGAGCGCGTCGACGTGTCCAGCTTTACGGCAATAAAATTACTACGCCGTGTACTCTCGGCGCAAGAAATGCATTCGCATTTCCTCACGATTCCCTTCGGGGAGGTGGGGGTATTTTTTCGATCCTGCTGGCACACATGTCACCGCCCCGTTATAAAAGGGACGCTCATAGCATCCATCCATCCATCCATCCATCCATCCATCCATCCATCCATCCATCCATCCATCCATCCATCCATCCATCCATCCATCCATCCAATAGCAGTGTGAGAGGAAAGTGTGAAAGATAAAATGCACGTTCATGTGGCCTACGTTATGTGTTTGGCGGTAGCTCAGTGGGCTCAACGTCCGCCAGCCATCGTCACGGACCGATAGGCCATGGGTTCGACTCCCGTCAGTAGACCTTTTTCTTATGCGTAGGTTTTTTAACACGAAAGTGTTTTATGCCGGGGTCCACCACGGCTCCGCTGACGTATTTCCGTCACGGATATGACGTTGTAAAATATAAAGACTAACAGTGGGCAAAGAAAAAAAACCAGAAGAAGAAAGTTCCGTCACCGGGAATCGAACTCACGACCGCTCTTTCCGGAGCGCGCAGCGCGAAACGATTCGGCCACGGACGGCACGTTCTTCACAATGCTAACGGCGAGCTATTTATATACACCGTTTGCGGATGGCTGTACTCAGAAATTTGTGTTAGTGTGTCTTCGTTATCACTAACGAGATGGCGCGACGGGCTCGAAGAGCGTAGAAGAGCGCGCTTGAAAGGTCGTCGCAGTTGCGACGAGCGCCCGCGTCTACAGGGCGTGGTCGCCTGTACTCAGAGATCTGTGTTACAGTGTTTTCGTTATCACTGGCGAGCTGGCGCGACGGGCTCGAAGAGCGTAGAAGAGCGCTCTTGAAAGGTTGTCGCCGCTGCGACGAGCGACCGCGTCTACAGGGCGAGGTCGCTTGTGCGGGCGCTTAGCTCGTGATCGCGGTGGTTTGTACGTCTCGCGTTGAGAGCACGAAGGTCGCTTGGCCCACTGCAGCGGCTGCTTTTGCGAAAGGAGCGCGGTGCTCACGCAGAAATAAGTTACAGATGTGACAGTTAGTTCGCTCTCATCCAGGGCCCGTATTCTCAAAAGGCGACAATCGCAAAAGTATCGCCTTTGGTGCGCGCTGATTGGCTATTGAGCAAACCGGAAAAGTTAGGGCGCCATTTGGTAATTCCGCCGACGTCAATGTTGCGTCATGGTGCTCGACGGTGCTCTCGACATATTTGCAATAAACGAAGGCACCGTTATCCGTCGGTTCGTGGTGAAGTCTAGCATTTCAGTGACGTAGGCGGTAGCTTCTAGTATTCAATCCTCGGTGGATATACGCAGCATTCTTTACGCTGAAGCTTTCATCGAGCATTACCTTGGGGTGTTATCAGCACTCGTTCTATGCCAGCGCGTCTTTTTTCGTGGTTTGAACGTCCCAGGAACATGAACCGTGCGTTGCTCGCGTGGCTTATCGCGAGCCGGCAACATGTTGAGATCTTGAGACGATGTCGCTGCGGCGGCACGCTACAGCTGAACTCTCCGAGTACGCCGTGTTAAACTCTCAACGAAAATACGTTTCACGCAAAGTTGCATTCTTTAAATATTATACTGTGCATTAACTAATCGAACAAAAAAACGTTGAAAGCACCTTCAACACGTCTTATACTTCAAGTAGCCACAGCCAAGCCGGCCAAGCCTGGCCACTGCGTAGAAGCAGCAGCACACGCTCGAAAACGCCGCACTCGGTTTGCTCTGCACTCGTACGGTGCGCTCACTCCTGTGTTGTAAGACATTCGTATACCAACGGCCAGTTGCAACAATGACGTCACAGGCAAGTGTTTTTTTCACTTATTGAACGCATCAAATTCTACGTCACCAAACGCGATACTATCGCCTTTTGCGATCGTTTGAGAATACGGGCCCTGTGTATGTTCATTCCGTGCGTCCTTTCTGCTTGAGCAGCGCGTTGCAAGTTTCGAGTTGCTTGCCGTTATTCGCGTGACATTACAATTTGTTACTGTAGCATTCATTCCATCGCCCTTGGGGCGAAAGAATGCGTAACAAACGCTCAACTACGTCTGTGAAGACACGTTTCACTTTCGTGTTATACCGATTCCTATGACAGAGGGATCATCCATGTTTTTCTTTGCCATTTGGTGGCATTCATTTTGCTGACGTATTGGTGGACCCAGGCATAACACACTTGCGTGTTAAAACAGTCGGCGGCGGCGGCGGGGCGCGGCGGCGCACCCCTCTAGTGCGGGAGCACATGCCACCAGGCGCTGCGCTGTTGGGAGGAATACTCACGCGATGAATACTCGGGGATGAGACGCCTCCGTTCAATTTAATTTGTGCTGCAGACAGGCTTCTTAGAATAAAGCACTGGACTACTCGAAGCTTAGTTTCTGGAATGCGCCGATTCGGTAAAGCTTCCTTCTGCGTTGGCTGCCGTGGTAAAGTGACATTAGAATTTATGCCTTGCTGGAGAAGTGTCAAATGTCTTAGATTTGCACTCGTTGTTCGATTAACCTAACGTAGTGTTATAGTTTTAACAGCGAAACTGTTTAGCAGATTGTTGCTTGCGAGTCGTTCGCAGAAAAGTATCATTGCACTACCGGGGATGTGCCACTGTGCGGCTACCTGTGAACGAGTACACCGAGAGAGAGAGAGAGACAGGAGATAAAGATTCTGGTCCAAGAAAATTCTTCACGAGGCGGGATTCGAACCCGCGTACCCTCGATCCGAAGGCGGTTGTCCTAGCCACTGGGCTATCCAGGAACGCTAGCAGAGCATAGCATAGCCTTGTATTGTATAGTGTAGCAAGGGGGTGGGAAAGGGAAGTGAGCGTGAGGAGGAGAGTTGTGATGGCGAGGAGGAGGGAAAAAACGAGAGGAGAAAGTAAAGCACAGCACAGAAAGGTGAGAAAGAGAAATACAGAGGAAGAAATGCAGAAAGAAAAAGAAAGAGAGACAGAGAACATCAATGAGAGAGAGAGAGAAAGAAGTAGAGAGAGAAAAAAATTACACCATCTCCCACTAAAGGGAACCATGTGGAGATGCGAAGCAGCGCATGGGTCGACTTAAAGTTCCGTGATTGCTGAGAGAGTGTAAGGAGGAGAGGCCACAGCGTCTTACCCAGCCCCTTACACAGGCCTGAACGCGCTAGCGTGTGCCAGCGCGTTCTGACTATGATACAATGCATTGGTTCATCGCGCGTCTGCAGAATCTCGTTCCGCGACGCCATCACATGATTGTTGAGAGAGTGTAAGGGGGAGAGGCCATAGCGTCTTACCCAGCCCCTTACACAGGCTCGAACGCGCTAGCGCGTTGCTGTATTGCCCTGTCCACAACACTAAGAAATATGTCAGTGAGGATTGGCGCTACACTTGATCCAATGCAGACCCCCGATTTCTGCACATAAAGTTCTTCCCCGACACCCACAGCGGTGGAGTCCAAATATAAAGCTATAAGTTCCAGAAACCATTCAACCGACACATTGCTTCTCCGAACAAACTCAGCCTCATCATTAAATTCTGTGATGCAGGCCTTGACGCTGCGTAGAACCGCTTTTTGCGGCAGGGAATAGAACAGGTCCTCCACATCAATGCTGGCCGCGGCACAGCATCCAGGGTTCTCTTCATTTAAGAACGTAACCAGCATGCGTGAATCCGGGATCCTGAATGGATCCTTCACCTCTAGTCGTGCTAAGTGTTCCTGGAGGAATCCAGATATCACGCGCAGCCACGTGCATCTTTCAGAGACTATAGCTCTAAGAGGGATCTGAGACTTGTGCGTCTTCACGGCGTAAAAAACTTCAAGCGTCATCTTTGGGGACTACTTTACGTCTTTGGTGACGTCCTTAAGGCCTACGTCCTCTAGGTAGTCCAAAGCCCGCTGTCTCAGATCTTTCGTGCTTCTGTCTATTCTTCTGAAATTCTCTGCTATTGCTTGTTTGTTTTCATAGCATACATGTCATCCGTCATGACCACAAAGTACCCTTCTTTGTCTGAAATTAATACCCTCAGATCACTTCTAACGAAGTAATCAACAAGTTGGCGCTGACTCACTTGATCTTGGCGGCTTCTTTTTGTCCGTGCCACTGCTTCAACACATTCATCGGACGCAGTGAGCCTTTTGTCTTCTGAAACTTCTTGGAGACTGCCCTCGAAAAAACAAACTTATCGACGGGTGACGGGGACAACTCAAAGGCAAACTTGGGCCCCTTCCGAAGGTTCTTCATGTGTTTTTCCGGTATGTCAAGGTTCCCCAGAACAAGAACATTTTCATTCCGTCCAGGTTGTTTTTTCTTCCTTCTCGGTAGGCTCCGAATTATTTCCTTCCACACGAATTCCGTTGTCTGGTCGCTCATCTTGCACCACGTCCTGAAATGTTCGTTACCACGTTCTTCCCCTTGCTGTGTAAAAGACGCGATCTGTAAGCAGTCTTCGAAGTGCCTCGCATTGCGCCACCACTCTGAAGTGAGGATGGTGCACACCCGCTTTGCATCTCCTGTAGACGGTTGCATTGGTCCGAAGGCTGCCCATGGTCCAGGGGGAACGGTGCCCTGTTTCTTGAACCGCGTTGCAGTTGTTTGCGCTACAAACGCAGACAGCGATGAGTGGCACGAAGGTTGCTGGAATTGACAGACTGGGAATAAAACACGGAAAGATGCCCTCGGTACTAGAAATATGTGTAACAAGCGTAGAAAGCTGGGCGAGTTGGTAAGGTTTCATATTCTTGCAAACTGCGCGGCAGACGGGACACAAAGAAGGAACGAAAGAGACAGACGAGCGTAGACTCACAACTGATTTTATTGTAAACGTAGTCGACCTATATAGTGTACAGGAAAAGACGTGTCACAGTCAAAGTTTATCAGCGTACTGCAACGCCACACCAAAAACCCACACAAAAAATTCTAAAAGGTGCACGTGCAAGGCCACGTAAGTCAACAGTAGCAAGTAGAACTGAGATATGCGTACTCCTTATCCGACAGGCTCGCAACTCACAACTTACACACATTAAACATCGCATTAATATGCTGAAATATAGCTAAGCGTTTTCGGAATCGCCGGAAAGTGTCTCGTTCTGAACACAATTCAGGAAGGCTGCCCACCACTCACACAGACCGAGGCTAATTATAGCAGCAGGCAAGATGAATTCATATGAGTATAAAATATATCTTCCGTTGTAGTGTAACGATGTTGAGATGCTTCTGCGCGCAAACAGTTCTGCGAACGCAGCTTTGCTGAGAGAGGGGGAGAGAGATAAGCAAACAGCGAACTCTGGTAGTGTGGGCTTCTTCGCCATCCGAGTTTATTTTGCGCTGTACAAGACAATCGAAGATTAACTAAGACCAACTGGCTGTCAATTCAGGCTCCTTAGTCCAGAAAACCGGGGACCTTGGCGATCTTCTTGGTCCGGTAGAACAAGTTACGAGGAACGTTTGAAGGCTGGGCTTCTCAATGTGCTGGAGTCCACTGACTTCGCATTTACGCAAGCCGCCGCGATCACTGAAAGCAACAGGCAAAGCGGGTTGATTGGAGACTAAAGCGGAGACCTTGTTTAGCTCTTCCAGTTTGGCCTCAATAAAGCACCATGCGCTTATGCACTCTCATCGACCCACAGCAGCTTGCATATAGAGCAGCGGTGATGCTATTCCTTTTCGATGAAAGAAAATGCATATCCTGAGACAGGAACAGCGTTTTCTCGGTCCATAAAGTGTTTACTGGTCCCTAACCCCCGTATTTGTGTCGTCGATGATATAAATTTCAGGCCAGCTAAAGCAGAATAAAAACATGACAGAGTGTTCTAACACTTTAGTGCCCTTGCTCAGCCGTAGCCACTTTAAGGATGCTGGAGCGCAAGGCGCGAAAGCGTCGCATAGGCGGCCTGCACCGCAAAGATCCTACAGTGCATGGTCGTGAGAAGCGGAAGACAATTTTCACAGCAGAAGCGTAACACAAATTTCTTTATTTAATGAGGTGATTGAGGTGTTGAAAGAAAACTTTGCCACAGTGGTTCGTTTCCCAGTCTGCAGGCGACAATCACCACTGTCGAAAGTGGGGGGGGAGGGGGGTCTGCGCAGCGCTTGCCCCTCCCTCCCGGCAGATACGCGTATGGCGTAAGGAAAGAGCCGAAACTCTACTAGAGACCCGTGTACAGCTGTCGAACAAGAACATCGGTATGAATACCGAAGAAATGATCCGCTTGTTTCGCCATGCTGACCCCGATATATGCGAGGTGAACATTCCATTCCTGATGCTGGGAGTTAAGCAAGAACTGTTTGCCAGACTTGCACGCAACCCATCAAAGATAGTCATGGAATTCGTTTCGGAGGCCACAACGGTCGATAAGGCACTTTAAATGCGCGCCAGATATTCAAACCGGCGCATTTCCACGATGTCTAAACGTCTACTAAACGACCTGATTGTTGGTAACATCGATATTTTGTCCTGCTGTTCTGATGTTATCCATGATTCTTTCTCTTTTGTGTCACACTCGAGCCGAGTAATCCATCGTCAGTGGGTGGTTCGCCTTGAATTGAAGAAAGTGAAGACCGCCTGGAAATGCCTTGAAATCCCGACCGCTGGAGGCCATCTAACATTGCTGTTGCAAGCGAACAGTCCTTCATTTATGTTATGGAGTTCATTGACGAGTTTTCTTTTTATGTTGCATGATATGTATAATGTATATCTAGTATAGTATGCAACCTGCTAGAAAAACTGTATTGTCACTCTGCTGCTCCTGTATATTTTTTGTTTGTTTTCTAGAGCTTTTGGGGCTGGTCAAGCAGTTATGAGCCGCTTTTTCCCCATTCGCCCTCTGCTACTCTGTGTTGGTTTTGTGGTAAATCATGCGTACATACTGTAGTGAACTCAGACACAGAGACAGCACCCGTTCCTGGGCCGGCTGTTCTATTCTCCACCTCTTCTTCCCCTGCTTCTACCCGCTCTACAGCCCACGCGCCAGAGCCCCGGTGTCGTTCTTGGTCATCACACTCGGCCATGACTGCGAGCGTGGTGGGCTGCCACAGTGTCTCTGGTGGGTGGCACTGACTGTCTGGGAGTGGCCGTACTCGGCCACGCTGAAACTTCACTAGGAAATTTGCCAAAGATAATTTCGGCGGCCGGCACTGGCTATGTCGCTGTGGTCGTTCGCTATGCCGCTGTAGACACTGGGGCTTGACTTGAACCTTTGCGGAACGACATGGACTGTGTCGCGGTTATCTGCAACTTCGGCCACGCTGCGATCTTGCAGTGAAATCTGTCTCATTCTCCCTTGGTGGACCTAGTTGGCAGTTTCGGGGTGGTTGAAGTTTTCTGACATGATGCGGCTTGGCGAGGAGTTTTCTCGGCGACGGTTCTGGCGGGCGGTTCTGACTGTATCGGCATGGTCGCACGTCCATCGCGCAACGCGGGCCTTTGCGCCACATTTTGGACAACATGGTTGGAAATAGCGTATCTGGTGACGCAATATGCAGCACCGAACGCGGCCGCCTGCGCATTTTCCAGCTGGTCGAGGGACGTTTGGGTGTCCTACAAGACGTCTGCATCAACGTGGGGTCAGGTATCTGCGGTGACCTGCGACGTGGCTTGTGCTTTTGCAGCGTTGTCACTTTGGAGCTCCCTGACGTTCTCAAGCTTGCAAGTCTTGAAGCCACGTTCGGTGCATTCGGGACGTCCTCGTCAGCAGCCGTTCCAGGAGCCTTGTGCTGCGTGGGCAGGTCCTCGATGAGAATGGTCTGAGACGTGTCAGAGAGCTTGGTGTTGTCCGGGGAAACGTGTCTTGGCAAGTTGCTAACGCTCTCACGTTCGGCCAATGAATGTGTCGCACGTAGATCCGCTTCCGTCTGGGCAGAGAGGACGTTGGCAGAATCCGCGGACAGGTATGTCTTATCAGGTGGTGGTACGTCCAGAACGACGTGGGCTGGTGCCTCGAAGTACTCAGGTGATGGCCAGCATGGGGGCAGCTTTTCTGATCGATAGGGATGCGAAATGCTCTCGGCCATTGGCGGGGATGTTCTGGCGTCCGATACCGAGGCAGAGTCCTTGACCTGCGGAGGAGGAGCAGGGCTGCTCCGGTAAGCGTCAATATCTACGACGCGCACCGTCGATGGACTGCCAGCCAACACTGCAGCCTCAAGGTAGTGGCCCTCCAGAACTCCGCCCTCGGTGGAGGTCTTGGACGCACCGAAGGTACCGGGCATCAGGCCGAAAGCAGCAATCAGGTCTGCACTCCATCCTGCCCAGGACTGCTGCCTCACGCCTTCGTACCTGTGCCACGCCGCGGCACCTTCTCGAAGGCGGTCTACCGCCATGAACCATTTCTGCGCCTCCGTCCAGGCTTCTCGAGCTCTTAGGGCGTTGACGGTCGCCACCCATTTTTCGGCGTCGTCGTGGAAGCCGTGGAACTCCGGTAGTACGAAGGTAGCCTGGGGTGGTGATACGGCAGGCGCGAAACGGTAGAGTGTGTGCGCGAAGTCACCAAGTTGGATAGAGAGCTGGCTGAGGCTAGACCGGAGCTCTCTACGTTGCTCAGGTGAGCTGGCCTCGAGGTCTAGCGAGGTGGCTACATCCAACATGGCGTTGATGGCTGTCAGTGCCGGAATGATGGGAGGAAACAGCGCAGAGCTCGACGCTGTCAAGGCGTTGGTGGTGACGCGAATTCGCGCAATGGTACGCCGCAGGTGCGCGGCGCTCTCCGGTGGCTCGCGTACGGAGCCAGTAATGCCCGACCAGTAGGCGGTGGTGGCTGGGCCCACGACGGCGGGCTGCTGGTCCGGAGGAGCTCGTACCGCATCCCAAAGCGGCTCAGGTGCCGATGGAGCCCTGAATGAGAGGGTGTCGCCACGGGAAGCGTGAGCGGCATTCCCGGGCAACGGTAGGCCGTGCATTGTCGTGGCGGCGCCGACGTAAGCGTGCCCTTGAGCCACCGGGGAGGCCTGGACACCGTCCTGGGATTGTTTGATGGGTAGCTGTAGCAGTGGTCGGGCCATGGCGTCCATGACCGAGGAAGCGTGGACGGCGTTCCTAGGATGGAGAGCCGCGCTGCCGACGACGCGCGATGACAGGTGGCTTCAGGTGCAAGGTTCGGCTTGCGTTGTAGGCTGGGCCATTGTAGTGAACTCAGACACAGAGACAGCACCCGTTTGCTTGCTTGCTTGATCCTTTCCTACTGGCTCTTACCCACAAAGGGGGATTGGCCGTGAAACCGGCGGTAAACATTACATGGAAATTTAGAATTTAGACAAGAGTAATTGAATTAATCGGACTACAAGCGAGAATTGAAAATAAAATAAGAATCTTTGGGTTATGTGCCAATAGAACGAGGAAAGAACCTTAATATCGAAAATAATCAATTAGAGAAAAGAATTATAAAATACCAAATTACAATAGGAAATAACTTAATAAGGAACTCTTCTTGTGTCTCGAAGAAATTCGCAGACAGCTATGCAAACGTTCCTGTTGCTGTGGCCCAGAGAAGACGCCCCAAGGGAAAGAATATTTGCAGAATCTAGAGGAATGTTCAAATTTCTGAATAAATATTCGAAATGTTTTTTCCTGTGACTGGAGAAACGACGGCAATGTATTAAAAAGTGATCAATGTTTTCAGGCTCTTGACATAAAAAGCAAAGAGGCGACGGAACCAGACCAGCCCTGTGTAAATAAAAATTTAGAGGAGGAATACGGCATCGAAGTTTAGTAAGGACCACCTCCAATTTACGAGAGGGACACCATTTATTGTTCCAAGGAAAAGAAAGGTGACCATATTCTTGCTGTGGTAATCTTGCTTTCATGGAATCCTGATGTAATGCGTTCCTGGGCCGGCTGTTCTATTCTGCACCTCTTCTTCCCCTACTTCTACCCGCTCTACAGCCCACGCGCCAGAGCCCCGGTGTCGTTTTGGTCATCACAATACATACTTACAGGGAGGTTCAAGCGCTGCAATCCCACCACCTACGCGAGATCATCAGAGCGATCGCTTGGGAGGCATTCTCGGTGCCTCAAGTGGACCCGCGCCCGCCACCGACGCGATACGGCCCGCTTGCTTACCAGCGTTATGCGCCAAAGAAAACCGAGGTTTGGCGCGCCCCAGACAACCACCACTGCGAGAAAGCCGGTCACACCTACCGCCACTGCCAGTACTGCGAGATGCGACTACGCGGCTTCGCCTTCAACGCACCGCGTCCACTGCGTGGTGTGCCGATTACCTGGTCGCCCGTGAATGGAGATCTCGACGTCTGTCGCGTTCACCATCACCAGGACGACGCTACTTCTTATGGCTACGCCTGCATACAGCGGCCCTCCCGGGGCCGTTCTGCGAGCCAATATCTGGAAAACTAAGGGCAGCAAGCGATGGACGTGCGGTTGCTGTACCACGATACACCGAAGATCCTCCGCCGCCGACGACGCCACCGCGACAAAATCTTAAGAACACGCCGCAGGCCAAACGGAGCCCTGACGACGATGCTTCACGGTTCTGACTACTCCACGTAGATCACGGCCGACGTAGCCGTGATCTGACACCGCGGCCTAACCACAATGCAAGGCGACGAACTAGCGAGCTCGACGTTCTTATCGACGGCCACAACGTCACCGTTCTCGTCGACACCCGTGCCGACTAATCCGTCGTCAGTGGGCCGTTCGCCTCGAAGTTGAAGTTAAGACCGCCTGGAAAGGCCTTGAAATCCAGACCGCT
Source organism: Rhipicephalus sanguineus (assembly GCF_013339695.2). NCBI lineage: Eukaryota > Metazoa > Arthropoda > Arachnida > Ixodida > Ixodidae > Rhipicephalus > Rhipicephalus sanguineus. Next base: position 217,915,686 of record NC_051177.1, on the reverse strand, counting down.
GGAGGCCATCTAATACCACCGTCGGGAGTAACCATCCATATTCGGACTAACATGCGAGGGAAACTTACTAAAAATATTATGCGAGCTTCGTAATCTTGCAACAGCAGCATTGCTCCAGGGATGCCATACTTGGCATGCATTTCTTAGAACTACGGCGCCGTAATCGACTTCACAACCAAGTCGACAATTATTATATAACAGAAGCGCAAAAAGGACAAGGACAAGAACTGCGGACATGCCTACTAGCGCGAAAAACACACGAAGGACGAAGTAAAGATGGCAGACAGGACGCAGCGCTAAGTTCCGCAGTTAATATGCACCAACTAGCCGAACTAGCGTCTCTAAGGACGAGAAAGTGCACAACACGAGTGCTTACTCACGCTTACTCACGAACGCTTACTCAAGCTTCTAGTTGTGAGTAAGCGTTCGTGTTGTGCTCTTTCTTGTCCTCTTTGCGCTGTTATTATATAAGAATGAATCAGCACGAACTAGCTCGCCTTTCCGTTTTGCTTCAACTTTAGACTATCACGAGACAAAGTGACACCGCCGGCTACCCTTATCACCGTGCCTTGAACGTGCTCGAGGGTGAAGTCACTATTCCGCCTAGTTTCAGCGTCATAATTCCCGTCGGCACCAAAAAATCTGAAGGCATCGAAGGCATCATCAAGAGCAGTCAGCGTTTGCTGCTAGGCCGTAGCATTTGCATTCCAAGAGGCATTGCACAGTTGCATGAAGGAAAAGGAAGCGCGTTGCTAACGAACTTCAGCTATGAATGCAGACACCTGAGTTGGGGCACGATGTTTGCATACATTGAAGACATCGTGGCCATCAGGGCTGCGTTTGTCCCTTCCGATTCTGAGAAAGCTACAACGATGACCCCTGTCGCGACAGAGAAGAGGCCGACACCCGTGTTGCCCTGGTTGAATACTTCTTCCTTCTTTTATTGCGTGCTCGCGAGCAGCCCCGCCTTACGCCCGCTTCTTCGCGCGTATTGTGCGCGGCATGACGTTTCCCGCCAACGTTTTCCCGCGGTAGATTCAACAACCCCAATACCTCAACTATCCTTGAACGTCAACCGAAGTCTTTCCGCTCGCCAGCAGCAACAGCTCCGATGCCTTCTGCAGCAATACAAGAAGCGTTTCTCGTCGTCGTGAAAGGTTTGACAAACGCCACTTGCTAAGCACCGCATCATGACGCAAAAAATTGCTCTACCTTATGGTTCCAGCTATCATATTTATTGCCATGGCTCACTACGTCGTCGTCACTTTAAAATAATGAACCCTCTTTGCACCCCTCCGGCTGTCTACACCGCAGGTAAGTGCCGGTAAAACGAAGCTGTTATATAACTCCCTATTGAGTGATAGCGGTAATCTACCGTTCAAGATTTTAGAATGCTTGCCGAATGTTCTCCATCCCATCCTTAATCTTCTAGTTACTTCAGTCTCATGGCTTGATTTCGCGGTTACTACCTGTCCTAAGAAAACGTATTCTTTTACAAATTCCTGCGCCTCGCTGCCTAGTGCAAAGGGTTGCTCTCGCCGGCAACTGTAGAACATTGCTTTAGTTTTCTGCGTATTAATTTTCAGATCTACACTCCTGCTTTCCTTGTCCAATTACGCAATCATGACTTGCAGATCGTACCCTGAGTGACTGAGCAAGGCAATGCCATCAGTGAATCGCAGGTTACTAAGGTACTCTCCATTAACTCTTATTCCTAACTGTTCTCAATGCAGGCCTCCGAAAACCTCATGTATGCACGCAGTGAATAGAAATGGAGAGATCGCGTCCCTCCTGCTATCACCCTTCTTTATTGATATTTTATCGGTTTCTTTATGGAGGGCTATGCTGGCTGTGGAGCCGCTGTGGATTTCGTCCAGTATTTTTATGCATGGTTTGTTTACACCCTGATTCCCTAGTACCTGCATGAGTGCCGAGATTTCGACCGAGTAAAATGCTTTCTCGTAATTTATAAAAGCTATAGATAAGAGTGCGTTGTATCCGCGCATTTCTTTATCAACTCATTGGTAGTGTGCATATGGTGTATTGTCGAGCAGCCGGTGCGAAATCCTGTTTGGTCCTTTGGTTGATCGATTTAAAAATGTGTAAATGGTAACATCATAATTCGAAAGTAACATGATAAGAACATTGCAGTAGATTCGCTCGCAAGAAGAAATGATGCTCGACGCCGTAAAGCAGGTATGCAATACACTGCAGCATCTGTAAGTCTTTTCCTTCCCTGTATTTACTCAGTGTAGAAAAATAAATGCCTCCAAGAATTGCAAGACAACGTGCGACATTCTATTTCCAATGCACCGCTGCAATAACCATTCCAGAAATTTAGCGCTCGCTTGCTATGACAGTCCTTCTGTTAAAGTATACGTACACATTGGCCTAACGTCCTTTATTATGGGTTCTGATACGCACTTCTGCGCAAATTACTTCTGGCACGGGGCTACTGCTGGCAAATTTGGCGGACACGTAGACGAAGTCAGCTGTGGCCAGTTTACAAGCTCCTGGAGCGCTTCGCGGGAGGCTGGGTTTTGTTGGTCAGCGATGGCGAAATTTCTTCAAGCAGTTCGGCGTGACTCTTGCAGAGGGTATCCCATCCGGGAGTCTCCACTACAGCGTTGATGTTCGAGCGGATGAAGTCGAGGGCGGAGCTGCGCAGCGTGACGGCGTTGCACTGTTCAGCTAAAATAAGCGTGTCCGCCGCCGACTCTGCGGATAGGAGGAAGATTAAAGCCAGCTGGCACGCTTCCTTTAGAACGTTTATGTCGTACAAGCTGGCCGCTTTCAGGAGAGCCTTGGGTTTCACAAGAGGGTCTGGCACGCGCCCGGTGTAGAGGAAACTCAGGATAACGGCGAAAACTTCCGGCTCGACGTCCTTCACGATTACCTCTCGGGGTGCAGCTTCCTCTAATGGATGCTCGAGCATAAGTCGAAAAGCCAGTGACCGCGCCGCCAGGATGCCTCTATGGGCCTGGAATGTTTCGTCGCCCACCTTAAATGTCACGTCCGCATAATTTTTGCTTTCTAAGAGCCATTCGAGATCCTGAGACAAACGGCACTCGAGAGGCGTGGTCGAAGCAATCGCGCTGCTCGTACCAGGCGTGCAGGTAGAACTCTCCAAGGCAGTTATTTCGCACTTAACCGTTAGTGTGTCATTGGGCAGAAGGTTCCCTGCATTCTGCTTCAGAGACATCCTGCCGACGAATTTTGCAAATCCCCAGTTGTCGCCGCGGCGCGAAAAGGTTCGCGTTCTAGTCTGCCGGGTGTTGGTCTCATCCTTTCTAACGTCGACAATGGAGAACCTTGCCTTGGCGGAGACACACCTGGTGTTGTAGGACACGAGATACAGGGCCACGTAATCTTCGCAGCTTTCACTGACACCCCTCGGATAGAGCCGGAGGCGCCACGTGGTGGGCTTGTACTCACCCGCTGAAAATGTTGAACTGAGCAGTGCTTGCGCCGTGGACTGGCGGCAGAGGCTGAAATTTGTGATTGTCCACAGGAAGGATATCTTCACCATCTTTTGGTCAGTAAAGCAGGACCTCTGCTCGACGGGATTGGTGATCACGCTCTTTCCAAGCCGGGACGGCACCGGGACGTCTCCAGAATCCATGGAAGATGTAGCCCTCTCAGAAGTCGCGCCCGCCACGGCTTGAGGGGTGTCTTCGTTGGACGCCCCTAGACTGCGGTACTCATCGTGACAATGACAATGATGATGATCCATCCAAGGCACTGGCACATGCCCACAACAGGTGAAAAAGGCCGTGGCAATTATGATGTGGATAATAGTTATCCTAGTGATAGAAAAAACTGAGCTAGATTATCACATTAGCCGAGACATCTACCAGGTGAAGAGAGAAAATAAACAGTTGCACGCGTTGAACTCAGAGATCATTGCCGCGTGAAGTTTGAGAGTAGAGCGCTTTAAAGCAGTACTGAAACAAATTTTAAATGTTTTCGGGTTGTGGCTCTCTAATAAAAACGCGGATCTCGAGAACCCTTAAAACAGTGCGGAAGTGCTTGGGAATGCATTCAGAACATTTTTAACACCGCTAACTTAAAAAAGCAATGTTTGTTTCGGTATCGAGGGGGTGGCTTCACAGCGACGTGTCAACCTAAGTCTGACGTCACTGGAAGACTGCAACTCGCGGCGTACAAGCAATAGCTGTAAATTTTCTCTCAGTCGCACGTAGTTCCCGTAAACGACGAGTTGTCGTGATAATGTTCATTGCGGTGGGGCGGGCTTGCAGTTGCTGGGCGACGAAAACTTTAAAATCAAAGTAAAACATTTTAAACGTGTTGTCTGGATCCGGTGTTTGGAGAGCGTTGATGGTGCACAACATGGAAACAAACAAAATGTGCCTTTGAAGTGCCTCAAAATCGTGCAAGTACTCCTTTGAGCTTTTGGTTGCGCCGGGTAGTGCGAACAGCAATTATCATCATAATGAACCTGCTCGCGCTTGCTTCGTCCTTTTCAACTTCTGTTTCGCTCCCGCAGCACCTGCGTCGATTTCTCCGGCGTGGCCTGTAATAACCCTGGTGGGTGAGAGGAGAGAACGAGTACACAGCGAGAGAGAGAAAGAAACAAGGAGAGAAAACGAAAGATATAAAGAAAGAGAAAATTATGGCGCAAGAAGATTTCTGATAAGACGGCGGGATTCTAAGCCGCGTGCCCACAATCCGAAGGCGAGCGTCTTAACCGCTCCACTATAGAGGCACGCTAGCAAAGCATAGCATAGACTTGTATAATATAGCAAGGTGGCAAGAAATAGATGTGAAGGTGAGGAGAGAAGGAAGGGGAGAGATTAAAGATAGCATATAGAGAGAGAAAGGTAAAAATCCCGCCATCTCCCTTTAAAAGGAACCCTGAGTAGTATGCGAAGCAGCCGTGAGTTCACTTACATTTCTGTAAATGTTTTATTTTCTTCATCACTCTTCGTGGTCCTTCTATTCGAGGTTGCCCTGATGTTGTTACTCGTCATATATGACTTTAAGCTCAGGAAAACGTTTTCCCTTGAGTATAACGGACTTATGGTCCCTAAAGTATAAAGTTAATGGCTCTTGCTGCAAAGGTTGCAGCTTGAAGTTTGAGAATGCGATGTCAACGCGCCCGTTTCGCTTCGGCTTCGCGAGCCCGCCACACCGGATCGGCTGGGGCACTGGCTACGTCGACGCGACGTGGGGGAGACAGGCATCGCTCATAAGCTGCTTCGCACCTAAGGGTACCTTGCAGGATTTATGGCGTAGTGGGTACCTTGCATGCATGACGATGATTTATGACATAGTGTGTACCTTGCATGATTTATGGCGTAGTGGGTACCTTGCATGAATGACAATGATTTATGGCGAAGTGGGTACATTGCATGATTTATGGCGTAGTTGGTACTTTGCATGATTTATACCAGAGCACGCGCCGCAGTGGAGCGAGCGCTCTATCGCGCGTCCATATGTTAGGCAAACATTCCTTTCTGCACACCATGCGCGTGCTCTCCGCTCGTGCGAGAACTTCGTTCTCTTCTTTCTTCCATACACCTAGTGGCACGCGGTGCACTGGTCACGCCGGGAGGACAGGCGTCGTTTATAAGCTGCTTCGCATCTAAAAAAACAGAAAGAAAAAGTGAGATAGAGACAGATATAGGGAGAGAAATATAGACAGCAAAAGGAAGCGATAAATAGAGAGAGAAAAAAAGAAGGGCAAGAAGGAAAAAGATAGAAAGAGCGAGAAAGACAAAGAAGTATATATAGAGAAAGAAAAAATAGAAATAAACAAAGAAAGAACGACATCGAATAAACAGAGAGATGAAAGCAGAGGAAAGAAAGACAGGAAGAAAGAAACGGAAAAATAAAAAGAAACAAATAAGGCAGCCCAGCTCCGCACTCCCTTGAGGCTTGGCTCCACTAGTGCGAAGCGACACGTAATAAATAGTCGTATGACAAAAATCAGATAACATCTGGTCACGTGACTAAATTCACGTAACATCCAGTCTTGTGTATAAAACTACGTAGCATGTAGCTAGCCAGGTGACTTGAATCGAGTACCTACTCGCATGGCTAAAGATCATGTAGCATCACGCAAGATATAGTCACCTGAGATGTCCTCCCCATAAAGCACGTAATAACAAGCCACGTGATATGTTCCTACCAAAAATCCCGTAAAGCTCGTCACGTGACATGTACATTCAAATTTATGCATACTTAGTGCTATTAGCAAAAAGTTAGCCTCTAAGCAAAAGCTTGGCAGTACATCAAAACTTAGCTAGGTCAAACACTAGCTCCGCGGATGGTTCCAGCCTTGCGCCGTTAGTACAAACAAGCTGCGCATTGTTATCTCTGGGCTAGCTGGTGCTTTGCGTATGGGAAATAGGGAATAATGGTGAGAATGCTAGCACCAGCACCTTGCTTCTATCGCTCTCATTTGTCCCATCGGTGAGTCTCTATCAGCCCTTTGCATTCTTGCAGATGTAGATGTCCTTTAAGGTGAAAGATATCCCTCGTGAAATGCGAAGTGACCGTCGGCGTACGTGGCGCCAGCACAAAGAGTACAAATCATGCTTCGCCAAAATTTGGGAAGTAATCACGATGTCACCACATGACATCATCGCTTGGTCAAGAATGGGCGAATCCCGTAGGAAGTACAACGCCACGTGTCGAGCAGAAATCTTTAAGGGGCGGGAGAGGTTCATTACGATCGGCTGAGACGATGGCTTTCGCCTAAGAGTAGTCATAGGCTGAATGCATGAGGGACCGTGTGAAGCTTCGTTGATGTCTTTACCATAATTGTATCAGTGATCAGAACGAACACCATAGCGGCATGTACGATGGCCTTTCAGTGTACGGATTTGAGTGCTTCACTGATTTTCACTGCAGTGTTAGAAGCGGGGTTTGCGCTGCTTTGGACCGAGGTTTTACTGCAGCGCTGTTATGGCCGAGGTTTGCTGTGTGTCGCAGATAGAAAGTTATCATGATGAAGCGGCACACGCTCTCTTCATCATCTTCTTCATTGTCGTCGTCTTCATCCTCTTCTGCTTCGCTCACAGAACACGTGCGCCGACTTTTCCGGCGTGGGCTCCAATAACTCTGATGGGTGAGAGGGCGAGTACACTGAGAGAGAAGGAAGGAAGAAAGACGGAGAGAAAAAATAAGATACAAAGAGTACTACTTGGCGAGATGGGATTCAAGCCCGTGTACCCACGACCCGAAGGCGAGCGTACAGCAAGGGGTGGGAAAAGGAAGCAACGTAGCCTTGTATGAGGGAATGAAGTTTACGTCTAAGGGCTTGTTTTTTTTACTTTGTTAGAAACATTGATAATGAGAACTAAGAGACAATAATGCCTAGGAAAGTATAGGGGATGTTATTTGTAGTAATTCGGGTGTAAATGTAAAGAAAGTAAAGTGGACGAAGAGATAACTTGCCGCCGGCAGCAGCCGAACATGCGACCTTCGAATAACGCGTCCGATGCTCTACCAACTGATCTACAGCGGTGGTCATCCCCCCGTCCACTTTATGGGGCATATATGTGCATTTTTAAAGTGTTGGGAGTGTTAGTTAGCGCCGCTAGTATGACGGCAAGTGTGGAACACTATTTTTATGCCTGCTGGCGTCACGAAGCACGTGGTCTTTTTACGGGCTGGCAGCTGACCAATAATCCCTCGCATGCTACATGTAAGCTATGAAGTCTGCCAGAACGAGATCCTCGCTATGAATGAAAAGAAGATTACTTTTAGGCGCTCGTTTTTTTTTCTTTGTTATACACAATATTAATGCGAACTAACAGACGACAATGCCAAGTAATGTATAGGGATGTTATTTGCAGTAATTACTACAACAGCATCCCCCAATTACTACATATAACATCCCCTATACTTTCCTTGGCATTATCTTTTGTTAGTTGTCATTAATATAGCATTTTATAGTATAGCAAGGATGAGAGATGTGATTAGGAGGGGAGAACGAGTAAATAGAGAGATAGAAAGAGACAGAAAGAAAGGGAAGAAAGAGAGAAAGAGATTGAATGCAAGAGAACCACTACAGGGAGATAGAGAGATAAAAAAAGAGAGAAATAGAGAGAAAAACTGGTAGGAAGAAACAGGCAAAAAAGAGATAGAAAAATAAAGATGGCTGATCCCTCCGCCAGAGGAATCGGTTTAACGGGAAAGTGAAACGTGCACTCACAGAAGTAGTTGACTGTTTATAGTGCATTGGTATATCAGAGCTTGTATAATGCCTATTGTTGTTTGGCAGATATTGGCCTCGAGGAGTTACGGAGTCGCCCTCTATCGGACGCGCCTTGATTGCGTGCTAGGCCGGATACCGCCGGCGCGCTCCCCATAGGTTTTGCTGTCGGCGCTCTACAAAAACACCTCGCGGAAGGCCTCCAGGGCATTTCTGTTAGTACTTTCGAAATGAACTGTGTTCTTTACTGTCAAAATAATCATTTTCGACGAACTGAAAGCACAAGATAGTCTACAGTCGCTGTCTCTTTGCAGAAAACCGAGCACCCGCTTCACGCTGTCACCGCGTTGCAGACCCCTGAACCGGCTTCTTGCGTGAAAGGTAGTCACTCGCTGAGTGCAAACTATGTGAAATATCTCGTTAGAGTAGACTGCCTGTATAACCAAACGGAGCATAACAGAAAGAAGCCCCAAGCCAGCGATCGCACGGGTTCGCGACGACTGACGGTGCCTCTGCATGTATGAGCGTCTGCATGTATGTTCGTACTGATGGTTTCGCTTTTGCTACGAGCGCGTTTTGGCACCGCGCTGTGAACTTTGGCCGCAAAATATGAGAATTTGTGAGTAAACAAACAACTACTGTTGCGGACGCTATCAGAGCAGTTCAAAAACAATTTCCTTACAACTGCGGCTTCGGTGCGCATGGCAACTTTGTGATCTGCCGTCCCGACGATTCAGTGTTTTTCTTTTTCGGTCTAAATTCGGGTACGTTTCAATTTCATTTGACAAGTTGTCTGGCACTGTGTATTGATCGGTCTTCTCAGCGGGCAAATACCGCTGCTTCTGTTTCTTTATTCAGCACATTCGTTTCGTTCGGTGCTCACACAAAACGTGAGCAAATGCGACGCCTTTTTTTAATGCTCCTTAATTATCGTTCCGTTTGCATTCCAGTGAACTTGCCGCTCTCTGTCATCAACAAATTCATAGACCAAAGCTTCACCACTTCGAGATTGCTGGTGGAAGGAGAACCAGTCTACGAGACCGAGCATGTAGCAGCATGCGACGCCTAGGAAAAGAAAGAAAATACAGTAACGTTTGCCGGACTTGTTCTGCAAACGTCGGCTGTGAACTAGGATCCACATGAACTAGGATCCACATGACCAAAATACATGGGGTTGGCCGCACGTGGAATGTTCCCTCGTGTCGACGCTTACGCTGATCCCTTCGTCACTGCACTGACATCTCGGCCGACGTCGGTGACGTCATTTCACGTGACTGAGGGCGTCCCTATAAGAACAGCGCCTCGACTGTGCTTCGACAGTGGGCCTTGCAGCAGCAGCGGCAACAACATGCTCAGAAATCCGTTCCACTTTATACTTCAGGTGGCAACCATCCTACTGGGCTTCATCGATGCGAGCCGGTGCTGCGTTGTAGAGGGATCGACTAGCGTGATCCTGCTGCGCAGTCTTCAGCCGCACATCGACGCACGTGGAATGTTCCCTCGTGTCGACGCTTACGCTGATCCCTTCGTCACTGCACTGACATCTCGGCCGACGTCGGTGACGTCATTTCACGTGACTGAGGGCGTCCCTATAAGAACAGCGCCTCGACTGTGCTTCGACAGTGGGCCTTGCAGCAGCAGCGGCAACAACATGCTCAGAAATCCGTTCCACTTTATACTTCAGGTGGCAACCATCCTACTGGGCTTCATCGATGCGAGCCGGTGCTGCGTTGTAGAGGGATCGACTAGCGTGATCCTGCTGCGCAGTCTTCAGCCGCACATCGACGCACGTGGAATGTTCCCTCGTGTCGACGCTTACGCTGATCCCTTCGTCACTGCACTGACATCTCGGCCGACGTCGGTGACGTCATTTCACGTGACTGAGGGCGTCCCTATAAGAACAGCGCCTCGACTGTGCTTCGACAGTGGGCCTTGCAGCAGCAGCGGCAACAACATGCTCAGAAATCCGTTCCACTTTATACTTCAGGTTGGTGTTTATCTCCCTGATAAGTGCTACCGTAGTGATGACCGCTTTTTGCTGTTGCTGCCTTGCCCACTGTGCCTGAAATGTTTTTTTGGTTGCGTGAGTGATTTGACGAAAGATCTTCTAGTTTGCGGGGATATAGAATCAAATCCTGGCCCTACGGAAAAAGAAATGCTGCGGGATTTGTTAGCAGGCCAGGGTAAAATGCAGTCTGCTATTGATGCTATCACGGTATCCCAAGCTGACATTGAGCGAAAAATGTCTACTCTAGCAGACCGAGTTGATGGCATTGAAAAACAGCTGTCGACAATGAACGCATTGTCAGGAACAGTAAAAGAACTTGAGGCAAATAATGTGAAATTGTCAAAACAGCTGGCAACACTTGAAGGAAAAATTGATGAGCTTGAAAACAGAGGACGCAGGAATAACTTGATAATATACGGCCTAACTGAGATACGCACCGAGACTACGGAAACACTGGCAAAGATAGTAAGCGACGAAGTTTTCCAACACAAGCTTGGGGTATCAGTCAATGGCATTGAAAGAATCCACAGACTAGGTCAAAAGGCCGAGAACAAAGTACGACCGGTTATAATAAAATTCTTGGATCATCGCGTAAAGGTGTCTATCCTGAAGGCAGCCTATAAATTAAAAAACAGTGACCTATCCGTATCTGAAGACTTTTCAAGGTGAGTTAGAGATATCAGGAGGCAATTATGGCAAACATCAACTGTCGAAAGGGCCAAAGGCGCGAAAGTCAAGCTCTGGTACGACAACCTAATTATTGATGGAGTAACGTATGGGTGGGACGACATTAAGAAATCCCGTTACCGAATTAAGAACAAAATTAGAAACTGACAAAGCAGCCCACATGACACCTCGCTTAAAATTCTCAATATTAATTGCCGAAGTGTAGTAAATAAGGCTGTTGAGTTAGAAGGAGTTCTGCTCTCACAGAATCCTGACATAGCTTTCCTAACTGAAACGTGGTTAACAGATTCGATCTATGACAGCGAAGTGTTTCCACCGGGTTTCAGTGCATATAGAAGGGATCGTAGCTCAAAAGGAGGTGGCGTATGTATTCTGTTTAAAAAGGGGATAGAATTAATTAAAATGCCAGATGTGCCTAATGCTGAATGTATCTTTTGTAGGGTCAATCATGGTAACACTAGGTATGTATTGGGTGCTTTATACAGATCCCCTGGTTCTTCAGTCGATAATATTGATGAGCTAAAAAAATATATGGCAACTTATGTAAAGCCGGGTGACCGAATAATCTTGGCAGGTGACTTCAATCTGCCAAATGTTGATTGGCCAACAATGACTCACATTAGTCACTGCGATGCTTCCGCAGATACCATGATAGACATTGCTTTTCAACATGATTTATCACAGGTAGTTGAAAGTTACACAAGGATTCAAGGCAGCTCTAAATCAATTCTAGATCTTGTCTTTGTTTCTGGAAATATAGCCCATGATTGCGCTTGTGACGTTGTCCCCGGTATTTCTGATCACCTTGCTGTAGTACTAACCGTGTCAAATGTTTCTGTCTGTGAAAAACCCAAGGTGACTACTTTTTATAACTTTTATAAAGCCGATGATGAGTCGATACTGGATATTCTTTCTTTTCATTTTGATGATTTTGCCAATAGTGATGATAGTGTATCTGATCTTTGGATTAAATTTACGGGCATTGTAAGGAAAAGCATTGAGCGTTATGTGCCAACCACATGTAAAAAGGCTAGAACCAAGAACCCGTGGATAACTAGGGAGACATTGAAATTGAGAAGGAAGGTAAAACGATTAAAAAAGAAAAGTAAAACTCGTTGTGCTGATTTGGGTTGTCAAGAGAGAATTGCAGAATTGACATCTCAAATTAGACTTAAGGTCATTTCAGATAAACAACGTTACTTTGGTGAGTCATTACCTAGCTTCATTACGACATCGCCAGAGAAGTTTTGGAGAACAATTTCTCCTAAGTCCAATGAATGCGAAATATTTGATGACCATGGCACAGAGATAAGAGATCCAGAATCAATCGCGAACCTTTTTAATGAACAATTCAGATCTGTTTACACTGAAGACAATGGTACCTTGCCAACTTTTGATGTCTCCTTACCTCCCATGCCTGATGTTGCTATCTCGGAAAGGGGTATCCTAAACATGTTACTGAAACTGGATACGAAAAAATCACCTGGCCCTGATTGCATTCCCAATGCCTTTCTGAAAAGGTATGCTGAATGGGCATCAAAGTATTTGCACGTACTGTTCTGTAAATCATTACTCGATGGTGAACTACCGCATGATTGGGTAACTGCCCGAATTAAACCAATACATAAAAAAGGAAACAAGAACCAGGTTGGTAACTATAGACCAATTTCATTAACTTCAACATCTTGCAAAATATTAGAACATATTATTCACAATCATATCGTAGAGTTTCTCAACAAACACAATTTCCTAACTAGACATCAGCACGGATTTAGAAAAGGCTTTTCAACCTGCACTCAGCTAGTTGAAACCGTACATGATTTTGCGAAAGCTATTAACCACGGCAATCAAATAGATGCAATTTTTATGGACTTTGCCAAAGCCTTCGATAAGGTTTCCCACAAAAAATTACTTTTTAAATTAGAGAAAGTACTTAAAAAAAAAGTTAATGGGCTGGCTTTCTTTTTACCTGACTAAACGACAACAACTTGTTTCCTTCCGCGATTGTAACTCAAAATATGTAACGGTTGATTCTGGCGTTCCCCAGCTCAGTCCTAGGACCTCTACTATTTCTTTTGTTCATTAATGATATTGTAGAACAAATTCCTGTTAAAGTAAAACTTTACGCAGATGACTGTGTTTTGTACTCAGAGGTTCATAGCACATCCGATCAACTTCTGTTAAATCAGGCATTTCAAAAAGTAGCCTCCTGGTGCGAGGAATGGCAGATGGTCATTAACTTTGATAAAACTGTTTTTATGCGAATTACACACAAGAAAAGTCCTTTGCATTTCAGATACAACGCTAACAACATTTTTTTGTCTGAAGTCACTAATTATAAGTACTTGGGGCTTTACATATCGAATGATCTCTGCTGGAACAAACACATTACACACATAACGACGAATGCAACTTACAAACTGTTTTTTCTACGTCGTTCACTCAAGCTATCCACTCCTTCTGTCCGCCTTTTAGCGTACAAATCAATTGTTTTACCAATATTAGATTACGCCGTCATTATATGGGATCCGTTTACTAAGACTAATATTAATAAATTAGAAAAAGTGCAAAAACGAGCAGCGCGTTTTATTTACAATAATTTTTCAAGGACTTCTGTTACGGACCTATTAACCAGAGCTCAACTTTCACCTTTATCATTAAGATACCGTAACTCAAGGCTTAAGTTTTTGTATCAACTGATTAACGGCCATTATCAAGTAGACATAGCTGATATTTTTTCTTTTTCTTCTGGCTACTCTACCAGGCAGAGACATGACCTTACCATAACCCCCTTTCCCACACGCAATAATTGCTTTAAGTATTCATTCTTTCCTCGCACCATAGTCGAGTGGAATAAATTAACTAATGCAATTGTTTCAGCACCCTCATTAGCATTGTTTTCATCGAAATTAGAAAGTGCACTAATCAGTTGAAACGTAGTACATACTACTGTACATGATTGTTAAATCTATTCTTGTATTTTTTATTGTATGTTTTTGCCCGTTGAAGTATTTTTTTTTGAAGTATTTTTTCCCTGTATTCATTGTATAACATGTATATACTATATGTCATTGTACCTGCCAATTGTTCATAACTAACTTGATGTACCACCCTGTTAAAATCACCAATTGGTGATTGCAGTATCTGTAAATAAAGAAATAAATAAACTTGAAATAGCGGTGAATAAAATAGAAGGTATTGCAGCAACCAGCAGCCGCAAAACAGGAGAGTAATTATTTGGCGTGTACCCCAGCAATTTTGGCAGCAGTGTCGTGTGTAACGCCAACAGGGTGGCATCTTTCCCACGTAAATAAATGAGGCTCCAAGAAAATACATGGGGTTGGCCGGTGGGCCGATCATCGGTGGGCCGATCACGGAGGCAATGCAAAATTTATGTAGCTTATGAAGCAATGCATGCCTCATCAAATGGGAAGGTTGCCCGTCGGCGTCCCGCGTCGGCGGCGTCAACACGAGTGATGCAAAAAATAATCGTTACGTGATTGTGTCACCATATGACGTCATCATGACGTCACAGATCGCCAAAATATGTAGCGTCATTATGACGTCACATGATGACGTATTCACACGTCATTGTCGCTTTGCATTGCCTCCGTGATCGGTCACGGAGGCCGTGCAAAACCGCGTTAGGTGCAGAACGCTTTTGGAGGGGGGCGCGGGCGAATCAGTACATCTACTGACAAGAAGATGGCTTTCGCCTTCTATATAGTCATCTTTAACGAATGCATAAGGGACCCTGTGCGTTTTTTAATTTAACGTATCTAAAGAAAGACTTGCGCATCTGCAGCCGATTTTGTGGACGCTGAGCACGGGGCCGACGATCAAGAGGTCGCATTGGAGGGTTCTGAGATGGCATCGCACGTGGTAAAAGGTAGCGCTTTTACCATTGAAGAAGAACGGCTATTTGGGCTAGTTGGTTAAAATGCATATTGAAAGGGTTTGCAGCGCAAGCACGGTAGTGCTGAAGGAAAGGTTTTTAAAAGCGAGGAACGGAAAGCAAAGAGGGACGGAAAGCAAAGGGCGCTCGTGTCGTCCCTCTTTGCTTTCCGTTCCTCCCTTTTAAAAACCTTTCCTTCAGCACTACCGTGCTTGCGCTGCAAACCCTTTCAATATGCTTTTACCATCCTGTGGCAGGTAAGCATCATTTGCCGGCGGGAAGCGCGCGCGAGCCATCGTCTCAGTGCGCGCTGTCTGCTACTCACCGAACATCGCAGCCCCGACGCAGTAACAAAAGTCTTCGTCGCGGAAGTGCTTGTTGCACACAAGACTCGTGGCGGATGGCTACTTGCCGGTTCTTAGCTTTACAACCCATGCTTCACGCTGTTTCTTGTGCCGCGGTTACCAGTGCAGGCTGACACTGGGCTCCTTTGCGTAAGCGCGGCACTGCGGCACCGAGCCCCATGTTGGAGCCCCATGTTCGTCGCCTTCGGAGGCAGTCACACTATTACAATGGTTTCAGTTGAGTAGAAAATGAGAGAAAAGTTCCGAATTTGAACAGACCGCAGCGCATGTGGGACTTGAAACTCGTTTTCAAAGCACGCGGCAGTGCGCCACAAGCAGCCGACGCGGCCGCTGAGACCACGTGATCCTGCCAAGTACGTCCCGCCGACGGTGGCGCCGGCGTTTCCAGTGGTGGGCCTCGAGGCCAATAGCACCGCTTGATGTGGACGCGCACACGTGGATGCCTGGTGGCGCACCTCCGTACTGACGACTAACGCCCATGATCATGATTTAACCCTTGTGGTAGCTGAAGTTAACATATACCTGGACATAGACATGTGCGCCACCGCGCCGCGCCGCCGCCGCCGCCTGTTTTTGCTCACGCCGCTCGCACCGCCGCTGAAGCCCCGAGAATGAGGACGCCGCCGGCGGCGCCGCGTAATAATTGCGGCGCGCCACCGTTCGTGTTTTCTTTTAACATGAACGGGGAATCTCAACAACATAAAAGACACCACTTCCCCGGGCAGTTCATAGAAGTAATATAATGACTGGGGAGATATTCTCGATGTGTCGTCCTAGTAGACTATGCAGTTCGGCTGCTGCTGATTGGCTAGAGTTCGGCGAGCAGGGAACCCTCTGTTTCCGGTTCTTCTTCGGCAACCTAATTTTGACGTCACGCAGCTTTCACAACTCTCGAGAGAATTGAGAGGGACGGAATGCGCTTCAAAGCAACGAACGCAGCCCCCGAGATCCGCTTTTGGGAGGACATCTCGGAGGCCGTGCGTAAACTCAAGTCACGTTAGCCACCGAATTAAGTTTAATGCGGCCGCCCCTCTAACGCACCCGTGAAGGTGGTCGGTACGCATTCCCTGCATCGTTCTCAAACATCCGGGACACATTAATATGCAAGTTCTGACTGGACAAGTTCCTGTTTCTGTACAGTTCGTTCCCATTCTTCTTACGATGGAAATGTGCTGGCGGGTTCGGTGCGTCGACGTCGTCAAGAGCGACGTGACATCACGGCTCACCGATTTTTCGAAAAACTGAATGCGCTGTGTACATCTGTGTACATCTCCTTTAGATGGACACATCGAGAACAGCTCTCCGGAAGTTGTATCTTTCTCTCCTCCAGAAGCCCCACGAGTATTGACTGATCTCTACGCTGCGGCGTCCTCCAGCCTTAAAGGTTCGGTGACCCAACTCGCTGGATACCATATTCGTGGAGTCTTGGACCTAGTACACTGTGCGTAGATAAATAAAATAGATAAGTAGTATATAACAATGCGTTAGTACACTTTTTTCCTCTCATTTTTACTCGAGCGAGTCGGCAAAAAATATAGAAGCAAATGCAATGAAAAACTTCAAATAACAGATAGCTGAGCTAGTTCGTAGGGTATAATTGCTAAACACGGGCACAAGAGAGAAGTCAAGATAGTGAATAGTCATCTCTGACGTAGACTACCGCGCGCACCTGATTGATAGGTATCGCCTCTTGCCTGGGAATGCGCAGATAAGTATTTGTGTCTACCTTCCTTGCCGTCGCTGTACGGTTTTTCAGTTGTTAGGGGCGTTTGTGGTGTCTTGACTACTCTCCTGTGTCCGTGTTTGCACGCCCTGTCTCGGCCCCAAAACAGCCTCTGAATATACAAAATCGAGCGCGTTATTCTCTCTTGGCCTTTCTTGTCTTTGTTGCGCACTTCGTGACGCCAAAACGGTTATCCACGTGACATCATTAGGGCACATACTCCCGATTGGTCCATATACGAGAAATATCTGTTGTGAATTGTCTGCCATCCTGTTCTCACATGCGGTCGCCTACCCGTTCTTCCTTGTTTCGCGTCACTAATGTGCGCAATCTATTGATTTCGCTCCATTTTGTGCGTTTCCGACTGCGCGAGCGGAGATAACGATGTAGTCGACAAGCGCGAAATCCTGATAGGTTCAACGCTTAGTGCTGACATTGCACGCGTGCTTTATGAAGAGATATCTGACGAGGAGGTATCGCCGGCAAGAAGGGTAGTGAACACTCGAAAGAAACCAATGGGAAAGGCGTCGGATTATTTTATTCTTCCAACGGACGAACTCTTTACAATAGAGACGATGCAGCTCCCGAGAAAAAAGGTGAACCCGCTTCCACACTTTTTGTATATTTTTTATTGCGATAACAATTATATTTACAGTGACCAGGTCTTCACCTTCGCCGTCATGTTCCGTATGAAGTCCGAATCGATAACACCGCTCCGCGCGTCGCATGTTGTACCCGCGAGGAAAAGCTCGCGAGCGCTGGCGAGGAGCACGGCTGAAGCAGAGATGAAACAAGCTAGCCATCCCCATCGCACGGAGGGCGCATTCGAAAGCATCACCCCGCGTGCGAGTCCTGCCGTCGCTTGCGCCTCAACCAGAAAGAAAACGCTCCCGCCATCTTTCGCTGGGCGAAGGAGCATGGAGGAACGCCGCGGTAGGGGGGCTACGTGGCTCGAGCAACGGTGAACTTTTACTATAAGGACGCGGTAGCGCGCGCTCGCACGCCCGCTATCTCGGTAGACATCAGCAAACGGCTCCTATACCCTTCTACGTGCTGTGAGGTCACCGTTACATGCTGTGACCACTGATACAACAAACTGCACGAAAACCGCCTCTCCGCCGGGAGCGCCCGTATTCCCAAACAGCAGTATTTTGTTGAGTTACGCGAGATCGGACCGAAAAGATTTAGCTGCTAGCCTTAGTTCGTATGGCATTACGACACGTTGCTATCGCAGTCACTGCTTCGCCTTTTCGGTTAAACAGATGTTTACCAAAATTCAAGGGACAAATTCCCCCCCCCCCCCCCCCCCCCAGCGGCGCGGGGCGGCATTCTAGGAATGCCGCGCCGTGCAAGCTCCGCCGCCGGAGGTGGAAACATCGGCGCGCCGCCGCCGGCGACATTGGGACCGGCGCACAGGTCTACCTGCAACCGCATATGGTGAATCCCGCGCAAAGATCGCATCAACAAGTACGAAGCAAACAATGATACTCGATATGCACTCCTTCAAACCATCGTTAAAGGCGAAGAGAAACGCAACGTTCATCGTGTCTTCCTTCTAGCATTGTCGTTAATACTTACAGGGCGCGCGGGGAACGTGGTGGAAGAGCCAGCCAAGCGTCGCATAGCTTAACATCGTGGTTTAGCGCTAAAAAAGACAGACACGTGTGAGAGACGGACAGGAAGCGCCTGTTCTGTCTCTCAGATGTGTCTGTCTTTTTTTAGCGCTAAGCCACGATGTTAAGTACTCACCAACTCGCCCAAGAAGTCCTTATTAAGTCAGATAGCTATTTTCAAATATGAATGGGCGCTATGAGCGAGGCTTGGGCTTAAGCCACCACCTCGCGGTGTGCTAAAGCGTCGAAGAAAATACACTTCTACTATTGGAAATGCACCGAATCGGACGCTCGTAGCAACGGCGCATTGCCGGAGCTAATTGCGGAGGCCAGGATTTACTTTTTTTCTTTACCGCTTTCTGACAGCCGCACCACCCTGTGAACCGAAAGCACTGCAAGAGGAAAGTGTGAAAGAAAAGAGGCGCGCTCGCGTAGCCTCCTTTATGTGTTTGGCGGTAGCACAGTGGGCTAAACGCGCGTCAGCCATCGTCGCGCACCGAGAGGTCGTGGGTGCGACTCCTGTCAACGGACTTTTTTCTACTTATTTTGCTTTTCCATCTGATTGAGTTCATTTTGCTGACGTACTTACGTGACGGAAATACGTCATGCAAGTCAGATGAGTGAAGTGCGCGTTTGAAGTGTGCGCTCAATAAAACTTTTTGTTGGGCTAGTTGGTTATTCGACATAGTGTAGGATGATCAGCGCAACCTTGACTCCCGCAAACACTCACAAACACTCACTCATCCACCCGAGGAACACACACGACCTCGGGTGGATGAGTGAGTGTTTGTGTGAGTGTTTGCGGGAGTCAAGGTTGCGCTGATCATCCTACACTATGAAGTGTGTGCCTTTGAAAAGTGCGCGTCATAAAGAGAAAGACGACAAGGAGTGCGCGCGCGGAGATGAGCACAGTGCCGAATGGAAGACGACGACGACGACGAATACCTTCAAGAGGGCGCGAGGCGCAAGGATTCGACGTTGAAGTGGCCCATTAGGGAGAGAGAGAGAAAGCTCTGTAATGAAAAACAGAGTATTCTGCCGGCGTATATAAAGGCGCCTACGTGCTACTCTGTATAGGGGAGCGGATTGAGGACAGAAAGGCCCTAGGAGGAGGAGGGCAGGAAAGAAGGGAAAAAAAAGACAATATGGTCGTGGTATGTACCTGTCACAAAGTAATGATGCTGATGTAAGTTAAGTTACAGTTTATCAATTCGGTTAATGTCCTCGAGGAAGCTGAACAGAAATTTTAAAATCTGACGTTGCTTAGAAGGAGAAGACGTAGGTCCAAGTATATTCCCGAGATCTAGCGGTTCTTGGGAAGTTGAGCATATTCTACTTTGGAGACAAGTTCTTTCTTCTCTGTATGCCTGGCAATCTAATAAAATTTGTTCTATTGATTCTAGAGCACCACAGTTTTCACAGTATGGTTCAGTGGTCAAACCAAGGCGGGACATGTAGCTATTGGTGAATACTGTGTTGACGCGAAGTCGACGATAGAGTGTCTCAAGCTGACGGGGAAGGTGATGCGGTAGTCTTGTTTTTAAGTCAGGGTCTATGGAGTGGAGAAAGAGGTCTCGAGGAGAAAGATTCCGTAATTTCACCCTCTCTCGGAGGGCGTTCTTCATTGCCATTGCTGATGCATCTGAATTAGTGAAGTATGTTCGCAGGATTTTCCTTAAATACATACCTCTACGTGCAGCAAGATCCGCTTTTTCATTTCCGTATGTGCCGCAGTGTCCGGGAAATCGCAGTGTGCCGCAGTGTCCACTGAAACATGACAGTGGGACCACACACACTGTGGCCATGTGGTGGGTGTAACCAATGTCTCGGGTCACCGGATGTTGTTTACAAGTGGCGTTGATGTTGTTTATGCTCTGTAGGGCTGCCTTAGAATCCATTAACCCTTTCAGCCCTGGATTTTTTATTTTGGTCGGGGACATTTTTTGTGTTTGTTTTCCTAATAGTTATGACCTCAGAAGACCACAAACCAAAAATTGAGCCAGTGGTGCAATTATTAATGGATTTACAGACATGACATCAAATTAGGTCATCAGGGCTCAGCGGTTGTGCAATGAGAAAAATGGGATCTTTTTTCCCGCTATTCACTAGAGTACACAAAATGTGAACCACGTCTCATTTTTCAATGTGATACTCATTGAAACAGCTTCGGTACGTCGACCCGAAAATTGCGCTTAGCCGCCTCAGCTGACCCGCCACGGCGTCACCCATGACTTCGGTCAAGCTTTTTCTTCTTTCTGGGTCCCAGCTCCGCAAGCATGTCACCATTTTGGTGTCAAACGCAGTGGGGATCATTGAAGAAGTATTCCCCCAAGGATGGCCAGTTTTGGTTTCATTTCCGAGGTCCTAGGGGAAATGCTGTGTCATGGTGTCAATTGACACCGCCAGGGCCGAAAGGGTTAAAACGACCCATCGTCCAGGAGGTTGCCGCTGGATGTAAAGAATAGCTTCCTTTATTGCGTACAGTTCAGCTGGCGTGTTTGTTTTTATTTATTTATTTATGAAACCCTCAGGGTACATTTGTACATTGTAGAGGGGGGGGGGGGTCGGAAATACAGGTCAACAGCAAAATAAACACAGGATTACTTAAACATAATAAAGTGGAGATAACAATACTACATAATAGTAAATATCACACAAAAAGTATACTTTATTAAGAGACAATGGAAATCAATACACAAAGAATACACTAAAGAGCCAATCTACACCAATATACTTTGTACATACACGTTTGCACCATACACGTTTGTACAATTCACGATTCCAAGTTTACTAATACTGCATTCTTAAAACGAATAGGGTCGGTGATGGTTACTAATGATGCAGGTAGATTATTCCAATCGATTGAGGTCTTAGGGATAAATGACTGTGAACATTCTATGGTGTTGTGACGAGGTACGTTGACTCTATGCACGTGATCATGGCGAGCTGAATGGTACGGTGCCGGATGGATTCATAGTGAGCGAAGGAATGCGTTGTGGTAATAGATTTTATGAAATAATGAAATGCGCGATTCCTTTCTGCGAAGAGAGAGCAATGGGATATGGAGCATACTCTTTATTAGTGTAACACTAGCAATGCGATGATAGTTAGCCAGGAGGAAGCGAGCAGCGCCATTTCGCAGTGATTCGATTTCATTAATTATTGTGATATGATGAGGATCCCAAATGGATGAGGCGTATTCCAGTTTGGGGCGGACGTATGTTATATATAGCAGTCGTTTTAATGGGACAGGCGCAAGCGAAAAATTTCTTTTCAAATATCCTAATGAGTGGTCAGCTTTTGATGTCACCTATTGTATGTGCTGCAGGTCGTTCGTTATATGAACGCCTAGATAACGGTAGCTTTTATTGGATTGAAGGGGACAGTTATTTAATGCATAAGTAGGGCAGGTTGTGTTAGAACGAGAAATGCGCATCGATTTACATTTATTAATGTTGAGCTCCATGCACCAAGTGATGCTCCACGTATATATGTTATATAGGTCGGATTGAAGGGTCAGAAGCATGTCAGAAGCATCATTAATTCTATGTCAGAAGCATCATTAATTTTACGATATATAACACAGTCGTCCGCGAATAAGCAAACTTTTGAGGAAATGTTATCGCGTATGTCGGTAATATATATTAAAAATAAAAGAGGACCTAGAACAGACCCTTGAGGAACACCTGAATCAACTGGAGTCGTGTTAGACGTGGAGTCATTAGCTACAACAAATTGAGAACGAGAAGAAAGGAAAGATTGGATCCAGCGAAGTGCTCCCGGGTCAATGTTTAGTGTGCTTTGTCTGTGTAGAAGCAATACATGTTTAACTCTGTCAAATGATTTCAAAAAGTCTAGAAAGATGCAATCAGTGAAAAAACCGTTATCGAGATACACGTGTAAGTCATTAGTAAAAGTTACCAGTTGAGTCTCACAGGAAAGGGATTTCCGAAAGCCGTGTTGGCACTTTGAGAAAAAGTTGTTTTCTTCCAGAAATCTAACAAGGTTAGAAAATATGATGTGCTCCATTATTTTACATGGTATCGAGGTTAGCGATATGGGCCTGTAGTTAGATGGATCATGAGTTTCGCCAGATTTGGGAATCGGAATAATTTTCGCTGTTTTCCAGTAAAGAGGTAAACCTGAAGACATGTATGATTGTGAAAAAAATGCTCTTTAAGATAATCGAGGAATACTCACTGGTATTTTTTAGATACTTTGCCGTGATTCCATCGATTCCGCAAGAAGACGTAAGTTTGAGGCTATCTAATATTTTTCTTATGCCGGTGGGGTTGAAAATTATCGGATCCATAGATAAAAAGTTGCAGCGTGATAGCTTGGAAGTACTAGATCATGTCTTGCAGGTGTGAAAGCCTTTATGAACGCATTATTCAGAATAGTAGCGCAGTGGTGTTGCGGTATGGGCTCGCCGGTAGGCCAACTGAGTGATATGGTGTTCGATTCGGCAGGTTTTATTATATTCCAGGAGCTTTTGGGATCATTGATGAGCATGGTCGGGAAGGTGGTATTGAAAAATGAAAATTTAGTATCCTTTCTTGCAGATGCGTAGGTCGAGGCAGCTTCTTTGTAAGCTGTCCATGTAGCTTCGTTTTGTACCCGCTTAGCTGTGCGAAAGATACGTTTTTTCGGTTAGATAGACGTTTCAAGGATTTAGTATACCATGGCGCATTGTTATTTGAGAAAACACGCCTCGTTAGAATACACTGGTTGACAAGATCGTGAATTATTTCTTTAAACATATTCCAGTTGGTGTCCAGTGAGCGCTCAGCGGCATCAGGCAGGAAGTTATCAAGAAAAACACCAAGTTCAAGGTTGATAGCGGTGAAATTGGCTTTTTTTGTAGTCACGAATGGATTTTAAGCTGTTGTGGGACGGAGAAATTGAAAGGCTAATGGTAAACTGCAAGAGGTCATGATCACTCAGGCCGGGCGAGTGTGTACCATGGGATGTAATATCTGTTGATGACGTTAAAACGAGATCTAAAAAGGATGATGTGGTGTTTGTTACGCGTGCAGGTGAAGTAACAACTTGGAGTAAGCTAGAGTCTGCGCATATGTCGATAAAACGTTTCGATTCTGCGGAAGCTGGATTTAATGAGGGACACGTGCCTGACCACAAAATGTTGGGGAAATTAACATCTCCCATAAATAGAATTGGTGCATCTGGAAAACGAGTGTTTATTTGACATAAACAATCCTACATGCTGTCACAAAATGTCGCGGCTGAGGAAGGTGCTCGGTAACAAGAACCAATGACAACCTTTTGAAAATTTACAGAAACACAGCACCATACACATTCAATGTCACAAGTTATAGACACAGGAAAATAATCTAAACATTCATTAACAGCAATTAATACGCCACCACCTAGTCATTTAGCGCGGTCGGTACGATAAACATTATACTTATTATTACAGTGGAATAACTCGGAGTTTGTAACCTGATTCGTCAACCAAGTCTCGGTTAGTGCAATTATATCTGCATCACAGTCATTTATTAGGCCGCATAGAAGATCTATTTTAGGTAAGACACTACGAATATTAGTGAACAGAACCGGTAGTATAGATATTATCGGATCCACGTCCCTACCCTTCGCGTTATCCTATGTGGGTGCTCTTGATATATTGCGCCGGGGTCGTAAGACCCGTACAGATGCCGCGGTGTCATTAGTGGTACTTGATGGCTTCATTTCATACACCTTTTGTTCGTTGGCGTCATAGCCATAGCATTTCCCATCAATTAATAGCTTTTTGTACCTTAACTTACATGGCAGATTCAGATGTTTTCCGTGTTCGATAAGGGTTTTTCTGGCATGACGTGTAGCGGGACAGAAGTCTTCACTGACAGAGATGTTGCCTTCTTTTAGCCGTGCACGCTTGGATAGGATTTCTTTGGTTTTATTGGCAGTGAAATTGACAATTATCGGGCGTGATTTTCCTTGGAAAAACGGACCGAGATGGTGCGCCCGTGATATGTCATCACTATGTACGCTTAGGGTTAGAGTGGTATTTAATATTTCTAATATTTTTTGCTCAGATTGATCAGCAGACTCAGTGGCAATATCCGTTACACCATAAAGAAGTAGATTATTCCTACGAGAACGATCTTCTGCATCATCCAATTGGGAGCTTAGGGCTGCAGCGTCTTTTGTGATGCCTCCAACCGGCTCAACCACGTCACCGAGTTCATGCTGCCATTTTTCAAGATTACCGGTATGAGTTTCTACGGTTGCAAGTCTTGTTTTAATTTCAGAAATCGCACCAGCCACTGATTCCTGATGTGTTTTTTAGCCCAGTAAGAGTGCCGAGCATTTCTTTTTGTTGTCTTCCGTTCTTTTAGTTGTTTGATTCAAGTCGTGTAATGTTCTCAGAACTTCTATTAGCGTATCCGATGGTTGTTCTTTCGGGGTCCCGGAATTGCTTTCAGCATCGCCGCACAAAAGTAATGGCAAAGAACAAAAAGGAGCAAGCACTGCTTCTGGGCATGGAAGAACGATTATAAATTGATCGACAGATTTTAGTTTTTGATATATAAAGGCAACTGACCTGTGGAATGAACAAAAAGATGTATGAGGCCATGATCCGTGTCGTGCATCTCTGCCCACTGAAGACTACGTTCCAAGCGCCGACTTTAAGTTGATTCGCCATCGGCGCAGATGATGACGTCGTAGATGCGCAGTGCATATCAAGCGATCGGCGATCCGTGACGCGCCCTTCCCGCCAGGTGAGGGCAGCAGTGTAGGAAAACAAGGTAGCTGGGAAGCCTTCCGCCGTCACAGCCCAGTCGCTTGTTGTTAGTCGTTTAAGACGGTGAGGGAAACATTGGTCGCTTGAAGATATGTATAAACCACATGACGAACTATGGGCAGAGCAAGACCCGCCGGTAAAGATGCGAGCCGAACTGGAGTATTTCTTGGCGATGTATTCTAGGGTGATTTGCAAAATCTCAGCTTGTGGCATATACATTTTCGTGTTGATACCGGGGATGTGCGAACAGACATGCATAGATGACAGCGTCCAAGATGGAAAATTCAAGGGCATGAGCTGACGCATCATTGCAGAAATGGGGGCAGCGATTTCTCGGACTGCTAGTCCAAAGCTTGAGTTAGCGCTTTTAGCAATGCGGCCAAGGAAGTGTTTTCCATCCTGGGTGGTGTGTCGGAGATGAATGCGCAAGACCTCTTGCCTACTGAGGACGTCAAGACGTAAACATCTTGGTGCCGCTACCATTCCGACACACGATGATCTTTTTGGTAGGCCAAAGCATATTCGTAGAGAGTTGTTACGTGCGGCATCAAGTTTCGTTTTGCTGGTCAAACATATTCGCTATAGTACCGGAAGGCTGTAGCGCAAGATACCGTCGACGTAAGCTTTGTACAGAAGTATCATCGAGTGGTAGTCCCTACCAAATCGTGCTCCTGCCAAGTAGTGGAGTACTTCTGAGATGTCAGAAATCCTTGCACAAAGTTTCTTCCCCTGTGGTGACCAAGACCGGCTTCTGTCAATGGTTACGCCAAGAAACCTCTCGCATCGCACATAAGGAAGAGAGCGTCCACTAACTATTAATGGGTACTTTTTCATGCTCTTTCGAGAGAAAGCGATGACGACGCTCTTTTCTGGAGATAGGTGCAGACGTCTTTGTGTCATTTTGAGAAGCTTTTAGCGCAAACTAGGACAGGGACACAGAGGGAGGGAACAACACCAGCGCTACTATGAACTGAAGGCTTTATTAGGCCAGAAGAAAACATATATACTCGGACTACGTCACTCGCGGCACGTGCGCACGGTTAACGGTGCCAATAAAAGCACTATCTCCCCGTATCTACTGTTAACCCCTTTCCTTTAGGAGCGAAACTTCTTTGTTAGGTTTCGCTCCTAAAGGAAAGGGGTTAACAGTAGATACGGGGAGATAGTGCTTTTATTTGCACCGTTGACCGTGCGCACGTGCCGCGAGTGATAGTCCGAGTATATATGTTTTATTCTGGTCTAATAAAGCCTTCAGTTGATAGTAGCGCTGGTGTTGTTCCCTCCCTCTGTGTCCCTGTCCTAATTTGCGCTACAAGCTTCTCAAAATGAATATGTACCAATTAGCTCGACTTTCAGTCTTCCTCTTTGTGTCAAATAGAGGGAGGTGTTTGCGAGCGCTTTCTGCAACCTCTGCTGAGTGACATAACGAGAAGATGATGCGCTCCGTATGCAGATATCGTCTGCGTTTATTGTGATGTGGACACCACGTGGTAACTGTTTCTTGAGATGAATAAGAACGAGGTTGAACAATAAAGGGCTAAGCACCACACCTTGTGGTACACCCTTCTTTATAGCGTAGTATGCAGTATGGCCTTCTGTGGTGCTCATGAATAGTTGTCGCCGTTGCGAATAGTCCGCAATCCATGTGTATACTCTTCCTCCAAGACCGATGGCAACCAGGGCTTCGAGTATTGCACTGTGGGACACAGGGTCGAATGCAGCCTTGATGTCCAGCAAAATGGTAATTGGTATGTGTCCCTGGGTAAGTTCTTCTTGAATTGATGAGATGAAGGCTATAACATTGTCAATAGCTGATCGGTGTTGCCTAAATCTATTCATTTCTTGAGGGTAAACTTTCCAGCTTTCTAGTAACCATGTTAATATCTTGTGTACCATTTTCTCAATGAGTTTTCCGATGCAACCTAAACGAGCTATAGGTCTGAAAGAGGCGTAGCTCATTGGCTATTTGCCTGGTTTCATGACTGGGATCATTTTCGCCAGCTTCGATTCAGTACGAACTTCTGCATTTATCGAAGAATCATTGTATAATTCCAGCAGCCGAAGAAGAGAGTTTTGGGATAAATGTGTGATAGCTTTATAAGTAATTCCGTCATGGCCTGGAGAGGAGCGTTTGTTACAATCAATGATAGCTGTCCTCAGTTCCTCCAGGAAAAATGGAGAGAGAGAGAGAGAGAAAGGTTAAGTGAAAGGCACGAAGGTTAACCAGAAGTTTTTTGGTTTGCTACCCTGCACTGATGAAGGGGTAAGGGGGATAGAAAGGTAAGGAAGGAAAAAGGATTTAAAAAATTGGCCGCGTATCTTGCGTGCTTCGCTGCAAATGTCGTCTAAAGACCATAGAAGAGGCGCTGCGTGAGATATGGACGCCATCTGGCAATACGTCGGGAAACATGAGGGCTGTGGTGCGGGCTGGTAGTCCCTGCGCAGCAGCAGGCGAAGACCGGCGGTGACGCCAGCCAGCCCGAACACGCGGTTTGGCGCGAAGCGCTGAAGCAGAAGAAACGTCCGCAGTCAACGAGTACTCTCCACACACTCTTTTATTTACACGTCGCCTGGGTAAAACAGGAATGCCAGAGCGGCGCCCCACGGCATTCGTACAGTGCAATACAGAACCGAAACCGAAACACAACAATGAGCTCGTGCAGAGGGCACGGAGGAAGGCAAGTTTCAGCGCAGTCGCATTTTCAGCGCATCTTAAGAAACTAGGGTCTTTAGAATTACGTATGTATGCGTTTTCTATTAAAGGAACACACCACCTAATACTTACCTAGTGATGTTGCGCCTCAGATATGCGTAATGTTTGCTTTTTGACCGACAATGTACACAAGTATGAACCTAGTCAGCCGTTCAAGATGGCTGGCCCTTGGGCAAGTGGTTCAACTTTGGCCGAGTGGCTGAATCGAGTGACGTGCCGACAAACAGAAAGACAGACCAAAATTTATCCGTTTAAGTATCCCAAGAAAGACTATCGTCTTTAAAAACGCACACACACTCAAGCACGGGAGCATCATAGTCGTTTAGCGAGGTCGGTTGAACGCAGAAACTTCAGCAGCGCCTTCGTCGCTTTCTGGTTGGAAGCTAGAACGTTCCGGCACTCCAATATTAATCGTTCAGAAAGCGGCTGGTCATCGAGGCGTGCTAGCGTTGCTGAGAGCTGTTGTCTTTGGGAGCTGTAGTGAGGACAATGACACAGGACGTGCGCAATGGTTTACTCGCTGCCACAGTGAGCATATGCAGCACTGTCTGCCATTCCGATTCGGTAAGCAGAGCTGTTCGAGAAAGACACTCTAAGCAACAGGCGGCAGAGGACTGTTGTTTCGGATCAGGATAGTCCGGATGGAATTTGAAATTGGAGTGACGGATCCAGACGGTGAAGGCGGGTATGCAGAAAACCGGACGTATTCCACATTGAAAGCGTTAGACCACGTGCGAGAGAGTGAATCGTTGATACTGCATCGGTCCATGATAATAGAATGTCTTCCTGCGCGCCACCTTCATGAGCATTCTTTGCAGAATTATTGGCATGTTTGTTGCCGTCGATGCCACAGTGGCCTGATTCAACTAGAGTCGCCACTGAAATGGGGCATATTACAGACTCGAAGTCAGCCCTGCAGTGTCTGTCGTCAGCTTTACGTCGTGGTGCACAAGACCAACTAGTATTGGAAATAAGACAAACCTATCAGCACGTAAGGGAAAACGGAGTATCCAGAGCTGGTATAGTCGAACGTGTTGCATTAGTGTTAAGACTGTTGGTCCTTGGCGGCAGTCCTGCGCCTCCAGACAGACGCCTATAATATTCGTTGGCAACAGCCTTGAGAGGCATTTGTTCATGAAGTGAGAGTGCTGTTAACGGGTGAAGCTGTTGGGGCTCTCTGCGGATTCTTTTGATTACACGCCAGATTTTGGCTAATGGTTTTCGGACGTCCAGATTTCCACAAAAATTCCTCCATCTTTGCCTCATCAGCTTGGTTCAGTAGCGACGGATATGTCTCTGTGCACACAGGCAAGCACGCAGATCTTCGCTGTTTTTAGTCATTAGCCTTTTCCTACCGCTCGCCTTCGTATCGCAACTAGTCTGTGAGATTCTTCATCATTGGCTGGCATATCACAGTGCTTGCGTGTCGTACGTGTGCTTTCTCTCAGGCAGTAGGAAATTGTAGGAATGATCTCAGCGCTCCTGGTTGCGGCTGTGATTCCTCTATTTACTGCTTCCGTGTACGCTTCCCAGTCAACGGAGTTTTGTATTCTTCCGGTGACACCTGAGCACCAAGAGCTGATATCAGAATTGGATAGTGATCACTACCTCGCGTTTCCAAGTCACTGCACCAACTGAACAGCCTTGTAGTGTTCATTGATACAAATGATAGGTCAATGCAACTAGAGACCCTTGGATTCTTCAAGTAACACTACCATCATTCTGCGGTTCAATGGAATACGTTGCTAAAAGCTCCGTAAGTTTGGCTCCACGTGTGCATTTGTGCGAACTACCCAAAATTTCGTTATGAGTGTTGAAGTCACCGCATATACTATGCGGCGCGGAAGTTTTCGTTATCAAGCGTTATATTCTAGAAACAACGAATGGCGAATTTTGTTGAAGGTATACACCTATGACTGTGAACCTTTGGGAGGCTAACATTGTAGTTACACACACGTATTAGTTTCTGTCATGTGGTGCGACTTCAATCTCTGAAGCAGGAATGTCGATTCGAATGCCAACTAGGAGTCGGCTGATACCCTTCTGCCGACGTGAATGATAAAAATAGTAGCCATTCATGCGAAATTGTTCACCAACACGGGACCCGGAGATCACCATAAAAGGGAAGCGGTACGCTCGCACAAGGCATCAGAGGTCCATTAGCTTCGAGCGCAAACCGCGAGCGTTCCACTGAAATATTGTCCATGTTCGGAGGTGTTTGTTAATGCAAACTGCTAGTGAGGACATTGTCGGTGAAGCCATCGTTGCCGCGTCGATGAGTCGTAGCGCTGCGGCGCATACGTCGGCGTCACTAAGTGCTCCAACGCCAAAACAGCTTAGACCTCAGGAAGACTCTTAGAGGAAGGAGTAGCTCGAAGAAGAGCCTTAATAGCTGCAAACATCATAGGGATAAGTAGACTTGATATTTCGCTGGCCACTGATGAGTCTACCTGTTTTTATGGCTGGTGCTAGGCGTCTGTGGATTCTTAGGTGTGTGCTGGCGCTTGCCTGCGCTTGATATAACTCGGGGCTTTGCTTGTAGGGTCGTCAGAGACGATTCTTCTGCAAGATGACCTTTTATGACCGATGCAAAGGTCTTTTTGGATGACATTCCTGGAAGCGTCGTATCTTTTTGCCGTGGTTTAATACTTGTAAATACTAAATCCGGGTTTGGTGGCGGTTCACTCCGTCCAGGTGCTGTTCCCTGAATTTGTTCCAAGTGACGTGCCACAGTTGCTGCTTTCTTTTTAACGCACCCTCCGTATGAGGCCGGGTGGGAACCTCCACAGTTAGCACAGAGGCCCTGACTTGCACTCCTTATGTGTATGAGCACCAGCACATATCCTGCACCTGATAGCGCCGTTGCAATGTTTTACAATATGGCCGTGTCGTTGGCATTTAAAACGCTGCGTTGCTGATCCAATGTATTCCAGTACGGGATAGCTGCAGAACCCAAGAACAATTCGCTTTGGTATAGGAGAGTCTCTTGAAAACTCGAGAATTACAGAGCGCCGCCTAAACTCTGCTACTCCGCCTTCATCACAAGGGACGTGGGAGACTTCTCTTCTAGCAGAGATGACACCTTGTGCTTGTAAGTACCGCTGAAGCTCTTCATCCGAATATCCGAGGGGAACGTCCTGGATTTTCCCATACGTGGCTGAGTAGGAGTAAGGAACTCGTGCTTCAACAGGCACACCAGCTAATTCCGAGATGGCGAGCAGGCGATTAGCAGCAGGAAGTGTCGACACAGTCACCATAAGGCTACTATCCTTGTTGAGCCGATGACGGATAACTTTCTCTTGTGCGCACGCAACTACCGCTGATGCCAAAATGTTCGAGTTCACCTTCCAGAAACTTCCTTCAGGTGACAATGGCCTGAGCACAACAGGTATCCCAGCTCCTCTATTCTTCTTGTAATTCACAACCATGAATGACACTTGGTCCATGTCTTGGTCCATGACGCTTGGTTCATGACTCAGGACAGGCCCTATCGTATCCCAATGCATTGCGAAAAGTGTGGCGGAAGTGACGTCAAATTTTTGGGACAATAAAACAGCAGACACCCCGCGGCATGCTTTCCGCGCTGGTTCACTTCTGCGCAGATTCGTGATCCCGGCATAAACATAGCGCGTATTGTGCGGTTTGCATGCACTAAAATATTGCAAACAGACGTTTACCAGGCTGTTCATGCATGGCAGGCCCGAGCGCTGCGTGCTGAAATTCTTCGTGGACCGTTTTTGTGCAACTGCTGTACAGAAAGTACCGGTAGGTAATGTAATAAAAAGCATTCAGCCCCTGCATCATCGTATTCGCACTCGCCTGGCAGTGACTTACGCGTTCTGCTGGGCGTTAGGCCTGTCTTTTCCTTTTTTGTAGCCCGATTTCCTGATGTATTGGCCAATTAGCTGTTCTTTGAGCGTAGTAGCTATTCGGCGCAACGTCAATAGTAGTTGACGTAACTTCACGCCGAAAAGAGGCCACCGCTGTATTGTATATGGAATCGTGCAGGTAAAGTTTGTAAACCCTGTGCGCGCACAAGTACTAGCACGCAGCGAGCGAACACCGCACAATGCATGCAACACGTAGTCCGATAACAACAAGAAAACTTTATTGCCCTTCCGTACGAACGACACAGCCTGTCAAAACGCAATACGATGCCTTCGGCGCATCTTATGTTGGGCGCGTAAGACGCCAAAAACAAAAGTTCACGTGCGTTCAGAGTTAACACGAGCAAGAAGCAACAGAGTGCACATCCGAGAGCTTCGCATGCAAATACCATGCGTTAGTGATCAGCAAGTCCGCAGTTCATGCTATTTCTACCGGGTACACCGAAAAGCTGGGCATTGTGTAGCTTTCCTAAATAATACACAGAAGGAGCAGCGTGCGTGAATCGATGGCTCCGCTTGCACGGTGGAAAAAAAAGAAAAATACTGCAAAAGTTTCGCGACTCGCTCAATGCGCGCATGCGCTTGCAAACAACGTTACAAATCGCGAAATGTTCAGCTGCTCCTTCGCTATGAGGTGATGCCGGTGTTTGCGATGTCAAGGCTTCACGAATTTCACGTCAGGGCCTCTCCTTAGTATTCCTTTCTCCATGGTTCGGAGCCTCCGTGCGAGAAGACCAGAGCAATGGTGCGTGAACTCCAGCCCAAGGCTCCCGCAGCAGCCTGGCTACCGGCCGGAGCTGTGCGTCCAGTTGCCTGGCCATATTTCTACTGGCTTCTCGGCGTGTCGCTCAGTAGCCACCGTTTCTTCTTCGTAGCCAGCCAGCCAGCCAGCCAGCCAGCTAGCCTGTGCTCACTGCCCGAGCCGGAGCCACCGCATTCCGGTTTCGTAAACGTCGCCGAGCTCTCAACGACAGGGTGATCATCATGATGATGATCATCATCAGCCTGGCTAGCCAACTGCAGGGCAAAGACCTCTCCCATGTTCCGCCTATCAACCCGGTCCTGTGCTTTCTGCTGCCACGTTATACCTACAAACTTAATCTCATCTGCCCACCTAATTTTCTGTCTCCCCCTTACGCGTTTGCCATCTCTTGGAATCCAGTCAGTTACCCTTAATGACCACCGGTTATACTGCCGACGTGCTGTGCCCGGCCCATATCAATTTCTTCTTCTTGATTTCAACTATGATATCCTTAACCTCCGTTTCTTCCCTGACTCATTCTGCTCTCTTCCTGTCTCTTAAGGTTACACCTATCATTTTCCTTTTCATCGCTCGCTGCGTCGTCCTCAATTTAAGTTGAACCCTCTTTGTAAGTCTCCAGGTTTCTGCTCCGTAGGTAAGTACAAGTAAGATGCAGCTGTTATATACCTTCCTCTTGAGGGATCGTGGTAGACTACCATATATGATTTGATAATGCTTGCTGAATGAGCTCTATCCCATCCTTATTCTTCTAGTTATTTCACTCTCACGGTTCGGCTCCACGGTTACTACCCGTCCTAAGTAGACGTACTCCTTTACAACTTCCAGTGTCTCGCCACCTATCGCAAAGCGCTGTTCTCAGCCAAGATTGTTCACATTACTTTAGTTTTATGCATATTAATTTTCAGACCTACTTTTGTACTTTCCGTATCCAGTTCAGTAATCATGAGCTGTAATTCGTCTCTTGCGTTACTCATCAATGCAATGTCATAAGCGAATCGCAGGTTCCTGAGATTCTCTCCATTAACTATTATTCCTTATTCTTCGCAATCTCGGGCCCTGAAAACCTCCTGTAAGCACGCGGTGAATAGCATTAGAGAGATCGTGTCTCCCTGCCGTACGCCCTTCTTTATTGGGATTATGTCACTTTCTTTATGGAGGACTATAGTGGCTGTGGATCCGCTATAGATTTCTTCCATTATGTTTATAAGCTTCGTCGATGCCCTGATTTCGCAGTGCCTGCATGGCTGCTGATGTTTCCACCGAATCAAATGCCTTCTCGTAATCTATTAAGGCTGTGTATAGGGGTTGGTTGTATTCCGCGCATTTCTCTATCCCCTGATTGATAGTATGAATATGGTCTATTGTTGAGAAGCCTGTACGAGATCCTGCCTGGTCCTTTGGTTGAATGAACGCGTATTAATTCTGTTAGCAATTACTTTTGTAAATAGCTTGTAGACAACGGACAGTAAGCTGATGGGCCTGTAATGTTTCAGGCCATCGACGTCCCCTTTCTTATGGATCCAGATGATGTTCGCATTCTTCCAAGATTCTGGTATCTTCCCCGTCCAGAGACACATCGTATACAGTCGTATACAGGGTGGCCAGTTTTTCTAACATAATCTCTCCACCGTCTTTGAACAGGTCTGATGTTGCCTGATCCTGACCAGCGGCTTTTCCTCTTTGCGTTCTTTTTAGAGCTTTCATTGCTTCTCCTGTCAATACTGGTGGGATGTCACATTCCTCTGGCCTACTTCTGCTTCTTACGTTATCATCCTGACTGCCTCGGCTGCTGTACAGATCTCTGCAGAACTCTTCCGCTACCTCAACTATTCTATCCATATTAGTTGTGACCTTGCCTTCCTTGTCCCTTAATGCATACATCTGCGTTTTGCCTATGCACAGTTTTGTCTTCATAGCTTTGAGGCTTCTTCCGTTCTTTAGAGCATGCTCAATTCTCTCAATATTACACTTTCTTATGTCGGCTACATTACGCCTATTGATTAACTTCGAAAGCTCCGCCAGCTCTATTTTGTCTGTTGCTTTTGAGGCTTTCATGGCTTGACGTTTCTTATTGAGGTATTTCGTCTCTTGGGATAGCTTACCAGTGTCCTGTCTAACGACTGTACCCCCGACTTCCACTGCACACTAGTGATACAGAACTATCGGTAAATTGACTATCGATAGTATCGATAGTTTTTTTGAAACTATAGATAGTGTAAACAAACTATCGATAGTACTATTATCGACAAATTATCGGTAGTACCATCGGCAATATTACGAGCGATATTACTGCCACGCGTGTTTATTGCTTTGTTTTGATGTATTCGGGTTTCACCAACAAATACTTTTCGCAGCGTTTGACGCAGACCGCGCCGCAAATTTTGAAAAGCTTGGCGATTGTTTGAGATCATTTTGTTAAGATTACGCGCCGGACGCGAATAGTCAAGTTTATTCGAGAGCTTACGCGAGCACCAGCGATAACGCTGGAAGGTTCGATGACTGA
Organism: Rhipicephalus sanguineus; assembly: GCF_013339695.2. NCBI lineage: Eukaryota > Metazoa > Arthropoda > Arachnida > Ixodida > Ixodidae > Rhipicephalus > Rhipicephalus sanguineus. Next base: position 217,880,581 of record NC_051177.1, on the reverse strand, counting down.
TATATAAAAGACGAAGCGTTCCACCGATTATCAGATTACTCGACGGCCGGCGACTGTTCTCGCCTCTATCAGTGCGCAGCCTGTATCGCTTGTATTTTGAGTTTGGATTTTCTGGGCCCTAGATTGCCCAAATTAAGTGCTTCGTATTTCCCAGTCATTCTGCAGCGTTTTTCACCCTCACGACCACGTGACAAACTATCCATAGTGGTGCAAGTAATGATGCTGTTGTTAGCTGGCCATATTGCTAAAATATTTGCGATAGCCTACTATCAGCTTCACTTATATTTGTGAGCAATTTTTGGCGAGAGAAATAAATTATAGCCGCAGTGAAAATGGCGGAATACGTCCATCAATATATTCATATTCAAAAGCAACCACTTACACCTTACAATTAACAAACTTAGTTCTTGATAATTCTTTTTTATTTTGAAATCATAAAATGCAATATAAATTTGAAGCCGCGCAGTTCCACCACATGTAACGGCTTCATTTCCGCTACAGCTGAACAGTTTGACTTTATGATCATGTGTCAGCAAAGCATTCTGGTGAACAAGACAAGCATGTCAACTTTCTTGCCCTTCAGCCTGCCCCTCCGGCTCCACTATGTACCATGCGCGTGGGGAACCAAGTTTATGCTGCAATGAGTTCGCGCTGTTGATTTTATACTATCGATAGTACTTACCATCGATAGCGTTATCGATGGTATTTTTTACCATCGATAGTTCGATAGTGACTCCGCTATCGAAAGTATCGATAGGACCATCGATAGTTCTGCATCACTACTGCACACTCCTTAATGATATTAGTCAGATTACCATTCATTGCGTCAACGCTAAGGTCGGGTGATACTGATCACTGATCAGTATCACACGATACTGATCACTGACGGGGTGATACTGATCACCAATACCGCACGGCTACGCCTCACATGTGCGCCGAACTGTACAACTTTTATTCTGTGTGTCGTTAGAAATATTTACCTCATGCAGTGAACCTTTTGTTCAGTGTTTATTTTTATGTAGCTAGTATTTCGCCTTAATTCTTAATTAAGAGACTTGTGTGGATTGGGAACAAACGGCTTTGTCCTTAAATGGAAGCTGAAGTTGTTTTAGAATGCGGTAAAACTTAGTTGTTAACAAGGAGCAATGTTATTGACGACGATGGCGTAATTTTTTTTTCGCTGTTGTGGCAGCAGGAGCTTTGAAATTGAAATTAACGAGAAAAGCTCGTCTTGCTCCGTCCACACGAACGCGCCTAAAGTGTGGGCGTGGAAACGAACTAACCGGAACTACGTCATAGTCGATAGCCTTGGCGGAGCCGCGCAGCACTGTCGTATCTCCAACCGTGGCCTCCGTGGCTAGTTCCGGCTGCGTGCTTTGGTGGAACTGATCGCGAAGGCCGTGCTTTAACAGTGCTGATGGTGCCGATGACGCCGTACATCGAATATGACGTCACCGCGTTCGCTCAGAATCTCAAGAAGCCCCGCGGCTGCAGTCGCTGTTTTTTCTAAGAAATGTTATTTGCGTTCACTTCTGTGAACTCTTGCATTGGTTTTCTAATTCAGCAGAGATCAAACTATGATTACACCTTCCAATGTCAGTTTTCTTAAAGTGCTTCAGCTTCCCTTTAATAAAACCCTCAGGAGCTCAATCCTAGAGAGCTATTACAATGAATAAAGAGAACCTGCATCACAAAGTCAAACAAAGTTTTTCCGATCTAAAAATCGAATCACAAAGTTTTGGTGGCACCGGCATAAAACACTTTCGTGTTAAAAGCATGGTTGATCCCTCCGTCATAGGAATCGCTATGACACGAAAGTAAAACGTGTCCTTACAGAAGTATTTTAATGTTTATTGTACATAGATGTAAGATAGCTTGCACAATGTCTATTGGTGTTTGGCAGCTATAGCGACAGACCTTTTGGGGGGGGGGCGGTGTGCAGCAAAACGAGAAAGTTTCTAGTGAACATCCAGAAAGGAAAGTCCGAAAGTATATTAGAAGTTTATTTGAGATGTTATTTAGACCTAAGGAGCTTGAAAAGGTCCTCTAGCTGTGCTAACGCCACGTTATCAGAAGTCTAGAAAATGGCTTGCAAGAATTCTAAAAAAACTTCTTGCCGGATCTTTTTAAGAGCTTTATTAGGAATTTATTTTTTATGCAAACCACTAGCTGATGATGAGTCCACTCAGGTAAATTAGTGGCATGATTCCAGGTTTCCACGATCAGTGGTTTAACTGTTCACAGTCGATAGTGACAGACACCTGCATCATACGGCATCAAATTAACTGCTTGAGCTTTTGCAACCAGCAAAACTTGTGCCCTATTTGTTGAAAGAATGCATTAGTGAGTGCTGTCTGTCATTCCCATGTGGCATTGGCTTAATCCATTTTGCTTCGAAACAACATAAGCTTTTTAATGTCAACTTATTTTCATTACTGGTGTTGTCTGGAATGCATTATACTGCACTTCAAAAAGTAAATGCAAAATTTCAACAAATCTTTTTGCATACGTATAACCTTTATTACATTAGTGATTTCCGATGATACGCCGGCCCCTTGGCACTCAGAAAGGGGACTGACGACGTGTTTTGAGCAGGAACCTGCACACAAAGGGCACAGTAAAGTCCAAATTGTTCTCTTCAAGCAGACATCTTTCAACACAACGAAAGTTAGCACGCTAGCTTAGCAAACACACCTGCACAGCAGCAAATATGTGGCTAACGGTAGAAAATTTGTAACAGCCAAAAAGCACAATCGATCTATCAATTTTGTCCCAAGTAGTATGCGTAAATTTAGGTATGTTAGAATAATGAGTAGTTGAGATTAACCGGTTTCTCCACAAAGGTGTGTCTCACAATCCTATCGTGCTTTTGGCAACACCCAGAAATATAATTCCATCCCACAACCTGCACACAAAAGACACAGTGAAGTAAAAAATGTCTTAGTCAATGAATCACATGTACCAGCTTGCCACAAATCAAGAAACAACTTTGGGCAAAGTATAATGGGAGCTGCAGCACACAGTGACAGCAATTTCAAGTCAGTCAGTGTCACAAGTAAGTCTAAAGAAAGGAAATGGAAAAGAAAACGAAACCCACAGTACCATGTAAATTATGTGCACCTGTGTTCACGACCAATATATATTCTTTTTGCACACCTTACAGTAGCATAAGCTGCTCGTGTTAGCATTGCGACATAGTCGAAGTGTTAAGTTGAATAATGTCAACATGCCGAAAAAATGTCTCAATTTGGCAGACGTACAAAAGGTGCCTTATAAGCGTCCACTGGCCAGAGGTATTTAAAAAATTATCGTCTTTCATAAAGTTGAATAATAACGGTTGCAATGCCTGATAATTGCCACTTTACTATTTTTGAACATCCCCGGCAAATAATCATAAGTCATTTCTTTTTGCTACGTAACATCAGATGATACTAAGAAATAGTTTCAGGCAACTAGGATATTGAGGGGAAAACCTCCAGATGAATGAAAATGCTGGTGTGTATGCAACAAGCATTCTCCATTCATAAATCAAGAATACATTTTTGAGATTTTGAGCATGAGACTGAAGTGGTGAAACTTAAAGATAACAATTCCACTATTACACTTCTGCTGAATATTACGATTTAAAATATACTAGGGAGCCATGGAAACGAAAATGATAGACATAATCTTAAAGCAGCAGACTATGCGGGAAGTTGGTTTCAATTTCAATTTATTATGCGTTCATGCAGTCAGTCACAAGGAATCATATACAAACTGGAGTATCAACTGGTGAAGGTGACATTCAACACAGTGCACAAGCCAAGCAGTGTTTATGCAGGTTGTTAGAATGCTGGAGTAACACATTGAATTCCAAGAAAATGAAACTGAATAATTAGTAAATCCAAGAGGAGATTCCCAGAGGTGCGAGGAGATAATCGAATTGCAGGCAGGAAACAATGTTTGTAATTTCAAAGCAAGAGTAAATGGGAACTATTTGCCCTATGTTGAATAAAATAGACTGAAAAGATAACAAAAAGTAGCACATTTAAACAAGAGCAGATGCCCAGGCTACATGTTAGCAAGTCGAAAAAGAATGCTGATCTCGCAGAAAAGCTGGACAAAAGCATGGAGATACAACACTGACTTTTACCAATTTTATACACTACTATTTCATACAGATGGGTAGTCGTTTATTTGCAACCACGGACTAACCTACTAAAGCATTTGCATAAGGCTGAAAACACTGATGGGCCTCTTACTGGCAACGTTTAGGCGAGCCTGGCAGTTTTTAACCATGCCATAATCCCAGCATGAATTTCTACACGCGATGCAGGTGCAGTGGTGCTGTTTTTGCGAACAGACTCTGTAATCAGCAATCAAGTCTCAAGGCTGCCAGATATCAAAGGAAATGCAGACATAGGTTTTATCCTAGAATAAAAAAATGTAGCAAGGCCTAAAGCACAGCACAGAATTGGCGCACAATGAGCAAAGGAGCCCCATAAAGGCTAACTGCAGTGAAATTTGAGAAAGCATAAAAAGCTTGTTTTCACGTAATGTATATATAGAAGAGAGCCGATACAAAATGCTACGACTGATATACGAGTGGCAGACCACAAAAAACTTGAAAATATAGAAATATTTTTATATACCGAACGTAAAAAGATGCGACCATTACTACTGACAGAGGGTGATGTATGACAGGCTATGACTTGGAATGCATGGTTCCTTGCCATAAGCTTTAAGTTTAACTAGCACCTATAGTTGCCTACAATGTGCTGAAATGCTTCAGCATTTCAGCACATTGTACATTTCAGCCCAGGTGGTGGACGAGGGCACACATCATGGTACTAACCAACCACCAAAGGCACAGGTCTCCTTAAATGACAGTTAAAGGCTGCTAACATGAAAAATTTTGATGTACCAGGCCTTCAGTTTTGGCTATAGTGCTTCAAGGGTGCTCCTCGCTCTTAAGAAACATGGTGAAAGCGATTATTGAAACCGACAGGCAATTAAGCCAAGAAAAGCATAGAGGCCATTACTTGTGGTTTCCTAACTGTAGTATAATGATTCTCAATTAAATTTAAAAAAATTAAACTGGACGAAAAATTATCCTTTCTGTCGATGAGATCCGAATTCACAACCTTTGAACTATGCGTCCGCGGTGCTCTACCATTTGAGCTACGTCAGAGAGCTCTCCCTCGTGCGCTTTTTAAATGCGAAGCATTTCTTAGCGAACCTCTCGCACTTTGAGCGTTTCTATCTACGTATCTATCTATCTATCTATCTATCTATCTAGCCGCCTACGTCGGGAAGCTCTCATGATCGCCTCCTTAACTTGGCGTGGACCAAAATTTGCATGGGAGGGTAAGAAGATTTCACGAATATGGCTGTCAGGTAATGACATGAATAATGTGAAAATCCTGTCGCGTACGTCGTCAAACCCTTTCCTCCGGACACGTGTGGCTCATACCCGTTTACCACGGGCCGCGGTGCACGGGTATGCGCCACAGCTGATTGACTGTTTATATCTACCCAGGAACGGTGAGAACAGACAATAAATGCGAGAGCGTTAAGAAAAACATACATCGGCAGCATTTACGCAACAAATGGAAATAATGAAAATTGGGATCCCAGCAGGAATTGAACCCAAGCATTCTGCGTGGCAATCAGGTATTCTACCACAGAGCCACGCCAGGTCTATAAACTGGTTTGGAAAAAACAGCCTGTGCAGGCGTAACGTCGGTACAACATCAATTGTGCTGTGGTGATTGCTATGTAATTTTACAAGAAAGCAGTAAACACTACATGATACTCCTACGATACAGACATCATATGAGATTGACATACAACCGCTTTGTAGACGAGGCTACGTAGGCCACATACGCCCAGGTAGTGTACGAAAACGACAAGCGCCATCCACTGATGTTGGTCTACGTAGCACTATCCAGGCCTACCAGCCTCGATGGCCCTTACCTCACCAACGCGAAGGGTGACTTGAGATTCCGACATGACGCCTGCTCTATCGACAGACAATTTGTCTGCGAAATGACCGAGGCATCCGCGATTTCCAACAGCTGCACTATACCTCATACTTCACTACACATGAACCCCTCTTCACCGCGATCACGACCTGATCCGATAACACGTCATGACCAGCTGCCGGCGCTCCCTGATCACGGGGATGATGACCTTTTTAAGAACTGTCAAGAAGTTCTTCCACACATGGACACGGGTCGTGAAATGTGCGTGCGTTCTCCATGATAAAGAACAATTATAAGCACCGCATATCAGCTTATTGCTTCAAGTGTTGGTAATACCAACGTTGCCGTTGGCAGCGTTACCCAACGGAAACAACTGGTTATATAACACATATGCAGCTCTTCAACATATATGTGTGCGTATAAAATTTATACAAATATTTAGCGTCCTTTTAAACGTTTCGTTCAGTAAAAAAATTTACGCCACAGTCACCTTCCCGCTGAATGCTTCGCATAACATCGACTCCCATGGTACGTGGGATCTGCCGAATTTTTCGTAGGGTATTTATGTGTGTGTAATACCTGGAAGCGTTAGCCAGCGCCACTTGTAACCCAGGCAGCGAACGTGGAACACTTTTTTTTTTGCCAGACAGCGTGGCATATGTAATTTGAAGGTTGTGAGTTGGGATCCCACCAACGGAAAGTGTGATTTGTTTCCACTTTATTATCTTTCAGTTTAAGTGAGAATCATCACACTACAGTTAGGAAACCACAAATAATGGCGCTTATACTTTCCTTGGCTTAATTATCCGTCCGATTCATTAGTTATGTACAACACAGAAAACAAGCTCCTCGTACATTTCCCTTTCTGTCGAGAATGTGAAAGTTAGTTGCAAGTGGCCTTTCAGTCCTCCTTGAAAATGGCAATTTCAAGCATAGACAGTTGAAGTTATTCTTAGTAAATCCATAATTGTAATTTTGTATGCCACTTGATACATCATTTGCTGCTTGCTTAGCCTTTGTTCACTGTGGCAAACATCTTAGTTTGTGTGCAGCACTTTTCGACAGAGATAACATCTTTGTTAAAAACAAGTAGATACGCAACATAAGATATGCTTCATACATATTTGGCAGTCATGTTTTGTTGAAGTTTTATCATTTCCAATACACCTTACCATGCATCCTGATAGAATGTGCTAGTTACATGTAAACCTGTTAACTAGAGAATGGAGTCAGCTACTTCTTTCAGCTAGGGTGCAGACTTTTCCATACAGGATGAACAATTTAATTTATTCACTTACCCATGATTACTCGATAGATCTCAGTGCCAACCAGACGCTTCTTTCTTTTTTGTCCATACAAAGAGTACTGAACGCCAACGGAGTCTTGGAACAGATATTTCATAATGTTGGCCGTCACATTCCGTACACCGGATCCAACAATGAGTGATAACACCTTGCACGACCAAAAAAAGAGCAACATAAGGTTTGGTAGAATAAAAACACAGAAAGCTTGCGAATTGCTTGCGAGCTGATTTAGAACTTGCTATGTTTCCTGTAGCTTCTCCCCATCGTGAACAGAAGTCAAAGGGTAAACACGTTCAGCAGGTTTCAGCTCCTTATCTTCATTGCGCTGGCTCAACCTTGTCAGAAGGAGTTCACTCTGCTCTTTCAGAAGAGCAAGCTGTTTAAGAATGGTCCGTGTAGCCACTGGAACAAAGCCTCGAATTTAGAAGCTCAACAATGATGATGCAGACGATGAGAAGACACAAACATACCACACTACCGGCACCTTCAAAGTGCTATGGAGACACTATATTTGCTGTAATTTAGAGTACCCTATAAGCATCCAATCGTTTTAATTTGAAGGGCCCTCACCAAATACCATTGCAAATTTTACTCACATGTTGCAAGTACGATTTGATGGCGCAAAAGCGGCTGCGGCTATAGTGCATTAGACACGGACGTATGGCATACTGGGAGTTGCAAGATGCTTAGACAGCATTTTATTGCAATAACAATTTATTGGTTCACTACTAAGGTGGTTAGAAGAAATTGAACTGCCCAGTAACCATGCCATGAGGGAGGGATAGAGCCATTTCAGCAGACATACTCTCCTCTTATCCTTGCATGAAGTCTGTAAGCAGCATCCCTTAATTTACCTTGCTCTTGTATACGTCACGTTTCAAGACAAGCCCCACCTTTTGTTCTTTTATTATCTTGCTTCGGGACACATCTGGAGTTGTCATGATCTGAGCAGCCATGATCAGTGACATTTCAAGCAGTGACTGTTGCATAGTACATGAGTTAGTTGACTTTCACTCCCTCTAGGAGCACTAGCTGCTTCATCAGGAAGAAAAAAAGGCTCATAGCTATCTGTTTAAAATTTCGACCAGCTTGGCACCATGCAGCCAATACTTTGCCCACATGATAGCACAGAGACAGATCCACACGCCGTATGTGTTTGCAATGCACAAATATGGTGATGAGGTCTTAACAAACTAAAACAGCACCACCTACGAGAAAAAGTGGGTTATGAAGTACAAGTGTACAATTGCTTCTCAAGAAACTACCTATTCCGTCAGTAGCAGCATGATCAACAATACCAAATTATGGGATGAATCGGCGTGATGATACTGGTTGTATAAATATGTGAAATGAACTTTAAATGCACTGCCTAAATATAATTATCAATATGCAATGTTCCCTGTCATTATGCACGAGATCTAATGTATCATGAAAAAATGGTATTGAAAGCAACTTCAGAAGTACTCGATCTTTATCTCTCTTTTGATTAAGGGCCACACCGCTCGATCACTGAGTCCTAAAAGTGAGAATTAGAAGTGCAACCATAACAAAACACAACAGATGCACTAACACCATGGTTAAGATACCAAAAGAGAATGCCACAACTTACCTAGGCAATTTTCTGGAGGGGACGCTGATGCACATGGCACTGTAAAGGGAAAGGAATATTTGATAGATAATAAGAAATCATCCAAAAGCAGTGATGTATAAAAAAACTGCTGCACTAGTACAAGGGCACAAAAACTAAATTGTCGTATTACTTTATTGATTCATTCATTTTATTTACAAAATACACCATACAAGAAGTCCAACCAGGGTGAGCAAGATACACGATTATTTCCACAAAAGAACATAATGAAACAACGCTGAAGCACGCTTTTTAGTGTTCACACAGTTTCTTTGGTTGTAAGGTAGTGGATTACAATAAAAAAGTAAGAAAACTTGAAGGACCTTGCATGCAAGGTGAAGCCCTGCTTAACCTAAGACTGCAGAATTACCTTTTTATCAATATATTACACAATGTACCATATTTATGCATTTTTTAGGCGATTGATGCAGTTAAAATCTGGAAATAACACAGGTGATGAGAAATGTACAGCACTGTAGTGGAGGCGTTAAATTAATTTGCATGACCTTAGTCATTTTGACAAGGAAGAAAAGTAATCAACAAGTTTGCTTTTGGGAACAATTCCCATTTAAATGCAGCCATCACAGCTAGGAATCAAAGGAATTAATGGCGTTATGCCGTATAACCATGAGTTACAGAAAGAGACACTGGCTGTCAAGGCACAAAACTACCACACGCAGATGAGAAAGTACATATGTCCTTCAGCAAGAAGTGATGTTAATCAGGGGAATTCAGGATTCGATGTTTTGATTCAAACTGTTGGATCTCCATGTACATTAGATGGTTTTGCTACGGAGTGTCTGTCAATCTTTTTGGTTTCTTTCCTCGACCTTTGCGCAGGCTTGTGTTTCGCGTTTTAAATGAGACGCATTCCTTAGCGAACCTTGGGCACTTTGAGCGTTTCTATCTACGTATCTATCTATCTAGCCGCCTACGTCTGAGTGCTCTCATGATCGCCTCCTTAACTTTGTGTAGACCGAAATTGGCGTGGGAGGGTAAGAGGATTTGGCGAATATGACTGCCGGGTCATAACATGAATAACGTGAAAATCCTGTCGCGTACGTCGTTAAACCCTTTTCCCCAGACACGTGTGGCACATAACCGTTTACCTTGGGCCGCGGTGTACGGGTATGCGCCACAGGTGATTGACAGTTTATATCTACCCAGGAACGGCGAGAACAGACATTGGTAACCTAAATGTGAGAGCGTTAAGAAAAACCAATATCGGCAGCGCTGACCCGACGAATGTAAAGAATAAAAATTAGGATCCCAGCAGGAATCGAACCCAAGGATTCTGCGTGGCAATCAGGCATTCTACCACAGAGCCACGCCAGGTCTATAAACTGGTTTGGAAAAACAGCCTACGCAGGCGTAATGTCGGTGCAACGTCAATTGTGGTTGCGGTGGTGGCTACCTAATTTTGTAAGAAATGAATAAAGCCTGCTTGACAGGGGCGTAGGCAGAAATTTTCTTCGGGGGGGGGGGGGGTCCAACCATACTTTAAATATGTTTGTGCGTGCGTTTTCATGTGCGCGTGTATATATATGCAAGCAAAAGTGAAAATTGTCGGGGGGGGGGGGGTGAACCCCCCCCCCTGGCTACGCCCCTGCTACATGCTACTCCTACGATGTGTGCTCCTACGCTACAGGCGTCATATCAGATTAGCGTCTGTGGTTCCAGTGTTGGCTCCGCTTTTATAGCTGTGTAACATAACATTTGTATTCCTATACAAATGCATGCTATATGCTATATATGCTATATGCATGCTATATTGAAGCATTGCTTGACACCGGAGGAATACATCAACGAAAGTTACGTATGATATTCACATCATCGCACCATAAAGTGCACTTAGTCCGCCAGAACGACGCAGTGTCATCTTCATTTCTTACGAGGCTGGGTGATGGCCTCAAGCTGACCGATGATAATGCCAGATTAATTGACAGCCGCTTTGTAGACTAGGCTACGTAGGCCACACACGCCCATGTAGTCTACGAATACGACAAATTCCATCCACTGATTTTGGTGTACGTAGCACTATTCAGGCCTACCAGCCTCGACGGCCTATACCTCACCAACGCGAAGGGTCACTTCAGGTTCCGACATGTCGCCGGCTCTATCGACATACATTTTGTCGACGAAATGACCGAGGCATCCATGATTTCCAACAGCTGTACTATACCCGATACTTCACTACACATGAACCCCTCGTCACCGCGATCACGACCGGATCCGATAACAAGTCATGACCAGCTGCTGGTGCTCACTGACCACGGTGATGATGCCCTTGTTGAAGAACTGTCAAGAACCTCTTCCACACAAGTACACGGCTTTGGTGAAATGTGTGTGTGTTCTTCATCATAAAGGACAAGTATAAGCACTACATATCAGCTTACCGCTTCTGGTGTTGTTAATACCCACGTTGCCGTTGGCATCGTTACCCAACTTTAAAGAACGGGTTATATAACACATATGCGGCTCTTCAACATATATGTGTGCGCATAACATTCATACAAATCATTAGCGTCATTTTGTAACTTTCGCTCGGTAAAAAAAATTACGCCACAGTCACCTTCCCGCCGCATGCTTCGCATAACATCGACTCCCACGGTACGTGGGATCTGCCGAATTTTTTTTTCGACGTCTTTACATTTGGATATATTTGTTTGTTGCTGGTTCCCAGATACCATGATTGTGATCTTCTTTATAAACATCTCGTCTGTTCATGCCCGCACGTGCGGTGAGTGGAATGTTCTGCGCGTGTCCTCCAAGAGCCTTTATATTGTGAAGCCTTCATGAAAATAAAATTTGTTGTGAGTGGGCGTTCTTTCTGTCTCTTCTTGTTTCTTCGCAGTTGCAACCTTGCGCCGCGTATTTCAAGTAACGATGCACCAACTAGCCCAACATAACGTATTGTTAAGCTTCATTTCTTCTACAAGGGGCCCTTTCCAGTCTGTTTTGCCTTCTACTCAGGCTCAGGACTACGTGCGCTTGATCGCTTTTGTTTCTTGCCGTGCCAGGTTCATTGGGTATTGCTGAAGAAAAGGAGTAATACCCCACAACGTCATAATGCTTTTTGGCCCTGTTCGTCCCTCGTTTGGCCACGCTAAACGCATCTGCAAAATTCTTAAGTCGGATCTTTGGAGGCATGTACGCCTAACCATGACCTGCTACGCCTGTGGTGTTTTTCAAGTTTCCCGGGAATTATAGCTGAAGAACAACTGCGGTTCTTTCGTCGCTCAGCAAATTACACAACGGAGTACTGGTGGCAGTGCATCTTGGTTCGGCTTCCCAAGCTCCAGACCAAGCGAACACCGGAGCCGGACAATTTACCAGTTCTGGGGAATGTGTCTCTTCCTGAGAAGATTGCATCGATGCTCATGAAAGGACCAAAGTTCAGTGTTGTTCCCAAGGTCTCAGCCCACGAATTGCTTGCCCTGAACCGACGTATTTCCCGGAGTGCTGACGAGGAAAATCGCGAGCGGTGCATGCTTGAAGGTGCGGACTCGCTTTTGCGGAACCGTAGCAAAGACCGTCCCAAGTTGACCACCGGGGGAGTTGTCTCGTACTTGAAGGAGCATGAACTTTCCCTTCTTCAGGCAGACAAAGAAGGCGGATTTGTAGTTATGCCTACTTCCAGTTTCTAGGACAAAGCCAGCTCTGCTATTATGAAGAATTTTCTACCTACAACTGTCAAAGCGTCAAAGGTAAAAAGTCGTGCTATTGAATTGTGCAAGAGACTTAATCAAGCAAATCTTGCAAAATCAGTGTCCGAATGCAAAAATAGTACCTTGGAAGTCTTTTTCAATGGAAAAATGCACAAAATTGACATGCCGTTTAGGTCAATTGTGACGGAAAATGGTACTTGGCAGTTGCAAGTGAGTCGCTATCTGTTGAAGAATTGAAATACGTTAGCGTTTGTAGATCCTTTCGCCACAAAAATTTCGTGTGACGTCGTAGATTTCTTGAAAAGCAGAAGTGATATCAGATATTTTTTTTTTGATTGACGTTGAAGGTCTTTTTTTTTCAGTGCCTCATAATGAACTTTTATGTTGTGCAAGGGACTGTATCGAGGAACATGGGGAGATGTTAATATGACGAGATATTTCTGTATGACGAACGTTAGTGACAGGTGGTAACATGTAAATCATGTCTTACATGACATGCGTGCCTATATTTTCATGTTACCACCTGGTATTTACGTTCGTCACATAGTCACGTTACGCAATACCGATTTTGGAGCATATCAAGCCCGCGAACCGGCCGCGAGTGCACAACAGTGGCGTAGCCAGAGGGTGGGTGCACTACGGGCCCGTGCCCCCCCCCCCCCCGCCAAATGTTTTCTATGAGATACAGGGCACAAAGTGACACTCGACCCCACTTATCTTCCCAGACCCAATGTCGGGTCAAGGAAGTGACCCCCCCCCCCCCCCAGAAAAATATTTCTGCCTACGCCACTAGTGCACCATGAGCATAGCATGTAAATCATGCCTTACATGACATGCGTGCCATTATTTTCATTGTACGAACTGTTATTTATGTTCGTCATACAGCCGCGTCGCGCAATACCAATCTGTAGCATTCATTTTGCATGGCGCGCTGATCGTTATATGTGAGGCCAAAGGCGTCACTGTTACGCCAAACATAGTTAAGAGCTGCCCGGCAATGTTAAGGCTCGTTCACACCGGCGACTAGCAACGGTCGCGCGAATAAACTGGTCGCAAAATGACTGGTCGCAAACGGACGCAAATGGGCGTTTTGGTCGCAAAGCGACTGCTCAGTCGCTCGCTGCTCGATTTTTCAGCCGCGCGACTGCGGTCGCATACCTCTGAACCAATCAGATGCGCAGTAACAGCACGTCAGCCTATTTTACGGGGCAACAGCAATGAGAGCTGTGTACGAGCACACGTGAATTCTATGTGGCGAGCCATATAGGTCGCACGCAGGTGTGAACATCGGTCGCTTTCAGTCGCTTTTTGACCACCAGTCGCAAACCATCACGCGACCGTTGCTAGTCGCCCGTGTGAACCAGCTTTTATTGCACGAACTTTCTGCGGCAACCACGCGCAACAAGCTGCGCTAGTGCAGGGGAGACGCAAACATTCCCCGAAACAACATATGCGAATTCTCAATGAAACGCTTGCGTCACAAAGGCGGGTATCAGTCGTGGGAACAAATTTTTCCCGCCGTATTCTGTGCAGTCACACAGCCCGTCGCTTGGCATCCCTTTTCCCGCTGGGAATAGCAAAGAGGGCTTTGCCCGTTTCCCGCTGGTTATGCACCCAAAAGCACAGCACCCGGGCATTCTTGCATACCTATAGGCTTGCGATGAAGTGTCAAAACGATACGGGATGTCGTGATGTTCCTTCACGCTTTTCTGGGGCTATAAAAACAATCGTCCTCCAAAGCGCCGCGCGTCGGCGGCCGGGAGACACTAGCGAGGCGGACGAGCTGGACTATTTATGTGGCGAAGCCGCCGAAAAGGCGCGGCGACGAAGAGAAAAGGAATGCGGTACTTTTCCCGTTACAGTGACTTTAGGTGTGCCCGGTGTTCTTTGTATTTTTTTCCTTCCACATTCCTAGTGGGTACAGAAAATGGCCACTTTGTCGTGCGCGTCTCAAGGGCAGTATTCGAAATGAAAGAAAATTAGGAGCGCTGCGCCTGCAAGTGTCGACAATGGAGAATCAGACGCTCTTAGATATTTCTTTTTCTTTTAAACTGTGGCGCGCGGTGTTTCCCCCTGCGTCTCCAGCCACACGGGGGCGTCTGATGCAAGGAGTTCCCGGTGTTCTTTCTTTTTTTTCCTTCCACATAACGAGTGGGTACAGAAAAGGGACACTTTGTCGTGCGTGACTCAAGGGCAACTTTCAAACTGAAAGGAAATTAGAAGCGTTGCGTGACAGAAAACACGATCACGCTCCTCCGAAATTTGCTTACCACCAGCGGTACATGGTGCGCATAAATAGCTCGCCGTTATTTCGCCGGCGCGTACATGGCGTGTGGCTGAGTTGTCCAACGCAGCGCGCTGAGGAGCGAGGGGTTACTGGTTCGAATCAGCGATCGGGTACTTCGGAATTGTTTTCTCCTGCTTTATTTTTCTTTGTGCCTTTTTTATATATATATACAAGCATATGCATATCCGGGACATCACGGCGTCGACAGACGGCAACGGCGACGGCAAAAATCAGCCGAGAGTGTCCATATAATTGCTATCGTAATGTAAATCCACACATAAATTGCTAGACAGACTATCCTTACCACTGTGATGCAGCTGGGGTGTGGACAGGGCTGTGAGAAATATGAAAAAGATGTCGAATATAAAAAATCTGGAGCATAAAGTAATCTGCTTAGCATTTGCAAGCAGGCGGTCGTTACCACTTTATTGCAGCTGTGTCGTTGGTGACAAGGCTGTGAGAGGGACAGAAAGGACTAAATATAGCTTCTGGTGTATGAGAACGGTCATACACAACGTTTACTAGACTCTCATTATCACAGCTGAGGCGTGGACGACATTGCTGCGAGAAGGGTGAAAGAAAGACTATATATAATTTCTGGTGCATAAAAAAGTCACAGTTTCGCCGCAAGGGTGAAGCAATGAATGCAATAGCAAGGAACTAATGCTATACGAAGTGAGGCTCGCCAGTGGATACTCTCAGTTTGAACAAGCTCCTGTTGCAAAGGCGACCGAAGCAGCGAAGGAAACTAGCGTGCTTCAAGTGTCGAGCGGGGACACTTGATAGTTCGCGCTCATCTTCTGTTTGTTCGTTTAGTGGCGTTCCTTGAGCTCGAGTGACTTTCGTACGCTCCGTAACACGAGCGCGGACATCACGGTGAAAGCTCCAAACATCCCTCTTCCCCTCACCACGAGAAAACCGCGCAAGCAGACAGCGGAAGGGCAAGGTTCTCCCTGCGCAAATATAAGAAGACGCAAGCAAGCTCGCCGACGCGCTCCTCGCGCCATCTCGCTGGTAATGAAGAAACGCTTATAAGCGCCTGCCGTCTCTGAGTCCTGCCATCGGTAAAGGGTGTGTATATAACGTTCGCCGTTAGCTACCTGAAGCTACCTACGTTAGCGACCTATCGTTCCGCAGCGCGTGGCGCTGCGGAACGATAGGTCGCTGGTTCGATTCCGCGCTTCGGAAGCATTTTTCTGAATTCTTTTTCTTTGGGACTTTGATATATATATATACATATACATACACGGTGCATGACGGCGGCGACGGCGAGGCAAAATCCAGCCGAGACTGTTGATATAATTGCTATCGCAATAAAAGTTGGCACAGCATTTGCTGAAGATACCCTCCTTACCACTTTGAGGCAGCTGGGGTGTGGGTGACAAGGCTATAAGAGATATTGAAATGACTAAATGTAACTGCTGGAAATAAAAAAATTATGCACAGCATTTCCTAAACAGTCTCTCCTCACCACTGTGATGCAGCTGAGGCGAGGACGACAAGGCTCCGAGAGGAGTGAAAAGAAGACTAAATATAACTTCTGGAGTATGAAAAAGGCCGTACAGCAATTACTAAACAAACTCTTCTTACCACTTTGATGGAGCTCAGGCGTGGCTGACGACAAGGCTGTGATATGGATGAAAATTACTAAATAAGACTTCCGTTGTGCAAAAAAGTAGGCTCAGCGTTTGCTAAACAGACTCTCCTTACCATTTTTATGCAGCTGTGGTGCCGGTGACAAGGCTGTGAGATGGATGAAAAGGACTATGGTGTATGAGAAGGGTCATACACAACGTTTACTAAACAGACTCTCCTTACCACTTCGATGCAGCTGTGGTGTGGATGACGACAAGGCTGCGGGAGGGATCTAAAAGGCTAAACGTAACTTGTGCTGAGCAACAAAAGTCGCATTTTGTGAACAATCACTTTTATCACTATGATGCAGCTGGTAGGAGAGCCTGCAAAACCAGTGTTGTCAAAGAATTTCACTACCAACATCACCACAGGGTACAAATGGATACCATACACTTAGGTTCCCAATGAGACATGCAGTGGTTAGTGCTATTCAGTGTTTACAATAATTAAGAATCATTATATATCTAGCATTCACAGTGGTAGCTCAGCAGGCAAGGTTTCGTGCTGGTGAGCGCACTGGCGAGTGGTCGATTTCTGGCCATGATGGCCAAATTCGCACAGGAGTGAAACGTGTCACCCATCCACTTTGATTTAGGTGCACGATAAAAAAAAACTAAGTGGCAGTGGCGTTTGGGGTGCTTTAGTGGGTTCTAAGCCCATTACCATTTTTACATTTTGCGCTTGTATATAAGCGCACACATGCAGACCCATGCATGAACATACATAAAGGAAAATAAGAGCCCCCTTCCCCATCCTCTAAAAAACATTCTGGCAACACCCTTAGTAGGTCGTCAAAATTCTGGAGTTGTGCACTAAGGAGTGCCTCATAACTTAAATAGTATATCTTGCATATGAATTATGTGCAGGACACCAGAAACAGTATAACAGATATGCTGGAATGAATGTGGAGCTTTGTGCAGACACGAAGGGCAGGAACTTCCTCGCTTCGGTCACACTGATGCCTTCTGGTCTATTTTGTATTTCCAGTCGCTACGAAAAATAATTCTGAATGTCCATGCAATGCTGACCTCTTACCTGACTTGTTCCTATCGATGCATTTCTGTAAAAGCAAAAAAATATTGTTACGGTGCGACATGGGCTCTCCGAAGATAAACAAGACGGGAAAACGTGAAGCGCTTGCGCGTGGTGCTCATCAGCCATATTGTATTGGCTGCCGATTCACTGGCATAAATATCTATTAAATACACATCTCGCCTCCGTCAAATTTGGTGGAGCTGCTGGGTACGACACGCCTCGCAACGGAACTCCGCAGCGGCCGTCGTTTAAGGGGCTTTTCTGCAACTATGGCGGAAGATACGGCGCCTGGATCTGCACCCGGTGTCTCGCAGGATGAAGATGACGCGGCGGCTGCATCTGCACCTGCGACAACAACGGTCGTGCTGGAACAACCGCGGGATCCTGGCACGTTTAGCGGTTCCGGCGATACCGATGAGGTGGACGTTGAGGATTGGCTGGCAGAGTACGAACATGTGAGTACTCGCAACCGCTGGGGCCCGACTCTAATGTTGGCCAACCTGATGTTTTACCTCAAGGGAACTGCCAAAGTGTGGTATGAGGACCATGAGACTGAACTCGGGAGTTGGGCAACGTGCAAACAGAAAATGTTGGACTTGTTTGGGAAGCCCGTTGGACGAAAGATGGCCGCGAACAAAATGCTCGCATCTCGGTCGCAGACATCCACAGAATCGTACGTCTCGTACATAGAAGATGTGATCTCATTGTGTCGCAAAGCCAATGCCGAGATGCCGGAGGCCGACAAAGTTGGGCATATTCTTAAGGGGATTGCTGACGACGCCTTCAATCTTCTAATATGCAAGAATTACTCCACAGTGGACGCCATTATAAAGGAGTGCCGGCGCTTTGAGCAAGCTAAGAGCCGGCGCATTGACAGCGTGTTTGCCCGACTTCCCAACACGGCTGCAACGTCGTCTTGCGAAGATCGCACGAGAACGAAACCGCAAGCTCCAGTTTCCCCAGACCACGTCACTCGAATCGTACGCCGCGAACTTGAAGCCATGGCCCCTGCTCCAGCTTACACCGGTGCCGGTGATACAACACCGATCACTGCGCCCATGGTCCAAGCCATCGTCCGTCAGGAACTCGCTAGCATAGGCATTCACTCTGTGTGCACTGTGACCAGCCCACAGCAAACTTCATGGCGTCCACCCTCGTCCTATCCCGAGCAGCGGTTTCCGGCCCGCTCTCGCGACCCTGCTGCTTGGAGGACTGCCGACAATCGACCAATTTGTTTTCACTGTCATCGTATTGGCCTTTTAGCGCGTTACTGCGATACTCGCTGGTCCTCGCCACCTCGGACGTCGTCTGCCCCATACCGCCGACAGGACAGCACCCGCTTCACACCTCCGACCCAGTTTTCTTCCCCCTACGTCTACCCAAGGTTCGGCAGCCGCTCACCGTCGCCGCATGGTCATCAGTCGCGCTCGCCTCCACGCCGTCGCCAGTCGTCTCGCTCGCCGCAGAATCGCCGGCCGTCATCCCCTTTTAATCCTGCTCCTGCCTATCCGGAAAACTAAACAGTGCAGCGCCCGGAGGTGACGCTGCATTGTCGACTTCCTCCACAAATCCTCTCTTGACGCTTTTGACGAGACGAAGTTTACTAGACGTTGACGTTGATGGTGTGCCTATTTCAGCCCTTATCGACACTGGAGCTCACATTTCCGTAATGAGCGCAAACCTTCGCCGCCGCCTGCATAAAGTACTCACGCCTGCCGCTTCCAGCACACTCCGCGTCGCCGATGGAGGCACTCCTGCCGTTCAAGGGATGTGCACCGCCCGTATTTGTATAGCCGGTCATCCTACATCAGTTCAATTTACCGTCATTGAGCAGTGCCCCCACGACCTCATCCTTGGCTTGGATTTTCTGTCAAGTCATTCTGCACTCATTGATTGTGCGACAGGTTCTGTTCAACTCGAGTTGCCACAGCTTGCCGATTTGCCAGCCGACCTCCCTCCACGCTTACACTCTCGCCATCACGCCCGCTTGCCACCACAAGCTGCTACGTACGTCGCCTTGTCATCTTCACGCGATGTGCCCGATGGTGACTACCTCGTGTCTCCTATTCTTGACGTACTGATGGCCCGAGACGTCGCTCTTGCTCACACTATTGTTTCTGTGGTTGATAATACAGTGGTCATCCCTCTTCTCAACGTCAGCCTGATGACTCAAGTTATTCCACAAGGCTTGTCTTTGGCCACCATCTCGCCGCTTGACAATTGCCAGATTGCCGCTCTGGACGCCCATGTTGTGTCATCTTCTCGTGATGCTAATTCCACGCTGCCTGTTGACGACATTGACAAGATGATCGCTCCCGATCTAACCCCAGCGCAAGCTGCAGATCTCCATCATCTGCTTGCGTCCTATCGTGACATTTTTGACTTCGACGACCGCCCTCTGGGCCAAACATCTGTCGTTACTCACCGGATCAACACTGGTGACGCCATTCCTATACGCCGGCGTCCATATCGCGTATCTCAACAGGAACGTCAAGTAATTCAGCGCGAAGTCGACAAAATGATTACTAAAGACGTCATAGAGCCGTCGTCCAGCCCGTGAGCCTCCCCAGTCGTGCTCGTCAAAAAGAAGGGTGGGAGCTGGCGCTTTTGTGTTGATTATCGCAATTTAAACAAGGTCACTCATAAAGACGTCTACCCTTTGCCTCGGATCGATGACGCCCTCGACTGCCTCCATGGCGCCCAAGACTTTTCATCTATCGACCTTCGGTCCGGCTATTTGCAAATTTCCGTCGACCCCATGGACCGCGAAAAAACCGCCTTCGTTACGCCCGATGGTCTCTACCAGTTCAAGGTCATGCCGTTTGGACTTTGCAATGCCCCGGCAACTTTCGAACGCATGATGGACTGTCTGCTCCGAGGATATAAGTGGTCCATCTATTTATGTTACTTAGACGATGTTATCGTCTATTCGCCTACGTTTGACAGCCACCTCACACGTCTGTCTGCCGTTCTGGATGTTTTCCGACGAGCCGCTCTCCAGCTGAATTCGGCAAAGTGCCGTTTCGGACGGCGCGAAATCACCATACTCGGTCACCTTGTGAGTGCTGCTGGTGTCCAACCGGACCCCGACAAAGTGCGAGCAGTGCAAGAATTCCCTGTGCCATGCTCAACCAAGGACGTCCGCAGTTTCGTAGGATTATGTTCCTATTTTCGTCGCTTTGTCCGCAACTTCGCTGACATCGCTCGCCCTCTTACTGATCTTTTAAAAAAGGACGTTCCCTTCACATGGGACGCCGAGCAAGCAAACTCTTTTTCTGCCCTTATCCATCTGCTGACTACACCGCCAATACTGGCCCATTTGGACCCTGCGTCGCATACAGAGCTTCGGACCGATGCCAGTGGCCATGGAATCGGGGCGGTCCTCGGCCAACGACAGCACGGCAAGGATAGAGTAATTGCTTACGCCAGCCATCTTCTTTCGCCCGCCGAACGGATGTTCTCCATCACTGAGCGTGAATGCCTGGCTTTAGTGTGGGCCGTGACCAAATTCAGGCCCTACCTGTATGGCCGAACTTTTTCCGTGGTCACGGACCATCACGCTCTCTGCTGGCTCTCATCACTGAAGGACCCGTCGGGACGTCTCGGTCGCTGGGCACTCCGTCTCCAGGAATATTCGTTTGTGGTTCATTACAAGTCGGGGCGACTGCACACAGACGCAGACTGTCCCGTCATCCGGTTGAAGCGCCCGACCTAACTGACCTTGACTCGGACCCCTGCGTGCTCTCCATCCGCGCGTTGGTTGACATCGCCACCGAACAGCGACGGGACCCATCGTTACTGGCCATCATCGACCGTCTAATGTCCCCATCACCAGACCCTTCTGTTCGCCTGTTCGAACTGCACGACAACATTTTGTACCGTCGTAGCTTCAGCGCCGATGGCCCGGAACTACTTCTTGTGCTACCTCGCCATCTACGCGACAGTGTTCTGCAACAACTCCACGATGTACCGACAGCCGGCCACCTTGGTGTCTCTCGTACATACGACCGCGTGCGACGTCGCTTTTTCTGGCCCGGCATGTACCGCACTGTGGTTGGCTACGTCGCTTCTTGTGACCACTGCCAACGCCGAAAGTGCCCCTCTGTGCTGCCTTCTGGCCACCTACACCCCATTGACATACCTACGGAGCCATTCTTCCGTGTTGGACGTGACCTACTAGGCCCTTTTCCCACGTCTACCTCGGGCAATAAATGGGTTGCTGTCGCCACCGATTACGCCACACGCTTTGCCATCACTCGAGCACTACCTACAAGTTGCGCCACCGACGTCGCTGATTTTCTGTTGTACGACGTCATTCTACATCATGGCGCCCCTCGGCAGCTACTTACTGATCGAGGGTGGTACTTCCTGTCACGTGTCGTGGATGACATCCTCCGTGCCTGCTCCACACAGCACAAGCTCACGACAGCTTATCATTCACAAACGAACGGATTGACCGAGCGTCTCAACCGCAGGCTTACTCAGATGCTCTCCATGTACGTTTCGTCAGATCACCGCGACTGGGACAACTCACTCCCATTTGTCACCTTTGCTTATAACTCTTCACGACATGACACAGCTGGTTATTCCCCGTTCTATTTGCTATTTGGCCAACATCCAGCGTTACCATTCGACACTCTGCTTCCTCCGTCCAGACCATTGTCTACTGCATACGCCGGGGACGTCCTTGTTCGAGCCCATGCAGCTCGTCAGCTCGCCCGTGACCGACTGTCTTTGTCGCAAGAACACCAAAAAGATCGTTATGATAGCCGACATCGAAGCGTTCACTTCACACCGGGATCTCTGGTACTCCTCTGGTCACCATGCCGCCAGGTCGGCTTATCAGAGAAGCTTCTCTGCCGTTACAATGGCCCCTATAAAGTACTCCGCCAACTCAGCGACGTGAACTATGAGATCGCACCCCTGGGCACAGCCTCTGCGACCTCCTCACTCCAGACGGATGTTGTGCACGTTTCCCGACTGAAACCGTATTGCTCTGCTAGCTCTTCGTCGCCATAACAAGCGCCGCGACGGCGCTTCCGCCGCGGGAGAGTGATGTTACGGTGCGACATGGGCTCTCCGAAGATAAAGAAGACGAGAAAACGTGAAGCGCTTGCGCGTGGTGCTCATCAGCCATATTGTATTGGCTGCCGATTCACTGGCATAAATATCTATTAAATCCACATCTCGCCTCCGTCCCAATATAAACTTTTGTCGCTTCACTGTATTAAAAGAAATTGCTACCTTTGAAGGCTGACAGCTACCCCCGGCACATGAAAGTCTTCTGAACCACTTTCAGACTCATCGGATGAACATGGTTTAAGCACAATTCTTCGGCGCTTGCCCCTTCCTTTCTTTGTAAAAGCCGTCAGGTGTTTCAATAAAAAGAGATATAGGGCCAAGTACCTTGATCTGTCGATGTTGCTCTGTCATCAGTGTGCGCATATTTTGATAGTTTCAGCCTGTCCTGTCCGGTGATGCTGTGAAAAAAACATTCATTTATGTAATTAGTGTTAGAGCCCCTGAATGAAAATGAACTGATTAACTACGCTGCTTAAAAGGACACTAAAGTCAAATGTTAAGTGGACGTCGGTTGATGAAATTACCTTCTAGAACCCCCGCAGTGCTTGTTTCGTGCCAAGGAAATGCTCATTTTGAATGAAATTAACGTTTTAGTGATCCACACAGCATTAGCACGTCTGAAAAGGCCTCCTGGTGTTGCAGTAGCAGCTTTGTAGCAGGTGATCGGACGGAAAATCTGGTGTGTACATGGACACGGCATTTTGTCGAACTTTCCGTTAGAGCGATTTCATGAGCGTGCAAGACACACGCAGCAGTAAACGATAACGAAACTACCACTGAGACGCAACCGCGCGAGCGGATCGCAGCCCTGCAAAAACGGAACTTTTCTCCAACTCGCGCCGTTCTCCAGAGTAACGTCCGGTTCGTTTTTTCATGAATCAAGCAGAAACGCACAAGCAGCATTTTATTACTCCTTGCAATGCTCGGAATGTTCCTTTTTAACATAAGTAGCTTGAATAGTCGTGAAAATTTGTACTCGGGACTCTTGACGTCACCGGGCTCGTTCCAAAACGTCCCTGTCATGGATTTTATGACAGCACCTGTCACCTGTCATGGATTTTATGACATGGTTTATTATTCGGAAACATTAACCAAGTTGACACTAGAGCACTGCACGGGTCGGATTTTACGGCCCGGGCCCGGCCCGGGCCCGCTTTATGAATCCCGAGCCCAGCCCAGGCCCGGGCGTACATGACCGAACCCAGCCCGAGCCCGGCCCGGGCCCGGGCGTACTTGACCGTACCCAGCCAGAGCACGGCCCGGGCCCGTCGTTCCAAGCCCGGGCCAGGCCCGGGCCCGCTAGAAGATATTAGTTGTTGATGATGATTATTAATGATGCCGTGCGCTTTGTAGCAGGTGATCGGACGGAAAATCTGGTGTGTACATGCATCGAAATGTTGCTTTGCCCACGGTGGTAGCTCAGCGGTTAAGCTGTTTCGCTGTTAAGTCCTAGGACGCGGGTGCGATTCCCGCGGCCACAGCGGCCGCAATTTGGTGGAGGCGAAATGCAAGAACACCCGTGTATATACTTATCTTTAGGTGCACGTTAGAGAACTCGAGGTTGTCGAAATTGATCCGGTGCCACTACGGCGTGCCTCGTAATCATATCGTGGTTTTGGCACGTAATACCAAGGAATATAATTGAAATGCATCGTATGTGTCAACCTCGAATAAAAGACCGAAATCTTTATGCCTCCCATGGGAACAACCGTGATCTAGCCCATTGTTAGTGCTGTTAATATATATATATATATATATATATATATATATATATATATATGTGTCACTTCAGATTGGCACAGTATACCTTAGACCATGGAATGCATAACATTCGCGTGTGCTCGAAGGCCCGACTTACGCCTTTTAATGAGCGGGTCCAAGTCCGGCCCGGCCCGTAGCCTCAAGCCTGGGCCCGGCCCAGGCCCGCGGTTTCAAGCCCAGGCCCGGCCTGGGCCCGCCCGAAAACGCTGCGGAAGGACCGGCCCGGGCTTTCGGGCCGGCCCGGGCCCGTGCAGTGCTCTAGTTGATACGGATTCATTTCAAGGCATTGTGGCATCACAGAAAACTATGACATGGAAGACAGAGCGCCAAAGCCCTTGTATTCTCTTTGTCTTCATTCTACCTTATATTCTCCTTTGTGCACCACTAACACCATAATTGGTCCTAGGATATATCAGTAGTGTTTTAATGCATTGTCAGATTACAGATTACAGTTATATGCTACACTTATAATAATTAATTACACTTCACTACTATCAGTACTTTAAGCCACATGCAGCTGAAAGTTTGCATGCAAAGCTGAGCCATGTACGAGATATATGTCATACCTGTTTTCCTTAAAAATTTACATCAAATTTTCTCAAAGTCATGTCATCAAGCTCTGCCCGTGTCTTTAGAAGTCTGGCTAGGGCGTCTGAATTCTTCTTTGCAGGCCAAAGGCATTTCTTCTCATTCTCAAGAAGCCAGTTTGACGACACCACCGCAGCAGAGTTGGACGCTAAAAATCTCACAATAGCGTACACCTCCTGGCACATGGGCACACGAACGTGAAGTATCAGGGCTCAGAAATATGTCAAGATGTACTTTTGGGTTAGTTGGTTCATAATCGCAGTAGAATTGCGCCGGCGAAAACAACAGACCAGACGAGGACCAGCCTTGTGTTACGTGTCCTTCTCCTCGTCTGGTCTGTTGTTTTCGCCGGCGCTGTTCTACTGCTCAGAAACATGTGTTAGCCTTCAAAATGTCAAGATTTCAAGCAGGATAGCAGGACTTTGAAGACATAACTATATCAAAACTTCAAGCATGATAAGAAAATTACTGAATGATATAGAAGGTAATAATCATGTGATAAACTTAAGTCGTGTTATCTTTAGATTATAATGATATCAAGCAAACTTTGTTGTAGTTACACATCGGTATAGCGAACTTCATTGTAAATGAATTGTCGCTATAACGAAGCATTTAAATAAGTTTTTATATACCTTCACGTCCATTTAACATCATGTAATTTTTTACCTCAGTATAATGAAGTTTTTTTACCTGTGATTTCAATAAAACGAGGCACCACAGCCACTGCACAGAAAGGCTAACGCACGGTAGTGCCAGTGTTCACATAGATGATACCCGCGGTTTTTCTGAAAGCGTTTTTCAAGTCATGCGCCGAGCGACGCAGAGTAGCCGCTTCGATGGCGCACGTCTGTGGGGAAAGGGTTCTCTTCAACGCTCCCTTCGCGTTCAGAGCAGCGGAGAGTGACAACATGCGAGGCATGCAAGAACACCATTGTATCGTGCATGTATTGCGTAGTTCCGTAATTCGCGCCGCCATGCTGTGCATCGGTGCCCATTTAGTCTTACTGTTATGGTTATGTGTCAAGAAACAAACATGAGTAGACATAGAGGCGGCAGCAAATGCAACGATCTCTCAGGTATTTTGCAAGCGATCTCGATTGGTAAGAAAAGAAGAGACGGTGCCGTTTTTTTGCGATATTGCAGAATTGTGGCTATTTGGGCCTGTTGGTTCGGCATCAGTAACTGATTGTAGTGTTATTATTTGTCCACTTGTACCAAAATATATGTACAAAAGCTCTCCCTCGATTATGAGTAGTGGCCAGATTTTTAAGCATTAAAAACATTTTAGGCATTTTAAGCGCCAGAAATAGGCACAAAGAACGTTTTAGCCGCCAACGTCGTAAATATAAGCACAATAAAGATTTACATAAACGCAAATAACTTCAAAACAAAGACCTGAGTGACCTGTATAGATGTATCCACGGCAGGGGGAAAATGTTATTGCTTATGATGGCAAAAAGACGCCAACAGTTGGACATAGCCGTGTAATGGCCCTTTTTATCGCATGGTTCGCAGAACGCGGTAGCATGGTGAGTCAATGTGCCCGCTGTCGAATCAACACACTCCTGGGTTTCTCTCGGCATGGAAGGGCAGAGCACGAGCAGATGTGCCAGACCACTAAAAGAGCAGAGTGAGGGGAGGGATGCCTCGTATTCGCCGGGTCCAAATCGTGTATACGACAATTTCTCCCCTGTTGGTGAACACATTAAAAAGTAAATTAGAGAAAAAGCCGCGTGCGCACCACATTTTTCTTTCTTCCTTTGCTATCTTTGTGGTTTCGCATTCGCCAACCGCTCGCACCATGTCAGTGAAACTGCGTACGCTGGCCGACGCGTCTCATTTAATTGCTTCTAGCGGTTTTCCGGAAGTTTACTGAACTACAGGAATAGGTTGATACCCATAGAGCATGCCATAGAGTTCTGAACAATCAATGTTGCCCAGGAACATGAATAACAATCTCAACCTGCACTTGAAAGCGAAACTTCAGGTTAAACATGCACAGTGTTCATATAGATCCAGTCTTGAAAAGATGCATTCATAGGCACTTATAGGCATTTAAGCACAAAAACCAAAACATATTTATTTAATAGGCGCTATAAAAACACCATGAAAAACCTTCTTAACCTATAATCTATGCTCATATAGCAACGTGAGTCGATAGGGGCGCGAGGAATAAAAAAGGTGTTTGCCTAGAATCAGATCTCTACTCATGTGCGTTCAGTGGGTCAGTGCGTGAATGAGTGGGAAAAGCACATGTTCCGACTGTAAGTCAACCAAAGGCAGCAGGACACACTTGGCTTTAACCTCACTTAGCTTTCGGAATGTTAGGGCACCCCTACTTTCTCGTACTATTCGCCGCGAGATCGGGCTATAGGTGGCAGCACCGTTGCCAAATTAATGTGGATAGGCGGTCGGCGGCGCGTATACAAACGTACGCGGCGGCTCTTCGCCGTAGGCGCTTTGGTGTGAATTGTCGGCAAATAAAGCGCGTTGACTGCAGCCTAATGTTGATATATACGCCCTCCATTGCCCCGTTAATGTACGAAGCCGGCCTAACGTTTGTAGTACGTGTGAGAGAAGCGCAATCTGCCAATTAAAGGGGTACTGGCCTTCGGTCACAGTTGTGTTTTGCACTGTGCTCGATATTTTTTCTCCTTTGGTTTTATGTGTTTAACTTGTATTCTGCCTATACCACCATCTAAACACTGTTGCGCGACTGAGCCAATGAAGTATTTACTTCTTGCTCTAGCGGCTACAAAAAAAGGCCTGTATTTATGCGCAATTGGATTAAGTAGAACCTTGTGCGCTCTGCTTTTCTGTTTGCATAAATACGTGTACTGCTATAGAAATGAGTGGCTTGAGATCTTTTTTAGCACTAACTGGCGCCTGCAGACGCCAGTTCATGCTTTGCGGAATCCCAAGAATTTTGAAATCGCCAACACGCTATGAGACGGTGTCGCTAAAATTCTACTTCACACCTCGACATTTAGTCCTTCGTTAGTTTAGGACGAGGCGAAATGCACTATGTGATGTGCTCGAACGATAAAGTGGCATCCACGTTGGAATGATTTTGGCGATTGGACGGTACGATGGTTAGACGTAACGCCATACTCACTGCCTCTATGGACTCTAATGCACTCACTCATTGGAGTCCATACAAGTCTCAAAAGGCGAAATGTTTGTGTATATTGTGTAAGAACACGTACAAGCATTTGATACTGTGCTAGTACAACGGAATAAGCTGTCCTCTGAGGACGTCCACGTCGTACGCGCACATGCAAATACGATGCGACTAGCAGGCGACGCCAAGAGTCATCCACACCATCGGGTTCCGTCCGCTCACCGCTAGGTGCCTACACTGCTCGATCTCGCGGCCAATATAAATGCCAAGCACAGATAATGAGCATGGTGCGGCATACAAGTCTGTGACAATTTCAAGCTGCCTGCACAATACCACCTTGTTTCCGTGAGTGTCATGACCAATATTTGTGACCATTACAACGGTTGAGTCGGTCTTTACACATGTGTTGTTGCCCGGCGAAGTTCTGAAAGTGAACATAGGCAGGCAGACAACATGGAACTGAGGACCACAACACCATTGTTATACATCTTTGAGTAGTCTCCTGATTGCTGGGACTGCTCTTTAAGAGCATTTAATGTCCCAGAGGCCACGCGTTCTGCGTTGCGGTTGACCGTTTGTTCCAATGGGTACTTTGAGCCTCAGACGAGTTTTTTGAGGTACTGCATGTAATTTCCAGCGGGGAAAGCACTGAAATGTCAAGTGGCCCATACTTGAGGACATCGTTACTCAAGTGCACCAATGAATGAACACTCTATGACACATTATGCTTGCCATAAATAGATCCAAAAGCCGATACAAAGCAAACGAAAAGTTCTCTTGCATAGTTTCAAAACTCATAACAAGTACAACTGTCGGGAAAGCATTCCAAGTGCTACATGTAAAATAATACAATGGCGGTAAAAGCGCTTTGGCAGAATGCCTCTGAGAACCGTTGGACCGAAGTATAAGAGAAAACAACGGAACTCAGTTGCTTTCCACCTGTCAACACCACGCAGAGACCTTGGCCTGCGAGCGAATTCCTCGCAGTGAATGCTTGCCAGACGCAGTAGTCGCCCTGAGATTCTTTGTATTGATGTGGAGGGCAACCGGTACTCCAGTGAACCACGCATTCATAGCAGAATTATTTTTTTGGTTACACCAAGGCAAACCTGGTGCATGTAGTCCACTGGGAAGCATGAAACAAGGCCGATTGGGAGTGCGGAAAGGGGCGTGTCTGCCACATGGTGCTCTTCCTGAGCTTTCGCAAAAAATTAGCATCACTTCGAAGCGGTGCACTTGTGTCGGGAAACACTACCCTCCCTTCTAAGTACTCCCTTTTCGTCTGACATTTGCCACAGCCATAGTACCCTGAGTGCTGCTTGGTGCCTAAAACGAACGCACGTGCTGGTGCATCGTGCTGGTCCATACAAGTCTCAAAAGGAGAAATGTTTGTGTATATTGTGTAAGAACACGTACGAGCATTTGATACTGTGCTAGTACAACGGAATAAGCTGTCCTCTGAGGACGTCCACGTCGTACGCGCACATGCAAATACGATGTGACTAGCAGGCGACGCCAAGAGTCATCCACACCATCGGGTTCCGTCCGCTCACCGCTAGGTGCCTACTCTGCTCGATCTCGCGGCCAATATAAATGCCAAGCACAGATAATGAGCATGGTGCGGCATACAAGTCTGTGATAATTTCAAGCTGCCTGCATATTACCACCTTGTTTCCGTGAGTGTCATGACCAAAATTTGTGACCATTACAACGGTTGAGTCGGTCTTTACACATGTGTTGTTGCCCGGCGAAGTTCTGAAAGTGAACATAGGCAGGCAGACAACATGGAACTGAGGACCACAACACCATTGTTATGCATCTTTGAGTAGTCTCCTGATTGCTGGGACTGCTCTTTAAGAGCATTTAATGTCCCAGAGGCGGCGCGTTCTGCGTTGCGGTTGACCGTTTGTTCCAATGGGTACTTTGAGCCTCAGACGAGTTTTTTGAGGTACTGCATGTAATTTAAAGCGGGGAAATCACTGAAATGTCAAGTGGCCCATACTTGAGGACATCGTTACTCAAGTGCACCAATGAATGAACACTGTATGACACACTATGCTTGCCATAAATACATCCAAAAGCCGATACAAAGCAAACGAAAAGTTATCTTGCATAGTTTCAAAACTCATGACAAGTACAACTGTCAGAAAGCATTCCAAGTGCTACATGTAAAATAATACAATGGCGGTAAAACCGCTTTGGCAGAATGCCTCTGAGAACGGTTGGACCGAAGTATAAGAGAAAACAATGGAACTCAGTTGCTTTCCACCTATCAACATCACGCAGAGACCTTGGCCTGCGAGCGAATTCCTCGCAGTGAATGCTTGCCAGACGCAGTAGTCGCCCTGAGATTCTTTGTATTGATGTGGAGGGCAACCGATACTCCAGTGAACCACGCATTCATAGCAGAATTATTTTTTTGGTTACACCAAGGCAAACCTGGTGCATGTAGTCCACTGGGAAGCATGAAACAAGGCCGATTGGGAGTGCGGAAAGGGGCGTGTCTGCCACATGGTGCTCTTCCTGAGCTTTCGCAAAAAATTAGCATCACTTCGAAGCGGTGCACTTGTGTCGGGAAACACTACCCTCCCTTCTAAGTACTCCCTTTTCGTCTGACATTTGCCACAGCCATAGTACCCTGAGTGCTGCTTGGTGCCTAAAACGAACGCACGTGCTGGTGCATCGCACACAAACTCTTCAATAGTTATATCAAAGGACAAGTCCCCGACTTTGATCCCTTCTTCCAAAAGTACAAGAAGCTCATCAACTAACGGCTTCAAAAAGTCGGTCAGAGACGCGGGTTTCGGTTCCCATGATAGCATCCTACCAGAAACGCACCACTACCAGGAATATCATCGGTCTTGGCCAGAATCGGCCTGAACTGGCTCTGCGAGGTTTTTGCGAGTGGGAGGCCATCGATGTAGAACATCAGCCCTATGTCTTGCGCAGATGTCGAAAAATCAGAACATTTTTCAAGCATGTTTTTACGCTTTCTGCGACACCACGCGGAGTCTTTAGCAACGTTCGTGCATCAGAGGGCAAGTCGGCAAAGTATTCGTGCGTTTTTGACACCTTTGGTAACGATGAAAGTGCGGTCTGTCTTATACATTTTGCTCACATGCCCACTTTTGTAGCTGCCGACACATTTCAACAGAGCCTTGCTCGTAGAGCTCAGTGTCGCATTCACTACTGCGTACATCATCGCTGTCACGACTCACCGGGAACTCTGCTTCAAGTTCTGCTCAGTACATTGCATGGACTCGTGCTTCCAGAAAATGTTGCAGGAAACTTTTGTGAGAAATATTGTATCATCCAGTGTGATTTTAGCGCAATCTCCGCGTTTAGACGTGTATGAGGCGATTTAAATTGCGTGGTGGGATCGCTATACCAGGGTGATAAGAGATGTTCTCAAAAATATGGCCATTGATGGACTCGTAACAGAACGTCGCAAATATTTCTGCGGTAAGTACTGCCGGATATAAGATCTAGTCCATGTTAGCAGCAAATTCCCGCCTGCGCACTGCGTCCCAGACAAAGGCGAACGGCGAGCCGCCGTGTCTCCAGCGTGGACAGCCCAGCTCACGAGTTACGTCTGTTGCGCGAGTGTCGTCCAAAGTGAGCGCCATTCCTTCCGGGGCGCAGTCCGCCGAGCGACGGCGAAGCCGCATGCAATCAGCGCCAGCTCCTCCCTTCCATGGTCGACGCAAACGTGGGCCACACTTTCTATAGAAGCAAAATAATGTCTGCTTGAATAGTGTCATTCGTTTGAGGGGAAGCGACGTGCACTGCCCAACGTTTCGAACCAAGATGAGTTATTTTACATGTGAAGTTGATCTGCAGTGCGTGCACGGCGCACCGCACCTGGTCGGGCGTGTTCGCGTGTTATATATATGGCTGACAATACCACGGTTATAAGCGCATGTTCCACCCAGTGCGTCGTTATTACGAGGAGAGGGTCGACGCAGCAACGGAAGCGTGAGCGCTTTGTTCTGAATCACCGTCGACTAGGGCTTCGAAATAAACTGAATAGGCTAGGTGACGATATCGGCTACCGGCCCGGTAACCGTCGACGGTGAAGCGGCCAGCGACTTTACTTACAGGGCTATTCCCCTTCGTTAATCGGCTGCGTCGCTGTGCGGTTGGCGCCGATGGATTCCGAGCTCACGTTCCACGGCAAGCGAATCCTTACGTATCAGTGAACGCTGCATGCATAAATAACGACCTCCACTGAACTAGTACTCCAGAGCGTGCAGCGATACATTGTTGCATATAAAACGCCGTTCTTCTACAAGCCTCGCAGTGGCGTGATGTGAAGTAGTGCATGGTTAGCATAAGCGCTTGCTGAATGGATGTTCACAACTTCGAATCCCCGTGTGTTTGTTGTGAATTTTTGTGCGATTTAATTCTAAATGTAATATCTGTATATAAGGTTAAGTATGTCATAAAATGTGTGTATAAGCCTTCATATACCCGGATAGAGCTTACGAGGCGACCTAAATAATTTTTTTCTCCGCTTCATACACCACGTACAGCTAGCACGCACCGTAAACTAGGACATGGTCACGCGGAACGAGATCTCTATAGCCGGCTTTGTAACAAGCCGGGATTCGAGACGAACGATCTCCGGCCTGTATTTAGTCCCGCCTATGAGATGGGCCGCTGAGAAAACTACTACGCCGAGGGACGGCTACGGGCGACGCCGCCTACAGGTTGTGCCGGCTAAACGAAGAGTTCATAGGCGTTAGATTTTTCGTCTCGTTTCCGGGCTATAGAGTGACACTTTAAGCAGGACCTGATTAACTCTTTCCGGCACAGTGGCCACCTACGGTGACCACCCTTTCCACAATTTTTAGCAGTGACATCTAGAGGTTGAGCGAGCAAACTTTGCTTTTCTTTTTTTAGTCTTTTCTGAGGATGCGCCAGATGGCACTAGTTATCCAAGGCGATTTTTTCACCGCAAAGAGAGAGAGAGAGAGAAAAAACATTTTAATAAAATATATAAACCAAGCATGTGGGAGGGAACCCTAGTCCGGGGTCCCTATGATGATCGCAGCGACGGCACGGGCCCGTCCAACCAATGCCTGGCGGACCTCGGGAGGCCCGTCGCAGAGGGCGTCGTCCCACAGCTCTTTGGTGCGGAAGGGGCGCAGGATGACTGGAAGGGGAGGGAATAATTTTGCGGTGCACTCCGCCGTGACATGGAACGCCGTTGGGAGAGCAAAGAAAAAGTTTTGCAACAAGCATGCCGTTTCCCGCTCTGGACCCTGAAAGATTCTACGGGCGCAAAGATATGTGAGCTTGCACGCGAACTTTTTTGGTTGTAAGACGCAGCGGAAGAGTATTTCTTACCGGCTGTGCTAGTAAAAATGTCCTGCGGATCAGTGTTACTCTGTACAGCGACTTTATTCAGGGTGGTTACCTACGCTGACCACCGTGCCTGAAAGGGCTATGGGAGGGAGGGCGGGAGGTGAAAGGGCACTATGAGGTGGATCGGAAATCACGCAAATGGTGGCACCGGATATTTTAGATGCGAAGTATCTTAAGGCGGAGCTCAATCCGGTGGTGGTGGTGGTGGTGGTGGTGGTGTGCGGCGTGACCACCCTTACTGCGCATGCGCATACCCTCTCCACACACCTCCTCTCCACTCACCCTCTCCCCTTTCCCTCTCCCCATCCCCTCTCCCATACCCCTCACCCTTCCCCTCTCCACTTTCCCTCTCAACTTCCCCTCTCCCCTCCCCCTCTCCCATACCCCTCCCCCCTTTCCACTCTTCCTCTGAAACGCGGGCTAGACATGCCGAAATTCTCTCCTGCGCAACGCCGCGATGAGCTCGAGCGCATGCGCGTCCCCTCCCCTTCTCTCTCCTCTCCTACGCTGCCCCCCTCTCGCCCGCCTGTCGACCGCGTTCCCCGCTCGCCCTGTGAGAATTAACGGCCACGCTAGATGGAAGATACGACGCGCGTAGCGTCCCTCTTCGCGTTCCACGACGCGAGGTCGGTAGCATGCCCAACGAACGCCAACGGAACGCGATCGTGCAAGTGATCCGCCTTCGCATCGCCTCATGGTCCCCTTTAGCGGGAGATGGTGTAATTTTTTTTGACCTTCTTGACTGCAGTGTTGTCAACGCATACATCAGTTTTCGGGAACATGCTTGTTCCGAAAAGATGACCTCGAAGTACTTTAGAAGAAATGTAGTCCGGCAGGTGAATCCCGAAGCTCTTATAGACCCTACCAATAAACGTAAGTCATCTATTGCCGCACGGGCAGAACTAAAGAAGTTCAAACCCTTTGTGGACATCGCCATTCGTACAACAGCGTCCAGCCATCAGGCAACCAGGTGCTCACCACGAAGGTTCGCGAACTGTAGCACAAGGCACGCCCATCTCGAACGATTTAGATGTTCTTGTTCTGCGCTAAAAAATGTAACAGGGGGACGACACGGGAACACAGACGTGCGCAACGTTGCGTACGTCTGTGTTTCCGTGTCGTCCCCCTGTTACATTTTTTAGCGCAGAACAAGAACGATGCAGTACCAACTAGCCCCCATTGAATCCTATTGAACGATTTGGACGTGTCAAACATTCAACGTGCCACTGTGCCTTAGGAAAGGAAAAAAACTGTTTTTCAGAATTTCACAAGAAGTGACTCACTCTAAAAAAAGCGAAGTGCGCTGCTACATTGAAAACGGCCAGTTGTTACATATATGCCGAGCATAGACCCTTCCGGCACGGTGGTCATCAGCGGTGACCACCTCCAGGGAACTTTGTCACTAGTCGTAATCGTTTTCGTGCGTGCAATGTGTTAATTGTGACCTTTTATCATAAATTGTGCATTAAAATTCAAAATTTAAAGCAAAGCTAACTTCTGTGCTTGAAAGAGTTAAGAGTGTATCCAAGCCTGGACGAGCTAGGTGCCCAGCAGCCCTCATGTGACCCAGCCTAGCGCAACTTAGTGCAAGCTGCGCTAATTTTTGTGTTTGTGTAAAGGTGAAAACCAAGCGAACAATTTTAGAAAATGCATTGGAATACAAAAGCGGGGCATCAGATCAGCTGGATAAGTGGTAAAACCTTATGACATAAAAAAAACATAGCACATGCAAACCAACATAAAAAAACAAAGCTATGTTCAAAATGCAAAGCAGTGCATTTTTACTCAACGGTGCACACGCCCATGTGGTGCCTGGTTATTCCGTTTTCGTAGGTAGTCTCCGAACACTTTGCCGGCGTGGAATTTTCACGCTGGAAGCAGTGCAGTTGCTCATGCGCCGCAACCGACATGATTTGTAGCAGGGACGTGGCCAGAAATATTTTTTTTTGGGGGGGGGGGGGTGTTTAACCATACTTTATGTATGTTCGTGTGTGCGTTTGTATGTGTTGCGTGCATATATATACGCAAACAAGAATGAAAACTTTCGGGGGGTTTTGAACCCCCCAACTCCCCTTGGCAACCCCCATCGGCTACGCTCCTGATTTACAGTCTTGAGAAACGTTTCCTTTGCGCCAGCGGCATGCAAAATCTGACACGCAGACTCGTACTGCTATATCGAAGCTGAATTAAAACGGAGCTGCGTAATGCTGATCAAAAAAAAACGATCGCCAGAGAATTTGAATAAAATAAGCAGAGTTTAGTACTACCGCGATGGAAATGTGGCGTTAATGGGGCTCCTTGAGCGGCGCTTAAACGAGTGTGGGATTGATGGGGAGTGCATAGATTTCGTTCTTGAGATTCGCGGAGCTTGATTACCGAGCCTTAAACACATTATTTCCGATTAAAATTTACTTCATTCTTCCGTATGTAAAACACACTGCAGAAAGTTTACGTGACCGTTAGAATGAAGAGAAGCCTGGACAAATTTAACAGCCAGGGTGTGTATTGCTCTGAAACTGTGTTCCACAGAGTTGGCATCACCAAATCTTGAATTATTTTTCACAGTACTTGAAAACACAAACATGTTTTCTTCCTCGAAAGTGCGCATAATATAATTATAGAAATAAAATACTGTATCGAGTGAGAGAACGTATCTGCTGCGACGCCAGGCACGTCTGTCCCAGTGGTCTGCCTCAGATAATCTCTCGTTCCTTTGAAAAGTCAAGCTAGAGGAGCGTGACGGTGCGTCCAATTCACTTCGCCGTCGCTTTGCAGCCGATTTGAATACGTCTTCGCAAGACGCGCTTATGAGAAAAAAATAAACGTGAACCCTATGAACCCTACACTGGCATGTGACGCTACGTCTGTGCGGAGCGGCGCATAAACGGCGCTTTGC
The DNA here is from genome assembly GCF_013339695.2 of Rhipicephalus sanguineus. Lineage (NCBI taxonomy): Eukaryota > Metazoa > Arthropoda > Arachnida > Ixodida > Ixodidae > Rhipicephalus > Rhipicephalus sanguineus. Next base: position 217,844,247 of record NC_051177.1, on the reverse strand, counting down.
TAAAAAATCACAGTTTCGTCGCAAGGGAGAATCAATGAATGCGATAGCAACATATTCGAATGTCACACTAAGAAATGCTAACAGATGGAAACTTAAAGCGCGCTGCTCAAGCACATTGGGCGCACGAAAAGAAGACTCACAGGATGAGCGCTGAACTAAGAAATATCATAGCTTCGACAGTTGCAGCGCATTGCTGACACACAAGGAAGGACGCTCAAAAAGAATGCACAGGTGTACACAGGACGAGCACGAAGTAACAACTATCACAGTTGTTGCTTCCTTGTGTTTCAGCAGCGCGCTGCAAGTGTCAATTCTACACAACCCAACGCTCATAGACATTTCTTTTTTTCAAAGCTACGGCGCGTGGACTGACCCCTCTGCGTCTCCTGCCTCCCGGTGACGTTCCACGCACTATTAACCCGACGAATCGGCTTATTAGCACCGTCTTTGTGTAGTCTTGGCCTTCTCGGTTACTCAAATTATAACAAAAATAGCACAGCATGACATTAGCGTATGGCGAACATAAATGACATGTCACAACATGAAAATCGTGACTAGCAAGTCTAGTAAATCATGGTCTAGCCGCCTGCGTGTGTATGATCCCGTGGCCGTGTGTTTGGCTTTATATATACCACAATTTGCATAGCACGACATGAGTGTATAACGGACATGAATGACACGTCATGACGAGAATATCGTTATTTGGGCGTCTTGTATACCGCCTGCTCGCGTAACATCTATTCCCACAGCACGTTCAGAACCAGCGGCTCGGAGGCCTTACTTTAACGTTAGGCGCGTGGAGCCTCCAGTCTGCGTTTCCTGCCGCACAGTGGCGTTCGATGCGTTGTTTGCATTCCGTATCGCGAGTGTGTGTAGTAATGGGCCACCTTTTAGTGCTCTTCTGAAGGCAGTTTTCAAAGTGAAAGAAAATCTGGGAGTGTTGGGGGCGAGACGACCTTTAAAGCTAGAGTCACTGGAAAATTTCAGAGTACCGCAAAGGTAGGCTGCACGCGAGCAACATTGGGCGGCGGCGGCCATTTCCCTTCCGGACCGTCCGGCGCGTTGCTAGCGTGTGTTGGGAAGTGACCGATCTTTTCGCCTCGATGCCGTGTTACGCTCGGCAGAACTGCAATATGTGTGTGTGTTTCTTCAAGAGGATATCAAAGCTGATTTCGACTCATCGACAAATATGAATAGACTGCGCGGTAAGCGGTGTAACTAATGAAACGCGCGGCAAATGTTACCATGTGCTCGCGAACTGTCTTCTTAGTTTCATTGGTTTCATCGGTCTCTTTTCGTGTCACGGCCGGGTGTGTTCGTTAGGTCCGGAGCTGTAAACATAGTTGCATTAGCGTAGTGACTTCGTGCGAGATGCCATTCACTTCGACACTTGGTGAACATTGACTGTTTGCGCTAGCTTTGCAGTCGGTGTTCAGGTTCACTTCATAGCGCACTCGAAAACATTATCGAACAACATCGAGAACATTCAACATTGCGTCCTTCGACTAATCACTGACGCATACCTTGCTTGCGCACCATATGCTTGCTGTTCAACTGGGTGATATGTCTAAAAGAAGTGGTGTGTGTGTACGGTAATTGGAAGTTGTGCGTGACGTATTTATGTCTCGGTTCGGAACGCCAGCAGCCGAACGCACGGGCGAATCGGCGTGCGGTAGGTAAGGTGCATCTTATTTGCGAATACGTTGTCATTTCGTAAGAGGTACGTAGAAAATAGGGCATCAAAAATGATTGACATCACTACCTAATTGTTCCATTTTCTATTGTTTGTCTTAATATTCAAAACGTTGCAGTGCATTTGCAAATATTTTGCTGCGTTCCGATACACAGTTTTTTTTGACGTTGTCAGCGCGTAAACAGCTGGGGCTCGGTTTCTGCACTGCTTTTAATTTCAGTTTTTTTTGTAATGCACTATTATTTAAAACTTCCTCACCACAGTGCTTTTTGTTCTTTTGATCAAAAATAGCACATCCCGGAATTTTTTAATGCGCACGCTACAGGAACACAGTATGTTTATATACCTAGGGCTCGCATGAAATCGATTCCCTCAATGCGTGAAATCTGCCGCATCTTTTTTTTTTGCTGTGACCATTTCTCACCCACTAAACAGTATTGTAAGGGTACGCTCGGCGTGATGCAGCATGAGCTACCTTTTTGTTTGCAAAAAAATTTAAAAAATGCGCTTAATAACATTGCCAAGATTGCCTTATACCAAGTTTATCAACAGAGTTCCACGCTTCTGTTTTGCGCAATGGCAAATGATCATGCCACAATTGCCTTCAAGGTATACCAGTAAACAGTTATTATTTTAATAAATTAATAAATCTTCGATTTCGCTCTCGTGCGTGACACGCTTATAACTCGAAATGCACGCACAATCTGTTCAACAGATCGAGATATAAACAGCCGAGCAAATATAAAGGTATGTAGTTTTCAATATTGCTGAACATGGCGAACAGAAAAGGTGAAGTATCCTGTCGCATGAGAGATTTTCCAGCAAAGTTTCCAGCCAACTATGCAGCCTCGTAGAACGACGCTCTTTGGCGTTAATTTTTCTCACACGTAATACAAAAATAAACAAGATTCACAGAGCAGCCAACCAGCAACGTTGGGTTGCTGGTGAGGTACGCTCTGGCATCTGCATGAAGCGTTTAAAGAAAGCGACGAAGTGCTTCTAGGGACCGTGGTACTGCTAAATGTCCGGCCACGCTGTGCGTTCAACGCGCCTGCACCCAAAGCGCTAGGAAGGGATATGGCGGCGAAAGGTCATGTGATGCGAGTAAGCCAATCGCGTCGGTGGCAGCGCGCGGAAAACAGATGCGATACTCTGAAAATTTTCCAGTTGCTCTATTTAAAGCGCGCCCTTCGCGCCATCTCGCGGGTGACCACGTTGAAGCACCTCCAAGCTATGCGCACCGCCCGCGGTGAATGGTGTGCATAAAAAGATGGCTTTAGCTGAGCGTCGCTTACGCTCAGCCCCGTGCAGATGTAGTGTCTCGAGAGATTGCAGGGAACTGCATAGATTTCGCTTTCTTGACGAGCACGTCTTGCCCAGACGAGGTCAGCTGGGTTACAAAACGACGGCGAAACTAAGTGGACGCATCTTCACGCTCAGATGACTTCATAAGCGGAGCTAGAGCAGGGTTGCCAGATTTGGCTACTTCACGCCAAACTGGCTACTTTTAAGAGGCCGCGGCGACAAAAAAATGACGTTGGCTACTTGGCTACTTCTTGGCTATTGTTCTGGCACTGACATCAAAGGCTAATATACCCTAAAGCCTAGCGCAACTATATAAAAAAATACGTGTGCGTTTATAATGCCGGCTGCGGCTCCCTCAGTGTAATGACTTATGTGTGCTCTGTATACCGGATGCAATTGCGTGCGCCCGAAACGCGTCACAGCCGCCATGATTTTCATATTCATCTAGATTAGGCACGCTAACGTAGCTAGCGGGGGTCTTGTTGAAGCTTTCTAGCCGCTATTCGCCTCGAGCGCTGCTATTTTGAGCTGTACAGGTGGCACCACTTACGGCGATCGTTGACGAAAAGTGGGTGCGTGCGGCTCATAGAAGCCTTGAGCAATGCGGACGCTGCTTGCTGTTTTTGCCTTCATTTTTTTATCTTAATTTAACGAACCTTGAGCCAATCTTACTAGGCCTAGACGACGTGGATTTTGGTGGCAGCTTCACTGAACACGTCAGCACTATGCGACTCACAAATGAAGAGCACCACTCACTCAAACGACGTTGTTTTGCTTTCCTTAAGGCTTGTGCATGTGATCTTCAAAAATGTCTTCCGAATGCCACGTCTTTGGTGCGGAAGCTGAGAGCCATTGGTCCGTCATCTGTTCTAGTGCCGAATGCGATGAATGCTTTGAGAACCTTGCCAAAAGACGTATTTGGTTGCCCCGAGCATCGCATTGAGGAGTAAGTACGGTACCTTCGTCAAGTTGAGGATGTGAATGCCGACATGCCGGCAATGGAATTATGGATCAAAATATACACCTACCGGAACGCATGAGGCGCTAATCCTGTGCAATGCATTGCAGACGGCGCATTGAAACTCCTTGTTCTCCCTATATCTAACGCAGAAGCGGAACGAGTGTTTTCTGCTGTATCTCTCACAAAAAGCGACCTATGGAATAGAAGGTCCCACTAACTTCTCGCGATCATCAGGATCAAATTTGGACTACGTCTGAAAGGTATTACAAGCTCTAAATTTACAGTGCCGCGGAGCATGCTGGCTAAAGTGAACTGTCGGTGCAGCATAATTGCCCATTTTCTAGTCCTAATGCCTCCTCCAGGAAGTCCCTTGGTTTTTTAAATGCGAATGCATTTCTTAGTCGGGCTATGTAAGGCATCCGGCGTTGTCCGCGCGCCTCTCCGCTCTCACTCCCTCTCCCATAGCAACAGCTGCGGGCGCGCGCGCTTATTATCGCCCCGAGCAACCGGAGTAGGTGGTGCGGGCGGAGTAGCGGAGAGTGAATGTAGAGGAGGAGCGCGCTCTGGCGTGTGAGGGCGCTCGCATCGCGGGAGCTCGGCCAGCGCAAATTTTTTTCTAGGTGGCATTGGCTCGGCGGAGCTCCTGCGTGGGTAGGTGCAGTGCTTCGCCGCTCCTTCTCTCGCCGTTCGCTCTCTCTCCTCCCTGCGCCACCGCCTCAATGCAGTGCGTTTGAAACGCGTTTGTAGCGTTTGTGCTGCCTTGGCACAGCCTGAAAACAGCGCGTTCTAAACGCATTTGTGCTGCATTGAAGGCGGTGGCAACATCCCTGAGGTGATTACGAACGCACGTAGGAAGTGTTCGTTGAAAGAAGCGCCCAAAAGGGAGAAACTTGAGCGCGTCGATGTGTCCAGCTTTGCGCCATTAAATTTACTACGCCGTGTACTCTCGGCGCAAGAAATGCATTCACATTTCCTCACGATTTCCTTCGGGGAGGTGGGGGCATCTTTTGTGCTCTATTGTGATGTGATAAACATGTATATTTTTGTACATTTAAGTGTCAGAACGTAGTGATAAATCAGCTAAACTGAAATCACGTTTGGCTACTTTTCTGGCTCCAAAATAAAGTAACGGCTGCTAGTTGGCTACTGTTCTGGCTACTTTGCTTAATTTCGTGGCTCTTTTTCTCTTCGAGGATCTGGCAACACTGAGCGAGAGATACGTTCTGCGTTCCGCTACTCGCAGGATCTTTCTGCACTCGCTCACTGCAGTTCCGTCCAAGTGTTTGTGTGTAAATCGCTAGCATGCGCAGCTCAGACCGGAGGAAGGTAGAGAGACAGAGAGAAAGAAAGATAGGTAGAAAAAAACAAACAGAAAAATTCTTGGCGGAAAAAACGTCTTGCGAGGCAGGATTCAAACCCACGTTCCCACGATCCGAACGCGAGCATCGTAACCAGTCGGCTATTAAGGTACGGCAGCAGAGCATAGCATAATCTTGTATAGTACACAGCCCACCAAGGGCGTGGGAATCAGTAGTGAGGGTGAGGAGGAGGGGAAAAAGGAGGGAAGAGAGTAAAACATAGCATAGAAAGGAAGAGGAAGAAGCGAGAAAGGAAGAGAGAGAGGGAAAAGGAAGAAAAAGAAATAAAGGTAGAAAGAGCGATAGAGAGAGAAATGGTGACAAGCAACAAAGAGAGTGAGAAAAGGAAGTGAGGGGGAGGAGGAGAGATGTGAAGGTGAGGAGGAAGAAAATGAGAACGAGAAGGAGTAAAGTATAGCATATAAAGATTGAGGAAGGATGAAATAGAGAGAAAGAAATGCAGAAAGAGAAAGAAAGAGTGAAAGAGAGAAAATCAAAGAAAGAGAAGAAGGTAGAAAGAGGAAGCGAGCCAGAAACAGAGAGAATGGAAAGTTACAGCAAGAAAAATAGAAATAGCAAGGAAGAGAAATATATAGATAGAGCGAGAGACAAAAAAAATAGAGATAAAGACAGGAAAAAAGACACAACCTACGAAAAAGAAAGAAAGAGGGGAAGACAGAAAAAGAAAACTAGAGAGAAACAAAGAAGGCCCCGCACTTCCTTCGGGCTTGTCACCACTAGTGCGAAGCATCCTCAGTTTTTTTGTCTGGAATGGCGTGATTTCTGCTTTTTTTAGATTTGTGAATTTTCTTTTACCATTTTTTGCTCTCCCGTATCTTTCTTATGGCGACATCGTTCTTCTTTTTGTCTTGTCCCATGCATATATACTTATTGTATAAGGAACTTCTTCTGCCTAGGGCCTGATTATCAGGCTCGCACTAATACACACAGAAATAACAAACCAATAGCTGCTTGTAAAATATTTCTGCTGTCCTCTTCTTCTGCGCACGACCACCCTATCGACAGCGTATTGCCTCATTAGTCCGAGTAGTCACTAGAAGAAGATGAAGAAGATGCATCCTGCAAGGATCGCCCCAGGTGCGCTCTCAAATTTTTCCTTTTCTGCATCGTACATCATTCTGTAGTATTTAGGGAGCTCTGCGGTGTGAGAAGAGATGACATGGATGTTTTATTTCGGTCGCATATTTTCGGAGATAGCACTGCATTTAATGCTAACGCTCACCTTCATTGTACGCAACCGATCGATTATGTTGATAGGGTGCCCTCATCGGGATGGTGGAGGCAGACTGCGGTTTCGTTACAGCGCTACTCTTCGATCTGGCAATTTGCACGCTCCTGGAACCCAATTAGAACACGCAGTTTCTTAAGCGCTACCTCTTCTGCACCGACCCAATAATGTGGGCCATTACCGCATGATATAGCTGGAAATCTTCAGGAAACCGACTTACATTGAACATAACGAATTGATCGGCAAGTACGTTCTGCTTTTTTTAAAGAACAGACAACGACTGTGGAACTTGCATTGTATGATTTAAATTTCTTCGCTTTATTTCTGCACATACAAAATTGTCATTTACGCCTAGGGATTAATTTATTGTATGGGCGTCTTATATTAAAGTCAATTTCCCGCTCTTGATCTAAGATATCAACTGAGCAGGCATTCATTAAACCACGCAGTTATAATGCAAGGACAGCCCTGAGGTTCGAGACAATATGTGCTTTGTTTAACACGCATGAGCAACGGTGATTTATTGCGAAATGGTCAGCTAGTCTTTTTCATTAATTGGAGTTCACAGGCACATTTTTTATGCTATGTAACATGCAAGTCGTACAGAGCGCGCCTTGATACAGTTCAGCAAGCTCTAGGTCTGCAGTGACAAATTTTTGCGCCAAAGGCCTATGAAGGCGTTGCAGTGTGTACACGTGCTTTATAATACACTGCGTTATTCACAGGCACTCGAACATTAAAAACAATAAAAACACAATTAATAGCCCCATAGTACCAACCATAACTACCCATAGGAGCATTCCTGCGAATCATCTTTGTTCTTTTTTTTGCCACAAGGTGTACCTCTCGTAACCTTGTGAGAATATGCACACGTTAATACTGTCCCCGTTTTAATGATATACCAACCATGCATAGTGTCGCTTTGCTGAACCTGGTATGATTCTAAATCGGTTCGTTGAATGTTACGAGGAAATAATCATCGGCATTCGGGGCTTCGCGACTTGCGAAATTTGATTTTGATTCTTTAGAATTACACGCATTTCATTGTACAAGATGCGCGTCATCTTTATCGTCCCGTAGCTGATGGTGAGTACGGTGTCCATTTCGAAATTTTTATTCAATAAACTCTTACCTAATGGGGCCCTGCATCCAAATTTTGCCTAAGTAGTTTTACGTTGCAGCGCGTTTCTTGTATCGTTCTGGTATGAATGCAAAAGTAATTTTGGAGATAGACGCACGCAAACAGAAGTTATTGAACTTCTAGATCAGAAGTTCAATAACTTCTTGCAGTTCCTGCTTGGGTGCTTTTTCATCAATGACGGATCCGCAGCACGAGTGGATGGCAGGAACCGTTCTGCGAAAGCGTCGGTGATTCTGAATTTGTTGATCAGCAGACCAACTTGTTTTCACAACGCGAGCGCCATTCCTTGCCAGTCTTGGTTGAATCTGCATGCGGACAGTGTCTACTGCTCACCTTCTATGAGCACCCTGATGCCACCAGGAATATACGGGCATGCCTAGTTTTTTGGGCTTCAAAGCAACAGCGGCAGCGACGGTCTTCAGTGGACACGGCGGCACGGCCGTGACAATGCTGCCTCAGGCCCCTTTGTATGTACATGCAGGTTAGTGAACATAAATATGGTAACAAGGGTTGAAAGTTGGGCGAGTTAGTATGGAAACATCTTATGAAAAAACTGCGCTCGTTATCGTCAGTTCTTTCTTGGTGTCTCGTCCTGCTGCGCAGTTTTTTCTTAACATAAATATGGTAGCCGTAGAAATTCTCTTTGTCCTGTCGGGCTGCCGTGTCGACATGGTGTTAGGATGTGTATCGGGGAATGTTTTTTTCTTTCGCAGGAATGCTGTTGTTATTATCGGGGGATGTGGAAAAAAGAATCTTGGGCCTACAAATGGGGAAATGATTCAGGAACTTCTTCAAAACACACAAGTTATTCTTGAGTAAACTTTCAGAGATTCAGGAAAAACGAGCCTCTTCTGAAGGGAGCTTGGTTCAAATGAATACCACACTTTAAACCATAGTAGGGAGTTTAAAGGAATCTGAAGCTATGCAAGACAGACTAACCAACGTTGAGGTCTGTCTGAATGAAAGAGACAGCAATATCGATTCTCTCACCCGCAAGTTTGATAATAGATCCAGGCGAAATAACCTGATAGTAAGAGGTAATAGAGAAGACGGAGCTGATGACATTTTGATGAAAAAGGTAACGATGATGTGTTTAGCGGCATCCTGTAGCTTAAAAAAAGATCAATTTAAAGAATACATCGCCTAGGTAAAATACTGGAGGTAGAGACCGTCCCTTCATCCACAGGTTAGCTGACTTCCGGACAAATATAAAATTTTGAGTCATTGTTAGATGCCTAAGGGAACGAATGTAAGTGTCAACAAGGCTTATTTTAAGAGGATTGCTGAAATACGAAAACAAAATTTGACAGATCTCACGTACCGTGAGACTCGACGTTAAGCGAAGCATGCGCGGGATGCTGACTGTGGCGTAATTTTTCACATTGAGCGAAACGTTACGGAATGACGGTAGAGAAATATGGAAGTGGCATACGCACACTCATATGTTGAAGAGTCGCATATCTATTATATAACCAGTTGTTTACAGTTGCTTAACGATGGCAACATCAACATGGGTGTTACAACACCAGACGCGGTAAGCTGATATGTAGTGCTTATATTCTTCAATGCTGGATAGCGCGAATCCGAACAGGACAAAGAAAGAACGCAGATGCACAGGAGAGGCCTTACTCGCAACTAAGCTTCATTCAGGAAAGTTTCCCTAGATACACAGCCGAGTAGCACGCGCCGGCGCACTGCACGTACGTCACAGTCATAATTACAGCTATTATGCTTATACTTCTCCGTTATGACGGAGAATGCGCGCACGTTTCACGTACCCGCGTGTATGTGTAGAAGGGGTTCTTGACAGTTCTTGAACAAGGCCATCATCACCGTGATCACTGAGTACCAGCAGCTGGACCGGACTTGTTAATCGGATCCGTTCGTGATTGCGGCTATTTATGGAGTCTAAGTGTAGTGAAGTGCGAGGTATAGTGCAGCTGGTGGAAATCCCGGATGCCTCTTACGATGAAATGAACTATAATGCCTCATGTCGTGGACGTGGCAGCAAGGTCTTTTGATGCCCTCTCCACATCCAATCCGTCTTTCACGCAGTATAAGGACCAAGCGATGTTGGGTCTTGATAAATCAATGTTGAAATGATAAATCAATGTTGTCACCGGTAATGATGAGAGGCCTTTTTCTCTCAGGAGATTTATTGTAGGAAGCAGTGACGCCAGTTTTTGCGTAATCCACGTGGTCCAAGTTGCGGACTACGTGGACGAGTGGATGGTAGTTGAGCGTCTTCCAGGGGTGTTCTGTCTTCAGTTTCCTCACTTTTCTTTTGTCCGCCGAGGTGGTGTAGCGCTTAAGGCGCTCGGCTGCTGACCCGAAGGTCGCGGGCTCAATCCCGGACGCGGCGGTCGCATTTCGATGGAGACAAAATGCTATATGGCCGTGTTCTGTGCGATGTCGGTACACGTTGAAGAATACCCAATGGTTTTCGGACATAAGACCCCATCAATTATTATTATTATCACTTTCCTTGCGTATCAATGTGTGTGCTCGCGGTTACTGTGTTGGTTGTGACTCTGTATCACCTGTGGCACATACCCGCATAACATTAACTGTGGTTTACGGATATGTGCGACACATGACTGAGAGAAAGGGTTTCATGACGTAGGAGACAGGTATTTTGCGTTATTCATGTAATGACCAGTGAATCCTGTTCGTCATACTCTGATCCCCTGCTATGCCGATTTTGGTATATTACAAGTTATAGAGACGACCAGGAGAGCGCCCAGACGTAGGCGGCTAGATAGATAGATAGATAGATAGATAGATAGATAGATAGATAGATAGATAGATAGATAGATAGATAGATAGATAGATAGATAGATAGATAGATAGATAGATAGATAGATAGATAGATAGATAGATAGAAACGGCCAAAGTGCCTGAGGTTCGCTAAGAAATGCTTTGCATTTAAAAGTATTTGCACATCTTCGCAGGAGCAATGTTCAAAAGGAGCAAAGGTTAAACTTTTATGTGGCACAATGAAAATAAATAATGTCCTTGACGCATGGAAGGAACACACTAAAGAGCACTACGAGTGCTAAGCTCGCCAACAGAATCATTCCGCTTCAATTTTGGAAAGAGATTGCTTCAATATATTAAACGCGAATGCAAGAAGCATGATAAATACGGTCGAGGATATCGAATTGCTAATATTAGAACATGAACCGGACATTATTATGATTACTGAGACGTAGCTCCATTAATTAGGTACATAAATCTCGAACCTTACGTCATAGTTAGGAGCGACCAGGATAGCGGAGCTCGGGGGCTGCATTAACAATTCGCGAGAATGTTGATTTTACTGTACTTTCTTTTCCTGATGATATTGAGGCAGTGTGGATTAGGGCAATTTTTAAGAGTGGCGTCGTCCATATAGGGCCATATACATAGGCGACCAAACTCACCAGTACCTGTTCTTTCTAGTCTCCGGCGCTTCATAGATTGCAGTATGCGACATGGTGGTAATAATATACTTTTGGGGGATATCAACCTACCCAGAAGAAACTGGAACGACTACTCTCCTGGAGCAACAGAAATTGCGCATTGTGAGGAGCTCCTTCGACTTTGTTTTCGTTTAAGCCATGTGGTGAATGACTATACAAGGGTCGGTACGCGTAGTTCATCTATTCAGGACCTTGTCTTTGTGTCTATACAGGAGCTGCCTGTCCCTACTGGCCTGTGAGACTAGCCATGGTATCTCTGATCATAAACTTGTAGTGCTGTTTTTGTCTTTCCCCCACTACTGTCAACCATCTCCCAAAATATGTTTTAAACTTCCCTAGACCTCATGATGTTGGAGTTCTAGAATTGTTAGAGGGCTCGTACGAGCGGTTCTCTTAGTTTTTTATGCATAACCAGAGCCAAGATTACCTCTGGGAGTGCTATTCTAATTTGGTCATGTCTTGTATAGAACTATTTTACCGATGCGTCTTAAGAAAACTAGTAATACAAGCCCTTGGATAACAAGAGAAATAATACACTTAAAAGGGCGATTAAAACGAAAACATAAGAGTTTTGACTATAATGCTAGCGCTCAGCATCAATAAACAATTCGACATCTTGGTAAAGGTCTTAAGGTACTTGTGAAAGAATCCAAACAAAGGCTCTTTGGCATCACAGCCCCAAAACTTCTAAGGGAGCCCCGGGTAAATTTTGAAGCTATGTTAATGTATCCTTGAATGCTCGCTGACTGACTTGCTCTACGAAGGGTACTGCCGCTGAGAGTTTAATGAACAACTCAGTGTTCACAGAAGATAACGGCATTTTGTTGAAAATTGAATCGCCATCAGACAGACCGCCTATTACTGATGTTTAAATTTCTGAACATGGTGTCCTCAAGCTCTTGTTCAATTTGAACATAAAGAAAAGCCCTTGGCCCGATGGCATCCCTAATGATTTCCTGTACCGATGCGCTGAATGGAATTCGAAATATCTCGCATTATGTTTTTAGGTTTTCACTGCGGTTCCTTACCCTTACCCAACGAGTGGAAGAAAGCTGGAAGTGATTCTGATACCTAAAAGCGGCAGTACTTACCATGTAGCAAATTATCGGCCTTTTTAAATTACTAGCACTTCTCAAAGCTGCTTGAACGTATAGCTTCAAAGCATATATTAAGATATATCAATGAAGGTAATTTATTATCCAACTGCCAACATGGCTTTCGGCAAGGCTTTTAATAACACCCCAGCTCAGTGAATTCGTCCATGATATTTCGAAAACTATTAACTTTCGTGTAAAGACAGATACGATTTTCATGGACTTCGCGAAAGCTTTTCATAAGTGTCTCACCGTAAATTACTCAGAAAAATTGATGTTATGTAAATAAATCCTACCACTACAAGCTGGGTGATGTTATGTTAAATTGATGTTATGCTAAAAAATCCTGCCTCTACAAAGCTTGCAGCTTCAGCTGTAAAGTCGGGGGTACCCCAAAGTATCCCCGACTCTGGGCCCACTTCTGTTCCTTTTATTTCTGTATGACCTCCCGAATGAAACAGGCGCTTCTATCAAGCTCATTGCAGGCGACTGCATTATATATAATAGAGTAGAGGCAGTACGTGACCAGGTAAAACTACACTAATATTTACAGAAGATAAAGAAATGGTGTGATGAATGGCAGATGGTGTTAAACTCGCTAAAAACTGTAGTTATGTCAGTCTTAGAAAGAAAACTATTTAAATAGTTTTTATTATATTAGTAACCATGAATTTAAAGCATTGAACAACATAAGTACCTTGCTATGATTTTCACAAGTGAGCTTCTCTGCAACCATCACGTCGATAATGTGTGTGCTAAGGCCGATAAGTCTCTCTGGTGTCTCTGGTGCCATTTGCGCTTGCAACACCAGAACCAAAATGTCTAGCCTGCAAAACGCTAATTAGACCAATAATAGAATATGCAAAAATTGTCTGGGATCCTTTCTCTGTTAGAAACATATCAAGAATTTAATAAATGCAGCGTCTAGTAGTCTGGTTTATATTCAATAAATATCGGTGGACGTTCTCTCCTTCTCAACTGTGTGTACTAGCAGAACTAGCCACAATACAGGTTGAAAGAAAATACGAAAACTCAAATACCTTTACCGAATTGTTAATCATCCTGTTCACATATGGTATGCAGACTATTTGGATATTCTTCGCAGTGAAACTTCCAGACACCGCCATTCAATGTTTATTCGTGCTGCTGCTGTTCGGACTGATATTGTTTTAAGTATAGCCTCTTGCCAAGAGCAATCAGCGAATGGAATTCTTTGTCGGAACAAGTCGTTTCATGCTCATTCACGGATTCATTCTTAAAAACACATCTGGCAAAAAAATGTCGCACACTCGCCTTCATTGCTAACAGCGGCGCTGACTAGCCCTCCTAGGGTTTGCATGCGCATAAATACCCGATAGGTGGACGACCGCCGTTGTAGCTCAGTTGGTAAGAGCGTCGGGCGTGTATTCCGAAGGTCGCAGGTTTGGTCCCTGCCAGCGGCAAGTTGTCTTTTCGTCCACTTTTCTTTCTTCACGTCTATATCAGAATTCTCACAATACTCTTAAAACAGTGCACTTAACGTCCCCTATACCTTCCTTGGCTTCATTATCTGCTGGTTTTCATTACGGCTGTGTCAAACAAAGAAGCCAGCTCTGAAAAATTCCCTTCGTTCATTTGCTATGGGTACATCAGAAGCGTGAGCAATATATTCTTTATTGTCAACCAATCATAATGACCAGCATAAGCTGAGCGATCCTTCACTTCCGGCAGCAGAGATTGTTGATATACGACGCTGCAGTCGGCGCGGAAACCCATTTCGGAAACAAAAATAATATATCAAACGCTTTGCACTGGACGATTTCACTGGTGCCCCAGCAGTCATGAAGACTCATAGCAAGCGAACGGCCGTTTGAGAGGACATGCGCAATTTGGGATGCAGGGCCCCTTCAGTGCTAGTAACTCGACTAGAGAAGTACAACAAGAATGCACAACACTTCGCAAAAGACCAGAATAACTAAACAGTACTAGTAATACATGGATTAGAAAAATTAAACTCGTGGGAATAATGTTATTATTAGTCTCTCCTATAAGCTAACTAAGGCAACAGAAAATTACAATTTTCTGTTGCCTAAGTTAGGCAACATAAAATGGCAACAAAAGAGGCAACAAAAAACAGGCAACAAAAACAAAGGAACACTCTATTAGTTGTGCTTGGTTTAACAAAATCAGAACATCAGTGACTATCTGTTCAAGAAGCAGACCAAATTAATTGCAAATGACACTTTTTCATTGCTCAGCACATTTTGCGAATTCTTGATACAATGCGGCGTGAAATTTCAGGCTTTCGCTTATTGTATTATAGCAGTCGTTTGCCACAAGTGTTTATATTGGCGGGATATTTAAGCTATTGAAAGTTTCGCTCCTAGTGTTGCGTTGTGGCATGCAGAGTAAGGAAATGGCTGGTTGTACAATAAAACACTGTTAATACTTGTGCCCTTCCAAGAAGAGTTGCTGTTCAGTTGTCCACCGAAAAGCGAAGCCTGGCGAGCGAATGACAAGGTGATGCGAAGAGATCCTGATTGTGCTATTGCGTTCTACTCTTGAAGGCAAAACTCAAGCGTTGTCTAAGTGTTTCAAGCCGTTGTAGTGGTTCAAGGTGGAAGTTTTATGTCGAACTGCATGATTTTACACATTACCGGACGGGTCAGTTTACTACAGTGAAGTACAAAGTGCGCAGCATTGCAGCGTCAAAGTATTCACAAGCTTGAACGAGAGCATCACAAGCTCAAGCTAATTTAGAACGCACACTACAAAATTTCTCACCATTAAGTTTGTAAAAGCGGTACGATACCCCACTGCACACTCTTCGAGCACCCTATTTGGGCCGGAGCACCTTACGAGCGAGACGCAAAGGGTGCACTCATCGGAATTGTATAAACGTGGGCTGTTACAACTAATGGTTGCTGAATTACTCATAAGGGTCTGCACGAGGTATTCATCCGCATAAGGAAAACATACGATACATTCTAGTGACACATTGATATGGGAAAGAAATATTGCAGTGTATTGGCTGGCTGAAGCGTTAACGCATTAGGTTTGAGCTATTTTTGACACTATGCGCATTGTGATTCAGTTCATATTTCGAAAGCGAAACAGAAACTTCTGCAGGTGCCGAGGTTCTGACGGCTCGTCACTATCGCCCAGTTCCTGTTTGATTTTTTAACAGCGAAGTTGTTTAAGCCGGCCTTAAGAAGTATGGCGTGTACGAAAAGTCGGCCTTAAGAAGCATGGTGTGTAGAAAAAAACTGTTGTAAAAAAATGTAATTTGCGCCAACAGTTGCGCAAAGATTGGCACAGCGAAGCAAGGGCCTGTCGCCGCTCGTACTCGCTCTCCACCGAGACGTCTAGCTTCGAGATGCGCGGCTTCCTCCTCGGGAATACGCGCTTTCTAAGGACATCCCATCATTCTCTGGACACGATCCGGCGGAGCCAAGCAATTCACTATAGAGCGGAGCTTCTTCGCCATGTCTCCTTCGGTGCCCGTGGCTTGCTTGCTTCACCATCCTCACCATCGCATCACATCTCTCCTCCTAACGCTCCCTTCCCTTTCCCACCACCTTGCTACACTATACAATGCAATACAAGGCTATGCGATGCTCTGCTAGCGTGCCTGGATAACCGAGTGGTTAGGACGCTCGCCTTCAGATCGAGAGTTCGCGAGTTCGAATCGCGGCTCCTGAAGATTTCTTTTCGGCAAGTATATTTCTCTCTCTCTCTTTCTGTATATATTTCTTTCCGTCTCTCTGTTTATCTCTTTCTCTCTCTCTCTTTACCCGTTCTTTCACCCATCAGGGCTATGACAGGCTACGCCGTAGCGGTGAGTAGTGGGATTTGCCGAAATTCTATGGCACGTACCCATTCATGACGATGATAGATTTGCGGCAGGGTCAACATTTTACAACTGCCTTAAACAGCCTCGCTATTAATACTATGAGAGGGTATGTGCCGCAGGAATCGGGCAAATGCTCCTACTCACCGGTGGTCCAATAAAAATGCAGGTGGTATTGCACGAAGCCGCTCCAGGGTATATGTATACTGGTAGCCAAACTTCCAAAGAAGCCCATGTATCAAGTAGTTGGCGGCTCGTTGCCACCCTCACCATCTGCGTGTCGTGGGGAGAACTAAGAGCAAGCAAAAAATGCAACAAAAAATCGCCAGATCCCACGCGTTGTGGGAAATGGTTTCATGCGAAGCAGTCAGCGAGTACTTCTATGCTGTAATTTATGGCTTTGAGCCAAGCGTTACGAGGTGGATCGACGTGTTTTAAATGCGAAGCATTTCTTAGCGAACTTCTGCGACTTTGAGCGTATCTATCTATCTATCTATCTATCTATCTATCTATCTATCTATCTATCTATCTATCTATCTATCTATCTATCTATCTATCTATCTATCTATCTATCTATCTATCTATCTATCTATCTATCTATCTATCTATCTATCTATCTATCTATCTATCTATCTATCTATCTATCTATCTATCTATCTATCTATCTATCTATCTATCTATCTATCTATCTATCTATCCGCCAACGACTTTGTGTTGTCCTGGCCGTTTGGTTAATCGGATGTATACCAAAATTGGTATGGAATAACATGACCGTATTACAAACGTAAGTGACAGGTCATAACATGAAAATCATGACACGCGTGTCATGCACGTCATGATTTACATGCCACGCTCATGACGCACTCGCGGCCGTTTCGCTAGATTGATATACACCAAAATTGGTATTCCGCGATGTGACTGTATGAAGAACATGAATAACAGGTGGTAACATGAAAACCATGACATGCATGTCATGTATGTCATGATTTACATGCCACGCTCATGGTGCATTCGCGGACGTTTCACTAGCTTGATATACGCCAAAATTGGTATTGCGCGACGCGCCTGTATGACGAACGTAAATGAGAGGTGGTAACATGAAAATCGTGACAGGCACGTCATGTGCGACATGATTTACATGCCACGCTCATGATGCGCTCGCGGCCGTTTCGCTCGCTTGATATACACCAAAACTGGTATTGCGCAACATGACTGTATGACGAACATATATGACAGGTGTTAACTTGAAAATTATGATATGCATATCATTTACGGCATGATGTACATGCCACGCTCATTGTCCGATCGCGGCCGTTTTGCTAGCTTGATATGCACTAAAATTGGCATTGCGTGTCGCGAATGTATGACGAACATAAATGACAGGTCGTAACATAATAACCATATGTGTAGCATGATTTACATGCCACGCTCATGGTTGACTCGCGGCCATTTCGCTCGTTCGATATACACCAAAATTGGTATTGTGCGATGTGACTGTAGGACGAACATAAATGACAGGTCATAACATGCGAATTACGTTATGCATGTCATGTACGGTATGTTTTACATGACACTGTTATGGTGCGCTTCCGGCCGTTTAGATAACTGGATATATACCAAAATTGGTATGGCATCACAGGAGTGCGTGATGAACATAATTGACCGGTCATGCAGTGTATATACCAGAATATACGTTTCATTCGCATGGTATATACTACATTGTACATGCACGCGTGCATGGCAAACATGCGACATATGGTGAACTAGATGCCATGGCATGAATGATTTCATTTAGCTCAAAAATAAACAAAGATGTATGCAGCTCTTTGCTGGCTGCTTCGCATTACATCGATTCCCACAGTGCGTGGGATCTGCCGGATTTTTTTTGTAAGTGTAGTAGCTGTGTTCACATCATGGGCTTACCAGGCACGTCGACAACATTGGCATTTAAAGGTAACTTATGGTGCGACGTAACGTCAGCCCCCACGTTAGAGTACATGAGTCAGTATTATCAAAACTTTGTGCAATTTATGGTGCAATCATGTGACTATCATTCGTCACTTCCGTTAATGTATGCCTCTGTGATGGAGAAATCCTTCAATATAGCTTCCTAAATCAGAGGAATACAAATGTAATCTTTATTAGTCTGCTATAAAAGCGGAGCGAACACTGTAACCACAGAAGTTAATCCGATGTGACGCCAGTATCGTAGGAGTACATTTGTAGTGTTTGTTGCTTTCCCGTAAAATTACATATCTAGTACCAGAACCATAATTGACGTTGCGCCGCCGTTACGCCTGCATAGGCTGTTTTTCCAAACCAGTTCATAGACCTGGCGTGACTCTGTGGTAGAATACCTGAGTGCCACGCAGAATGCTTGGGTTCGATTCCTGCTGGGATCCTACTCTCTATTCTTTCGATTCGTCGGGTCAACGATGCCGATGTCAGGTTTTCTTAACGTTCCCGCATTTAAAATACTAATGTCTGTTCACGCCATTCCTAGGTAGATATAAACTGTCAATCAACTGCGGCGCACACCCGTACACCGAGGCCCGTGGTCAACGGGTATGTGCCACACGTGTCTGGGGGAAAGGGTTTGGCGACGTACACAACAGGATTTTCACGTTATTCATGTCATGACCCGACAGTGATATTCGTCAAACCCTCTTCCCCTCCCATGCCAGTTTAGGTATGCAAAAACTTAAGATGGCGATCGTGAGATCGCCCAGACGCAGGCGGCTAGATAGATAGATACGTAGATAGAAACGCTCAAAATGCCAATGGTTATTATGACATCACAACTTGAAGCGGCAGCGACGTCGCGCATTTTCACTTCCACTGCATGGTGCGAAATTTAATTTTTTAATTGCTCACCTTGTACATGTTTTCGATAACTATGCGATTTTATTACATCTTTATAGCTCGCTGATTGCGTGTGCAAGAAAAAGGAACATCAACGCGAAAGATTGGGGAAGGAAGCTTTCTTTATTAGCCAAGTAGTGTACTTGCAAAATACACCGAAATACATTGCAGATGAAGAAATTATGCCACAATGGCTCACGAGCACGATAGCACAACAGTTCGAAAACTGACGTTGCCCAATCGAGGAAAGCCACTGGAGTGGCACAGCTGCCTTGAAAGTATCACTTTGGCAGCCTTACAGTACAGCGTTTCTTCGCTTAGCGTGCGGCATTCACGGTCACGAAAGGCGAGGGCACACCGGCCGTGCGCTAGCGAAAGAAGTCTGCAGTCACAGGAGCGGTTATCTACGCATCCTGTTAGCTAGTTCAGCTTCTCTGAAGTGTCACGCCAGTACACAACAAATAAGCAAATAAATTGGCCGCGTTTCTGCGTGCTTTGCTGCAAATGTCGCCGAAAGACCATAGTCTTCTGCCGACCGTACTACATGAGTCCTCCTCTTCTATGTTGAATCGCCGCATCTGGCTCATGGCGTCGCATTTCAGCGCAGCCTAAGAAACACTAGGGTCTTTAAAATTACGTATCTATGTATTTTCTAGTAAAGAAACACACCACCTAATACTTACGTATTGATGTTGTGCCTCAGATATGCGTAATATTTGCTTTTTGATCGACAATGTTCCCAAGTATGAACGCAGCTACCAGTTCAAGATGGCTGGGCGTTCAGCAAGTGCTTAAACTTTGGCGAGGTGGCTGAGTCTTGTGACAGACAGGCAGAAAGACCGACAGACAGACCAAAATTTTTGCGTTCAAGTATCCCAAGAAAGACTAACGTCTTTAAAAATCTGACAGAGCCCACGCACTGTAGGAATTGATGTAATGCGAAGTAGCCAGCAGAAAGGTGCACACATCACCTTGTTTGTACTTGAGGCAAATGAAGCGATTTATGTCATGACATCTACGTCACTATATATCGCATGTTTTTCATGCATTCACGAATGTACAATCTGGTATATACAATGCTAATGCAACGTATATTCTAGTATACACAATGCATGACCTGTCATTCATGTTCATCACGCTGTCATGCCATAACAATTTCGGTATATATCCAGTTAACAAAACGGCTGGAAGCACACCAAGACAATGTCATGTAAATCATATCGCACATGACATGCATGTCATGATTTTCTTGTTATCACCTGTCATTTATGATTAGAGGCCGGATTATCTCTACTGAAACGTTCCGTAAGGTCATTCCAATAATTTCTTATGTTTCCGTAAGAATTTTGCGGAAACATAAGCAAGATATATGGAAAATATACGGAAAACGTAAGGTTTCCGTATGGAGCATAAGGAAATATTGGAATGGCATACGGAACGTTTCAGTAGGCATTAAAAAAAGCTCGTTTTAGCGCCAAAAGTAGGCAGGCAAAACAACGTTTTAGGCCTCCAATATCGTAAATAGAGGCAATATAAACTTTCACATAAATACAAATAATTTCAAACGAAGATGTGCGTGACCTCTATCTATGAAAGGAAAACAACAATGTTAAGGCTCATTCACACCAGCGACTAGCAATGGTCGCGCGACCGTTTGCGACTGGAAGTCAAAAAGCTACTCAAAGCGACCGATGTTCACACCTGCGTGCGACTTATAACCGTCGCCATATAGAATTCACGTCTGCTCGTATACAGCTTGCATTGCCGTTGCCCCGTAAAATAGGCTGACGTCCGGTTCCTGCG
Source organism: Rhipicephalus sanguineus (assembly GCF_013339695.2). Lineage (NCBI taxonomy): Eukaryota > Metazoa > Arthropoda > Arachnida > Ixodida > Ixodidae > Rhipicephalus > Rhipicephalus sanguineus. The sequence goes on along the minus strand of NC_051177.1, from coordinate 217,823,491 downwards.
CATCTGATTGGTTCAGAGGTTTGCGACTGCAGTCGCGCGGCTGAAAAATCGAGCAGCGAGCGACTGAGCCAAAGCAGTCGCTTTGCGACCAAAACGGCCGTTCGCGACCGTTTGCGACCAGTCGCTTTGCGACTAACTTAGTCGCGCGACCGTTGCTAGTCGCCGGTGTGAACGAGCCTTTATTGCTTAAGATGGCACAAAGGCGCCAACAGTTGAGCATAGCCGTGCAATTGTGCTTTTTCCGGCACGGTTCGCAGAACACGATCTCTCCCGTGTTCTGCACGGTGAGTCAAGTGTCCGCTGTCGAATCAACACACTCCTGAGTGTGTTTTCAGCATGACTTAGAAGGGCCTCTGAAAGGCCAGAAGGGAGAGTTTCCTCCTATTGGCCGGGTCGAATCGCGTAGAGCCATTTTATCCCCTGGCATTGAACCACTAGCGTCGCCAGGCGGGATTGGGGGGGGGGGGGGTTGTAGTTCTGGGGTTTCAACCCCCCCTCCTCCCCGAAATTTTTCAGCTTTGCATATATATGTACAAACGCACGCACGAAGATACATAAATCATGGCTAATCCCCCCCCCCCCCCCCCCGAAAAAAATGTCTGGCTACGCTGATCTGGTGAACACATTAAAAATTATATTACATAACAAAACAAATGCTGCGTGCACATCACATTTTTGTTTCCTTTTTTCGCTTTTCACTCTCCTTTCTGCTGACGGCTCCGGTGTTTCTCATTCGCCAACCACTCGCGCCATGTCAGCGCGGCGACGAATTCTCGCCGGCGTGTCCCACTTCACCGCGGCTAGCGGTTGTTTTCAGGAGTTGGTTGAGCTAAAGGACTAGGTTGAACCCCATAGTTCCGAACAGTCAATGTTGCGCGGTAACATGAATAACGGTCTCAAACTGCAGCCGGGAGAGAAAGTTGAGGCTAAATAGTGTTTATATAGGCATTTATGGGCATTTGTAAGCATTTAGGCACGAACGCCAAAAATATGCATTTATAGGCACTATAAAAACACTATAAAAGCCCTTCTTAACCTCTAATTCATGCTCATATATGCCTGCTCAAAATGGCGTGATAGGAGCGCAAGGAACAAAATAGGCATTTTCCTAAAATCCGGTCTCTATTTATGATCGTCTACAGTCACGTCACGTAATGCCAATTTTGGTGTATAACAAGCTAGTGAAACGGCCGTTAGTGCACTATGAGCAGGTCATGTAGGGCCGGCCGCAAATGACATGTATGTCACGATCTTCATGTTCGCACCTGTCATTTATGCTCGTCATACAGAAATGTCTCGTCATGACAATTTTGTGTATATCTATTTAATTAAATCGCCACTTACACACCATGAGCGTGGCAGGTAAGTGACGCCGTACACGACATGCATATCATGATTTTCATGTTACCACCTGTCATTTATCTTCTTCATACAGTCGCGTCACGCAATACCAGTTTTGGTGTATGCCAAGCTAACGAACAGGCCGCGAGTGAACCATTAGCGCGGAACAGAAATCATTCGGAACAGTAGCGCAAAAATTCACACAGACGACGACAGAGTGAGACGAAACACAGCGCTAAATAGAAATCATGCGGTACATTATTATTATTATTATTATTATTATAACACGAAAGCTTTTTATGCCGGGGTCCACCACGGCTCCACTGAAATATTTTTGTCACGGATATGACGTTGTAAAATATACACTAACAGATGGCAAAGAAAAAGAAAACGTGAAGAAAAAGTTCCGCTGCCGCGAGTCGAACCTACGACCACTCGCTTCGCAGCTCGCGGCGCGAAACCACTCGACCACAGAGCGTACGTTCATCTAGTTACTAAAGGCGAGCAATTTATATACACCTTTTACCGCTGGTGGTCCATGGAGCTTGGTGGCTTCAGCGTGTTCTTGTTATTAGAGCACTGCACGGGCCGGAATTCTCGGCCCGGGCCCGGCCCGGGCCCGGGACTCGTTCAAATTTACCCGCCCGAGCCCGGCCCGGCGACTCGAAGCGGGACCCGGGCCCGGCCCGAACCCGAGAAAAAATTTAGCCTACCCGGCCCGGCCCGGCCCGACCACAGATCGGGCCCGACAGGGGCCCGAGCCCCTAATCTATAGGTGGTGTTGCCCGAGCATAGAATCGATCACAAGGCGTTTTAAGTGGCAAATATGTACGCATGCTTGGCGCATGCTTCGCTAACAAGTATACTTTGACCTACGTTACTTTCTTGTAAAAAGGGGCTGGCTCACCGTGGAAATAGTTGAGCGGACATACTGAGTACGATGAACGTTCGTTCGGCAGTGGTATACTGTACCTAATTTTCTAGGAATGCAATCGGGATCATCAAGAGCGTTTTGTAGCAGATATTGTTGGAAGAAGAGTGATTTGCAGGATGAGTCCGGTTTCGATAAGGAGCGCAATAAAAACAGAGGGGAGAGAGAACAGAACTTTGTTTTTATTGCACTCTCTATTGCAATTTAAATGGACACTAAAGTGAAACAATGAATCGGCTTAGATTGATAAATTGTACTCTGATAAATTTAATGTCGTTAATTTCACCAACACAGATGCATTAATAAAGGATAAAATTAAGGTCAACGTTTCATTTTTAAATATCGCTCTAAAATCTCCAGGCGTTACAACACGGATTTTAAAGCGTATTTTTCGTACTTTGGCGACTTTGGCTTGTCGAAATTTCCTAAAGCTTCGTATGTTAAGTCCATGCCTCCCCGCCTCGTAAAACAATGCACTTCATTTTTACCGATTATGAACTGCGTAGTGCCTAGCAGAGGCCGTCAAAATCTATGACGCGTTTGATGCGGGAACTTCAAGGTGGCGTCACCAGCCGTAATTTCTTTTCGTGCGTTTTCTCGCCTCCCATGAGTCTTCTCGCGGCCGGCGTGGGGATTTTGGAATTGTGAGAGTAATTTACCAATACGAGGAAAATCGTTTTTCCCTTTAGTGTCCCTTTAAAGCGTGCTTTAACAACAAAGCCCATTGTGCACCCTTCTGGATATGTAGCACATATATCTTCATCATAGTAGCACCTTTCCACATCCAGAGAAATAGAGGGAAAAAGCCAGATTTATTACATTTGTTGTAATTACACTAACCTAGATAAAAATTATAACGAACCACGCGCACCGCGTGCACTTTGGAAATACTTATAAGAAGCGGAATGGCAAGAAAGAGACTATTTGTCATAGCATTCTTTTCATATATCACTGTTATTATATACAGTCTATGAGTTTTTGTGGCATAGTTTATAGTTTATTTGCTCGCATGTTATTGTACAAAAAAATCAAATTATAAAAAGATTCCGCTATAAGCACACCATGCTCCGTTGCATCACATGTCCTGCCGCGCTAAAGTTTCTTGCTTGCGCTAGTCCCAGGGGCGCACATCTGCCTTGCGAAATGTGAAGGCGTCGGCACAGTCGTCCTTCTTAACTTCCACCACTGGAGCAAATGGAGGAGGTCTTTTTGCACCTCTGCCGAATGAAAATAGCTGTCAAGCTGATCCCTTCATTTCTCTCCTTCCTCAACGTTGTGTCACTCTTCAATATAATCTACGAACGCCTCTGAGAGCTTGTCCTTGCAGTTTTCAGCAGTGTTTGTTACGCACGGCTTGCACAGGGATCTGTTTTTTTTTTTTTCATAATGTAATGGCGTATGCCTTCCTAACGATGTTGTACCGGTAGAAGGTGGCCTGCGCTTGTAAGACTACACTGGAAGGACTGGAAGTAGGTGCACGAAGTGATTGCGATCTATTTTCGGGGTAAATTCCAGTTTGGTAATAAAGGTGCGAATAAGCTTCTCCACGCTTACTCATTGGATGCATATGATTCGAGGTAAGGGAACATCACCCGGCATGGAACTTATTCTTATTTTAAGGCAGATACTTCGTCAAGCGAATAAACTTTGCCTTTATACATGAATATACATGTTTAATGGACTTGTGCTATTCCTGCACATTTTAACGCTGTTGTGGCCCTATCATGTAGCTCGCGCACTATACGGTGCAGGGGACTCAAACACGCGGGCCGCGGACCTCTCGCTAGCGGCCTGCGGCCCGCACATGACGGTCTTCGTCCCATTTTTTTATTAATTTATAAGTAAGTTTTTGAGCTACACATTCATGACAGGTCTAAAGCATTTTTTTTCGTGAGGCACCGCCTGCAGCCACCATGTGTTGATACATACCCGTGAAACAAAACACTATATTACGGAATTGGCGTCGAGATTTTAGTCGTCTTCGAGATGGTATCGATATGTTGGTGGAAACTTGCCGCCAAATACCCTTCAGAAATGACCCATATATGATATATTAAAAAGGTATTTCAAACGGCAACGCTATCTGACATCTGGTACAACCAGGCCCGTAGCCAGGAAATTTTTTCGGGTGGGGGGGGGGGGGGGGAGGAGGCATTTGCTGAAAACCTTGACTGTTTGAGAAAAACACCTATTTTAATTATTTATGTTTGGTAAAAACACCTACTTCACCAAAATTTCTGAGGGGGGGGGGCTAGGGGCCCTCCTTGATACAGGCCTGGGTATAACCTATTCCTACCTCCCCCCCCCCCCTCCCTCTGCTCCTACCTTCGTCACTGTGCTGGAACTTGCGGAAGTACATTTTCGTGAATGCGGCCAGTTAGCTGAAGCGGCTTTGAGACCCCTGATATAGAGCGGAACAAGACGAACGCTCAGACGTCAACAATTTGGGCACACAAAGCAGGCTGTGCATGTCCATCTCGCGTCACATGATCACTGGGAACCTAGACAAAGCCACGGAGAAGGAATGTCTCTAAAGGGATTTTATGCAACGAGACTCTGCGAAGTCTTTTCGTTTTAGTGGAGGGCTGGAACATTCAAGGACGTTTCCCCGCCTGGAAGCTCCGTAATCACACTTCCGATGATAAGTTATAGCTATAAATTTATTATATTACGTTTATTACGGCGATTACAGAATAACATTCGTGATACAAAATAATAACGAATGCAAACAAAGCACGGAATAGCAAGATGTTAACTATATTTGCGCCTGGTGTATTTACTTTTAGCTCTCCCGTTTCAGATAAATCAAGTAGCCCCATGTGCAAGAGGCAAAAGAAGATCAGTACTTGTCCCCCATAAAACTTGTCCAAACAGCTTGCCCCATAAAAGAAAAGAAAAGAGAATCGTTTTATAGAGATAACATCTGAAGCGTATATGTACGCGCAACGCATGAGGAACACACTTGAAGGGACACTAAAGAAAAAAAAACAATTTTTCTATTATCAGTAAATTACCCCTGCGCGTCTGCTCTTCGCCGCTTTCGCAGCTTTCATACTACGCGCTGGCGGGACCGCCATGCCTTGCATGATTTCCGGCTTTTGCCTACTTAGACGTCACGCGAAGACAGTATGCTCGGTTGGGTTTCGGTTTCGGTGTTGCGCTTTTTTGCTTATTTAAAATTATTATCCACTTTGCTGAGTATTTTTGCTATCGGGCCCGTGACAGGAGCGTCTCAGGAACTAAAAGCACCATTACTTTGACATGGCCCAAAAATCGCCGGAGTTGACCTTCAAACCAGTTACATTCGTGTTCTTACTTCAGTCTTAACCGATTCATTGCATCTCTTTAGAGTCCCTTTAAGAACTGATCAAAGTCCAAGCCCGGCCCGACCCGAGCCCGCCACCTCAAACCCGGGCCCGGCCCTAAGCCCGGAGCTTCAAACCCGAGCCCGGCCCGGGCCCGCCGTGAAAACTACTTTACCCGGCCCGGCCCACGGGCCGGGCCGGGCTCGGGTTTTCGGGTAGGCCCGAGCCCGTGCAGTGCTCTACACTCTAAGAAAAAAAAGAGTATGCGTGACTCTTTTCGGAGAGTTCTGACTTGCCACGTATAGGACTCTCTTTAAATAGTCCCGGTGACTCTCTTGGTGGGCCAGGGTCGGCTCGCTCTAGGAGAGTCCCCTGACCCTCTAGGAAGAGTGCAAAGACTCTCATCGGGAGGATCACGTTACCACTCATAGGGAGTCAGACGACTCTTGCCGGTAACGCTCCTAGGGGAGTCAAGGGACCCACACCGAAGCATCAAGCGACTCCACAAGTATTTTAAGCTACTCATTTGATCCTTGCTCTACTTTTGCGCGACTACTGATGAAAATAGTGGAGTATTCATTTTAAGCAAGTCGAATAATACTTGCCGTTCTGCCCAGCGACTGTAAAAAAAAGAGTAGTTCAGTTTTAGCATTATTTTAATAAAACTCGTCAAAACAACACATATTTTCCAACAGTTATATAGAAAGCACAAAAAGGTAGTCTGTGATTTCCAATTAAGAAGTTTGGGTATTCCTCATTTACATGCTTCTATGAGTATAGCCAACTAAATGTGTGACACAGTGTCATATGGTGCTAAATGAACAGCAGAAATCGCCATCATGTTTCCATATTTATTCCTTGTGATTAAGAATAAATAAAAAAGTGGTGACGGCTTGAGGCATCAGACTTGTGGCTTGCTAGGTTGTCGCTCGTGTTCAGCGTCAGTACCACAAAAAACGGTATCTGAAAAGCAGAACGTGATATTATGATGAGAAAATGAAATTGCAGTAAAAGTTTGCAAAACCTACACAATAAGTGGTTCACACAGACATAATAAAGGCTAACAACAAAACAACAAAGCACATCCTCCGGCAGCCAGGGGCATGCCGTGAGCGGTTATTGACCGCACGTTTTACAAACGTAACCCATCCTTAAATACTCAGATAAACAGATGCGAGTACTAGGGCCCGAACGACACCCAGCGCGTGCGTACGCCGTCTACGTCGAGATCAGACATGTCATATGCTAGAATTAGCGCACATAACTCCCACAATCACGTACACTCACTCGATTCTGTTATAGCGCCCAACGTCATCGCAGTGTATGCAAACCACGAAAACAGCAAACAGAAACGAGGGAAAAGAGTGCACGCCGGCGGCCGCAACAACGCGCGCCGTCGAAAGTCTAGAGCTTTTTTCACTTTACCGGCGAGGCGTGTCCAACTTGAATGACTACCGCGTACATTCTGGAAGCCACCGTACTATATCTGCACCTCAAACTACCGTCTTTAAGCCAACAAAAACCACTACATATAGTGCGTCTGAGCGTTCTGTACACAGGCTTTTTTTTTTCGCGTTCCCACGCGTGGAAGCACGCCGCACACTCAAGGTCGATGGAAATGTTATTATGAAGTAGACTAAAGTGCACCTCAAAACGACATCTTGCACCTTCAGTAGTGCAGACACGACGTGCGATCAGCAAGAAATGACCCTCGATTATTGTTTGCATCGCTCATTTTATGGGAGCTCGTACAGCAACGCGCATAACGGTGGCAACTCGTTAACTGACAGCTTTAGTTGGGCATCCGCAACAGCCGCGCGGATACAGGCTACTGTTGGAAATGGCGGGCAGATTCCGCAGAGCTGCTGCAGACGCCCAGCTAAAGCTGTATAATTAGTACCTACGAAAGCAGTACACTCACCGTTTACTGGCGCCCGTTGTCGGTGTCTGCAGCTTCATGAATATTCCGCCCTCCAAGCGTCACTTCGTGCACGGAGCCGGCTTCAATACCACCGAAGACGCGCAACCAACTCATCCACCCAACGCATTCCAATAGACCAGGAGACTGAGACGACTGAGACATGGGTGTTCTCTGACTGAGAGAGGAGAGCGGCGCGCCACCCCGGCGCCAACCCCGTCTGCGTCGCCGAGCGAAGCGCCACAACGGCGCCAAAGGGCGAGCGTGCGATATGTATGGCGTATATGGCGGCTCTTCCGTATACCGTAGCCAATCGAAACGCGCTTCAGGAGGGTCCAGTGACTCCTTCCCAAATGCGAACTCTTTTTTTCTGCCTGTACCTTCCAAAAGGGGTCAGATGGACACCCGAAGGGAGTCACGGTTCCATGACCCTCTTTTGACTCTCTTTTTTCTTAGAGTGTACTTGTTATCACCAGCCAGATGGCGCGAAGAGCGCGCAGGGCGTAAAGCCCCTGAAACTTCGTAAAGTAGCCTACTCTCCTCCTCCACTCTCGTTCCTCCTCGGTCTCCTCTCTCTCGCACTCTCTTTTCGAACGTGGCGCCGCCTACCTTGCTCCTGCGTAGCAGACGTCCGTTCGCGGAGATAGCGCTTGCTTGCCAGGCAGCACGCTCTAAGCATTCCCATCAGCTGTCTAGCTCTTAATATCTTTTTGGTTTAATTATTTTTGTTTAATAGATGTTGGCGCTTTTATATAGCACCGGCTAATCCTTTTCCCGAGTAGAATTCGGAAAAATCATAGCAATGAAGAAAAAATTGTATAAAAGAGCACCAAGGGAGCGTTCATGTATCTTCTCCTAGAGAACAAAATTTCTCTCCGGTAGCTTAAGCACATTTATTAACTGCACCTTTCGCTGTTTGATAACTTATTCTTAAATTATCTTAACGAGCGTAACGGTGGCCCATGACAGATCCGTGTAGTGCCGCATAGGGTATACAATATGCGCAGAGAGCATGTGCTTGCCTTTCATTGGTAAATTTAGTAGCTTTTTCATTAGTAAGGTAGTTTCTTCATTGGTAAATTTCAACTCACGAGACGCACTGCAGTCCCTGATGTCACCGCGCGCGCAAGATCAACTAGTCCTGGACATCAGGCGGTTAGGCAAGACTCACAGGGTCCCTTATACATTCGCCTAAGGCGACTCGAAGGCGAAAACCATCTTCTTGTTCTTCTTCAGTTGACGTATTGATCTATGCCGCACCCCTCCGAAAGCTTTCTGCACCTCACCTGGTTTTGCATTGCCTCCGTGAATGTGCCACCGATCACGGAGGCAATGCAAAGCGGCGTGTCATCTGATGTCATCGTGTGACGTGACGTTATGTGGCGCCGTGGCGACGTCATATTGATGTCACCATGACGTCAACAGTTTTGGCGATCTGTGACGCCATGATGACTCACTTGGTGGCGTCATCGTGGGATATTTAGAATCACTGATGTTGAAGCCGCCAACGCGGGACGCCGACGTCGCCGACGATCAGTTTTAGCATTCGATGAGACATCTAAAGCTTTCGCGATAATAATACGCCAGAAGGCGTACATCAATAATGGTTTATATATTTGGACGGCGTTGGTTGTTTCGTTAAGTGATTAAACGCAACAACCGTATTGCGCAAGTGCGCCTTTACCTGTATCCGACATACGAATTATATCGCTGAATGAACGAGAAAGCGAATGTAAAATCTAGCGTGTCACCGTAAACGTTTCTTCGCGAGACCTCCACTCGCGGATATAAACCTTCACATGAAATATCACGTAAACCTAGGCGCGAAATGGCACGTATACGTGAGGTTCCTAAACGATGAACGCAACCTATGATTCGGCTGGGAACGCACGATTTGCATAGCTATCTTCGCATCGCAAGTCTAACAGCTGATCGGTCAACACGCAAGAGAGCCAGAGAAAGCTATTTCCTTTCAATTAAACGACCACGCAACGAAAACAAACGGAGAGTATAAATGCTAATGCGAGTTTTCGCATTCAAGCTTTGTTTATTCAAAAGAGATGCGCCGAATCTCTGAAGTTTCGCAATCACATTGTTGATCGTCAGTCTGCATGCATGATGCTAGCTGAGCACAAACCAATACCGCGAACTCGAACCAATCGGCGCATCACGTCAAGCAAAAAACGTAACCACGTATTGTTGACAAAGAAAAAAAAACGAGTAAAGACCCCGCAGAAGGAGTAATGAAACGTGCGTGAGAGGTGGTGACGTAGTGCAGTGCGATGCCCGCTCCACTACACGGTGTTAGAGCGGGCATCGAACTTCGCGAACCTCGACGGATACTTACAATATGAGAGACTCGAAAAAATGTCGGCCTGAAGCTCTTCCTTCCGATTGCCTGCAACCAAGTCTTTCTTCACAACTCGTTGCGCTTACCGGATGGTATCATGAGGAGCTTTTTGCCTTGGATAGACTTGTTCTGACATCAGAAGACGCAGCAGCCACCTATGGCAGCCAACAGCAATGTCGGTCTTGTGCGAACAGTATTTCACAGCACAACGCGCGCGGAATGACAAGTGCGTATCCATAAAACACATGCGTTGTCCACCAACGAGTCCACGCTTCACGAGCAAAGATGGCAGTCGAGAGCGACTATAAACAAACCAACGCTGCGCGCGGTCCCACGTGACGGCACCTGGCCAATACCGACGCGGCCTCAGCCTCGGAGAGGGCGGAGGAGAAAGAAAAGCGAGGAGGCGCGCTTTTAAGCATGTATGTCGCTACTTTAGGAAATTTCAGGGGCGCGCTTTAAAGGTCGTCGCCCTGGGCGCTGCGATGCGAGCACGCATTTACAGGGGGTGTGTCTCGTACGCGCGCGCTTATCTCGTGATGGGGGCCGTTTGTACGTGTTGTGCTTTCACCACCAGCTTCCTGTGACGTTACAGAGAGCACGACGGTCACTTCGCTCGCTGCATTGGCCGAATTTCTGAAAGGAGCGCGCTGCTCACAAATAAGTAACAGTTGTGACAGCTGTTATTTCGCGCTCGTCCTGTGTATGTTTTTTTCGTGCGACCTTTCTGCTTTAGAGCGCGGTGCGAGTTTCGATCTGCTTGCTGTTTTCGCGTGACATTACAATCTGTTGCTATATCATTCATTCCTTCGTCCATGTGGCGAAACAATGCACAATAAACGTTCAACTACCCCTGTGAACTTTAAGAAGCCACGGAAGTGGCTATTTCGCGCAAAGAAAACACAAGGGGAGGGATAAGGGGAGCGCAAACTTTCGAATGTTTATTCCAAATTTACTGCAGTTGTATCCCCCCCCCCCTTGTGTTTTCTTTGCGCGAAATAGCCACTTCCGTGGCTTCTGAAAGAACATGAACCGACTAGCCCAACAACGTGTGCTTCTGTACCCCTGTGAAGACAGGTTTCACTTTCGTGTTAAACTGATGTTTGTGGAAGGAGGAACAGCCATGCTTTTTAATACGAAAGAGTTTTATGCCGGGCCCACCAAGACTTTCATGGCCTACTTCCGTGACGGAAGTACGTCAACGAAATGAACACCATGAGAAGGCAAAGAAAAAACTGCAAGAAAAAGTTTCGTTGACAGGAGTCGAACCCACGACCTCTCGGTTCGCGACGATGGCTAGCGGGCGTTAGACCCACTGAGCTACCGCCAAACACTGAAGCTACATGAACGCGCCTTTTATCTATCATAATTTTCTCTCGCAGTGCTCTTGAATGGATGGATGGATGGATGCTATGAGCGTCCCCTTTATAATGAGGCGGTGATATGTGTACCACCAGGGTCGAAAAAAATAAATTCGTCGCCTCCACGATTCGCTTCTGCAACGCGCCGTTGCTACAACCATGCCATTCGGCGCGTATCCAATAGAAGTGCAATGTCGTCAACGCTTTAACACACCGAGAGGTGGCAGCTTTAGCCCAAGCCTCGCTCATAGCATCCTTCCATATCGAAAAATAGCTCTCCGACGCTCGCCTTACTGTCGCACCGTGTTCCCCTCTCGCCCTGTGAGAATTAACAGCCAGGCTAGAGGGAAGACATGGCTGTAACACCACGTTGCCCGCTTACGCTCTGCGTTTCCCAGTAGTCCTGCCGCGAGATGGAGACCTTAGCCAAAGTTCTGTGTCCACTTAGCGACGCTTTTCTGGCTATCACACCGATTTCTCTGATTACGCTCTCACCGTTAACTACTACAGCTACCACGAAGGTTTAATCATATATCATAGAGGTTAGTCTTCGGCATGGAGATATGCAAGCTCGATTATATTATTGTACAGTAAACATTAAACTACTTCTGCAAGGACACGTTGTGCTTTCGTGTGATACCGATTCCTATCAACCATGTCTTTTTTGTATATTTCAAGATCTTCGTCAGGTTGTACAGGGAAGAAGCCATCCGTACTATAGGTTCTTTTGTTTGTCACCTTACCTCTTCGTCTATTGGTGCAAAATCACTTATGAAGTGCTTGTATGTTTTAAGCATGCCTTGTATGTATCTTTCCAGATTTTTTTGTTTTGCCAACGTGTAGCCGTGTAGTATTTCTTTATTTTCTATGCAGTGAACGTGTCGTGCTAATACATTTATAATGAACAAGAAACGACTACATAATGTGTGTTGTAAATGACTACAATAATTGTTCTGTGTATTTAAGAGCGTACAAGTTACATCGCAATTCTGTAAAACTTCTCCGCTAAAAGCACAATAGAATGACAGTCTAGAAAACGAATTTTACTGCATTTGTTCACTCTAAAATGTGCAGAAAATTCAGTTCTTGCACTTTTCACAGAACGACTCTTTACAGTTCGGCTCAATATTGAGTGCTGGCACTTAAAGTGGTACCACACCACAGCACAGCTTGGCCCATCACGTGAAATCATGGTTCTCTCTTCAAGCCCCTTGCGAAAACAGTATACCTCGTAACTAGCATTGGCAGTACTTGGACTGTTGTCACTTTCCGCGTTGGCAAAAGATGCTGAAACACTTCCACCTGGTGCAGGTTGTTTATTTTGGCTTTTGTGAACCAGTGTCCCACTAGTTCGAACAAAAAACTTCCGAAACAAAAAGCCCCTGCAAAGCACGGATGCAACAATTTGCAGCAATCGTTTACGCACTTACTTCTTCTTTTTTCCCCATAACAAAATCTCAATAGTCATGCTGCCACGCAGACAGCTGTGCCTGCGCTTGAAAATAGTGCTTGTGTGTTTTCTTTTGTTTAACGCACCATCCTTTTCAGTAGCATAGCTGTTACTCTTATGCAGCAGATCGCTTAGCTTTCTATCTCGGACGCTCCACGGACACTTAACCCCGACAAGCCCTTCGCCACAGCAGGCACACTGTACAAGCAAGGCGGTGTTGCACATAGAAAGAAGTGGCATTCTGACAAAAAAAAGTCACAGTTTCGCCGCAACGGCGAAGCAATGAATGCGATAGCAATAAATTAGAATGTAACGCGAAGAACGGAAAGCAGCTCGAAATTGCCAGCGCGTCGCTCGAGCCCAAAGGACGCACGAAAAGAACGCACACAGGACGAGCGCGAATTATCATGCGTCACAGCTCGACACTGGAAGCGCACTGCTCAAACATAAACAGGACGCACGAAACGAACGAACAGGTACACACAGGACGAGCGCGAACGAACTGTACCAGTCGTTACTTATTTCCGTTTGAACAGCGCGCCTCTTTCGCAAACGCGGCCGCTGCAGCGTCGAAGCGACCTTCGTACGCTCTGTCACTTCAGCGCAGACGTCGCCGGGAGAGCACAAGACATACAACCCCCCGCTCCCCCGCCAGCCGCCCCTTTCTTTCCTCAAGATAAGCGCACGAAGGCGACCACGTTCGCAGGAACGGGGTCACGATCTTTAAAGCGCGCCACGCGCGGACATCGCGCCATCTACGTGGTAACTCAGAAAGGATACTGATGTAAGAGGTGTATATAAGCAAGACGAGCGCGAACTAATTGTGACAGTTGTTACTTATTTCTGTTTGAACAGCGCGCTCCTTTCGCAAACGCGGCCGCTGCAGCGAGCGAAGCGAAGCACCCCACCGGCCGCCCCTTCTTTCCTTGAGATAAGCGCACGAAAGCGACGACGCCCTGTAGAGCGAACAACAGCGGCGTTCGCAGGGGCGGGGCGACGATCTTTAAAGCGCGCGCGAACGTCGCGTCATCTATGTGGCCACTAAGAAAGCATCCTGAATTACATGGTGTATATAAACAGCTCACCGTTAGCAGGCTGAAAGACTGTGCTGTCGTGGCCTAACGTCTAACGCGGCGGGCTGCAAAGCGAGAGGTCGCCCGTTCGATTCCGCGCGTCGGGAAGAATTTCTGAATTATTTTTCTTTGTGGCTTTTCTATATATATATATATATATACACATATACATATACGGTGAATGACGGCGGCCACCGACGGCAAAAATCAGCCGAGACTGTCCGTATAGACCAGAACACAGCAAATTCCATGCGCATCGCCATATTTGCATCGCGCGTCGCGCCATCTATCGCACACGCGACGAAACAACGTGCGCGGGCTGCCACGCCAGCAGACGCTACACAGAGCAAACGTGAAACTCCCGAAACTCAGTCCGTCGGAGAGCGTGTTTCGCGTCTATTCTAGCCTGGACATTCTCGCTGATTTTATTCGAACATCAAGAACATCTTGCTCATGCAAGTCCACAATGTATACAGTACGTGCTGAGTGGGCTGCGGAAGCAACCTCGTCAGATACGTACGCTGTTACATTTGTAAAATAACGGGCTCGCCGTAGTACGCGTGAATCGTAATTGCAGTGCAGCTCGCGAAAGAGTGAAACGATGTTTTTTGCCCCATATTACAAGTTGTGCACAAAGTTTTGTGAAAGCTCATCATTTCAGCATGCATCGCGTAATAATTAGAGTACGCTTTACGGGTAGTTTCGAGGAACGTAATTTTTGTTTCACGAGCGCTGTTACAATAATGCGTCTTGATCACAAAAGCGTGCTATCAGAGAGTATAACCTGCAGTATCGTTCAGCGATCCCTTTTGGAAGCTACCTACGCGATTTTATTCTTGTAACGATGGTGCTTTACAAGCAAAACTGTGCTACTCTTAGTTTAGCCGGTTAGCTACGCCTGCGACGTAAATGACACTGGTGCGAGTACTGTTTACTCACGTGCCAATATATGTATTATGTGCAGCTGGATGCCTCGTGTCCAAATAAATTTGGGGACATCAAACAATGAAATGAAGGCGCGAAATTCTGGCCAGCTGTTGAGGAGCACCGTGCCATTTATTACCTTTTGAAGACGAAATCTCGAAGGCGTGGATGCCATCAAAAGCACTAAAGCTTAATACTACGTTGAAAGTGGCAAAGCATGCTGATTGCTTGTGCTTGAAAGCACTACCTTGCAGTAGATTTTCGTCAAAGGACACGCTCAGAGGTATGAAGTGCACCCCCACACAATGCTCGCGCCTGCCTTCAACCCAGCTGCCTGTCACGCAAATTAGGTTCGCAAAATGAAATAGGTGGGCATCACACTGCAGAATACACGCAGTTAGTGTACTTACTCGCGCAATTTCACTCGGCTCCTAGTTTTTTTTTTTGCTTGAATCACAGTTATCCACTCGCGGCGAAGCTGAAAACACCGCACCGGCACTATTTTCCGTGGCGCGTCGTAATCGTCGCAGACAACGCTAATATCCTCTTGTTGTGCTGCTTGTTTTGGCATCCAAAGACGACGCAGTAGTGCCCAGACGAGCTCTTATACGCTGAAGCGGCGTGAACGGGTACTTTTTCGCACTTTAAAGTCTCAGTACTGCAGCTTGCCCTGTTTACTTGGTGCAGCCCGCGCGTGCCTTAGCAGCCCGGTCAGCCCGGCGTCTGGGTGCGAGAGTATCCGCTCGGCTCGCCAGCAGCCTGGGTGCGAGACAGGCGTGCTCTGTGTATAATTGCTATCGCAATAAAATTACACCGTCTCCCGCTAAAGGGAACCATGTGTGGATGCGAAGCAGCGGGAGATCGTGTAATTTTTTTCTTGCGTTCTCGAGCCTGTCCCTTCCTCTGGCGTAGAATCAGCACTGTCTTCCAGCCTCCATACAGCTCCCGCTGCGTGGAACTGCCGGCGTCTGAGGTATTCGACGCCTGCAATGTCGCAAGATGATGTGCGCCTGCCTCTCTGCAGTCCATGCCATTGGTGTCGTGAGCAAACAGCGCTAAACACGGGGCGGAGAAGAAGAACGACAAACACAAGCGCTGAGTGTCTGTCGTTCTTCTCCGTCCCGTGTTTAGCGCTGTTTGCTCTCTTCTTAATGAAGTACCAACCAGCCCAGTTAAGCGCACTCCATTGTTGTCGTCGTGGGATTCTTCAGCGAGGGAAGGAGAGCACAAGCGTCCCGCGTCTAGAGCCGCAGAAGCAGAGGTGGCCATCGGCCGCTCGTGCCACGTCAAAACGCCCGAGGCGTCGCTGCTGCCTACTCATCGCGGCAGAGAATGAGGCGCGCGAGAGGGGGAAGCGTAGGAGAGGGTGCGGCGTTGCGCAGTAGAGAATGAGGCGCGCGAGAGGGTGGGAGCGTAGGAGAGGAGAGAGAGGGGGAGGGGACGCGCATGCGCATTAGGGGTGTGGACGCCGCGGATGGACAAAGCCCCCGCCTTAAGATGCTTCGCTTGTAAAAAGGCCAGCATCTTTGAACACCACATTTTCATGGCATACAATTTAAAGAAGCTTGTGATTGTCCGAGACGTTCGCTTGACTTTCTTTGCCGTGCCTCACTGGTGCAGTGGTTAACATGAATTGATGAGGGTAGCACATGCGTTTAATGAGGGCTAATGCAGGCGTCTTTACTTCCGTGTGGCACACATCATAGAAGAGTGAAGCTGTTATTCGACCAACTCGGTACACGCATCAGTGTTTGCACAATACTTTGCTTCCATGCTGTAGAATAAAAACTGCAATTGGCTTGCCCAGTGATGTGCAGCTTGCTGTACACCTTGGTACACTTTGCCAAAAGGTCATCAAAACATAAATTTATTGCACCTTCACCACAGAGCTGACGCAAATCGGCGCCTTTACAGCTTCTCATCGCCGGCACATAAAGTTTGCAGTACACAGGGCATGTGCTCGCCTCTGCAGGTCGATTCCCAGATGCAATCAGTACGCAGAGAAACTGCTCCATTTCCTGCGTCGTTTGGTCTGGTGGTGTCAGTCGCGGTCAAGGGTGCGGTGCACGAGTGGCGCTTGTTGCAGTGTCGATGCGCCGCCTCTTCATCGCAGATGACGACAAGTCCACGGCTGTGGGCCGCACCTCAAGTTTTTTTACGGCGGGAGGGAGCCAGCTGTTGAGGCCGTCTGTGCACGAGCGCTCTTCACGTGCTCGCACGCCGTAATCCACGTACAAGAGGAGCGCTGCGATGTGCGAGCGCGCCTCGCCGTTTTCGGCCATGCATGTGCAGTGCGCAGCAAGTATTTCACCGTCACCCTTCCCCAGGAACCACACTTCGACGGGAGGCTTTTTGGTAGCCTGAGAATTGTTCACATAATAAAAAATGGAAAGGATAAATATCTACAGAAAAATAAAACGTCCTTGAAAGTTTACCTCTGTCACGACGATCACGCTATCGGCAGCAAGTTGCTTCATTGCGGCTGGCACACCCAGCCGCTTGTCACCAAATTGTGGCCGTCAAGGATCTTCCTTGCCTTGAGCTGCTGCCGCGTAACAAAACTCGTCCGCAAGAGCAGAAAATGTCCGAGGCATCGAGGCGTGGCCGTAAATTGCTGTCGGCGGCCTGCAGCGTGAACGGGTCCTTTCCAAACAGTTGGATTTTCTCGTTGTACCACTCGCGGTCTTTAGGGAAGAGCGTCGCTGCGTACACACTGGTCTTCTCCGCCTTCGTAGGTATTGCTCGGTACTGCTCAGAAGAAGATTAAGCGGGATCGCGCCGGCACGTCTGTTTGTTTACTCGGAGCTGCCACACTCGTGCTTCCCGGCTCGGCTGCATATGACTTCAAAATTGTTCACTACCCACAATTCACGGCGCCGCCGCCGTTTGTGATAGCGCCCTCTACTGTACTCTCATGGCTATGCCATGTTTTACCGCCCCTTCCTACTTTCCTCTTCCTCACCCTCACTTGTCGTTAACCAATTCCTGTACTGGCTATGCTATTCTTTACCCTCCCCACTTTTCCAACCCGCCACGGTGGTCTAGAGGTAATGGTGCTCGTCTGCTCACCGCAACTACGGCGATCTGGGAGAGTTGGTATATTAAGATCTTCGGGTAAACGTGCAGCGCGGCACAGGCAAAAGACTACAAACGGACGACGCGAGCGCTGACCATGGCCTGAATAATTTATTTTGTGCACAAACAAAAATACATTTAAGTCACAGGAGGATTGCCAGATAAACAAGAGAAGCGCGGGAGGACGCCATTAAAATTATATTTCTTTTTATGGAGTGCCATAGAGGTTTGGCTGACACAACGAGCGGCATCCACGTGCATATCAATATTTTCGATTATCTCTCGGCTTGTTTAACGTTTATTTTTGTACATCATGGCTGTTTCTTGAAACAAGGGTTCACTTTTGCATCTGCTGCAATGGGTCGTCAAATTAGAAGTCGTAGAATTTTGTACGGCACGGTAGTGGTTTCTTGGGCGAATATTCAAACGTGGACCAGTCTGCCCGTAATACACCTTGCCACAAGAGAGTAGAATTGCATAAACTACACCCAAAGAACGAGGAACGAACTTATGCGTGTGCTTAATCTGACATTAAGTGATTGGCTTGCGCTTAGGTTTGTTGGCTAGATGGCATAAGCTGGATAACCTGTTCTTCGCGGAAAGTGTGATTTGTACTTGACATCCGGGGTGCGTAAGGAATAACTCCGATTTTTTCTTTCTTTTCTTTTAAGGCCTGGTTATGTTGAGGATTGCCTTTCTTAAACATTTTTAAAAGCCCTTCACAAACGGAAATAACTGTGGTCTTTGGGGAACCCGCGTCTTTTAGCCTGTCTAGCTGCCGTGAAAAGCTAAACTGCGCGACGTGGTGGCACAACTTTCTGAGGGCGGAACTCAAGCATGTAGCCACTATGCCCCCTTCTCTTTCATTCTTTTACATCCCCTTTCCCCTTCCCACGTGCAGGGTAGCAAGCCGGAGACTGCTTCTGGTTAACCTCCCTGTCTTTTCTTTCTCCCTCTTCTCTCTCTCTTGGAATGAGCCGACGAAAAGTATAGTATGGGCTTGCATGATCTACGGTTGTATTCGCAACACATGTGCTGCGGACTGAATTTTAATTTTAAGTCTAAACACTGGATTTCATTGTAAGAAGGCAACTCTTAAGCGAATGCCAAACCAAGTCCACCTTCTTGAAGGGTAGAAACTAGCTTGTTAACTTCGCCAGACCAAATGTGCGACCGCGTAATGACCAGAGTAGCGACATGAAACATCCGCCGAGGTAGTTGCCCCAAGCAGTTCTTGGCCATGTGCGGATGCTTCCCCTCAACGGTAGCCGACGCCAGAATGTGCGGGGTCCTGCGCTCGGAATGGGTGAATCAAACCAGGTTGCTAAGAGCCTCTCTCAAGGCGGCATGCAGTTTCAAGAGGGGACGGCATAGGCAGTGCCACGCGTACGAGGATTCGTCCCGGACGAGCCAGTCAACGCTGGTCTTCCTTTGGAGCACAGTACGGCAAGGATTACCTGCCGGAGAAAACATTGTGACGCCAGGAGGCAAAGTGATCAACTTGACAGACACAACCATCCCAGTTGGACTTCCCAGTTGGACTTGGACATTCTAAAAGTGGAATGAAGTTCTTCATGGAACCGGACTTGAAACCTATTGAAAAGATTTGTGACTAAGCACGTTGAGGATGCGGAAAGGGCTCGATGTGTTTCTGAGTGCATAGAGGTGCTTTTTAAGTGCCAGGAAAGCCACTCGAGAATTGGCAGAACCTGTCGTATTCAGCCAGTTGTGCAATTCTTAACAGATAATAAGATCAATTTAATGACAGCTGGTAAGCAAGGTTTCTTTGTACTCTTGAACGAGCAACAATTTTCGGGAAAAGCTTCCGTCGCGCTGGCAAAATACTTTTAAGAGCTGGTCATCCAACCTACGAAAGTAAAAAAGAAAGCCAAGAAGTTGTTGCAGGATATGGACCTAGACCGGCTGTCTAGGGGAGTGTCTCAGACAAAGGAAATGTAGTTTAGATACCTTTTTCAATATAAAAACACATAAGCTTGAACTACCTTTTCGCACTATCGTCTCAGAAAGAAACAAATGGCAGCATGTGGTTTTTGGAAGACCCCTTTATGGTGAAGTATTCGGATGATTGTCTCGCTTTTTTACGCAGAGAAGAGCTTCAATGTTGCAAAGCCTTAAGCGCTGATGTAACAGAGCTTTATTACTCCCTTCCGCAACAGCAGCTGATGTCTAGTGCCAAAGAATGTATCGCAGAAAACGACAATTTGAATTTTAGGAATGGAAGTGGTGTGCCAGTGGAGTCCTTTCTTGAGCTCCTGTCATTTTACTTGCAGTCCACTTTCCTCCTTTGGGGTGTAAAAGAAATGATTCAGAGGCAGGGTGTGTGCATCGGGTCTCAGGTAGCGCCCGTTCTGAGCGAAATTGTTCTCGGTAAGGTTGACCGAATATTGTAGGGCACCATGACAGCAGGGATAGTGAAAATCTTCAGGTTCGTAGATGACCACTTAGTCATTAGGCGGTCGCACAATTGGTCTGGCGAAGTTAACAAGAAAGTTTCTACCTTTCTAGAAGGTGGACTGGGTTTGGCATTCATTTACGAGTGGCCTTCTAACAATGAGATCCAGTTTATAGACCTGAAATTAAAATTCAGTCCCCAGCTCTAGTGTTGGGAATACAACCCTACATCATGCAAGCCCGTACTACATTTTTTGTCAGCTCGTTGAAAACTGGTAAAAAGGGGCATAGCGGCTACGTGCTTGGGTTCCCCCCTCAGAACGTCGTGCCGCCGCGTCGCGCAGTTTAGCTTTTCACGGCAGTTAGACAGGTTAAAAGAAGCGGGTTTCCCAAGGCCACAGTTATTTCCGTTTGTGAAGGGCTTTTAAAAAAGTTCAAGGAAAGCAATCCTCAACATGACCAGGCCTTAAGAGAAAAGAAAGAAAAAAAATCGCAGTTATTCCTTACGCACACCGAATGGCGCCATTGCTTAAACAAGGTAACATCTAAATATCAAGTACAAGTCATATTTTCTGCGAACAACAGGTTATCCAGCTTATGCCATCTGGACAGCAAACCTAAGCGCAAGCCAATCACATCATGTGAGGTTCAGCACACCCGTAAGTTCGTTCCTACATCTTGTTCCTTCAGTTTATGCAATTCCGCTCTCTTGTGGCAAGGTCTATTTCGGGCAAAAATATAAGACGGTGGCGCAAAATGGGACAAGCACGAATACAAGAAGAAGAGAGGCATACAAGCGCACACTACCAACTGATTTTTTTCTTGAAAAGATACTCAATATATATGACATTACGCACATGCGCAGACGGCCAATATCAAAAGCAATCTTGCAAAAAAAAACTAATTCACTGCTGTGCAGGACGATGTCATATATATTGTCTTTTCCAGAAAAACTCGGTAGTGTGCGCTTGTATATGTCTCTTCTTGTATTCATCCTTGTCTCGTTTTGCGTTACAGTCTGATATTTTTAACTATGCGCGAACTAGCACAGCAACAAATTTTATTGGACTATTACCGGCCAACTGGTCGACGTTTGAATATTCGCCTCAGTGAACACTACGGTGCCATAAAAAAGTCTACGACTTCTTCTTTGGCCGCCCACTGCTGCAGATGCAAAAGTGAACCCTTGTTTCAAGAAACAGCCATGATGTACAAAAATAAAGATTAAGCAAGCCGAGAGATAATCGAAGCTTATCATATGCACGTGGATGCCGCTCGTTGTGACAGCCAAACTTCTATCGCACTCCATAAAAAATAAATACAATGTTTCAATGGCATGTTCCCGCGCTACTCTTGTTTATCTGGCAATCACCATGCTAATCAAACGCATTTTTGTTTGTGCACAAAATAAATTTTTCAGTTGAGAGTCAGCGCACGTGTCGTCCGTCTCTCTTCCTTTGTCTGTGCCGCGCTCCATGTTTACCCGAAGATGCTCACCGGATGGCCGCGGGATCGAGTCCCGGCCGCGGCGGCCGCATTTTCCATGGTGGCGAAAATGCTTGAGGCCCTTGTATGTAGATTTGGGTGCACGCTAAGGAACCCCAGGTGGTCGAAATTTTCAGAGTCCTCCACTACGGCGTCTGTCATAATGATATCGTGGTTTTGGAACGTTAAACCCCAACGATAAATAAATATATTCGCCTTCTTTCCTTCCTCCTGACATCAATCCTCCTCAGCCTCACTTCCCTTTCCGACCAATCGCCACAGTGTACTACCCAGGGATATGCTAGTTTTCACCCTCCCCTCCTCTTTTCCTTCTTCCTCACATCACTCTTCCTCACACTCATTCCCCTATCCCGTCAATTGCTATGGTGTACTGCCCAGGGCAAACTCGTCAGGGGGAGACAGAAAATTAGGTGGGTAGAGGAGATTAAGAAGTTTGTAGGTATAATGTGGCAGCAGAAAGCACAGGACCGCGTTGATTGGCGGAACATGGGAGTGGCCTTTGCCCTGCAGTGGGCGTAGACAGGCTGATGATGACTGCCCAGGGCTATGCTATTGTTTATCCTTCCCTTCCTTCTTTCCTTCCTCCTCACTTCGCTTTCGCACACCCTTGCTTTACATTACTATACACGGCTAAGCTATGCTCCACCGTCCCTCCTCCTCACATCACTCCTCCTCAGCCTCTCGGCCTTTTCCCACCCCTCGGTACACCATACTACACATGGATATACTATAAATGGCTGTGCTACACATTGTTGTGCTGTACGTGGTTTTGCCTTCGTGAAGTCATACATGGCTATGCTATCACTTACTCTCTTCCCTCCACCCTTCCGTCGTCCTCACCCCTACTCCTCACCGCTACCCGACCAGGCGAGATTTCATCTAATTCTTGATCTCATGGCTATGGTATACATGGTTTTGCCTGCGGGACCCCATACATAACTGTGCCGTGTTGTACCCTCTCTCTTCCTCTGCACCCTCCTCCTTTTCCTTCTCATCACCCTCACTTTCCTTTCCCACCCTCCCACCCCGTGCTTTACTGTTTTACATGTACACATGGCTATGCTGTAGAGCCGCGCTCAATATGACTTGCAACACGGGAGCGCGTGGCCTCACAAATTTAAAGATGGCGAATGGCTTGAACTTGCTTCCTGTAACTAAATATTTTTTTTTCGTATTCGAGAACATCCTCCAGTGACAGAACAGCCTTTAGTTGTAGAAATAACGGCTAGTGGAAGGAATGCGCAATCCTTAAACTCGCGAGGCCATGCGATCCCGTGTTGCAAGTCATATTGAGCGCGACTGTACATGGATATGCTATACAAGGCTTTTCCTGCGTGAAGCCAAGCGACATGAGGTGACAGCAGACAGCATACGACAGCCCGGGCCCTTGAAGTGCACCGCACCGAATATCATTTAACTCTCTTTGTAATTAACTAACTTGAGAAATTCTTGCGCGAGAATACTTTCTATTGCCCACGTAAGAACTTCCAGTGCGTAACTAAAATGTGCTATGTGGCCTAATGAGAGGCCCTTTAAAGCTGATTCGCTCTTGAGGGCCGTTCGTATTAAAAACACATTTTACACACTTGGAAATGCCATTGCATTGCATGTCTCAATTTTAGCGCCTACACGCATGTCCATATAACCGATAACCCGCACGGCACGTAACTCTCGTTCGCAGTAACCTACACCGACAATGCGCTATTTCATATTACAGGTGATTTTGCAATATCTAGTGACATAACGCATTCACGAACCGAGTCGGTCGTTGGGGGACTCTCTTCCTAAACGTCATTTATTTCTTTTCCAGTTCCACCGCAGCCGAATGGTAAGTTTTCCATCTTCTATAATGCGATTACGTTATCAAAGTACTGTTGCTGCACTTTTGTTGTCACTCTTTAATGCTGTCATTTCTGAAACGCTCTTTCGCATAAGAAATGCGCGCGATGAGCCACCAGCGCAGAGTATCTCAAAAATTATAACCTTTGTTTTGCAAAATCGATAAATATTTAGGACTGCCTACATTGAAGTATTGATTTAACAAGTAGCGACCATTCGTCGTTCTTTTCTGTCTCACCAAGAGTCAAGTGATTTTCACCATCATCACTGTGGCTCTACTTTCATTTAGCGGTTGCAAGGCAATAAGCGCCATAAAAAAAAAACGAGAGTGCCATCCTTCGGGAACCCTACAACCGCCGTCCGCCATCTTTTGTTCGGCGTGGAAAAACAAAACCAGTCGCATCTCATGATATCGGCTGCTAGCTGTTGCTTTTCTGCCGTGGTTCTTCGGCGCCTTCCCACCGCTGTGCGCCGCTATGCCTGCTACGGTGGCGTCGTGACAACGCAGGAAACAAAGTTACTCTATGTTTAGCGAAAAGCCTTGGATATTCCAGTGCCAAAATGAAACACCGTCACTGTCGTAGAACTGGCGCTGCCCACAACATTCGATGGCTTCAGTTTGGCGTCCTTGCGGTCCGCTCCACTGCGAGTTGGCCCGCTAAGCTACAGCGGAGCACCGGACAATTTTCTCGCTTTTGTGCGTTTTCAGTTACCCAGAAGGCATTTCGCAGTTGCAGTGCCCTCTCACCAAGTCCAGCCTCGTGAAAAAAAATAAAACCGTTATCTCATTTTTACAAAGTAATGCAAGTATGTAAAGCTCACTTGGTCATGAATATTAGACAGACGCCTTAATTGTGCTGCGATAATTTTCCCGGAAATAAATTTAAAGCGTCGACTTGAACATAGACGCGCGGTCAGCGAGGTTGCATTCCAGATCCCTTCAAAATCATTGTTACACCAACGCAATGGCGATGTTTTTGTCAGCTGTGCCTTCTTTGCTTAACGACATTTTGCTAAGTTACCTAACTTCGCACATATCTTCATCTGTGCTGCAGCGCTTCAGCGGCTTCCACTGTGCACACAAAGATGAAGCCGTGGAGCCAGTTCCTCGCTCCCCTTATTTGAAGGGGGCGCTCCGTGTGTGTGGACTCTCCCTTTAGTCCGTTGTCGTCGTCACCCCTTACACTTCAAATATACCCGTTTGGGGAATAGTGGAAGGCGCATGCATATTCGCGCTCGTCTTAGATGCTAAGAAGAGCGTCAAAACTCCAGTAAAGATGGCTTTTAGGGCTCGTTCTTTCTTTGTTAGACACAATATTAATGAGAACTAAGAGACAGGCTTTATTGTTTGTTAGTTCTCATTAAAACTGCAAAGACGTTTAATGGCGGGCACTCGGCGACTATGCACAACAGCGACAGTCAAGGCGGGGGCCGACTCTCAACAAGAGCTATGATTTCTCCGAAATGAGCTGAACAGGGCGACCGACTAGAAGGTGCTAGAGAGAACGACGCACTGCAGAGTTCCAATGGCGACACAACAGCTTGTCGCTATGAGGAGGTCATGGTAGGCCTTGAGGCGGTCCACATTGATAATGTCGCGCCCTCAACGGTGCGTGTCCCAATATGGCTCAACGGGTTCGATGAAGTAGTTTACAGGCGATGTGCGTTCGACGACACGGTGAGGGCCATCGTATTTGGGCAGTAGTCTTGAAGAGAGGCCAGTTGCAGTGGTATGAATCGAGAGTCATACGAGCGCTCTAGGGAGGAACATGGTCTCAGAAGTCGTTGTGTCACAGCGAATGCTCCTCTGCCGCTCTTGGTCATACATAGCAAAAGTCTTGGCAAGCTCGCGACACTCTTCAGAAAGTCTGTGGCAGAAATAGGCGCACAGTGAGATCGATCCGGCTTGTCTGGAAGGATTGTATCGATTGCGTGCGACGGGTGCCTGCCATACAGTAAAAAAGGGGGAAAAACCAGTAGTTCTCTGAGGGGCGGCATTGTAGGCGCACGTGACGAAGGGCAGAATGGCATCCCAATTGGTGTGATCGGCGGCGATGTACATAGATTGTCGCCCAGCATACGGTTAAAGCGTTCGTCGAGGCCATGCGTCTGCGCGGTGTAAGCAGTAGTTTTGCGGTGAACAACTTTGCACTCTTCGAGACTGGCTTCCACGACTTCCGACAAGAAGACATGGCCTCGAACATTGAGCAGCTCCTGGGTTGGACCGTGACGCAGCATGAATCGGTGACGCAGGAAGCAGACCACACCGCGCGCTGTGGCCACTAAGAGGGCGGCAGCGTCGGCATATCGCGTGAGGTGGTTACCAGCCGACGTTAAAGGAAGTGGCCCATACAAATCGATGCCAACGCAACTAAACGGCCGGTCAAGGTAAGGTAGAGCTTGCAGACCTGCCGGCGACAGGAGCGTTGAAATTTTCCGGCGCTCACAATTGATGCAGGAGCGAACATTCTTCTGCACGTAGCGGTACATCCCTCGCCAGAAGCACCGTTGGTGAATGCGGTGGTACGTTTTCGATACCCCAGAGTGCGCACACTGCGGAGCTGAGTGGAACGACTCGTATATGTCAAAACGGAGACTGCCGGGAAGTACTAATAGCCACTGGTGGCCGTCGCCGTTGTATTGCGTCGGTGAAGGAGGTCGTCGCAAACGGCAAAATGGTGGGCTTGACGACGCAACGCGCGAGTGGATTATGTTGCCGATGGATCAGTCAGCAAGTCTATCAGTGAGGCAATCGCTTTTCGGTAGCGATCGTGTGATTGTCTATGGAAGAAACGGCAAGATGAGGCACTGAGCTGTCGACATTGTCGTCAGGCAAGAGAGAGCGACGCAGGGCGTCGCCGTGAACATGCTGGCGTCCGTTGCGGTACAGCACTCGGATGTCGTGGTTATGCAGGCGTCCCTCAGGCCGTCTCGCCCGCTTTAATGACGACAGCCTGCACAGTGCATGATGGTCGGTGATGAGATCATAGGGGCGACCATACAAATAAGGCCGGAACTTCTTAAGCGCCCAGCTGATTGCTAGACATTCTTTCTCCGTGACGATGTAATTGGCATCGGCTTTAGTAAGCGTGCGACTTGCATTTGCCGCGACATATTCCAGAAACCCAGGCTTGCGCTGGGAAAGGACACCACGCCGAGGCCAACACCGCTTGCGTCCGTGTGCCCCTCTGTAGGGGCTTTAAAAGGACACTAAAGGCAAATATTAAGTCGAAGTTGCTTGTTGAAATAGCGGTCCCGAAACCTTGTAGCGCTACTTTTGTGCCAAGGAAGTGCTTATTTTGAAATAAAATCACGTTTTAGTGGTCCGCATCGCGTTAGCGCACTTCAAATCACCCGCCTAAAAGCGGTTTTTCCCACGTCACTGTTCACTGTCACCGTGCCTAACGTTGCCCGCCTTTACTGCACGGCGGCGCGCCCTGGCGGCGTGCGCCATTCTGTCATCCGGCAACATCACATGCATACGGCATTTTGTCGAACTTTCTGTCAGAGCGACTATCACGAGCGCACAAAACACACGCGGCAGTACGCGATACCGAAGCTACCGCTGAGACGCGACCACGTGAGCAAAGCAGGGCGCCGGATGATGCGCAGTTCGGCGAAAACAGAACCTTTGAACCACGTGTGCCGTTCCCCATGGCAACGCCAAAGAGGTTCTTTTTTCCATCAATCAAACAGAAACGAACAAGCAGCATTTTATTACGTCTCTTGATGCACGGAAGGTTCTTCTTTTATTGCAGTTAGATTGATTACGAGTAATTGATTGTAGTCGGACTCTCTCACGTCATCGAGATCATTTCCAAAATGTCGCTCTCCTGGCGCTCATTGTGTGATACATTTATGTTAATTTCTCTGTAAGTAGGGCAATGCTGTTGCTAATATTGCCGTTTTAGACGTCATCATACATTGAACTTTCACTCTGACATAAATTGGTATTTGCCTTTCGTGTCCCTTTAAGGCTCTGATATACTCTAGCGTAACCTCGACGAGCGTGCGCGCGCGTCACGGCGACGTTACGTCAGCAAAAAACAGTGCTCTATTGGCCGCGAGATCGACCTATAGGTGGCAGCACCGTCGCCGCGTTAGTGTGGAGAGGCGGTCGGAGGCGCTGATACAAATGCACTCGGCGGCGCTTCGTTGTGAGCGGTTTGAGCCGATTGTCGGCGAATAAAATACGTTGATTGCAGCTTACTGGCAATATATACGCTCTTCATTGTTGAATCGATGCACGAAGATCATCCATTGTTACTATTACTTGTGAGAGAAGCGCAATCTGTCGATGAAAGCGATGCTCACCATGGATGACAGTCTGCGCTTAGCACTATGTGACGTTTTTTGTTGTTTTCTCTGTGCGTGTTTAGCTTGTATTTTTTGTACCACGCACTGCAGTAGCACAACTGAACTACTTAAGTGTTTACTTGTTCATTTGTATACCAGCCCATATTCCTGTGCAATGAGTTCACCAGCACTGTTCACGCGAATACGCATATATACGCAGGTAAGAGTGTAGCACAAAGCTTTCATCGATTGATTACGTGCACGATAATGATGCGAAAAAGGTCTGGTTATTTTATGGAACAGGTGTCTTTTTTTTTCAAACTATTATTGTCCGCTGCCTTCCATCAATATAGAACAACTCCACACAAACGCTCAAAATATTGTAAAAAGAATTTAAAGGATGAGGTTTTGCGTGAAATTATACGACATAAATGTAAGGCACGCCGTCGGGATTAATTAATGAACATCTAGGTCCTTCAAAGCGTACCTAAATCTAAGCACACCGGTGGTTCTGCATAAATATTGCCCAAAGTTAAAATTGCTAGCGGCAACTCCGTTTTATCACTGCCGTGTCCGTCCATTGTCTGTTTTTATTTTCTTTTTTTTAGGGACAGTTCGAGTACCGAAGTCTCAGACTTCACTTGATAGAAATATTTCGCTGTAGCGGGACCACGACCGCACAACAAACGGACATCTTAAGCACTACTAAAGCTCATCATGAACTGGAGGGCCGCGGTTATACAACTAACAACAACGCGAAAGTGCATGAGCCTCTCTTTTTGTTTACCACCGAGTCGCTGAAGCGCTGCATTCACACACTGTTTAATGTTCCTTATGTTTGGGACTATGCCGAGCGCACTTTAGGGTGTGCTTGAACCAGAAAGCGGCACCAGCACTAAAATAATACTGGCGAACGAAGGGTACGACACCAATACACAGCCTTCTCGAAAGTCGCACTCACTGATCTTATTACAACGCGCATGCAGCTGAGCCAGCTGATTTGCTTCTGTGCACCATGTTAGGTATACGTACGAGCAGTTAAACTCGCGCTAACATAACAGGACAAACCGCCCTTTGAGAACGTGCAGGACGTACGCGCACATGCAAACACGACGTGGCTAGCAGATGAAGCAGGGAGCAATCCACACCAGGCGCGCTTCAGCCAGTAGCAGCCACGCGGCGACTCCACTAGATCTCGCGGCCAATTCGCAATGCCCACGAACTATAGGTGGCGCGCCGTGCTTTTCAAGATGGCGCCAGGAGGAGGGTCAAACCGTTTGTTAGCACAGGAACAGATAGTACGTGCGGACGTACGGCCCGTGCCGCTTTCACCGGATGAAGTCATGAGCTGTGCTGAATTGGATATGAGACTAAACTACTTTCCCAAACCACGGAAAGTGCTAAATACTCGCCACCTAGTTATTTGCTGTGGTGTGAAACGTTATATTTCAGCTCCGGTTACCGTGCATAACGATGCTTTGCGAAATCCTATGCGTGCTACATAAAACTGCATGAACTAAAATTGACGTATGAGCAGAACGGCACTCCGAGGTAGTACGTACCGAGCCAACGTTTATAGATACGTTGTTCCGAGCCTACCTTACGGATTTGCCGCAGTAGTAGGTCGCCAGCGAGTAGCGCCATCGCTGCTGTACGGGACCGCACGTTTAACGTGGTGATGGTTTGCAAACATAATACGCTGTCGTCATTACTTGTGCACTCGGGAACGCGGAGTTACGTCTTCAACGGAGCACAAGCATTTAACTTCCCATTCAGTAGCGCTTGTGCCACAGCCATGCTGAAACTCTAGCCATGTGCAATTCACTTCACTCGCATGCTGCAGGCTCTATCAGCACAATCGAAACACGAATATCGAAAAGAATGCACACGTATCCTTTTCGCAACGTCGAAGTTAGCCGAGAGGCGTGGATTGTGGCTGTGAGTGCACGTTCCAACGCTCTAACCATTTCGCTTCGCTGGTCGAGCTCGAGCGTGTTGGCGGCATGCGGCGCTCCATAATATCCACAATAATTGATACATGCAATGCACAAGAGGAACTATGCTTTTATTTGGGTCTCGCTCAAGGATATTATACATTAAATACAATCAAAGTGACTTACGAGCGTGAAAGAACAATAACGCACGAGGGGACGTGAAGTGCAACTCGCTCCTCGTGAGTTAGCAGCTGATCGTTCACCGTCGCTGTCACTCTCGGTGCCTTCACAGACTTCTACGTCCAGTGAAAAATCCTCGTCGTCAGGATGTTTTCTTTGAACATCACTGCTGAAAGCAATCTGAAGAATTTCCTCCGCCGAACAACTTCGACCACTCCGCGTCACCACGTTTACAATTGCAGAGATGTCTGGGCCTGGGCGCGGAGAACATTTCGCTCTCAGATCGGTCAACGAGCAAATCGCTTGCAGTGTGCTGCCACCTATCAATAAACGTACAAAAACAAGCGGCGCAGCGCTGGCTATGAAACCAACACGACCAACACACCAACACACTGGCGAAGGACGGCGTGGAAAGCGTTCGCTCCACGAAAGGCGTGGAGCAGACGTCGCTCGCACGATTAGTAACAGCGCTTTGCTGACAAAGGATAGAGGCATATTTTAATGTATCGACAACTTGAGATCGCTCAGTTTTACAAGAGCACATCGCGAGCCGGCGCGACCTCCCGCGTACAGTGTTATGGGATTCATGCACTACAAGAAACACTGACCAATGCTATATACAAGTAAAACAGGGTGAGCTTCAACTGAATATGTCAGACGATAACATTTAACTAACGTACGTGGCTACAGAAAGCCTCGCGAAGCTGATAGTATGCGTACGCTGTGGGCTAGCATTGAAAGCGCGAGTCGCCACGTATTTTCACGAAAACTTCGCGCCTCGCAAGAAGGAATCAGATTTCTCGTGTCACTGAGGGCCCGGTCTGTTCACTGATGCAGGGAACATGCCAAGTCGTAATGTTCCTTCCTTGCCAACGCGTTAACACTGAGGTTAGCACAGCCAAACAAGGGAGCGACTGCGTAGTGCTGCCATTTTGTCGTCTACTAACCCTCCTCGAGAGGACGCTCCTGAATTCCGCTTGGCGGCGCGACAGTCTATGGGCATTGCGAATAGTCCGGCGTCGGCTGCCCGCCGACGGCTGCTGGCGCGCTCGGGAGTCGCTCGGCTGCGAATAGATCCTGCTGCATTTCGCGCCAGACGCGCCCTACAGGAACCTGCTTCGCGGGCTGTTTCGTCAGTTCCTGACAGGTGGCGCGGGGCGTTCTCATCCTTACTGCGCACGCGCTCCTCTATATGCGATTGCACCGGCGCGTTGGAGCCGGCTCGACTGTAGCGAAGACAGATTTGCGCCTGGCGTAGTGTCGCCGGCTGAGCGTGACGAAACGCAATGTCCTCGCGCGCGCTCGCGTCGGAAGTAAAACAGAGCCCTTAGTGCCGTAGTGGAGTAGCATGGGGGCAGACGTCAACAAACGACGGAACTTTGCGAAAGTGTTGTCGCGCTATGACGACCACGAATTCAGGGGCCCGTCGCTGCCAAGGAGCTTCGTCAGCGGCGATATGATAGACGCGAAGTTTCGTATGAAGGGCCGAATGTAGGAGCGTAGTCCTACGAAACTGCGCAGTTGTTGGACGGACGTGGTTTGAGGAACTCTGTCACAGCCCGAAGCTTGGATGAATCGGGGAGAATGCCGTCCTTGGACATCACATAGCCTAGTATTGTCAGCTGTCATGCTGCAAATCGGCACTTTTGTACATTTAGTTGTAGCCCGTCATCGCTCAAATACGTCAAAACATGCCGCCGGTGTTGAACATGCATGGAGAAGTCCAGAGCGAAAACGACAACGTCGTCGAGGTAGCACAGGCACGTGTGCCATACCAAGTTGCGCAGAACGGGATCCATCATGCGCTCTAAGATTGCGGGCGCATTACACAGCCCAAACGGCATGACGTTGAAATCGTACAAGTCATCGGGTGTGACAAAGGCTGTCTTCGCTCGAGCGTCAACAGCCATGGGGACTTTCCAGTACCCTGAACGCAAATCGAGTGGTGAAAAGAATTCTGCTCCTTGCAGGCTCTCAATGGCGTCGTCTATTCGAGGTAGGGGATAAATGTCCTTACGGGTGATCTCATTGAGTCGTCGATAGTCCGCACAGAGTCGGACAGAGCGGTCCTCCTTCGCAACGAGAACTGGAGGCGCCCACGGGCTGTTTGAGGGTCGAATAACATCGCGGCGAAGCATGTGTTCGACGTGCTCGTTATTTACACGACGCTTTGCTGGAGATAGGCCATATCGACGTTGCCGCAGTGGTGGTTGGGCGCCAGTGTCGATGCGACGCCTGACAGCGGACATGCGGCGAAGAGAAGCTTGAGCGACATTGAACGAAGAACGATATTCTTCCGACAGGCATAAAAGCTGGGAACACTCGACCGACGTAAGGTTGTGAGCAGTCGAGTCACCAACTACATCAGCGGGTGATGAATCAAATGTGGAAACAGCACTGAGCGTACGGCAGCTCGCACGGTGCGTGTCACCCGGTGTTCCATAAATGTGCGTTTTCGAGGTGTTCCACTCTGCCGAGACATTTCCCTCGCACCAACGTGAAAATGTACGGGGATGGGTGTGTAATAAAAATATCGGTGTCGCCCTGAGTGACTTGCACGGTCGCCAATGGCGCCAGCAAGCCTTTCCTAATGAAAACGCGGTCAGATGGATAAAGGAGTGCAGCGGTGTCGGCGAGACTGGTGCAATAGAGTGACACAGCCGTTGAGTTAGTTTGCAGGAACTGTGGTGTCGTCCTGAACGAGTAAATTGGTCGCAGCCGATGGACTGTCTGCCGGCGTCAAATCTGAGAATTATGAGAGTTTTATATTGGCTGGTGCGCAGTATATGACGGCGTCGTGGCGGGCAAGAAAATGACATCTCAGGATGACGTCGTGAGCGCATAAAGAAATATCAAGAATTCGACGGCGTACAGAACATCCTGAATGGTGACACGAGCTGTGCGCACCGCTGTCGGGTGAATACACTGAGCGCTGGCTGTACGGAGGGAGAGCCCGGAAAGCGGCGTCGTCACTTTTCATAGTAGTCGGCTAAGGTTTGCGTCCATAACAGATACGGCAGCTTCAGTGCATACAAGGGCAGATGTGCAAACACTGTTCACAAACACGTCTACTACGTTCGATGGGCTTTGCTGAGGGCTTTGGCAGTTCGATAACATCGCAGCCCTTGCCTGTTGGACTGCGACGACTAGTTTTCCTGGTCTCCTGCGACCGGAAGTGGCCGCATCGGTGACGGTGAGCGGTGTCGCGGGGACGGCGCCCGGCGGCTAGATGGAGCTGGGCTGACATCGGTGACATAGGCGGCGGCGGGTCGTAATACGGGCGGCTGGACTGGCTAGTGACCGTTGATCCGACTCGAGGCGGCTGCACGTGATTGCAATAGCGGGCGCCACCGGTGGAACCACAGGCAAAGCAGATCGTACGGTTCTCGGAAGTGCGCCATCGGCTTGCCGGGGTAGGTGCCATCCATGTTACACGACGCGAGTGATGGCGCGGCTGCTGGTATGACTGCGTGGTCGGCTGCAGTCGGGGCATGTGGATGACGTCGGCGTACGCAGCCGGCACACTCACTTCCAAGGCCTGCCACCTGGCGACGGCTCCGGCGTATGTTAATGGGGGAACCACAGTGATTGCCGGAGGCGGCCTGGCTACAACTTGCGCTTAAATGAGCGGTGCAGGCCCCGGAGGGTGCTGGTGGTATTCTGGCATAAGCTCCGCGACTTCCTGTTCAATAGCTTGGCGTAGGAGAGGCAGCAGTGTTGTCGACGATTTTGTGCTGGTAAGTGCTGGCGCGCAGTTATCGGGCCTAAGTCGCAACGTGCTGTCTTATTTTCTGTATCTGTGCTCACGAAATCCACAGGGCAATGATGTCACGGAGCAAACTTATACAAGTGGAAATAAGCGCCGGGGGCTTTTCGGCGTGTGCTTTTCGGGATGTGCCTACCACCGGCGTGATCTCTGATCCTCACGAGGTTGGTCACTTGGTTGTCGCAGCCCGCGCCAACACCACATGGTGACAGAAAGTTAACAGGTCGAGACAGCCACCTAAGGAAAACGGGACGTCCTCAACAGGGAAGCGCCATGGCTTCTGTAGCGCACGGTCTTCTGCAGCCTCGACAGCCAGACTTGGATAACGCGTCTGAATGGCTGGCGTGAATACAGACGTTCGACAACTATCGCTACACGTCGGGCGTGAACGAGCGCTCGGAGGAGGCACAAATGCACGCTTTGATCTATACCATGCGTCGACACGGGACATCTTCAACGTTCAACCTTTCGGAGGACGATGCGTAGAAGTTTGTCGTCAAAAAGAGGTTTGCGAGTCGTCAAGGACTGCAACTTGGTGTATGAACGCGCTTGCTTCCACAGGAGACAGCAGTTGCCCGGAGAAACCGTCGACCACTTCATGACAGCGCTGCGTATTCTGGCGGACCGGTGCGACTTAGACGACTGCAAGGATGGCCTCGTGAGGGACCGTTTCGTTGTCGGTCTTCGAGACGAGAAGCTTTCCGAGTATCTTTAAATGGACTGGATGCTGACTGTCAACGGCACCAGCGAAAGCGCGGCTGAAGGAAACGGTACAGGCGCGAGAAGAAGAGCTTCGCGGCTCGGAAGGCGCCGGTGACGCTTCCTTGTTCCATGAGTGCGGCGTGGTGGGAGACATCAGAGGAGCCCGCAGCAAAAAGTCCCCGGAAATCAAGGTTTAGCACGTCGGTAGAAACGCTGCAACTACTGCGGGGGTGGCTACCACGCGAGGATTGCCTGCCCAGCAAAGGCACAGAAATGCCACAACTGCGGTGTCAGAGGACATTTCATCAAGGTGTGTTTCAAGAAACTTCACAGCGTCGAAAGGTGCCGGTCTTTTCTGTACACATTAACTCGAGCAACGCTTTCTTGGGAACTGTGAGTGCATCGAGCGCAGAATCGCGCTTCGTCCAAGTAAGAGTTACCGACGTGCCAGTTTTTGCTAAGGTGGAAACGGGCGCCGAAGTTTCGGTAGTACCTCAGTCATTTCCAGGTTTAACCACTAGACTAAAGAAAGCAGACGAGGTACTCACAGGAGCCAGTGGGGCCCGTCTGGATCTTTTGGGCAAGTTCCAGGAAGAAGTTCAGTGGAAAGGGAAACATTCTCGCCAGGTGTTCTATGTTGTCAGCGCTTTGCACCACATTCTGCTCGGCTTGCCGGCTCTCGAAGCATTAGGCGTAAGTAAATTTGTGGAGCCTGTGGAAGCAGACTACTTATGAGGCCGTGCTCTCACGAGCATTCAGCAGCCTCGGCACAATGCCAGGCGAATATCGCATCGGGCTGAAGCCGGAAGCCGTTGCTTTTGCTATATGCGCGAATACCGATTCCTGTAAGAGACGAGGTCAAAAAAGAAATTGAGTAAATGGAGCAGATGAGCGTCATTCGCAAAGTCAAAGGCCCCAGCGAATGGTGCGCCGGGATCGTGCCGGCCGTAAAATCCTACTGAGACGTCAGGGTGTACGTCGACTTGACGAAGCTGAACAAGACTTTTGAGAGAACGGTTCGCGCTACCTACTGTTGCTCAAGCGTTAGGTTCGTTGGCTGGGGCCAAGTGGATCGGAAGGCGTATAATTCACGTGTGCTTCACGTCACGTGTACTGAAGACCTTTTCCAAGTTGTGTGAGGATCGTTTACCTGTCGTTTCTGTGTAGTTTTCTGTATTTCTAAATGGAGTTTTCGTTTCCTGAGGTAAAGAATGTATCGCTTCAGCAGGATCATTTTGCTGTATTGCATTGTAATATTCGAAGCATTAAGAAGAATTTCGATCACCTGCGTTCGTTCTTTTCACAGCATCGACTAAAATATGAAATCATCGCTATTACTTAAACTTGGCTTCGTGAAAACGAATGAGTTCATCTACCTGGTTATGTCATGCTATCGCAAGCTAGAAACAGTGGTACACCAGAAGGGTGCGTGGTGTTATTTATCAAAGACAGTTTCCGATTCGTTCACCTTAGCGATAGCTCATGCTGCAGTTTATCTGTAGAAGCTCTTTTCAATCATTTTCAAAATGGTGTCATCGTAGGCGTAGTGTATCGTCAACCAGATTGCAGTATAGCTGACTTCATTACTGCAATGGAAAGTACATTGATTCCCATTGTGACTTTTAAAGCGCCTCTTGTTGTAACATAGATGTGTAACATAGATGTGTATGGAGATACTTGTTAGGGTTATCTGTTTTAGTACAATCACTTAATATGGAAAACGTTAATTCATCGCCTACCCACGTAACAGGCCATTCGGAGTTGATTTTGATCACGTGTTGTGCAATGCTGACTTGAATGCTTCTGCAGGAGCATAAGCTGTTGCTATTGCGGATCATAATCCTACTTTTCTATTTTTGTCCCAAAAAGACATTTGTGCTCCGGATATAGCTGCCATCAAACGAACAACGCGTGCAGACTGTAACCAAGGTATATGTAAACTGGTAGCGTAACTTCCCTAGAAGCCCACGTGTCAAGCCGGTGGCTAGTTGTTGCAACAGTCGCCATCTATGTGAGGAAGGGACAAACAAAATTAAAAAAGAAAAAGATGACGTCACAACCGGAAGCGGAAATGACGTCACGTTTTAACGCGATGGGCGCGAAATTATGAGATTTTTTGACAGGGCGCCGCTTCTTACTTTTTTTATAGCTGCACGTTCTTTTTCTTATCACTATGACGGCTCCATAATGGAAGCCTGCAAGATAACGGGAAGACGAAAAAGACAGATTTGATAAATAAGGTGTATTTTAGTTACGCAGTTTTCTTGGCATGGCCAACCATCGCGGACTATTTTTGCCCCACTTGGCACATGTAAAGGCCCCTCTAAGGGCGTTGTTGGCGAATGAAACCGAATGAATTTGGGGCCCTGCGCAGAACACAGCCTTCGTGATCCTGAAGACCCTCATTTGATCTGTGAAGCGTATGGCTTTGTACGACCCTAGGCTTTCAACGATTCTTTCAGCAGACGCCTCATGTTATGGGCTTGGTGCTGTCCTTTTCCAAACGCAACTTGATGGTGAGCAATGACCCGTAGCGTTTGCATCTCGATCACTCACGAAAGCTGAGCAGCATCAAGTGGAAGAGGAAGCATCAGCTTTAACGTGGGCTGCTGAAAGATTCAATGAATACATCAGAGGACTCGAGGCTGTTTTTGAAACTGACCACATGCCTCTGGTATCGTTGCTAGGAAAGCTGCCTCTTGATGTGCTTTCCCCACGTGGACAACGCTTTAGGCTGGGACTAATGCGTTATGACTTTCGAGTCGTGTATGTTCCCGGAAAATGCCTTGTCACGGCGGACGCTCTTTCACGGGAAGCGGTCGCGAAATGCCGGTGCCTATGCGGAGAACTTACCGTGGGCGAAGTGTTGTCACGTGCTAAATCGTGCATTTAAGGTCTGAAAACCGGTAGCCACCTCTTCGAACGGGTGAAAGCTGCGCAAGAAGCAGATCGTCTCTGTACAGCGTTGCACCAATTATGGCGCAAGGGTTGGCCAGCAAAACCAAACCTTCCTTCTCATGTAATGCCGTACTGGCAAGAGAGAGGGACGATATCCGAGTGTGAAGGCTCACTCCTTAACGGTACTAGGCTTACTATTCCTCCGTGCGTGCACAATGAAGTCTTTACAAAGTTACACGATGGTCATCCAGGCATTTCAAGAAGCCGAGCGCTGGCGAAGAAGTTGGTTTGGTGGCTAGGCCTTAGCGAACAACTATCACGCCAGCTGAAACCTTCTCAAAGCTTCGCATGGGGGAGAGTGGGGGCAGATCTTTGCTTTATTAACAATTGTCACTATCTCGTTGAGGTAGATTACTTCTCACATTACCCGGAAGTCGCGTCGCTGTCGTAATTGAAAGAATGAAAAGATCTTCGCACGCCATGGCATTCCTGAAACAGTAGTGACACATAATGGCCCGCTATTCTCATGTTCCTAATTCGAGCAATTTGCGAAGGATTACGGCTTTGGCGACATCACCATAAGCCCTAGGTACCCGCAATTTAATGGGGAGATTGAAAGAACGATGCAGACGATCAAGCGCCTTGTGCTCAGATCTGAGGACCCATACCCAGCTCTTCTCGCCTACAGGGCATCACCCGGCATTTTCGTGCTGAGCCCTGCGAAAATTCTGATGGGCCGGTGTCTTCGAACCAGGGTTCCAGTGGCACCAAATTTGCGTGGTCCATTGAGGTCGAGTCTTTTGGACGTGAAAGCTAAAGACTGCGCTGAAACGAAGCGGAAAGCGCAGTGTTATAACGAACGCCACCGAGGCAGGCGACTAAAGGAACTCAGTCCTGGGGATACAATGTGGGTGGCCGACAATTTTTTGATGGCATCTTTATTATTGGTTATGATGGCCACATGGGCCCTTACGCTGACAGCTGAGCGCTACAGTGACTTCAGCAAGTAGAACAACTGGGCTGAGAGTACCCTTAAAGAAATAAATGGTTTTGCCCCAATGAAGAAATGCAATGTAAGACTGACCTTTGTGCCGGCTGCTGGGCAGGACTCCTTGTGTCAGTTGCACACAAAAGCAAAGATTTATGCATAAATGTGTGTCTATCCTGCACTTTTAGTAAGCATAAAACACGTTTCTATTTTTATAGTTACGATAAGAAGCATATCGCTAGCATGCCCAGTGCAACAGCGTCATTAGTTGGGAAAGTTGGTATATGACTCTAGATGAAAATATGAGCAAGGAACATTGGTCACAGAAAAAAGGTGACAGGAGGATGCTGGAACTAACTAAATTTTCTTGCAGGAAGCGAACCATTCAGGCAATCACCCGCGCAATCACCGGACGCATGCGCGGGAGTCATCATAAAAGCTCAAACCAAGCACGACGCAAAAGTAACAAGGTACACTAATCATCAAAAATTGGACACTTTAGGAAGTGTACTTCCTTGTCACTGCAGTTTACACAAGTGGCACTTATGCACGTTTCCTAGCATTACAATGAAAATAAGCTTGTGGATTCCGGCCCTTTCTCCCTTGCTTTTGCCCCGGCCAGAAAATCTGGGGCTATAACACAACGGCGTGCACCCGCACTGTCTAACATAGCAAGGCAAATGTGCTCTGTCACAAGTCGAAACAGAGGTGTTGTGTTCTTTCAGGCGATCGTGATCATTCATACATTGGCCTGTTTGGCCGATGTATATGTGGCAACAAGAGAAAGGAATGCAATAAATTACCTGTATCATGCAGCCCCGTCACGGTGGCCTAGTGGTTATGGCTCTCGATTGTTGATCTGAAAGTCGCGGGACCGAATCCCGGCTACGGCGGCTGCATTTTCGATGGAGGCGAAAATGTTTGACGCCCGTGTACATAGATTTAGGTGCAAGCTAATAAATCGCAGGAGGTCTAAATTTCCGGAGGCCTCCACTACGCTGTCTCTCATAATCATATCGTGGTTTTGGGACGTTAGACCCCGGAAATTATTATTACTATTAGGTGTATCATGCAGGATACAAATTTCATGGTATGGTTAGTACCACATGATTTCTTCCTTTGTTTCTTCTCGTTGATGTGCCTGCATGAATTAGCCGTTTCAGAGATGCTGCAAAAATTACGCGGACAGCATACCTACTTTCAGATTTGTCCATGTTTTGGGAAAGCCTGTGAAGATATTGTCACGTGGTCGTGACGTCGGTGAAGGCAGCAGACAGCGTATCCGAAACGAAACTTTTATTTGGCCGAACTTGTCGCCGGGAAACTGAAAGTCAAACTACAGCAATACACTGATACACAGCGTGCGCTGATAGCGGCGAACAGAGCGTCGACCGTCGAAACACTGACAAGCGGTGAAGCTTGTCGGCATTTATACATGTGCCGTGGAATATTCCAGCGTTATCCCTTTGTATCCCATGGCCAATTCAGCTGCGCAAGTAAATATTTTTTTGCGCATATGAATGAATGAATGAACAGATGAATGAGTCTTTATTTCCTTTGTCAAAAAAGGAGGGGACGGGACTAAAAGCCACACAGTTGCCTTGATAAGGGTCCCGACTCCCTATTACATGGCAGTGCAGTGAACATTCATAAAAACAAATGCAATCGAACACTTCAAATACAATAGATAATCGAAGTGGACATTTATACAATAGTTAAAAGAAGTAGTAGCTACACTTTAGCTAACAAAGTAACGACGAATTATTACACACTCGACGCAAACATGAAACTGAATGGATACATATATCGGTACATTGCAAAAATAAGAAACACATCGTTTAACACATCACAAAAAAAATGAAGATAGAGCGTTAGTTCATTCCTGTGTGCTATGTAATTCTGTGGTGATCTTGCCCATACACTAATGCTTGATATCTTTATTAGACGCTACTGAAGGATCGAAGTCATCGTTTAAAAGTAGTTTGAATAGTTTAGGCACTGTGTAACTAAATGACTGCGTGCAACCGTATGCCCTAGGGGTGGGTACAGCCCACCGTTCCTTGAATCTGGTATACTTGGTAGACCTATTTTCTTTCAGCTTTGCTAAAGTGACAATGTAGTTTTCTTTGTTTCGCAGGATATACCGGTACATCAGTGTTAACCTGTAGTCAAATGAACTAAATACAGGCATAATATCATATTTAGGAAAAAGTTCAACTGTAGAATAAAGGTAAGGTACATTTGCTTTATAACGGATAGCTCTCTTTATGCAATTACAATACATACGAAAGTCCTATGCTATCGTGGCTTAGCTGACAGAAGAGAACTAGGGTTGGGATTCCTTATTCATAAAAATATAGCTGGTAATATAGAGGAATACTATAGCATTAATGAGAGGGTGATATGTATCGTAATTAAGTTTAATAAGAGGTACAAGATGAAGGTGGTACAGGCCTACGCGCCTACATCCAGCCATGATGATCAACTGGTTGAACGCTTCTACGAAGACGTAGAATCAGCAATGAGTAAGGTAAAGACACAGTATACTGTACTGATGGGCGACTTTAATGCAAAGGTAGGCAAGAAGCAGGCTGGAGATCATGCAGTTGGGGAATATGGCATCGGTTCTAGAAACGCCAGAGGGGAGTTACTAGTAGAGTTTGCAGAACGCAATAATTTACGCATCTTGAATACCTTCTACAAAAACGGGCTACTCGTAAGTGGACGTGGAGGAGTCCCAATGGCGAAACTAAAAATGAAATAGACTTCATAATGTGCGGTCACCCGGGCATTGTAGAGGATGTGGAAGTAGTTAACAAGATCCGATGCAGTGACCATAGAATGGTAAGATCTAGAATTCAACTAGACGTGAGGAAGGAACGGCAGAATCTGATACGCAAGAAGCCGATTAATGAACTAGCTCTGAGAGGGAAAGTACAGGAATTCAGAGTTTCACTTCAGAATAGGTATGCGGCTTTAACCGAGGAAACCGACCTTAGTGTTGACGCTAATGATAATCTGACTAGTATCATTAAGGAGTGTGCAGTGGAAGTCGGGGGTACAGTCGTCAGACAGAACACTGGTAAGCTATCCCAAGAGACGAAAAACCTAATTAAGAAACGTCAAGCTATGAAAGCC
This sequence comes from Rhipicephalus sanguineus, assembly GCF_013339695.2. Lineage (NCBI taxonomy): Eukaryota > Metazoa > Arthropoda > Arachnida > Ixodida > Ixodidae > Rhipicephalus > Rhipicephalus sanguineus. The sequence goes on along the minus strand of NC_051177.1, from coordinate 217,782,104 downwards.
TCAAGTGCAACAGACAAAATAGAGCTGGCGGAGCTTTCGAAGCTAATCAATAGGCGTAAAGTAGCCGACATAAGAAAGTATAATATGGAGAGAATTGAGCATGCTCTAAAGAACGAAAGAAGCCTCAAAGCTATGAAGACAAAACTGTGCATAGGCAAAAATCAGATGTATGCATTAAGGGACAAGGAAGGCAATGTCACAAACAATATGGACAGAATAGTTGAGGTAGCGGAAGAGTTCTACAGAGATCTGTACAGCAGCCAAGACAGTCAGGATGATAACGTAAGAAGCAGTATTAGCGCAGAGGAATCTGACATCCCACCAGTATTGACAGGAGAAGTAAAGAAAGCCCTAAAGGGAATGCAAAGAGGCAAAGCAGCTGGTGAGGACCAGGTAACATCAGACCTGTTGAAAGACGGTGGAGAGATTATGTTAGAAAAACTGGCCACCCTGTGTACGAAGTGTCTCTCGACATGGAGGATACCAGAATCTTGGAAGAATGCCAACATTATCTTGATCCATAAGAAAGGGGACGTCAAGGACCTGAAAAATTACAGGCCCATAAGCTTACTGTCCGTTGTCTACAAGCTATTTAAAAAAGTAATTGCTAACAGAATTAATACGACATTAGAGTTCAATCAACCAAGAGACCAGGTAGGATTTCGTACAGGCTTCGCAACAATAGACCATATTCATACTATCAATCAGGTGATAGAGAAATGCGCGGAATACAACCAACCCCTATACATAGGCTTCATAGATTACGAGAAGGCATTTGACTCGGCGGAGACATCAGCAGTCATGCAGGCACTGCGGAATCAGGGCATCGACGAAGCCTACATAAACATAATGGAAGAAATCTACAGCGGCTCCACGGCCACTATAGTCCTCCATAAAGAAAGCGAGAGAATCCCAATAAAGAAGGGCGTACGGCAGGGAGACACGATCTCTCCAATGTTATTCACCGCGTGTTTACAGGAGCTTTTCAGGGCCCTAGATTGGGAAGAATTAGGGATAAGAGTTAATGGAGAGTATCTCAGTGACCTGCGATTCGCTGATGACATTGCATTGATGAGTAACGCGGGAGACGAATTACAGCTCATGATTACTGAACTGGATACGGAAAGTAGAAGAGTAGGTCTGAAAATTAATATGCATAAAACTAAAGTAATGTGGAACAATCTTGGCAGAGAACAGCGCTTTGCGATAGGTGGAGAGACACTGGAAGTTGTAAAGGAGCACGTCTACTTAGGACAGGTAGTAACCGCGGAGCCGAACCATGAGAGTGAAATAACTAGAAGAATAAGGATGGGATGGGGCTCATTCGGCAAGCATTCTCAAATCATGAATGGTAATCTACCACTATCCCTCAAGAGGAAGGTATATAACAGCTGCATCTTACCGGTACTTACCTACGGAGCAGAAACCTGGAGACTTACAAAGAGGGTTCAACTTAAATTGAGGACGACGCAGCGAGCGATGGAAAGGAAAATGATAGGTGTAACCTTAAGAGACAGGAAGAGAGCAGAGTGGGTCGGGGAACAAACGGGGGTTAAGGACATCATAGTTGAAATCAAGAAGAAGAAATGGATATGGGCCGGGCACGTAGCACGTCGGCAGGATAACCGGTGGTCGTTAAGGGTAACTGACAGGATTCCAAGAGATGGTAAACGCGTGAGGGGGAGACAGAAAATTAGGTGGGTAGATGAGATTAAGAAGTTTGTAGGTATAACGTGGCAGCAGAAAGCACAGGACCGGGTTGATTGGCGGAACATGGGAGAGGCCTTTGCCCTGCAGTGGGCGTAGACAGGCTGATGATAATGATGATGAAAGTGGGAATAAACCAAAACATGGGAAGTTTTAGCTTTAGTTCTACAAGAAAACAAGTGTCCACATATGTGGACGCTGGGAACACCAGTTACACTGGGTCCATCATCCTTCTTCATCGTAAATGGGAACATTGCGGCTCTGTTACAACACAATAATCACTATCATCATCACTACTTACCATAATCAACGCCATCATCATCATCATCATCATCATCATCATTGTTATTATTATTATTATTATTATTATTATTATTATTATTATCACCATCATAATAAAGAGTCACGTGGCCGATGGCTAACGGCTCTGATTCAACGCCTTCATCATCACCATCATTATCACCACTCAAGGCCCATCTGCTTACGCACTGCTCTACTTCAACGTGTTCGTCATCATCTTTATCGTGGTTGATCATCATTACCAGTGCGTTCATGGTTACGTTGAAACTGAATGCTTTCATCATCAGCAGTAGCATTTTTCATAAGGCATTTGCTTTTTGCTGGCTCTACTTCAACGTGCTAATTACCGGTGCCCTCCAAATCGGATCATTCGCTTCTGCTAGTCAGCTCGAAAATTATGGCATGTATGTCTTCATCACTTAATCCACGTCCAGAATAAAGCAGATAAATTCTAAATAACTTCTACAAGGCGTGTTTAGCTATATCACTGATAATGTTTTGGGTAGAGCAGCACGGCAACGAAGCGGGTCTCACTGCCATGCGGCGTTCTATCAGCTTTTTACACGAACTCGGTATGGCTGGTGTCCACAAACGTGGACGCCACAGCGACAACTCAACTTGCAACACTTTGGTCGCTCACATTGCAACAAAAGTCACACAAAGACATGATAAACCCGTACTTTTCTCGAATAAATCTCAATAATATAAAAACTCTTACGAATTTAGTGTGAACCTATAAAATTGGCGTTCGTTGGGCATGCTACCGACCTCGCGTCGTGGAACGCGAAGAGGGACGCTACGCGCGTCGTATCTTCCATCTAGCCTGGCCGTTAATTCTCACAGGGCGGGAACGCGGTCGACAGGCGGGCGAGAGTGGGCAGCGTAGGAGAGGAGAGAGAAGGGGAGGGGACGCGCATGCGCTCGAGCTCATCGCGGCGTTGCGCAGGAGAGAATTTCGGCATGTCTAGCCCGCGTTTCAGAGGAAGAGTGGAAAGGGGGAGAGGAGAGGGGAAGTGAAGAGGGGAAGAGGAGAGGGAAAGTAGAGAGGGAAAGTGGAGAGGGGGAGGGGAGAGGAGGAGGGCGGAAGTGGAGAGGGGAACGGGAGAGGGGTAAGGGACAGGGTGAGTGGAGAGGGGAAGGCGAGAGGAGGTGTGTGGAGAGGGTATGCGCATGCACAGTAAGGGTGGTCACGCCGCACACCACCACCACCACCACCACCACCGGATTGAGCTCCGCCTTAAGGTACTTCGCATCTGAAAATATGTAGGCATACACCTCTACAGGCGACTTGTGAAGAACGCCATTGTTCTGTGCGCACTTACCGCTGTTTGTGCACAGAAGTGGACACATATAGATGTTTTCATAAAATTCTGAAGTAATGCCAACATTTGAAATTGATTTTTAAGGCAATGCGTTGGCTAGCCTGATCCCACTTCACTGATATGTTTTGTCCACATATGCGGACGCTGGGATACAAAGGGTTATCGCTGGCTGTCGGGCAAATTATAAAATAAGCTCGAGTGTTCGCATCTTGCGCGCAATCTTAACAAAACGATCTACAATAATCGCGAAGCTTCTCAAACAATGAGGCGCGGTTTGCGCTGATCGTTGCTGACAGTCATTGTGGGCGAAAACTGAATGCAGCAAAAGTGATAATAAGAAACGCACGTGGCAGTATGGTATTACAATAATAAAAGTTCCTGTGCGAGTCGGTCGTATATTATTAAATAAGGTGCTGCGCCAAAGAAACGTGGACGAGAGGAGAACGAGGACGTAGTGCGCCTGTGCTTAATATTTTCTTGTCCATGTTTCTTTCGCGCAAGAGCTCGTTTAATCGTATGGTATCACTTTTGTTTTTTTTTTTGTTTTCTACATTTACCAATTTCTTTTTGCCCTTTTGAGGCGGGCTCTGCGTCTTCACGAATCTTTTCATTAGAGCTTTCATCAAATGTCCTGGAAAGCCCGCAGCCATTAGCCTCTCGGCCTGCTTTTGAAATCTTAGCTGGACTCTGTGAAAACAGCTTCCCTCAAAGTGTTCTTGAAGCAAAACGTAGTTATGCTCCTCTTAGTCAGTTTTCAGTGGCAGAAACTGTAAGGCAAAAGCGGTTTCTTAGACCTAGGCGAATACATACAACAAAGACGACCACCTGTGTTAAGTCAGTTCAAGATCCAGGAACGTAACAGAGTTTTCCTGTGGTAGTTCAAAGCTGAAGTTCACTCTGTTAGGAAATGTCCTGAAAGCATCCATCCCAATTGCAGCGACTGAATTCAGACTTTCATTGGGCGATATGCTTAAAGGACCGACAACCAATTTTTATGGTACCTCTTTTCTTAAACAGAACAAAAAGGTTACCGGCCAGAGTGCCTAATCACGGAATAGTAACGCGGAAAACGCTGTATATCATTTATTTATTTATTTATTTATTTTATTTTCAAATACAGCAGCCATATCCAGGGCTATTGCAGGAGTGGAGTACATTTTCATACACAAATACATTGCTAACAAGGTTGACATCACAGCAAAAACAAAAACAAACGATTTATTATAACAGAGCGTCTACAAAATCCGACAACGACAATTCACGAGTACAACCAGGTAATTTATTCCACCTGTCAAGAACTCTAGGAAAAGAACTATTCCTAAAAATGTTCGTGTGCGTAAAGAGAGGCTTTAGGTTGAGGCTGTGGTAACGTTTAGTTGAAAGACTATTAGCATAGGTGATGTAATCGTCTGAAGAAAGTCGACAAGATGAGTGAAGAAATCAGTGCAATAGCTTCAAGGAATCGGTATCCCGTCTCGTGCATAGGAGTAGGAGTTTCAAGGAATTCATTGCTGATGAAGGTGAAAAATTGCAATCAGAGCGATGGCAAATAAAACGAACTGTCTTCCTTTGTACAGATTCAATTTTAGGGACGTCGCATGTTGTATACGGGATACGGACACATGAAGCATACTCTAGTATAGGACGTATAAGCGTTTTATACAACAGTAACTTGGGGCATTTCGGAGATTTAGACGACGTACGACGCAGGTAACCTAATTTTTTCAGTGATTTGGATGTAATGTCAATATGCTGCGACCACCGCAAGTTGTGTGATAAGATAACCCTAAGTTATTTGTACTCTTGTGCCCGGGGGATTATTGTGTTGTCGGAAGTGTACACATGCTGCAACGGAAAGTGGCTGCTTGTGAATGATACTACTACAGTGTTTTTAAAGTTAATGCGCATCTACCAATGCCTGCACCACGTGCAAAAGCTAGTGAAGGAATCCTGAATTAAGGTGTGATTACTAGGAGAAAAATTACTTGATATAGGACGCAGTCGTCGGCATAAAGATGGACGTTTGACTTCAAATTGCTAGGAAGGTAATTTATAAATATTAAAAATAATAAAGGTCCTAGAACGGATCCCTATGGAACACCAGAAGTCACATTGACAGTTGAGGACGAAGTGGAGTTAAATGACACATATTTAGATCGAGATTTAGGAAAGCTAGCTATCCAGTTGGTTTATCGAGGGTTGTTTAAAATAGCGTCAATTTCACTTAGCAGTTTATTGTGTATAACGGTGTCGAAAGCCTTGGAAAATTCGATGAATAACGCATCAATCTGATTGGCAATGTCAAGGTTGCTGGAAATGTCATGTGCAAATTCGACCAATTGTGTTAGTGTGCTGAAACCACGAAGAAAACCATGGTCATTGTTCGAGAGAAGGTTATTCGACTCAAGGTATTCCCTTATATGCTTGTGACAGATATGTTCAAGCAGTTTACCGGAATTGGAAGTAAATGATGTCGGTCTATACCTGGACAGGAGTTGCTTGTTACTAGACTTATGGAAAGGCAAGACTTTGGATAGCTTCCAGGACTGGGGGACAGTGCTTGAAGACATGGATTTTTGAAAAATGATCGACAAGTAACGTGCACATTAGAGAGAGTACCGTACCAGAATGCTTTTTGAAATGCCGTCGGGACCAGTGCACGTTTTTGTGTCTAACCTGAGTATCAAGTTCAGAATGCCGTTCTCGTAATTAACACATCGTGAATAGGGAGCTCAGGATTAGGGCTTCAGAATACTGAGAGAAAACTGTTATGGTGCGTGAATACTGACTGAAAGTAGACATTGAAAGCATTAGCTATTTCAAGTGTGTCTGAAATAGCCTTACCGTCGAGTATAAATGAAATGGTAGCAGTTTTAGTTGGCGATATAGAAGTACAAAATTTGCGCGGGTTAGTTTGAAGCAATCCTGGAAGTTCAACTTGAAAATAAAAGTCTTTAGCTCTTTGCATTTCGGTACGTAGTTGCAGCAAGGTGCTATTAAAGCGAACGATACTGTCAGGATCTTGCGCCTTTTTTCTTGGCGGCGCAAACGACGAACGCGACGTGATGTATGCGGTATAGTGCGATTCATCCAAAGGGACCTTACGATTTCTTTTTTTGGCTTAAGGGGATAAGATTTTTAATGCATAGTTTAACGATGCGCTCAAATTCTTCAATTAGGTTATCAGCGTTTCGTGAAGACCAAATGCTTGAAAGGAATCAAAATTAAATGCGAGAGTGTCCGTTATTGACGTGTCATCAGCATGAGAAAAGTCAAGGGAACGAGTAATATGAGGTTTCACTTTAGTTATAGAAGAGGGAACTGAAACGAAGACAGCTTCGTGGTCAGAAATGCCATCGATTACATCGCACTGAAAGCCAGTTTGAACTAGATAAGAACTTAAGAAGACCTGATCAAGGACAGATGTGCTTCGGGTAGGTGTCTGCACGATTTGAGCAAGAGCGATGGATCATTAAAGAGACAGAAGTTCCCTACAAATGACTGGATCATGACCAGTACAGCACAGAGTTCGCCAATCAATACCCGGAGAATCCCCCATGAGCACAATCTCCGAGGTGCCGAAATCATGTTCGTGCATAAACAAGCTACGCTTTTCTAAAATTTCTGTTGGTGAACCAGGAGCTCGATAGCAGACGCCAACAATCATAGATAGCTCTTTTAAACATAGTTTACACCAAGTAACTTCAACATTAGGCGTGGCAGGGAGCACAGGAAATTTTATGTCCGAACGAAGAAGAAGAGCGACACCACCATCTTTACCACAAGATCGGTCATTCCGTATTGCTACATAGCCGGGTGGTGTAAATTCGGAATCGAACACGTCGTTGTGTAACCAGGTCTCTGTTATTGCTATTACATGGGGTGAATGTGACGATGCAAGAGCGAGTAAAGGTCCAAATTTGTTCACAATGCTTCTTGCATTCAAACACAAAAAACTTATACTGCTACTACATGACGACAGTCAACGAGAACTTCTTCCGGAAATTGAAGCAGGAGTTTTTTTAGTAACATGGTTTTTAGTTTTAGTAACATATGCTTAACGGTTCGATGTGCAGCGACTATGATTTTGTTTACAAACAACACATGCTTAAACAGTGGGAGGTAAGCGCGAGAGTACTTCATGTTTGTGCGTGGCATTGTGTTCTTCATTTATGCCGTCAAACCCCAGATGTTATTATTATTGTGCTGTTCATGTGTGCACTCCGGCTGCATGCGCCACGGCTTGACATGTGCCACCAGTCGCTGCGAAGGCAGCGCATGTTCTCAGTGGGCAACTAATTTTACCTCCTAAGCAGCCCACAACAGAGGGGGGATGAACAAGAGCATCCATACTCTAATTCTGAGCAATAATTATAGTGCGCATGAATGCATCAGACTACGTACGGCAAACTGAACGACTCCATTATTGAGCTTCAAGGCTCATCCGCCAACTGCGCGACATATTGCGACATATTGTTTTTTTTGTGACTTTTAAATGTGATTTAAAAATATAAACCCTACTCAAATTGCAAAAATGATGTTTGAATCTGACACTACAATTGACGGTCTTCATTTCCGCCAAAATCTAATTGCATGTTCTCATTAGGTTGAGTGCTTGGGCGAGTGGTAGATCATCGTGATGAAAATTTCAACAGCACGGGAATAAACACGAATGCACGAAAAGGGAGCTGACACGGACAGCGCTTGTCCGTGTCAGCTCTCTTTTCGTGCATTCGTGTTTATTTCCGCGCTGTTGAAATTTTCTTCACGCATGTTCTGGCCAGCTGTCGGTCTCGTTAACAGAACAAGATAATTGTAAACATAACGGCATACCTTAACAACAAATGTGTCATCCAACGTTTTCTTAGTCTTGATATAAAGTTTACTGGTACGCGTTTGTTGAAAGGAAGCAATACTGAAGCCGATGCAGATGTGAGGCTGTTGACGATGAACACAATTGCCAAGTTCAATCATAGTTGAATTCAAATTGTGAGCAAGAAGTTACATGAAACTGTCCACAGAAAACGGAGACAATACCTGCGACTGATCAGAACCACTGTTCTCCAAAAATTCTTGCACCACTGGAAGTAACTTAATGCGTCACAAAATAGCTCTTCGATGTCCGTAGAGAAACCCCATGTGACACCTGGAAGTCCCGCTCAGAAGGCGTCCCTCAATTCCGTTTAAATTTTGACTGCAAACGGGCATTCAAGCTTGATGGCTGCTATTTTCGCCAAAAGAACAGTACCCACCGCTTTATGCCATGAGCGTTCTTCTGTGATGATCGCCCTTAGTGCACAGTCCAGCTTGTGCATCTTCGCTGTGAAGAACATCCTGAACTTCTCAGTTTTAGAAGCCTTAACCTGTTTTTCAAGCCACTCCACGTCTGGCCGCCTGAGAAGCTGTATGGCAACATATATTGCCTTATTAGATCCTTGCGAGGGAACTTTGAAGTTCTCAACGGCAGCAGCAACTTTCGTGTTGAAGATGTCAGTGAAGCCGGACGAAAATGACTTTTTTGTCCGATTGAAGGTGAGATTTTCACGCTAAAAGTGATCCACAACACGCCGCATCTCATCGTTTGTTCTGGCACACGACTTGGTTTAGTGTACAAAAAGCAATCGCACCCTTTTGAGATACACGTGGGATGAGGCCTTCTTTTGGAATGGGGCTTTGTTAGCGATATTTCGCACATTAGCGCACATTTCATTGGCTTACAGCGTGGGTGCTAGGCAGTACGTAGGACCATTGCTTTGCTTCTTAAGACCAGCTTCGTCCTGTCGCCTTCTTCTTTGTCCGGGGCTTCTTTCTCGTTTTTTTTCATCTACAGTCATGTACAGTAAGTTCTTTATTCCCGGCCAATGGACACTCGCCGCTTCATACGTGACATTTGCTGCCGGAATTGTGATTCAAAGACATTGTTTCCACCACTTTAGTGGCAAACGTGCACTAATAGCAGCACGCGTCATTTGGGGTGCAGGGTTCCTTTAAAGGCTACATCATCATGCATCGTTCTGAAGGAATGCAAGCTTGTTGGTACTTGTGAAATAATAAATTTATTTGCGTAACTCATGACAGCAAACTGCATGCACTATGGCAGGATACACCTACTCAATGGCAGGTAACTGTTGGCGATAAGTGGCCCCCTTTGTGCAGTTTTCAGGAAGCGAAACAACGGAACTGCACCAAAATTATTACAATGAAACTCTCCACGCGAGCTGAACATCTGAAGTTGCTTACACCCACATTAAACCACTTTATTCCGAACTGATGAGTGGTTTTGTAATTTATAATGCGGTTTCATGCATGCTACCAAGAATGTAATTTCAGGTATGTGTTCACTTAAGGTACTGGCTCGGTTTCATATCCTACATTTAAACACTTTGCTCTAAATTCGTAACAGGTAATTTTTGCTTGGGGTTCAGGCATGTTCTCAGAATATGGATTTGGGTTCTGTCTTGGTCATTATTACAGCTTGGGTACAGTTTTTGGTGCGGGTTTGGTTCGACACCCTGGTGCTGCTATAAATAAGGCATGAGCAAATATGTTGTGAACAAAGCAGCTGATTGTGTGCTTAGATATAAGTAAGAGCACGATGTCCGCAGTGCAATTCTCAACGAAGAATTAAGACCCGCCCAAGGTTGCTTTCAGTACAAGCAGTTATCAAGGCTGTGTTTTGTCAGGTTATGTTACACAAAAGCTTAGGCCAAGCGGGTAGCCAGGAATTCGTTTTGAAGGAAAGATGGGGGGGGGGGGGGCAGTATAATCCGTATGTATGTACGTATGTCGATGTGTGGAGGTGCGTGTGCTTACACACACACATCAAAATTGAATATTTTCGGAGGCGTTTAAAACCTACCCTATGGCTGTGCCTGTAGTCTGTTCCGTGGGGAAAATATGTGAAGAAACAAGGTATACTGATGATGTGTGGATTTTTATGATACACGCGAAGGCGTAATCAAATTGCGTTCAGCACATTGGTCTGCCTGCTGTGGCTTTGTAACTACAGATTTATTCTCTTTTATAGTGCTCATGGGGCTTTTCTCATTCTACTTTGTAGTGACTAACTTATTGTCGAACATGATAGCAGTATCACATTTGCACATGCATTTCTTGAAAGGTGTACCCAAGAAATAACTGTGCATCTGCAATAAAACCAAACAATGGCATGGAATGTTACCTTGCCTACCGTATGCTATATCCCGTACATGGTGCTACTAAACAGCCATTTATGACGCAAGAAATGATTGAGAAATTATCATGCAGGTTTACGGTATTCTACGTCGTTACTCTGAGACGGAGCCTCAGAGAAAAGAAACGACGAAGCCGGGTTAAAAAGAAATAAGAAAAGTAAGAACCTTTAGGTAGGAACGAGAATGAAAATGAAGGAATAACAAACTAAAACGTCTGTTTTAAATTACAACCTAAAGCGAGTCTTCTACCGTCCTGCTATAATGCTCAGATAGAGTCAGCGGTGATGTTGATGGCGGCGATGGCTTGGTAGGCTGACGTCTGATGAGGCGGCGATGCTGACGACGTCACAGTCGCCGGGGTCACGTGCCAACCAGCACTTTGGAGCTCGACCGAAGACGTGGTAGGCGGCTTGCTATCGCAAAAACTGTGGCTGCTCCTAGGCTCCACTTGTCGTACGGGCCCGTTTCCGGCAGGGGACAGCCGCACAGGAGGTTCTGCCATCCACGGGCAGTTTGGGTCCGGAGTCGTGCTCGAGCACCGAGGACGCGACCTGGACCAGTCACGGCCGGAACTCCTTGAGACCGCATACCTCCGAGTATACCGTGGGTAGCTCTTGCGCAAGAACTGCTCTTGCCATGGGCAGCTCTTGCGTAAGACTGTTGCTCTTGCGTAAGAACTGCGCCTACACAAGTGTCAGACGCATCACTGCGTAGTATGAAAGTTCGTTTGAGATCCGGAGCGTTGACGATAGGTACTTGAGTGAGTGCCCTCTTGACGATTTCGAAGGCGGCTTAATTCTCTCTCGGTGTTCCAGCTGACCTTGTTACTTTCTTTTTGGTCGTTTCTGTTAGGGGCCGAGCCTTTTCTGCGTAATGGGGTATCAAATCACGGTAATCACCTGCGAGGGCAAGGAAAGAACGTAGTTGTTCCTTGGTATCGGGTCTTGGAGCTATCACTATCTTTGAAATCGTGTCTTCCACTGGTTGAATCGTTCCGCCTCCAAGTCGATGAGCAAGAAAAACTACTGACGTCACGCATACTTCACACTTCTGGGGCTTTATCGTCAGTCCAGCTTCGCGGATCGTTCTCAGCAAGTGACGCAGGGTGTCACTATGCTCTTCCCATGTCGTCGTAGCCATGAGCACGTCATCAATGTAGTGAACATTTGGTAAGCCCTAGAGAAGGCGTCTCATTAATCGGGTAAATACCGCCGATGCCGTCTTGATCCCGAACGGCATGTACAGGAAATGATAATGTCCTGATTGAGTGGAAAATGCTGTCTGATTGAGAATCCTTGTCCAAAGGCACTTGCCAATATCCTTTAGTTAGGTCACACTTTGAAAAGAACCTTCTCGCACCGATCTCAGCAAACATATCTGTCCTTGGGATAGGTTCCGCGTCGGAAATTAAGACGTTATTAATCAGACGGAAATCGATGCAAGCGCGATTGCTCTTGTCCGGTTTCCTAACCAACACCAACGGTGAGTTGTAAGACGAGTTTGACCGTTCAATCACTCCAAGCCTTAGCGCATCTTCCACTTCTTTCTCGATTACTTCCTTCATTGCAAAAGGCAATGGGTACGCTGAGTGTGGATGGGCTCAGAGGTGGTCAATTGAAGACGGCAATCCAATAAATTTGTTTTTCCCGGTATCTCAAAAAAGATGTCTTGGTGACTCGCCAAGATCTCGCAAAGTTCGTTGCGTTGACTTTCGTGTAAGTCATGGCCAAGCTTAATTACTTCTGTACCAGAGCCCTCAGTAGCCTTGAAGGTAGGTATCGGCGTGCCCGTCTCTTCCTCCTCGACCACAATAAATGATGCCGACAGTGCTGCGTTTTCAGGTTGACGTTCTGCATTACGTTTTAACATGTTGACGTGGAAGAGTATAACCAGTAATCACAGTTTCCCTTCTTTCGGGTCACTGGGAACGGTCCCTTCCATTGCATCAGTAGCTTGTTCTCTGTACTTGGAAGCAGTATGAGTGCTCGATCACCAATGTTCAGCCGACGGGTTTTACTTCCTCTGTCAATTTTAGTTCTTCTGGGTCACATCAATGCGTTTAAATTTCTTATGTGTTAAAAATGATGTCTTCTCCAGACGATCCCTGAGGTCTAAGATATATTCATACGTGGTCTTTACTTCTTCGCGTATGTGGTCTCCAGTCCATAGCTCTTTGAGTATGCTAAGCGGCCGTCCGACACGTCTGCCGTACAACAATTCAAACGGTGAAAAGCCCATACTGGCTTGCGGTACTTCGCGGTACGCAAAGAGCAGGGGTGCCAGCAATCGATCCCACGACTTGGGTTCTTCTTGACACAACTTCTGCAATGCTTCCGCAATTTGCTTCAATGTTCCATTGAATCTCTTTACCAACCCATTACACACGGGATGGTAAGGCGTGGGTTTGAGATGTCAGATGGCTAGCAAATCATTCACTTCTCTCATTAGTTCGAAAGTAAAGCATGACGCCTGATCGCACAGTACCTCGTGCGGGAACCCAATGTGAGAAAACATCTCTATTAGTCCATCTGCGACCGTAGCGGAATCGATCGACGGCAGAGCTACATATGGAGGAAGGAATACTAAGGAGAGGCCCTGACGTCACATTCGTGAAGCCTCCACATCGCAAACACCCGCATCGCCCCCTAGCGAAGGCGCAGCGAAACATTTCGCGATTTCCGTCGCGACGTTTGCAAGTGCATGCGCACATCGCGAAACTTTGCAGCTTTTTTTTTGTTTGCCTGTTTTTCCCCGTGCAAGCGGTGTAGTCGGTTCACGCATGCTGCTCTTTCTGTGTGTTCTTTAGGAAAGATGCGCAATGCCCAGCTGTTGCGTATACCCGGTGCAAATCACGTGCACTGCGGAGAGTACCAAGTGTCACTTTTCATGTGTACGTATCCGTTCGCTTCATTGCTGATCTCTAAGGCATGGTGTTTGCTTGCGAAGCTGTCGGATGTGCGCTCTGTTGCATGTTACTCATTCTGTCAACTCAGAACTCATGTGAACTTTTGTTTTTGGCGTCTGACGCGCCGTACATAATATGCGCTGAAGGCATCGTACGTTTTAGAGGCTGCGTCGTTCACCGAAAGGGCAATAAACTTTTGTTGTTATTATCGGGCTACGTGATGTATGTATTGTTCGGTATGCGCTCACTGCGTGCTTGTGTTGTGTGCGCACTGGAATTACAAACTTTACGGGCACGATCACGTATAAAATACAGCGGTGTTTTCTTTTCGACGTGAAGTTACGTCAAATATAGGTTGGCGTTGCGCCGAATAGCTACTGCGCTCACTCCATATACACGAGCAAAGAACCGCTAATCGGGCAATAGATCTGTAAATCCTGACTCCTAGGAGAAGACTGGCTCCGACTTCTCACTAGCTCCGCGAAGGAAGAGCAGCTCAGGGCTGTCCAGAGAGCCCGCGAGGTCGCCGAGAGTCTGAACCTCCCGGCTCCATCGTGGGTGCGGCCCGCGGACGTTACCCCCTGACGGGGCATTCGTCTCCTCAGGACCAAATAAAGTTCTTTGTCTGTCTGTCTGTCTATCTGGAAATCGGGCTACAAGAAAGGAAAAGAAAGGCCTAACGCCCAGCAGAACGCGTAGGTCACTGCTAGGTGAATTCGAATACGATGAGGCAGGAGCTGAATGTTTTTGATTACGGCACCGGTAATTTCTGTACTGTTGCACAAAAACGCTCCACGAAGAACTTCAGCACGCAGCGCTCGGGCCTGCCACGCACGAACAGCCTGGTAAGCGTCTGCTTGCAATATTTTACTGCGTGCGAACCGCACAATACGTGCTAAGTTTACGCCGGGACTACAAATCCAAGCAGAAGCGAACCACCGCGGAGAGCACGCCGCGGGGCTTCTGCTGTTTTGTTTGCGCCATATCCGTTTGTTTGCCCCATAAATCTGACGTCACTTCCGCCACACTTTTCGCAATGAATTGGGTAAGATATGGCCTCTCCTTAGTTTTTCCTTCCTCTATGGAGCTAGCGCGTCTGGGTATTGAGTGGCGAAGTCTACCAGAGTCAGTAAGTAGCGGTTCCCCATACGCGATGTGGGCTTAGATGGTCCAATGATGTCCACCGCCACTCGTTCAAACGGAGTGTCGATTAAAGGCATGCGACCAAGTGGTGCTTTTCCAACCTTGTTCTTAGGATAGGTCCGCTGGCATGTGGCGCATGAGCGCACATATTTTTTCACTGCCTCGTGTACCCGAGGCCAGTAGAAAGCTCCTAGAACCCGATGGATTCTTCTTTTCATTCGCTGATGCCGCGACATCGAAGTTTCGTGATCTAAAGCCAGCACTTGACCACGCAGTTTTTGAGGTAGCACCACTTGTTGGGTCACTTTGAGGTTCCCCGGTAGTAGCGGTATAGAATTCCCTTTTTTATCTCGTACGAATGCGATGCTAGTCTTCCTTGGAACACTTGACCGACTTTCTTCCTACATGAATCTAAAGTCTTGTCTTATTTTTGAGCTTTACCGAGCTCTTCTCTGGTTATATCCAAGGTGCTCATATTTACCTTGGATAAGGTCGACAGTTCTCGACCCTTCATGGCGACTACCACGGAAGCTGGTGAACCTTCTCTTTCCTTGCTTCCCTTTGTTCTCGGTTTAGACTTATGTTTCATGAGTCTTTTTCACTTATCATCAATGTGTTGTATTCCCCGTGCTCTTGGAACATTGCCAATAATAACGTCGTACGAAGGTCTTACCATGCAATTGACGACCGAACTACCAGAAAAATAAGGTGAACGTATTTCGACCTCTGCCTCAGGAACGGTAATGCTACTGTCATCCGCGAGGAACGACGCAGCTGTGGTGCCTGTAACAGCTTCGTTTGAGACCAGGGATCGACGGACTACTAGCGTGTTACTTCCTGTGTCTCCCAGAACTGAAACTGTCTGGCCAAACACTAGGTCCTGCAACACCGGCATCTCGCGAGTCACAGCTTTTGGGTGAGTTCTCACCGCGTTAGCAACGTTTCCCTCTTGTTCGTTGGATGGAGTATTGCTACCTTCTGTTGGTTCTTCTTCCAGAGACAGCAGGCAAGATGTTTCCTTCATCAAGCCGTCTCTCTTTGTGCAGACCTTGGTATCATCTCCCGGCTTGTGGCACTAGCCACAGTAATGCTGTTGAAGCTTAGTTCGGTAATCTGAAGCTCTGTGACCGACCCTTCCACATACAAAACACTTTACTGCTGTTCTCCAGGACACGCTTCCGCTCTTCTCCGTGGCACTACCATTCTGCGTTTTCTCACGGAACAGGAGCAAGTTGGGCTGTCTTTGTGCCTCTAAAAAGTCATCGGCGGCCTCTGTCACGTCTTCAAACTTACTGTGCTTCTTCTCACGAAGAAACAGCGCCAACTGGTGATGGCAGTTGCTCAAACATTGCATCGCCAATAATAAATTACGGAGTGCCAAATACTCTTTGTCGGCCTTAGACATTTCGGCCCACCGATCAAAGAAACTCAAGAGCCTCGTCGCGTACTGTTTTCCGGTCTCGCCATCTTGGGGCTTGCTCTGGCGGAACTTCCTGCTGTGGCCCCCCACCGTAAAGCGAAAACGTTGAAGCCAGGCTAACTTGGCCTTATCGTAGTCGAGGGAATCTTCAGGAGATAACCGTCGGAAGACTTTTAAAGCCTCTCCACTCAAACACAAGCACAAAGCTGTGGCCCAGTTCTCTTTCGGCCATTCTTGTCCGGTGGCGACGTTTTCGAACCTTTTTAGGTATGCATCCAAGTGTTCTCTGTTTTCATTGAATGCTGGAATTAGGCTGTGAAGATTTACGTTGCAAAATGCGTTTCCTACAGTTCTATGAACCGTTGCAAGGGTGCAGATTATAAACTGAACAACATTCTCTTCAACCTAGAAACTTTCGCCTCCAAGACGTCTCCGCGACAAAGGGGCGATAGACGAATACAAGGTTGAGGGGCTGATGAACGTCGGTGACACGGATGACCCAAAGCAATGCCTCATAACCATGAACGTGTCGAGTCAGTCGTTTGTGCATCATAAAACATGCATGGCTAGTCTCTCAAATCAGACGTACTTCTTGGCCACCACTCCCGGTGAAGGTCAGACGCCAGTCTCACTTTCGCACGATTCTAGTGCGGAAGACCGTTCAAGCGACGTCGCAATGTGTAATCGTTCTGGGTGTCGTTTACAGCTTGGCTGTCCAACCATCTTCACAGCGTGGATTGGTGCCATAATATTTAAATGGGCAAGGTTATGGCTACGCATGTTTTAAACACCGAAGCTGTTGAGCAAATCTTTTCTTGTTCACCCTATACAAAAAAAAACTATCACCATAATAAACGGGCATGCACCGCAGAAAGTGGCTAAATCCCACTAATCACCACTGGTACACTAATATTAGGAAGGCAATAGTTAGCGCAAAAAATGGCTGCGAAGCGACGGCGGCGAGCCGAAGGCCCCGAGTACGTAGGAGAGAATACTAGGGATCGGGAAAGGCAACGGCGGCTGCGAGAAGACGCCAACGACGACGTGCCCGTAGATCTATAAGAGGTGCGAACGCTTGGTTTCAGCGAGAGGTTCTTTCTCTGGAGTTTGGACATCCATATCATGTCTGTGACTGTATGTAGTTTAATTTGAAGCTCTTTGCGCTGAGAATCAACGTAGAAACAACCTAGCATCACGTAGCTAAAGCTTACCTATGACCTAGAAGAAACATAGAAACAACCTACATCACCTAGCTAAGTCCTAGAAAGAACCTAGACGAAACCAGATAGTATTCAGAATCAACCAGTTTCACTGCTTCAAGCCTTGCGCGGCTTACTGCAAGATTTTCCTGATTTTTTTGTTTAACAATTATAGCGCTCAAGGAGCCCTGATGTTGCGTCCATGGAACTGTTTACTGCCTCTTTTTATCTCGGAAAGCCGGGGACCAATGGCAGAGCTTTGGTCCCCGGCACGTCATCCTCCCTTCTTTTACATTTTTCCATTCATTGCAAAGCTCGATTTCTTTCGAACGCCACCAACGAGGGGGGGGGGGGGGAGAGGGGCTGTAGGAAAACTCCCCCCCCCCGCCCACGGAGAAACCTGCGCACGACTGTGCTGGACGGGTGATGTAACATAGCTGCGAGATGTGAAATATTTAACAGCCCCAAGGACATCCCACGATGTCTCCACGTATTACTACAGCCAAGCTGTATAAGGCTAGGCGGAACCGAAATTGGTCCATCCTTTGTGCTGAAACCTCCTAGCTGGCATGTGCCGCAAAAATTGGGAAATTCTCATTACTCACCACTGGCCCACGGAAGGGCACAGACGGGCGGCAAGCACCAATTACGATTTCTCCACAGACGTAACCAATAATAGAGAAAGACATTAATTGACCGTCGGGATTAACCCAGTGATAAACAGCGGGGCCATACGTTTCGGCTTCTCTGGTGAACGATCTATACGGAGTGCTTGGGCGACGTTTTTTTCTGTTCCACTTGCGTCAATTACGCTAGTAACACGGCGTCAATAAGTTGCCCTGCGGCATCGTGTAAATGTGTCACGTACATCGCAGTGCCACCTGCAGCTCCAGAGGCTTGGAACCGCACGGGATACGAGCAGCTAAAGCTGGAGGAAGATGAAGCGCTGCTTTCTGGATGGCACGAAGTCATCCGCTGGTTTCTCACTTTCCTGCTGTCCACTCCCAAAGACGCTAGTGAGTAGCAATCTTCCCAAGCGGAGGAACACATAGCCCTCTCAGAGCTGAGCTGCCACTGGTGCAATAGAGAGTGGTATTCCTTGGCTCGCCAATTTTATACCCTGGCTAGGCCAACGCTTCGGGACTTGGCGTGCTGTCTGCCGCTGCGTGTGTGTGTGTGTGTGTGTGTGTGTATATATATATATATATATATATATATATATATATATATATATATATATATATATATATATATATATATATATATATATGCATGGCCAGAACTCGTTGCTGGTTTGTACATTGAGTAAACAGACCCCGATCCACCACCTGAAGAAAACAGAGGAAACAGAAGGAGCCCCATGTTTTTCATCGGTCTTCCTACGTCTGGTGGTGGTTCGGCGTCTAGTTTGTTCAAAGTGTTTATACTTAGTTTACATTCGCGCGGAATGATAGTAGATTTTAGTTTGTACACAAGGGTACCTTCATCTTGGGCTGTTCAGCGAATGTTTTCGTTTATTTTTATATGTCATGACGTCAAATTACGAAGGTCGTGAAACGCCGAATTAACCAACCCAACTGTTTTCATCTGTGTGCGTATAAAATAGCACTGTTGGTTCACTTATTAATGGTACAAAACGGCAGAGCTAATATCATAATATTGCGGCAATGAAACCCATTTGTAAAATAGTTTTTACTAGCAAAAAGGCTCACCTCTGGATACTCGCCAAGACAATAACGCAAGTTGCGCACCTACGTCACGTGTTATAAAAACTACGTAGAAGCTGCATACGTCTTGCTGCCTGGGAACATCTCTAAAGCGCTCTATCGTGCTTATCAAGAAACATCTCATATTAATCGTAATATGTGGTTTGCACTGCGCACTGTCCGTTGCTCTCATTGTAAGGGGGCTGTCACCGCATCAAGCTACTCATTGCAATAGCTTTTTTGTGACTGCTCGTTTCTTTCATTGAGAGGTAAATAAAGCATTCAACTGAATTGAAAATTGCCTTTTTGGGAATACGAACCGACGGTTCCCAACAAAGAGCAAAGCAGGCTGGTTTATACTGGGCACAAGGTTGTGCCTCTGCAGATGTTCGATGCGTGAACTTTTTTATTGATTATCCGATTAATGAAATGTGTACCTTAAAGCTGACTGTTTAAGAAAGGAGCAGTATGCTGCGGCACCTGGCTGACGTCTTGAATGGCGATTGCGGACAATAACAATGGTGCACTTGTAAATTCACGCTCATTCGTGAAAACAAGTTGGCTACAAAAAGAAAAAGGTGGGGGGAGGGGCGATCCTTAAGGAAAAAAGCGACACTACATGCGCAAACTCAGAACTGGTTTAAAATTGTAAAAATAGATATGTCCGTGCGTTAACGTCTTGCCGCCTGGTGGCGACGGAGGCGAAATGCTAAGGCCGGTGTATTTTGCGATATAAGTAAAACCTCGGTGATGCGATCTCGGCTCCTACGAATTTCGGGGTGATACGTTCTCTGGTCCCGGCCAAGGCCCATTAGCCTGCAATGTATTGGTGTACGGTTGTTGCGAACCGATCTGCACCTCGCGACGTTTGATACGAACATACGCTAGCGCACACGTGCGAAAAGGCGCTGCCAGCGCGGTCGCGGCAGTCGCGCGCAGGCGCGGGCATCAACGGTTGCGTCCTTTCCTCCAAGATAATGCGCGCCAACCTTGGAGGCCTTTATGCGCCTTTGCGTTTAGATTACAGATGACGTTGACGTCGCGCTTTTTTTTTTCAACATGTTGACGCGTGCTCCTGTGCTCGAGGCAGCAGCGTTTTTGTACTGTGTTAACACGTACCTGCCACGTCGATTCTATGAAGCAAGACTGAAACTTGTGTTGCGGGTCCGTCATCAAGTTCCATGAAACGTGGACGAAGAGGCCAAGAGACGAAGCGGACGGTCTTGGCGAAGCCGCTTGGCCTCTATCGTGTGCAAAGCGCTTCTTAAGTCACTTTCGCCGCGGTACTTTGGTATCATGCAGAAAAGCGTAGTAAGATTAAGAAGGGGCTACTAGCGGTCACGGGGCACAGCACATCTTGTTCATTATTTACACACGCATGCATTCCTCGTATATTTACGAGTACAAGTACAATTGTTGACGTCTAAAAACTTTACTGGCAATCATTCAGAGCTGTTCATGACGTCGCTGCGGCCCTGAGAACACTATATCAAAATGTAGGACAGCTTTCTTTTGTCGCATACTAATTTTCGATGTTTTCTGGTCATACGAATTTTGGATGATACGAATATTTTTGGTAACCGCATGAGATTCGTATCACCCAAGTTTTACTGTAAATGCAAGTTAAAGGGCCCCTCACCAGGTTGGACAGTTTTGAGCTGACGAGTGCAATGCATGCACTAGGCGTTCACCATCACGTCTGCCAAAATTTGCAAGGCTAGGCGCCGCGTAAATGGGTCAAATTTCAAGCTGAACGCTGCTTGCCCTTCTCCTAGCGGGCGTGCGCCCAGGGAATCAGGGGATGACGCACACGGTGGAATGGCTCTACGCAGATGATAGTGCTGTGAC
This sequence comes from Rhipicephalus sanguineus, assembly GCF_013339695.2. Lineage (NCBI taxonomy): Eukaryota > Metazoa > Arthropoda > Arachnida > Ixodida > Ixodidae > Rhipicephalus > Rhipicephalus sanguineus. Next base: position 217,761,361 of record NC_051177.1, on the reverse strand, counting down.
GTCGCTCCTCTACGTAGACGAATGTGCTCTGACGTCTTCAACAGTAGCACGTGACACTGCGGTCGTTATGTGCCACGACGTGTAGTTTGTGTAACTTGTTGCTTGAATGGATGAATAAAACTTGAGAGCAATAATAAAACACAAACGGAATGTGTGCACTTTTTTTTAAATTTTTACTGCGAATCGCAGCGAGATTCGAGACTAATCTACCTCCGTTTCGCACGCGTTTGTGTTCTCGCACTTTGCGCATCGTGCAGACGCCACCCCTTACAACGAAACTAATTTTCTACTGCATTCCAGCGCTCATTAGGCTCATTTGTCCTCCCGCGTCTAACTAGATGCTCATGCGGCACACCGCTAGCCTCGCGTCCGTGCAAATGTCGCAGCTTTCGTGCTCAGTAATAGGTCGAATGCCGAGTGATCAGCGAGGGTGCATTCGGCATAACTTGCGGAAAGGAAGCGCAAAGAACGCCGCCACAACACCGTTCGCGTCTTGGGGGCTCGGGCTGGTTCGGGCACGTCATCACGTGTTCAGGCATATGCGTCATGTGATTCTCCCGCTCGCGTGCCGAAGAGGGCAGGGAAGGGATTTGGCTTGCGAAGGCTACACGGGGCGAGCGGCAAGGGTTTCCAGCTCGCTTCCTCGCATCATGATTTCGCGCCGCTACAAATTATTGTTTTAGATGCGAAGCATCTTATGGCGGAGTTCAGTCCGGTGGTGGTTGTGGTGTGCGGAGGGACCACCCTTACTGCGAATGCGCGTATCCTCTCCACTCATACTCCCCCTCTCCACTACCGCTCTTCGTTTAGATAAAAGGCTCGCGTTAGGTCGTACACACGATCAGTCACTGCACCGGCTGCGCCGGTGTCATGAGTTCCAACGTCAACGTCGGCGCCAGTTGCAGTAATACCTTAACGACTGTCGAGAACGCGGAGCAGCGGAAGGCTCGACGCACCGAAGTTCAACGTAAACGTCGGCAAGCGGACCCCGAGCTCCGGGATAGGGAAGCCCAGCGCAAACGGCAACGTCGGCGGGACACTGCTACGGATGAAAGGCGGGCTCGACATGCCGAAACACTGCCTCGCATCGCCTCATGGTCCCCTTTAGCGGGAGATGGTGTAATTTTTTTCTCAGCTTCTAACGGACCGATTAAAAAAATTCTTGTGACCTAATGCTCTTAATTGGTATTCCACGAAGCGTCGTCGAAGATTGTAGCGACGGCTGTCTGTGTACTGCTGGGTTTTGATGCGCAGGCGGGCGAGCGGTCCAGCTTCTTCGGCACGTTGTAAGTAAGCGGCGGCGTCGAGGTTTTCTTTGTCGGTGACGTTCGGTACCATGGCGTCGAGCGTCGTCACCGGGCTCCTTCCGTAGACCAACTTGTACGGCGTCATCTGCGTTGTTTCTCGTACGGCCGACCTAATACCACGTTTCCTCAATATTAATCGAGAAATCGCTAATATGATTACATGAAGCCCCAGGAAAAAGGTTAAAGATTTCCTATTGCTTAGTTCTGAACAGTCGTTATACGGTATGCAGCTTTCCTTGGGGTCTTGATATCGTTTAGTATTCCTTTTAAATTTTTTCCCTATTTCTTGTATACTCTTTTTATTACATTGATTAGCATTATTGCTTGTATAATTACATCCTTGTTACGCATTACTATAGCATGTATAAAACGTAACCATCTTATTTTTGCATATTTGACTGCCTGTTGCAAACATTTTGCCCTTCTTTTCTTGTTTCTGTATTGTTGCACTATGCGTTGTTTTCCACCCACGAGTAATGTATGGGTAGAGGGACCTTTGTCAGGCACTTGAATCCGCCTTTAGCCCCTTGACCCTAGACAAGGACTGTCTAAATAAAATTAAAATTCGAATGAAAAAATTCGCACAAATGCACTTGTGTGACCAACTGTATTGCAGAAATGCGCGATTTAAAAGTGTCAACCGAACGTTGAAGGTTAGGGCCTTGTATATGCTGCTTGACATCTTGACCGGTAACAAAAGACGAGGACAGTCAAAGAAACGACCACACGGGCGGTAAATTACGAACTAATTTAGTCACAGCAACACGTAGCAGTATATTTAGACTATTGCGGCATGCGCAGCATCGAACAGATGCGCGCTTTGTCGAGGCTAACCGTCGGCGCTGGGATTTCATGCCGTCGTTTGAAATCGGCGACGCACGCCTATATAAGTGCTCGTTTGTGACAGCTATCAATTGGGTCGTCTATGTGGGGTAGGGGATAAACGTCCTTGCGAGTAGCACGACTGAAAGTTGGGCGAGTTGGTTCGGATTCATACTTGAAAACGCGCTGAAAGAATTCCACGAAAGAAAGGCCAAAAACACACAGCACTACGCGCTACTAACAACTATTAGGTAACAACTCGCTACTAACAGTTGTTCGTGGAGCGTCATCCTTTGTTATTTCCGCCTTTTCAAGTGTCAGTCCGTGCGAATGATCTTGTTGTGCCGCCGATAGGCCACGCAGAACCATAAGGAGCCGTCTTTCTTTCTAACAAGGACGAGAGGACATGCCCATGGACATTTAGAAGATCGAATTACTTCGTGCCGCAGCGTGTCGTCGACTTGTTCGTTGGTCACACGATGTTCCGTCGAAGAAACACGACACGGGCGCTGGCTCAGTGGTGGTTGAGAGTCAGTGTCGATGTGAAGCGTTGGAGTTGACGTTCGGCCCAGGGAAGGTTGCCCCAGCTCGAAAGAAGAACGAAATTCTTTCAAGAGGGAGGAAATGTGGGTACGCTGGTCCGCTGAAAGGGTTGCACCAATGGAGGAAGGAAATACATCAATTGGCAAGGGAGGCAATGAAGAAATAGCACTAGATATTTGGGCAGCTTGCACAGTCGCCGGACACGGCAATGACTTGGATGTCCTCGATGGCTTCCACGGTGCCAAAGACAGGGTGTGGAAAAGGGGTGGGAATGAAACTTGCGCTAGTGCATTTTGTTATGTCCACGGTCGCGAAAGGTACCAAGAGGCCCTTGCGCGTGAGGAAGAGGTCAGACGGCGAAAGTAATGCAACGTCGTCAGAGAGTGCGACAGTTAAGACGGAAAGTTGAGCTAGTTGGTTTTGAGAATAATAGGACATGGTACTAGCGAAATAGGAGACGCGAACGAGATAAAGAAACACGGGACCACGCTATGGTCCCGTGTTTCTTCATCTCGTCCCCGTCTCCTATTTCGCTAGTACCATACCCTATTATTTGCGTCACAGAGGTCACTACAGCACATGGACACGGCCGTTGACGGGTTGGGAGAAACGTGGGTGTCGGCTTTGACGTCCCTGGGATAGGACGTAGTGTGGGTGCTTGTAAAATGAAGAAATAGTGGCGATAGTTCTCTGTGATGATAGTTGTATTTCGGCCTGTGCACAATCGATAGCGGCACTATGGCGCGAGAAAACGTGCCAGCAGTGGATGACGTCGTGAGAACAGGAAGAATGGATGATGAATTAGATGACGCACACAACGTCCTCAATGACGACACGAGCAGTGCAAGACGCTGAGGGGTGAATATGCTGGGCACTGGCCGTGCGTAAACACAGTGCAGAAAGGGGCGTCGGGACTTTGCCAAGCAAGCGGCAAAGCGTCGCGTCCATAAAACACACGGTGGCTCCTGTGTCCACCAGTTCAGATGTGGGAACACCATCGACGAACAATTCAATATCATTGGATAGGCTGCGACGAGGATTTACATTTCGACAGTGTCGGCGCCCTTGCCCCTTCGACTGCGACTGTTTTCCTCTTCCAGAGAGGCGAAGCGAGGCCGCATCGGCAATGGAGCGACGGCGTGGAGACGAGGAATGGCTGGTATTTCACGCCAGGCGGTATATCGGTGGTATAGCGGAGGGTGTGCGACAATCTGGACGGGTAGGATGGATTGTCATGAACGACGCGGCGCTAGGTGACTTCACTCTTTTACTGTAACGTCCAACGTGACCGGCGTAGCCGGAGGCAAATCAGAGAGGTTACGGCGGTTGTCCGAAGTAGGCCACCGGTCCGCTGTAGCTGGCTCGGTCCACGTCGAAGGCCGCTTTGAATGCAGTGGCTGGTGAATGGGCTATACGACGGGCTGTGCTCGGGGCCTAGGTAAGACGTCTACACAAGTGAGAGGTGCTCGCGGAGCGAGTGGGTGGAATCTGGCGACGACTTCAGCGTAGCTGAGCGGTGCTGGTACCGGGAGCTGCTGGGGTACAGAACGCCTTCGGCGTAGCTCGATGACGCAGGCGTAGGAACGTGTAGGCGGTGGTCCGGCAAGGTGTCGGCGATGTGTTGCTCGATCGCGCGGCGGAGTGGCTGCGTGAAGTTCGAATCGAGCTGTTCTACCTGCGATGGATGGGCGAAAGGCACCAAGGAGAGTTGGCAGGCAATTTCTTAACGTATGCACGCTTTCATTTCCTCAAGCATTGCGGACTGGTCGAATGCGGCGGCCAGAGCAGCAATGTGTTCGTCGCTCAATTTAAGGGCGACGAGTCAACGAGCACGTAGTTCCTCGCAAATTTGGCATAAAGTGGGTACTTCTGCGACAACCTGCGGGTTCTTCGCAAAGAGCATGTTGAAGGCAGAGTCCGCTATGCCTTTCTTAACGTTTTTGATATTGGTTTGTCAAGTCAGCCCACTCATACAAGTCCAGGATGTCTTCAACGTAGCTTGTGAATGATTCTTCCGGCTGCTGTGCGCATTCCCGCGCGCGCGATTCCGTGCGCGCCTTGCGCACAGCAGGGCGACCAAACACTCAGAATCATTCTAAAAAGACAGAGCGTGGAAACACGGACGCAAGAAAGAAGCCAGGACACCACAAACTCGTTTGTGGTGTCCTGTCTTCTTTCTTGTGTCCGTGTTTGCACGCCCTGTCTTTTTAGAATGAATACTTACCAACTAGCTCAGCTCTATGTTATTCTAAACACTCAGAATCACAATCAGAATATGTATTGATAGAACTACAAGAATATTACATGTGTTCAGTGTACAAAAGGAGATCCCAAAGTCGAAGACTGTATCGGGACCTCCTGTAAAAGGCAGATTACGGTGAAACACTAGGTTAGAAGGAACAGCGGCACTCTTCGCAAGTGTGAATAATGCTAACTAAAGACATATAAAATGGAACTATAAAAGACAAAATATACACAATGAAACAAAATGAAGCTATAAATAATGCTAAACACGTTTGCCGTAGAACATTACCAGTGCAAAAAGTACAAAGTCAATCTATATTAAACAAAATATGCGAATTGAAACACAATGAAGCTATAAAAAGAAACTGAATTAGTAAGTAGTCATATTGTGCGATTTTATGTCTGTCCTTAATTGCTGTAAGTGTCTTGCGTTTTTTATTGACGTTGGCAATGTATTCCACAGCGATATTGAGGAAAATTCAGCGGTCTGTTTACCTGAATTAGTGTCTACATTAGGCAAAAGAATGTAATTATTCTGCGCGAATCTTAAATTACTATGAGCAATGAGGTGAGAAGATGAGAAGCAGATTGGAGGCAGTTCTTTGGTTATGAACTTATGGAATAGGATTTGAAAGTTACATTTGATGAGCTCTGAAATGGTTAGGGTGTTGTTTTCATGGAGTAGGCATTTACCATTATAAAAGCGTGACCTGTTTGTATATGATTCCTATGCATTACTTCTGTATTACTTGAAGAAACGCCAAGTAAGTGTTATAGGTGGTACCCCAGCACGTTATGCCGTATTTAATATGGGAGTAAACCAATGAGTAATAGAGTGACAATAACGTGGCACGTGTAAAGTAGGGACGAGTTTTCAATAAAGCGCGGATACCGCACGCGATTTTCTTTTTCTACGTGACAAATATAATCTATGTACTTTAAGTTAATCAAGAGAAATCCAAGAAAAGATGAGCAGGGGCTGGGTGAAATGGAGTGCGAGCCAAAAGTTAAAGAAGGAAAGGATGCTGAATGTTTCTGGCGTGATGAAAATAGAACACATTTAGTATTGGCTGCATTATTAGTTAATGAGTCAGCACTCACCAACTTGAAACATTTTAATGCTCAGTGTTTATCTTGCTAGCGAGAAATGAAATATTTTTGTTGGATGCAAATATGGTTGTTTCATTAGCGTAGAGAATAGAATTTGTGGAATACAGCCAGTTAGGTAGGTCATTTATATAGATCAAAAAGAGGACTGGTCCCGGAATAGATCCTTGAGGGACGCCTATGTTAGTAGTTTGTTCTCTAGAGTAGGATAGAAACGCGGTTATGTAAGTAGCTTTTCGGTAGCGATAGGGTAGGACCACATGCACCGATCGCCTCCAGCTTACTAAATAGAATACTATGGTTTCAACAGTGCAATGCTTTTGTTAGGTCGATGAATATTCGTCCTGCAAAGAAACCTTCGTCAATCATTTTTTAGTTGATTAGTTAGATTAACGAGCGCCACATCAGTAGAGAAACCATTGCGCTAAACCGAACTGACAAGAAGACAGAATATTAAATTTAGCAAGGTATTTTGATAGGCATACTCCAATCAACTTCTCTAGAACTACTAAAAAAGGCAAAATGCAAAAGGATCGGTAGTTATGTAACATTGAGCTTTCACCTTTTTAAGAACTGGCATGACACTGCCGCGTTTAAGCTCATTAGGAAACACCCCAGTCTTGAATATTATATTCTTAATAAAACACAAGATATCGAAGTATGTCCATCTAAACTGTCGACAGAACGACGTCGAGGGATTCGTGGTGAGGGAAACACAGAAGCTTACTCTCTCAGACATGGAGCCTCTGGTTTGGCAAGACATCATGGAAGTGACAGCTAAGAAGAAGAAGAGCTACGCGCAGCGCGTTCTCAAACAGGAAGATGCGATGAGAAAACTAGACAACATCATCGGACTTAAGTTGTTGACCATGGTGCAGCTGTTGTAGTCAACCTGGATGACAAAAAATGGAGCAGCACGCATTCGAGTTTCGATGAAGGCGATGAGCTGTGAGCCCCTCTAACAAACTAACGGGATTAATTAGATATGTGCGGATAAGTCGAGATCATTCAGTTCTGTCGCCGTGAGAGTAGCGAAAATGACATCGAGAAACCCCTAGCTATTATGTTGGAAAGTAATACTTTCATTCATTGCTTTATTAATTGAGTAGGTCTTCCTATACAACAGCTGCCCGAGTCTCCTTTTGTCCAGCTTGCTTGGGGAAAGGACACATTGAAGTAAATATTTGTGTATAGATGTGGCAGAAAGATCGAAAAAAGAAATTGCCGTGAGGAGAAGCGAGAGTACAGGTGACGTTAATACGGAGAAGTCCCTTTGTAGCGGACGTTCGCCCGTCTAAAGGCAAAAAGAAATCAAGGAGACAGCAAACGTCACCTGCTAAGAAACCAAAAAAAGCTAAATGCTTTATTACACGTGTTTCAAAATCGTGGGGGTGACAGCCACGTATACAAATATGCAGTGCGCTGTCCTGATTGGTTGAGGGTTCCCATACGTTCCAGAGTGCTGACAACAGCTTGTGAAACAGAGTATAAGTGTAATGATGGTAATGACGTTAATAAAAGGTAAGGTCAACTCGATGGTACTTGTGAACACCAAGTCATATTGCAATTTAGCCCAGCTGAAAATAAGCACAATCCTTTCGTAGTATTTCAATGGTCTTGAACTCACTTCTGGAAAGCGCGGGCTCCCCAATATTGTGATGCAGTCAGCACAGAAATTAACGTTTAGACTAATCGTTTTTATGGTATTAAGTGCGAATGCCAATATATGATTATGAGACACGCCGTAGTGGGGGACGCCGGATTAATTTCGACCATGGCAATTCAATTCAATTCAATTCTTTATTTGCAGACGTGAAACATACAGAAATATCAAAACTGGTTGGACCCATAGCCAAAGGCTAGTTGCGGGTCCGAAAAGATGAATAAATAAAAGATCCATGTACAAAAGAAAGATATAATACATACATATATAATAGCAATCGTACATCGTTAATTTGCACGAGCGAACAAAGGAAAAGCGAAAGTTTGGGTAAGTGCACGACTGTATTTAACGGCTCTAGCTAAACTTACGAAACACGTGTAAGCAAGGAAAATTCTTACATTCTTATGAAAGGTTAAACATACATGGCTAATCCCCAAAAAAACAAATCACTGGTTGAGAATGGTCTTTTTTAACAGGTTTCAGCAAGTTACTGACGCACACATACCAAAATGACATCATGATTGTTCACATTGTCTATAACGCCCGCTTAAAATAAGCAGGCGTTATTGCATTTCGCAACTATCGAAGGGGAGTCGCCGTTGCCGGTAATCGAACGCCTGGAGATCAGCAGCATCATAACAGTTACGGCTATTACGTGGATGCGCCTGAGCATCTTCCTTTGGACTTCATACATATTTTGTGTCTTTGACGCAAAACAGCGCACGATATGTAGAAACATTTCGAAGGAGTATGCACGCGCCACAAGGCTATTTGCTTCACGTGTTTGCAAAAGTAACATCGCTCATGAGTTATCTAAACACGCCTAGGATTGAGAACAGAATATAGGTTACGTACATGTGATGCTTCGCATTTTTACCGTTGTATGTGTGTACGTGTGAAGCGAAACATGAATAGTTATGGCACGTAACTGCCAAGGTACATATGCGGTAACTTGCATGAGATAATGAAGAAATTATGGCGCTGATTCTCAACCAGGATACCAAAGTTCTGCTTCAAAGCCTCAACTAACTGAAGAGACTGGAAACTGTGTGAGAAAAGAAAGCACAAAATTTCCACCAAGTACAGGTCGTCGCGCGAAAAAAAATGCGCATGAACAGAATATTTGGTATTATGGTAGCGTTATCATGCTCAATGGGTTGCTTGCCCTAACTGCTCGTCAGCCATCAGCATTCTTGTCAAGCATAGAAAAAAAGAACGTTTGTGGTGTCTTTCTGGTGATTTCAGGGTTACTATTTCAGGGTATCGTACGTGGGGGGCCAGCTGATCCGTCAAGTTTTCGTATCCAGGATGTAGGTTTTTCGTGGCCCTTGTCTGTCATTAACACAAGCAGAGGCGGAAGCAAGTGCATGCCTCGTCCTTTTGTCTTGTATGCTGCGTCACTTGGAAGGATAAAATATCCACAGGGTGACCGTGCTGCCAGTCACTTACTCTGGCAATTCCCTGATTTTCAGGTGACCATGTTTCCACATCAGAGCTGCTATGGCGTCCGTAATATTGTCATTTGATACTGCCGTAATATGTACTGGTACTTTAAACAAATAGCGGCACAATGCTAAAGGTGTAGAGTGCGCTGCTTTCTGGGCGCGACTAATTTTATCATTCTTTCGCAGTGTTCCTCAGGAGACTGAACAACAAGACAGACATGATTGAAACGATGGACCTGGTAAGTGATCGGGGAAGCGCGTAAAACATGCATCGTGGGCTATTCTTGCCATATAACATTTTAATATATTAACGCATTGCTCCATATCATTTCAATTTATTGCAGAGGGAGGCACACAAAGAGCATTACACATGAAGGAACATAGAATAAAACTGACATAAGTCTGTTAACATAGTAAGTTGATTGTGCACATAATACTCATGGATTATGAAAAGGAATACATAGTAGTGGCTGTCTTTCGCCATACTTGGCCCCTGTTCCAATAAAGGTAATCATCAGCATCATCAAAGCATGAACAGCAAGGTAGTTTACATAACATCCAATTTCTTATGCTTTGAAAACATAAAAAGGGCACAAAACGCCAATGACAATTTATGTCTGAGTGAAATGTGAATGTTTGAGAATGTCTAAAACGTCAGCAGGGCTATACTAATAAAAAAATTAGGGTCATGGTTGGACACCATATGCGCCACCAGTGGAACATTTTGGAATGAGCCTGAGGACGTCATGAGATCCGACTACAATTGTTAAGTAGTACTGAAACTGCGTATATTGAAAAAATAACATTCCGTGCATTACAAGATGTAATAAAATTATTGTGCGCTTGTGTTTGGAAAAAACGAGGTCTTGGCCTTACCATGGGGAACGGCACTGGTGGTCCAAAAGTTCAGCATTCGCCGGGCAACGCTCCGCTGACGCGGTCGCGTCTCGGTAATAGCTTCCACTTGCGCAGTCGCATCTCAGGGCTAGTTTCATTACCGCATATTGCTGCGCAGGCTTTGCAGGCTTGGGAAATTCGCGCTAACTGTAATTTAGTGAACATTCCGCGCCCATGTAATATGTTCGAATACCCGAACTATGTACGGCACTGGACCAAGAGCAGCTGCAGCGACGAAATCAACGACTTTCCAGTGGGCGCCACCTAGGGAACTCCTACGCTCGAAATGTCTTAAGTGCCGCACTTCTGCGACAGTGGGATCAACAACAGAAAAAAATCTAACGTTGGGCTCTTTTCATTTTCGTGCAGCGGATTACGAAATGAACCGTAACGTAAGCAAGTCGTGTAACCCGCCCTTCAAAGTGCTGCTTCCCCGCAGCGCTGTTCCATTGGTCTTGTCAGTATGCTGCGTGCCCGTGTAAGAGGAATGGAAGAATTAAGGAATGGTTTCAAGGCTTTAAAAAAGTAAAATTGCGTTTATAGGTGTTGGGAACTAAAAAGCCACTCACATATAAGCAACGGCAAATATGTGCGTGTTTAACAACGTGAGTGTGTACTGAGAGAGCACATGGTCTCTCCGTGTTTACATCTGTGCGCGGCTGCGAATTATGCACTATTGCAGCCGATGTGAACTAACGACATGCGTAGTCACGTTTCCCCGGGACGGCGCTCTCGCCATGTATTGTAAGCGGAGTGCGACGTAACGGCCCTCCTCCTCCTCGAGGACCCCGCCTCCATAGGGGCAGTCTGCTCGAGGCTCTGTAACTACGATGAGGTCAATGAAGTTTCCCTTCCGCCCTCTGATCCTGCGTTCTTGATATACAACAATAGGAAGGGCTACATATCATTCTCGTTGCTCTTTTCTTGAACCGACCCTCTCCACGCTTCAAAGCCAAATGAGCCGTCAGGCTCCTGCTGAAAGACTCCTCTGAGAGAATGAACATTGGTCTGACGAGGATCACACAAGCGAAAGCTGCGCGCACAGATTTCATGGTATTGGCCTGGTGTGCAACCGATGGCGGCGCTGCGAACGGCGCCTGTATGACGTCAGAGCGGAGATTCGCGCGCTTTCGTCTGCTACGTAGGCCCAGCACCGTGTTGAAACCACCGTTGTGGTAAATCTCAACAAAAAAGCAGTTCAATTGGTTATCTTGCGTATGGTGCTGTTCGAACAACCGTGGGTCTGCTTCAGGGTTGTACGGAACGGCTTTCCAGGGAACGACGTTCCAGGAACTAGTTCCTTTTTCGAGGAACGGAGGAACGCCGCCGTTCCATTGAGAATCGGTGGAACTGTAACGGTAACTCGTTACGTTTACGTAGGAACGGCATAGGGAACGGCGATCCTTCTGTAAACTTTCTTCGCCATTGAACAGGCGCCCGCACACACCACATCATGCAGAACAGGGTGGATGGGCGACCGCGTGACGCACATGAATCTACCGCTCGCCTGTCACTTGACTATGTAAAGACCGACCACGCGCAGAAACAAGAGCTGATTTTTTTTTCTTTTTGTCCGAGCCAGTCTGACAGCAATCACGGGCCGTTCTGGTGTGAGACACACTTTGGAGAAATTTTACTTGACATTTGCAAAATAGAAGAGCACGAAGGACGGGACGAAAGACACAAACAACCACAAGACGAGTTTTTGTGTCGTTCGTCCCGTCCTTCGTGCTGTTCCATCTTGCAAATGTCGCACGAACTTCGCCGGACAAAGTCTCTGCTTTTACTTGAAATTCGAGAATCAATGAACCACATTTTAAGGCTGCCGCCAGGAAAGGGCATGCAATTTTTTTACCTCGGGGACGTTTTTTGTTCGGCCAACTCGAAAGTAGCTTTTGTGCGTGTGTGGGCAGGCGGGGGGGAGGGGAAGGGGCGCTTCATATTCAGGCGGTTTTGTGGCGCGTCCCCGTGGCCTTGTCGGCATAGGGAAAAGTGGGGGAGCCGACTTACCGTAGTCTAGGCGCCTACGCGTGGTTCGGCGGAGTTTTCGTACGGTGCAAATCATCGTCGCGAATCTGTGTTTGATACGCATGGGACAGAGGAGCCAATCACAACGCCACAGGCCGCAGAAAAAAGAGTAAAGCTCCGACGTGGTAACCACCGAAATCCCGCGCGGTGGCCTCCCACTGCGCATGAATGGTCGGCCCCATGAATATTCGGCCCCAACGTAACGGTGGCGAAGTGACACTTTGATTCTATCCTTTGGGAGTGAGCGCCTTGCCGTGCGCAGCGTATTCTTCCGACGTTTTATTGGTTTTATGTTCGACTACTGCCGACTGCGAAGCTTCGGCCCAGTTCCTGGGAATGTTTCTCTCGTCGCGTGGTCTTTAGCGGCTGGCTCGATCATCCCTTTAGTATCTTGTGCAGGCCGCCGGCAGTTATCGACAAATATGTCTTTTGACACCCGTTTGTGTGAATAGCGGGGAAGAGGACCGAAGCGCAGTGGACCAACGCCACCCAGACAAACTTCGTCAAGGCCTGGAAGCTGTTCGAGTGACGTGTCGTTAGTGGGCTGACGCTCGACCTGCGTGAGCTACGGTATTCGTGCTCTAGCGGCCGTTTAGGTCATTTAATATACACCGAAATCGGTATGGCGGGACAGGAGTGTATGACAAACAGGACTCATAGGCTGTAACACGTAAATTATGACATGCATGTCATGTAAGGCTTGATTTACATGACACACTCTTGGAACGCTCGCTGCCGTTTTAATAAATGCATGTATACCAAAATTGGTATAGCGTGACAGCTTGTATGACGAACATAAATGGCATGACTTGATAGCCAGGCTCATGGTGGGCTCGCAACCGTTTGGCTTGCAAGATGTGTATCAAAACTGGTATGCTGTGACGTGACTGTATGATGAGCATAAGTGACAGGTCCTAGCATGCAAATCGTGACATGTTTGTCAAGTAAGGCGTGAATTATATTACATTATCAAAGTACACTTCCGGCTGTTTTGCTAACCAGATTTATACCAAAAGCGGTAGGACGTGAAATAAGTGCGTGACGAATATAAATGAGCAACCATGTATTATATATACCAGAATGTCAGTTCTATAGCATGGCATTTAACGAAATGTACATGTATGAATGCACGACAAACATTCAATAGTGAACCCGTTGTTATGACATGAAGGCCTTCGTTTGCCTCAAAGACAATGCGATATATGCAGCTCCTTGCTGACTGCTACGCATTACATAAACTCCCACAGTGCGTGACATGTGGCGACTTTTATATTCGATTGGAACCCTCGTTAGTTCCGTGCCAAATGTTCTAATAAAGAAAAACAACGCATGCTCAAAGTACATAAATAAGCGTACACATTGTTACGAAATGACTGGTTCCCCAGACGTGAAAGAGAGACATCCGTTTAATGGCAATACTAAAGGCGAACAGCCGCACCGGCCACGTGCACGCGCCCTCGATGCCCCCTCGGTTTCCTCTTCTTCGGTGGAGTCTGGCACGCTCCAAGTTGCTCCGTTCTGCACTATTATGCAACATCCTCCCAGGGGGGCCAATATGAATCGCACGCGTCCAGATTGCGGCTTGAGCGGTGATAACATGTCCGCAACAGAAATAGGTAGGCTCGTTGGCGTCTTTTCCGCAGTTCAGTTGATAGGCGCTGGCAATGGCGAGCACTGCGTTGCAATCGAAGCGCATTCGGTGCCCCGAGGCACCGAGATGTGTCGACTTCCCAGTAGGAACTGGGACGCGATCAATTGCTGGAGCTCGTCGAGCTTGCTCTCGAGACGTCTTCGTGGTCGAATGCTCTTCCAACTGAGCCAGCGGTAGCGGGACGATTTAAGCGGTTTGTCCGTGATCATGAGGCTTGTGATGTTCAGGTCGTTGATTAAATGAGGCAGTCTGATGTATGAGGAGTTCATGGCCTTCTCCGCAACCGGATTCTCCTTGTTCTCGTCAACGTGTACGACGTTCGTGTCGATGCCAATATCGAAGTTCATCTTGGGAAGCATTTGGAAGTTCTACGGTTCTGTCCCTTTGTGCAAGGTGGGGAAAGGTTGGTTCACTGAGACGAACATTTCTTCCAGAGATTTCAGTTCCTCTAAGGGCATTCGCTTTCGTTGGCTAATACTTTCCGTCGTTTTTGGGAATGATGGTTCCAAAGGTTTCATGCACGTTCCTTCAAGTCCGAGTGTTGAGACGAGAAGCTTAGAATCCTCATGTGATTCCTCCAGCGAAACCACGGACGTGTCCTCTCCGCTGATTGGCAGAAGCTCAAAGAGAGGCACGTGGTCCAGATCATTGACTTGGGCCAAGTTGTCCTCCATTGCGTTGACGTTGCCATCGAAGGAACTGTTACGCCCCTTGCGTTCCATCTGTGTTGTGCGGTCGAAACGCTCTTGAGCGGGCTTTCGCAATCGGCAGACAGCACGCGAATTCCTGCGAGCCGCTCGCTTTGCTTCCGGCAGTGCCTGTGCACTGCGGTCATTGATTTGCGGCTCTCGCACCCTTTTCCGTCCTTGGGACCAACTCTTATGGGGTGCAGGGCGTTCTTGACGTGCTTGATGGTGATGTACTCAGCGTGAAAAATCTCGAAGACTCAATCCTCGTCGTGGTGCTCGCACAAAAAGCAGCCGATCTGGGCCAAGTTGCCGAATTCCGGCGTCACCACCATGCTGCCGCCAATGACAACGACGCGTGGGGCCAACACGAGCATCGACATGCTCGCCTGCCGTCTCACCCTCTTCCGCCTTCCTGCCACCGGGGACGGCGTTGTCAACTTGACTATTCGTGTTTGGCTTGTAAATGCCTAGCTCCGATCCAAACAGGTGGTGGTTGCCCTCTAAGGTTTGTGAATGCGCTCCACCTATCCCGATGGCATCAAGACACCACATGAACGACACGTCGATGTTCTCCGATTCAGACTTCTCAAGCGCGGCAAATAATGCACTTGATGGGGAACGAAAGTTGGACGTCATAGGGCCTTGCACCATCCACCCAAAGGTAGTGTCGATTGCTGTTATAGTCGAGCTGATGCGATCGATTTTCCCTGTGGTAACTTGCCAATAGGTGTCGGACCCGATGAGGACACTTATGTCTTCTGGTTGCCATGCGGTTGGTTGAAAGCTGTCGGCTACGTTGTACTCCCGTTCGCCGAGCAGGTGCAAAATGTGAGGGTCGGGCGGTGGGCTTGTTACAGAACGTATTTCAGGAATCGTTAAGGCTTCCAGAGTTACTGCTGAGGCGCCGAACTGGCTGCGGAGTCGCACATTGACACGGCGTGCAGAAATTCGTCTTCGTGACTTGCAGCCACCAAATGTGACGAGGGAGAGCTCTTCATTACCCACGACCGAACACTTAAGTATCTTTGCCACGTCTGCACGAATGTATGTGCGCTGACTGCCGCTGTCAAGCAGTATCCGCACGAGTAGTCGTCGGTTTCCAGACTCTGCCCAAACTCGGCCTGTCTGCAACAATACAGGCGTAGATTCGACGTGACTACTCTGGGCGGTTGTGACGTTTCGCATTGGTTGGGGCCGTGGTTCTTGAAATGCCGGGGATCCACCGCTTGATTGAAGGTCTATATGGCGATGTGATTGCGTGTTCCGCAGCGGAAGCAGCAATTAGCGTACTGCAGCCTTGCACGCTTCTCCTCAGCCGATAAGTTAGCGTTACAGAAAGCAATCATATGATCATTGCTTTGGCATAGCGGACACGCTGGTCTGACAGGCAAGGTGGACCCGGTTAGAGCTGAAGCTGATGGTATAGGTTCCGCGCCATAAATTTCTTCAGGCATGTGGGTCCTAGGTTCGTCTTGCAGTGAACGCCGCGACAGCTGCCGGCCTTCCTCCCGGATTTCCACTTGGATGAGGAGGAAGGTTATCACCTCCTTGGCGAGCCTCGTTCTGTCTTCAGGAGGTTCGGCGATACTGAATGCGCAATTTGTTTCCTTAGTCTTCTGCCTGTATATTGCCACGTGCGTTCCTTATTATCACTTTTGTTGTATTCTGTTTTCGCCCACAAAGAGTGCCAGCGACGTTCAGCGCGAACCGCGCCTCAGTGTTCGAGAAGCTTCACGAGATTAGTAGATCGTTTTGTTAAGATTGCGCGCAAGACGCGAACGCTCGAGCTTATTCTAGAACATGCGCAACGAGCAGCGATATCGCTGGAAAGTTCGATAGCGCCTGTATAAAAGCCGACGCGCTTCACCACTTGTCAGTCGATCGACGGACGACGCCCTGTTCGCCGCAATCATTTTACAGCGTGTATTGCTGTAGTTCTAGTTCTCATTTTCCGGCCACAAGTTCGGCCAAATAAACAGTTTCACCCTGCAAAGGCAGACTGCTGTCTTCGTCGACGTCACGACCACGTGACATCTGGTGGAGGTGCTGCTTCTTCCATGATCCGGACGCCCCCGCGAAGCGCTGACCCAAGCCCAAGCCGCGAGGAGGACGACGGCAAAGAAAACCCGGATCGTCGAACAAGCCGCAGGCAGAAGGGACTACAGCCAGAGCACGGGCTCCTTCCCGAACAAACCAGGCAGCCCCGAGTCCCAACACCGACAGCAGCGACGATGACCGACCCCGTGCAGCCTGCGCCGATCCTACTCCGGCAGCCCAAGGAGCCGCCAACCTTCCGCGGGTCGTCATTCGAAGATCCGGAAACCTGGCTGGAGACGTTTGAAAGGGTCTCGACATTTAACAACTGGACCTCCGACGACAACCTGCGCCACGTGTACTTTTACTTGGAAGACGCAGCAAGGACCTGGTACGAGAATCGGGAGTCCTCACTCCGTACTTGGGACCTCTTTCGCGGCAATTTTTTGGCGACGTTCACGAGCGTCGTCCGAAAAGAAAGGGCCGCGGCCTTGTTGGAGACACGGGCGCAACATCCGAACGAAAATGTGGCCATCTTCACGGAAGAAATGAACCGACTCTTCCGCCACGCTGACCCCGACATGCTCGAGGAAAAGAAAGTCCGCTTCCTCATGCGAGGGGTCAAGCAAGAACTCTCCGCTGGACGTAACCCACCCAAGACCGTCCAAGAATTCCTGACGGAAGCAACGGCGATCGAGAAGACGCTGGAAATGCGTACGAGACAGTACAGCCGCCGCATTCCTACGACGACCTTCGGGGAGGTTCACGCGCTACAATCTGATGACCTACGTGACACCATCAGAACTATCGTGCGGGAGGAGCTGCGTAAATTGTTGCCCTCCTCCCAGCCTCAAGTGGACCCGATCGCCGACGTCGTACGCCAGAAAATTCAGCAATTTCTGGGAACACCTGAACCAGCGCAGCCTGAGCCACAAGCAATGAGCTACGCTGCTGCAGCCCGACGCAACGCCCCCGCTCCTCGTCCACGTCAAGACGCCGCGTCGCCGCAGCAGTTCCGCCGCCAGACGCCGCCGCCGCCACCACCACCGACACCCTACCGTCCTCCTGTCGCCCAGCGCTATGCCCCGCGCTACGCGCCGAGGAAGACCGATGTCTGGCGTGCCCCCGACAACCGCCCGCTCTGCTACCACTGCGGGGAGGCCGGCCACACGTACCGCCGCTGCCAGTACCGTCAGATGGGGCTCCGCGGATTCCTCGTCAACGCGCCGCGCGCGCAGCCAGGCGAACGGCCTCGCGACATCGACGACTACCTCACAGGCACACAGTGGCAAGAACGACGACCTTCCCGCTCACCGTCGCCCGGCCGCTACATGTCACCGCACCGCCGGCAGTACACTGGCCCAAACCGTGGCCGGTCGCCTAGCCCATATCCGGAAAACTAAGGGCAGCAACCGGTGGAGGTTCGGTTGCTGAACGACGAAATGCTGAAGATCCTCCGCCGTCGACGACGACACCGCGACGAAGTTCCGAGCCCTCGCCGCACGCCGAACGACGTCGACGTCCTGAAGACGAAACTTTGCGACCGGAAGCAGACCTGACGACGCAACGCAGAAGCAGCGGTTCAAACCGACGTAGCCGTGACCCGACGCCGCGACGTAACCGCAACGCAAGACGGCGGACTAGCGACCTCGACGTTCTGATCGACGGCCACAACGTCACCGCTCTCGTTGATACTGGAGCCGACTATTCCGTCGTCAGTGGGCCGTTCTCAGCAAAGTTGAAGAAAGTTAGGACTGCTTGGGAAGGCCCCCAGATCCGGACCGCTGGAGGCCACCTAATAACGCCGATTGGTGTCTGCACAGCGAGAGTCACTATCAACAACCGGACTTATCCTGCGAGCTTTGTAATCCTACAAAACTGTTCCAGGGATGTGATACTTGGAATGGATTTCCTAAGTGACCACGGCGCCGTCATCGACTTAAGAACCAAGTCGATAACCCTATCGTCGGAGAAAGCGACACCGCCGGATACGAACCCATGTCAACATACCCTGAACGTGCTCGAGGATCAAGTCACCATTCCTCCTAGATCCAGCATCATAATTCCCGTCGGCACCGAAACGGCTGAATGCATCGAAGGTGCCATCGAGAGCGATCAGGGTTTGCTGCTAGACCGTGACATTTGCGTCGCAAGAGG
Organism: Rhipicephalus sanguineus; assembly: GCF_013339695.2. NCBI lineage: Eukaryota > Metazoa > Arthropoda > Arachnida > Ixodida > Ixodidae > Rhipicephalus > Rhipicephalus sanguineus. The sequence continues at coordinate 217,742,774 of NC_051177.1, read as the reverse complement.
CATTGCTCGGCTGTATGAAGGGAAAGGAAGCGTGATGCTAACGAATTTCAGCCAAGAATACAGACACCTGAGCAGGGGCACGACGATTGCGTACATCGAAGAAATCTTGGCTGTCAGCGATGCGTTTGCCTTTTCAGATTCTGACGAAGCTACAACGACAACCGCAATGCCTGAGCCATCCTTCGACGTAAATCCAAGCCTTCCCGCCCGCCAACACCAACAGCTCCGATGCCTTCTGAAGAAATACAAGGACTGTTTCTCGTCGTCATCACGGGTCCGGCAAACGCCCCTTGCTAAACACCATATCATAACGGAAGAAAATGCTCGACCACTCCGTCAGAGTCCCTACCGGGTTTCGACGCGAGAAAGGGACGCCGTTAAGAAGCAAGTCGACGAAATGCTACGCGACGACATCATCCAGCCGTCCAAGAGTCCGTGGGCGTCTCCCGTAGTGTTAGTGAGGAAGAAGGATGGAACCCTACGCTTCTGCGTGGATTATCGTCGCCTGAACAAAATCACGAAGAAGGACGTGTACCCTCTACCACGGATAGACGACGCCCTGGATCGACTCCACAACGCGAAGTACTTTTCGTCGATGGACCTCAAGACCGGCTACTGGCAAATCGAAGTCGACGAGAGAGACCGAGAAAAGACGGCCTTTATAGCACCAGACGGCCTCTTCGAGTTCAAGGTCATGCCCTTCGGTCTTTGTTCGGCACCTGCGACATTCCAACGTGTTATGGACACAGTGCTGGCTGGCTTGAAGTGGCAGACGTGCCTCGTGTACTTGGACGACGTCGTTGTGTTTGCCTCAAGCTTCGACGAACACCTCCGGCGCCTTGAAGCTGTACTTGAAACAATCAAGACCTCCGGCCTCACTTTGAAGCCTGAAAAGTGCCGCTTCGCGTACGAGGAGCTCTTGTTTTTGGGTCACGTTATCAGCAGGGATGGTGTTCGCCCAGACCCGCGGAAAACAGCTGCCATCGCTGCCTTCCCGCCACCCAGCGACACCAAATCCGTGCGCCGTTTTCTCGGCTTGTGCGCCTACTACAGGCGCTTCGTCAAGGAATTTTCACGAATCGCCGAGCCGCTAACTCACCTCACGAAGACCGACGTGCCATTCAAGTGGGAAACGGCGCAAATCGAAGCATTTGAACAACTGAAACAACGCCTTCAGATGCCTCCGATACTAGCGCATTTCGATGAATACGCCGATACGGAAATCCACACCGACGCAAGCACCGTAGGACTCGGCGCCGTCCTTGTGCAGAAGACTGCCGGGCAGGAAAGGGTCATCAGTTATGCTAGCCGGTCGCTATCAAAGGCAGAAGCGAACTATTCCACAACGGAAAAGGAGTGCCTAGCGATCATCTGGGCTACATCCAAGTTTCGCCCCTACCTCTACGGCAGGCCCTTCGAAGTTGTGAGCGACCACCACGCATTGTGTTGGCTAGCTAGCTTGAAGGACCCTTCAGGTCGGCTCGCACGGTGGAGCCTACGACTTCAAGAATTCGACATTACCGTCGTTTACAAGTCCGGAAAGAAACACTCCGACGCCGACTGCTTGTCTCGCGCCCCCGTCGACCCACCACCGCCCGACGACCACGATGATGACAGCTTCTTGGGAGCCATAAGTACCGACGACTTCGCCGAGCAACAGCGAGCCGACCCGGAGCTGAAGAGTCTAGTTGAATACCTGGAGGGCAGGACCATCGTTGTCCCAAAAGTATTCAGGCGAGGGTTGGCATCATTTGCCTTGAAAAACAACGTCCTCGTAAAGAAGAACTTCTCTCCTGCCCGAGCCAGCTACCTTGTCGTTGTACCTTCAGGACTGCGACCAGAAATTCTGCATGCCCTGCACGACGACCCGACGGCTGGACACCTCGGACTTTCCCGCACGCTCGCACGAGTACAGGAAAAGTACTACTGGCCGCGCCTTGCCGCCGACGTCACTCGCTACGTAAGGATGTGCCGAGACTGTCAGCGACGAAAGACACCGCCCACAAGACCAGCCGGCTTCCTTCAGCCGATCGAGCCTCCTCGGCGACCATTCCAGCAGATCGGGATGGACCTCCTGGGGCCGTTCCCAACGTCGACTTGCGGAAATAAATGGATCGTCGTGGCCACCGACTACCTCACCCGCTACGCCGAAACAAAAGCCCTGCCCAAAGGCAGTGCCGCTGCGGTAGCCAAGTTCTTCGTTGAGAGCATCGTCCTTCGACACGGCGCCCCAGAGGTTCTCATCACCGGCAGAGGTACGGCGTTTACGGCTGACCTAACTCAGGCGATCTTGGAATACAGCCACACAAGCCACCGCCGGACCACCGCGTACCACCCACAGACCAACGGCCTCACCGAGCGTCTAAATAAGACCATCGCCGACATGCTGGCCATGTACGTCGAGGTCGAACACAAGACGTGGGATGCCATCCTTCCGTACGTGACCTTCGCGTACAACACGGCCGTACAGGAAACGACGCAGATGACGCCATACAAGTTGGTCTACGGACGGAGCCCGGCAACGACGCTCGACGCCATGTTACCAAACGTGACCGACGAGGAAAACATCGACGTGACCACCTACCTACAGCGCGCCGAAGAAGCACGACAGCTCGCCCGCCTAAGGATTAAGAACCAGCAGACGACTGACAGCCGCCGCTACAACCTTCGACGACGCCACATGGAATACCAACCCGGTGACCGTGTGTGGGTATGGACGCCAATACGCCGACGGGGACTTAGTGAGAAGCTTCTTCGACGATACTTCGAACCGTACAGGGTACTTCGACGCCTCGGCGCACTCGACTACGAGGTTGTCCCTGACGGCATTACGAACTCTCAGCGGCGCCGTGCACGACCCGAAATCGTCCATGTCGTGCGCCTCAAGCCGTATTACGCGCGTTAGTGATCTGAAGGCTGTACTTTTGCTTTATTATTGTAGTTTCTTGCTTGCGATTATTGTTATTGTACTTTCTTTTTTTTTGCTATTTATTGTTGCATGCATTGACCATAACCCCCCCCCCCATGTTCTGTTTTAAGCATCGGGACGATGCTTTTTCAGAGGGGGGCATTGCCACGTGCGTTCCTTATTATCACTTTTGTTGTATTCCGTTTTCGCCCACAAAGAGTGCCAGCGACGCTCAGCGCGAACCGCGCCTCAGTGTTCGAGAAGCTTCACGAGATTAGTAGATCGTTTTGTTAAGATTGCGCGCAAGACGCGAACGCTCGAGCTTATTCTAGAACATGCGCAACGAGCAGCGATATCGCTGGAAAGTTCGATAGCGCCTGTATAAAAGCCGACGCGCTTCACCACTTGTCAGTTGATCGACGGACGACGCCCTGTTCGCCGCAATCATTTTACAGCGTGTATTGCTGTAGTTCTAGTTCTCATTTTCCGGCCACAAGTTCGGCCAAATAAACAGTTTCACCCTGCAAAGGCAGACTGCTGTCTTCGTCGACGTCACGACCACGTGACAATATGATGGCGAGATCCTCTGGCAGACATCGCATCAGGACACGGTTTAACACCACGGTGTACTGGTCTGGCGAAACTCCAAGCCATTCTAATGCGCTGACGTGAAATTGGTCATTGTCGTGCAGCAGACGAAGCTTCGGGACCTCTGATGAGCATTTAACTGGGCTTAGCGCGAGAAGATGATCGATATGTTCGTTCACGAGCAGATCCCGGCGTCCGAAGCGGTCCGTGAGCGTCTTGATCGCCAGGTCATAGTTTTGTTCGGCTAAGCGGATGCCTTCGATAGCCCGCTTCGCGCTGCCGGTTAAGTAGGTGAGGAGGTACTTGAACTTTTCAATCCGCGGTAGCTCAGCGTTCTTGTGGATGGTGACGTCAAAATGGTCCCAAAAAGACTTCCATCCACGGAGACTACCATCCAAAGTCGGTATCTGTAGCTTCGGTAGGTGAACTGAACGCTGACGGTGCTCTCTCACCTGGCCTGCTGCGTCGCCGGAGTTCGGAGATCCGAAATAGCTAGGCCCGGGTTCAGTTGCTCGAGCCTGCGTTCCGGCATTCCTCTCACGTTCTTGAAGCCAGAACTTGGCGCGTGATACTGCGTACAGAATCTTCTCGTTGTATTCCTGCGCCGTTCCTACTTCCTGGTCGAGGTTCTCTTCGTCCGTGGTCGCAAGGATGACGTCGTGGAGCTGCGACAGTGCTGTCTCCTTGTCCTTGAGGTAATCCATGTGTCCGCTAATCTGAGAGGCGTCAGGATCCGGTTGCTGCAGCAGGTCCGTTAAAAGCGTGAGCGCTCTCGTGACGCCAGCACTTATGGCGCCACGCTTCTTGCGCAGCTGGTCCGAGATCGCCATGACCGTGACGTGAAGGCGTCGCTCGAGGGGCAGTCCCGGGTTTCGCAGCACCAAATGTTACGAAATGACTGGTTCCCCAGACGTGAAACAGAGACGTCCGTTTAATGGCAATACTAATGGCGAACTGCCGCACCGGCCACGTGCACGCGCCCTCGATGCCCCTTCGGTTTCCTCTTCTTCGGTGGAGTCTGGCACGCTCCAAGTTGCTCCGTTCTGCACTATTGTGCAACACACATCTCGTTCCGCATTTGTTCCTTGTTTATTGCAAACTTCTCGTAGAATATCGTCCGGACTGAAGTGTTTTTCGCACACCTGCAAGTGACAAGAGAGTGACAACTTTACGATTCGCGATTCTGCAGTTCACCCTAACATACTGCGAAACGCATGCACGTGACAAAAATGAAACGTAATGCCATCGTACAACATGAAACGGAATACACGAGAAACAAAAGAGAAGGTGTACATTTACCTTTGAATGTTTTGTCGGGCTGAAATTATCCCTTGAGATAACAAGTATCCATGCCTTCCGCGTGTCTTCATCGGTTGGAAATCCAAATACGTGTATCTTGGGCCTCGAGTGGTAGTTGCCACAACAATGTGAAACACAACACTTCTTTGGCATCACAGCCTAGTCACTCAACGACCAACACGCGCACAAACACAAGCAACACACATCACAGCTTCGAAGGAACCAACGGCACTCAGAGCAACGCAGCATTAGCGTTTCTCGACTGCTTTCAACTTAACTCGGCATCGGATGGCAGCCAGCGCGTGAGAGATTCGATACACGTCCAGCTTCGAACACTAGTAAGGCTGAAGTGACGAAGTCGCCGACGCGAACGCGCCGCCGAACGCGGGCGTAGGTGATGATCCGCCACCAAGCACAGCGCACAACGCAACCAGCGTCGCAGCCCTGTAGTGATGCATGGGTGCTGGCGTCCGCCAAGCTAGAGCGGCCCACTGAAAAAAGTCAGCCCACTACCTCTGACGACGCGTGACAAGTGGAGTTTAGCTTCCCGGCCTTGACGAAGTTTGTCTAGGTGGCGTTGAGTGGACGCGGGTGCTGCAGTGGCACCTGTCCGGTGCCCTCGATGGTTTCGTTTGGGTAGGCATCCCTTCAAGATGCGGGTTCTTTCCGCGGCTATCAGTCTATAACATTCATTATAGGTCAGTTCGACAGCTGCCGCACTGATAACGTCTGTCATGCAATAGACGATACGCGTACGTCCGGCGCTACATTGTTGTTGCGCCCGCTGAGCCTGCCCTCGCCTCTGCGACCACGGTTGACTTGTCCCTATTTGTTTACAACACGGTAGTACCCTCAAACACTTGATGGAACGGCTCTTCAACACTGCCAACGAAGTGCTGACGAGCAAACGTGTGCCTCAGTCGGATACCAACATCGAGATGCAACTATTACTGAGTGCGAACAAGGGACTTTACCAAGTTGCGAATATGTATCCTGGGCATTATTTCCTACTCACACTGCGATATTCAATTAGCACTAATTAAACGCCTATGTATTGTTGTTTTCGATGTGGTTTCCTGTGCAAGAAACTTAATTATATTGGTGCATGTGTGGTAATATCTATTTGAATATCCGAAGCGCAGTATTCTGACAGCGCATCTGAAGACTGACGTCGAAAGTGCCCCATGTGTTGCACTTGCAATACACGAGCACGAAAGTTGCAGTTAGACATATGTCTGTAACGAGGCTGGTGGTCTCTAAAAAATTCGTCTATACTCGCGGACAACTTTTCTTTGCAATGAAGGAAACGCTACGGAGGAGGAGCTACACTCTAATCCAAAAATGGAGAAAATGAGAGTAACTGCGGGTTTTAGTCCTAAATACCAACTGTTACTTCCCAAAAAGACCAACCGGAACAAGATGGCTGACATGTCTCAAGTTTGGGGAGTAACCGTTTAGGGTTAGGTTGGAAGGGAGCAACAGAATGACGAACGGCAACAGTTGCTCTCGGCGCGCAACCGTTGCTCTCCTGCAGGACGCGCCCTGTATCGGTCGATGCATGGGCCGCATTTCCTTGCGGGCTGACGTAAGGAAACTACTTATTGTAAACTAAACAGAGATACGCACGCTAGCAGGGACATTTAGCTTGTACGTATACTTTTTAACGTTACCCTGTTACCGGAGCACATGTTTTAGAAAAGTTTTAGCTCCCCGTACGTAAACGTTTACGTACGAACGTAAACGGATACCTTTACGTTTGAATAAACCATGAAATGTTGATGATAACGGCATTTAAGTTCTATTAATATAGATAAGATTGTATCACCGCTGCGGCAAAATCACGAGGGTTTTTTTAGCGTGTACAGTATCCCGGTATACGCAAAGGGGTGTAGATCACCGGATTATCCGACGATGGTGTCGCCATCTTGTGACGCTTCGTGCAACCACAGTCATGTGAACGTATGTTTTCGCCTAGCGTTTTTGAGGAAAAAAAATATAGAAAAGGTAACTCATTCATAATTATGCCGCGGCAAGGCATTTACATTTTTTGCTTGCCTGGTTCATCTTGTTCCCGCTAGATGGCGCCACCTATCCAGCCGTCGTGGTATTTATGTCAAGGCTCCTCAAGTTTTTACGGCTTCGGTATTCTATTTCTCGGTCACTCTAGTGACTTTAGCCACTGAAACAAGGTGATCGCAATTTGCGCTCGCCCTTCGGCTTATTTTCCCTCGGCGGCTGGAGCCTCGGCAAAGCGGGCATCGCGAATAGCCGCGAACGAAGGTGGATTTGCGAGATAGGGCTGCAAACGTGAAGCCAATCCGGCGAGTAGTTCACGTTCCGTAAAGGCCCGCGCATGCGCAGATTCCTTTCGGCAACTCGTAACACGGTAACGTAAAGGTAAAAGCCCCTAATACAAGCCAAAAGCTCCTAATAAAAGGCATGCTTGCACTAGAACGCCAGGACCTGAAGCTGCTGTCGTCGCATGTTAAATGGCGTGTTTGCGTATAGCATTCGGCATAAATATATAGCCTGAGAGTGTGGCAATAAAATGCGAAGCTTCGCGAGACTCCGTGTATACTTCACGATAAACAAGCGGGCGAGAGAAATACACAGTTGACATACTTTACATTTGCGGTTTTATGCTGAACGGCAGTCTCCAGTACAAAGGAGCAAAAGCCCCGACTGCAGGGTTGCAGCAGAGATCACGCAACGCACGCTTCTATCGCGATGCGCAGAAAGACTGACAGCGAGCTAACGCCGCTGCCTCCCCCCCCCCCCCAATCATCTCTACCTTGTCACTGGCTGATTTTGGTGGGAGGGCAGCTATCGCAATCGGGTCCGGTAGTTTGAGTTTGTGTTTAATCTCAGAGCAAATGGACATTATCAGCTCGGGCGGTGTTGTCTTTTCAAAGGGGAGGCGACTCTTTCGCAAAAAATAATACTATTTTGATATTATTAATAATAATGATAATAAAGAAGAAAACAACACACCTCCAGGCAAAAAAGAAAAAAAAAAGATATTACTGGCGTTTTAGCTAGCGCAAAAGGGAGCACTGACAAAGCCTGTGTTTTCGCGAGAGACTCATTACCTTGACGTTTTCAGATGTTTATATTGTTACTTTCTATTCTCTTTCGAAAACCACCACTGGTTCTGTACGCCTATGCTCATTGCACTAGTGTCAGAACGCGCCACGACCCGTCGGTACCTGCATAACCCCGTTTCCTTTCAGACGGCGCCGTAGCGTGTGGTGGCGTAGTGATTAGTTTACGCGCATGGTGGTTAAGTGGTCGCGAGTTCGAATCCTGTGTGTTTGTTGCAAATTTTCTGAAATTTCTTTCTGAATGAAATGTCTCGATCATTTGTAAATTCAAACAAATATCTGTATAAACCTCAATATGATCTATAAGTCAATCAAAAACGATTTTTTTTTGGCCCAAGAAGGAACTAAGGAGTAACAGGAAGGAGCATCCGTTCCTCCCTTGAGGAGCATCAGGAAGGAGTAACAGTTGGTCCTCAAGGAGCAACTGGGGGGACTAACCGTTCATCCCCGAAGGAGCAACTGAAAGGAGAGCAACGGTTCGTCCCCTTGCCGTTGCTCCTTGTAGGAGAGTAATGGGAGTGGCAATGCATTTTCTCCTTCAAAGGAGAAACTCCTATACCCGTATTGCTCTCTTTTGGCTTAGAGTGTACTGCACATGCACTGCTCCGCAAAGTAGTCCGGTTCGGAGTGCAATTTGAATTTAGTTTCCGTTTGTGAACCTTCCGTAGCTCCTGTGACAGCCGTTCTATTATTCGAGCGGCCGAGCTCGAATAATGATATTGCATTCCATTTGCTTCGTCTACTTAGGCAGCCATTCGTTAGTGAAATTCATCATAAGCTCCATCGGGAAGTCGTCGGAAAAGCTGGAGGGTGAAGACTCCATTTTGACTGCGGAGCACGCAAAGGTGCGACGTTTTCAAACGTGTAAAAACGCGAAATGACACTGCATAAAGTAAAACAAATATAAATATATCCTTGGTGCGCGCTGACCCTCTCTTCAAACAGCGTCCTGTAGAAAATGAAGCAATGTTGTTTTGTTTCATTCTCACGTAGAAAACATGGACGCAATTAAAAATGTTTATTTCTCATCAATACATTTGATGAAGGATAGCTGCAGGTAAAGCTGCTCTCCGAAAGAGGCAGCTTGACAAGGGCCCACAGCCACCTTTGAACACGACAGCAGTGGCAACAGTCAGCAGTACAAACTCAAATAGCATGCAAGAAAACAAACAAAGAACAAATTCCAAAAAAGAAAAACAACAACATTAATAAAAATATAGCAACTGCGTAGAATGATCAAAAACATAACATGTGTATTTCGCGCAAATGGGTCTGTGTACAGTGTAAGAAATCTATGCCAGCTTTCACATATTTATTAAGTAACGTAGGAACTATGTAGGATAACTTATCTTTGGAGTAGATTGTTTTGGAAGTTTTTATTTTCCACGTTTTCTTATTTCGTGTATCAAACAATGTAGTATTTGGCTGTAGTTTTCAGAGGTCATGCAAAAAAAATGTCGACTTTCTTTCGCTGCACGCCTGATCGCCAATGCTAACTTAAAATTGTAGAGGTGATGGACGGGCAGTATCCCAGCCTGTCGAAACAATTCGCTAGTGTGAGCATCATACGGTAAGTTGAAAATGATTCTAATATATTTCTTTTGCATCAGGTACAGTTTTTGCAAGTTCGTGACATAAGGTGACCTAAAAAGTCGATGACAAAGCTTGGTCCTAAGGTCCATAATGTGTGCGTTGAAGTTGCCGACAAGTATAAAGGGTTTGTGCTTGTTGGTGTTCTATATTGTTTTGTCACAATTGGGATTGTTCTTCATCTATTCTAGACCTTTTTTTTTATTCGCATACACTTATATGTTTCGACTATAGCAACGGTTTTCCAACCACCACGACAGCAGACAGTTAGCGTCGACGACAAAACTAGGTCCTAAGGTCCATAATGCCTACATTGAAATCACCGATTAATATAAAGGGTTTGGGCTTGTAGGTGTTTTGTAGCATTAGCTACACTGGCCGACCTCGAGCAGTTTCGCATGCACGTCAGGGAGCCATGCTGCGCATGCGCGAGGAGAAGTGACGTCACACGGCGCACAGCTGGCGCACCGGAGCCGCCGCCACTGCGCGCGTCTCACCGATCTGCGAATTCCAGCTAAGAAGTGACGTCATAGCTGTGGCAGACATACTGGCGCCGGTGTTGGGCCGGGCGTTCCCGGTCCCAACGCGCCGGTCGTTGGGACCGGGAACGAAAAGCAAATCTTGACAGCGTAAACTACGGTCCACACCATTTATATGCTTTTCGTTGGCTGTTCTGTGCATCTGTGCGTTATATATTTTGTCGTGCCCGATAAGTGTTTTCTGCTTATCCAGTTCACGATGGTTACGCGATTTTTTGTGAGCGCTCACGTTATGTGCTATGATGACATATATACATGTGCGTTTTTTCCGTAAACCCTGATTTGGAAGACAGCGCTTGTCTCTGTTCCGTTTCTTGGCGCTTGTCCGTTCTGCGCTGGTTGTTGAAGAACAAGGTGTCAATCGTGAATAGGTTTTTAATTCGTTGTCGAACGGGACCGCGATGCTTGTTGTAATCTGCGGTGGGGTATTCGAGCTATGAGAGAAACCCAAAAGGAGGTAAAACATATCGCGAGAGCAATTATATGGACACTCTCGGCGGGTTTTTACCGTTGCCATCATGTTCCGGATATGTATATTCATGTAGGTATAAATAAAAGCAAGGAATAAAATAGGAAGAAAGAGTTTCCGATGCACGCCACCGGGATTTGAACCTGCTACTCTTCGTTCCGCAGCGCAGCGAGTTAGACAAGGAGACCACGCGCCATCCGTTATTTGGAATACTAACGGCGAGTTATTTATATACAACATTTACCGCTGGCGGTGCGCAGAGGGATTGCCCGAAGGGCGCGCTTTAATGAAGCACTCCTAGATCTTGCCTTAGTGTAAGAACTGCCCTTGAGACGCGCACTAAAAAGTGGCCCATTTCTGTATCCAGTCGCGATGTGGAACGCTGGGTTAACAATGCGTCGAACGGCACCGCGCGGCAGGAGACGCGGAGGGGTAACTCCACGCGCCGCACTTTTCAAGAAAAAAAAGTATCTAACCGCGTTGGGTTGTAGTGCGTTGCTCGAACACGAAGAAATAACAACTCTGACAGTTGTTTAGTAGTGAAGTGTTCCAGCAATTTCAAACACGAGCACAAGAAAGGAAACGCACAGGACAAGGCTGGACTTACAACTGAAGTTTATTAAAAAACGGTTTTCCCTAGTACACCACCACGCATGCGTAAAAACACCATCCTGTAAACATACTATCTAGCACGCACCTCCGCCCCCCTCTTTCTTTATCTTAACCGGTCGTTAACACGTGTGCTAGATGGGAAATTATAGATTATCAAGGTAATGAAATTCTTTCGCAGTTATCTGCACCGAAGGTTCACTGACACATAATTCAGCGCCCAACTTCCTAATGTGGAAAGCTTCGCATATTTATCTTTCCAGTCTATTGCGTTCCCTCCCCACAATCGATGCTCTCAAAAGGGAAAACCGTTTTTTTATAAACTTCAGTTGTAAGTCCAGCCTTGTCCTGTGCGTTTCCTTTCTTGTGCTCGTGTTTGAAATTGCTGGAACCCTTCACTACTCATCAGGTACTAACTGGCTCAGCAAACTACACTCCTAAAATGACAGTTATTGTTTGCGCTCGTCCTGTGTATACCTGTGCATTCCTTTAGAGCGTCCATCCTTGTGTTTGAGCAGCGCGCTGCAAGTGTCGAGCAGTGACCGTTGTTAGCGCGCGCTCGTCCAGTGTGCATTGTTTTTCTGCGTGTTTTACGCTTGAGCGGTGGGCTACGAGTATCGAGATGCCGGCCGTTCTTCGTGTCACATTCTAATTTGTTGCTATCGCATTCAGTGCTTCGCCCTTGCGGCGAAACTGACTTTTTTCTTTCTCGTCCTGACGGAAGGAGAAAGGCGAAAAACATGGAACCTAGTTTGAAAGCGGAAATGATTTATTGCAACGCTCGCCGCTTGGCAGCATCCTGTATCACACCTGTACGTAGACTTAGTTTCGATAAAACTGACGCATGTGCTTTAACGTGTCTAGCAATCTTGCATCGAATCATGAGCCGCCATGCAGGCACCAATGAACTTGTCGTGCCTGATAAGCCCTCGACATGCCTACAATTGCTCAATTGACACAAAGACGTCGATCCAGCTCGTAACGCTTGGCTCAAACCGAACAAGGAAAACAAAGAACAACGAAAAAGATGCTCTTCATATGGGTACTTCGCCTGAAATCGATTCCCACAATACGTGAGACCAGCTGGAAACGAAAGAGTGGCGATTAAAGACCGTAGACAGCCCCTTCAATTAACAGACCTGATTTCTACAGGCATCGCTACATAAACCTTGCTTCGCTTTCAGCATATCACAAACACTTCCCGGTTTTACTTTCTCAAGCTTGGACATCGCTGGAGGCACGCCGTAGTGGGGTGCTCCAAATTATTATTCGTACCCGGCGATTCTTTAATGTGTGTCTAAACAAAAGCGCATTGATGTTCTTTTTTTCATTTTGCCGGCATTAAAAACCGGTCGGCATGGCCAGGAGTCGAGTTCCAGTCTTGCAGAGTACCAGCAGAAATACATCATCGCTGATCTTCAACAGACGGTAACATTCGACTAGGAAAGCGCACCACTGATAAACCAGTTCGGAAGCGGTGGTTACGCATCAAGAAATTATGCAGGGTGATAGGTTTCGTTTGGCCGTGCCATGTTTTGAAATAATATTGTGACGTAGCAGTTGACACACTTTTATTGGGCCTCGAAGATTTGGCGAACCAATCACATCGGGGGCACAGCACAATCTCAAGATTTGTCCCCACAAGCGAAGATGATGAAGATCATGATGAAGTGGCTGATAAATGCCCACACTAATGTCCCCCGCGTGCGAGCAGCGATCGTCGCCGCACCCTAAAGGTGCTGAAAACGCCTTGTGAAAGGCTTCATACAAGATATATGCACAATCTCGGTACCGCGACGGCGCCGGTCAGTTGGAGCAATAACAGGTTCGACGCGACTGGAGAGGTCTGCTCCAACACTGTGTATGCGCCAAGAAGCCGAAATTGAAACTAGTCGCACAAGCAAGGAGTCCAAACTGTGGTGTCCGGAGTAGCACCTCGTCGCCGGGGCCTAAGAACTGGAGCACTGCACAGGCCCGGGCCGACCCGAAAGCCCGGGGCCGGCCCGCGGGCCTAGCCGGGCCCTCCGAAGCGTTTTGTGGCGGTCCGGGCTGGGCTCAGGCTTGAATGTGCGGGCCGGGGCCGGGCCCTGGCTTGAAGCCATGGGCCTGGGCTTGAGGCTGCGGCCCGGGCAGGATTCGGGCCCGGTAAATAAAAGGCCTAAGTCGGGCTTTCGGGCACACGCGAACGTTATGCCTTGCATTGTCTAAGGCATTCTGTGCCAATAAGCTTGATTATATAATTATATTGTACATGGCAATAACGCTTCCGCGACGACGTTCGAATATGAACGATTTATATTTCATCTGCTTTTGGTGGCTGTTCACCATATATAACGTTAATGCTTTTTATCTTGCTGCGATAAATTATTAATCAGGAGCCTCTTTTAAAAAATTGTGTAATGTTTCCAACGCGAGTGTAGAAAAGAGCATTAAACGAAATGTCCCGGGTTTGCTTCTATGCGCTTTTTCATGTTAGTTGTACACTTCTTTTAAATAAATTTTGTTGCTATGTTTTATTTTCACTATACTGTTATTGTAATGACTTGCCATATTTCATTTATATTCCTTGGCATTACGTGCCAAGACCACGATATGATAAAGAGGCACGCCGTAGTGGGGGCCGGATTAATTTCGACGACCTGGAGTTCATTAACGTGCACCTAAAGATAAGTACACGGGTGTTTAACTGTAGAAACAGCGCTAAAACACGGCACGAAGAAAGGACACAAACCACTTCGTCCCGTTTTTTTAGCGCTGTTTCTACAGTTAATCATGAACCAACCAGCCCAAATGCGTACCTTATTACACGGGTGTTCTTACATTTCGCCCCCATCAAAATGCTGACGCCGTGGCCGCGAGAATCACACCCGCGTCCTAGGACTTAACAGCGAAACAGCTTAACCGCTGAGCTACCACCGCGGCCAAAGTAACATTTCGATCCTGCATGTACTGGATTTTCCGTCCGATCGCCCGCTAGAAAGCGCAAGGCATCATTATTAATCATCATCAACAACTAATATCCTCTAGGGGGCCCGCGCCGGGCGTGGTCATGAACACGCGCGCCCTGGATCAGTTTAGTAATGAACTCTCGGGCCCGGCCAGGAACAACAAGCCCGGGCCGGGCTCGGGCTGGGTTCTGTCATGTACGCTCGGGCTGGGCTCAGGCTGGGTTTGGTCATGTACGCCCGGGCCCGGGCTGGGCTCGGGCTTCATAAAGCGGACCCGGGTAGGGCCGGGGCCGCAAAATCAGGCCCGTATAGTGCTCTACTAAGAACGCAGCGCTGTGTGATGCGTCATGGAGATTCTTGCGGTCCCGTTGTCTTGCCTCAGTGTTCACTCGGGCGACCTGACGACAGTGGAGGATGCGGGACACATACTGTTTACAGGAGGATGCAGATGGAGTGACAGGTGTGGACAAGAAAAAGGCGCCAAAAAGGGAAGATGGCGATCGGCCATAGATAAGGTAGATGGCGAGTAGCCACTTGTGCGTTCTACGGTGGTATTATAAGCAAAAGTTACAAATGGCAAAATTACGTCCCAGTTTGTGTGATATGGCTCAATGTACATAGCTATCATGTCGCAGAGTGTGCGATGAAATCACTGTTAGCCCGTTAGTTTGGAGGTGACAGCTGGAGGTTGCCTTGTGGGTGGTGCCGGAGGCTTTGAGCAATTCCTCAGCAATTGGTGAAAGGAAGCTATTCCACGGTTGCCCAGGATGACACGAGGAGCACTGTGACGCAGGATTAAAGCTTGAAGCATAAATGCAGCCACTTCATAAGCCGACGTCGAACCCATGCAGGTTGTCTCGGCGTAACGTGTCAAGTGGTCGACAGCTGTCACTATCCATCGGTGATCAGTGGGAGTCGTGGGAAGAGGATGATAAAGGTGAATTCCAACGGCTTCGAATGGTGCCGACGGACACGAAAGTGGGTGCAGCTATCGGCTTTGAGGTGACATCAGAATCTTTCGGCGCTGACGAAGGTTGCAGTAAGCGACGTACTTCGCTACACTGGTGGATATTCCAGGCCAATAGAAGCGACCTTTAATGCGGTCGCGCGTTTTCTGGAAACAAAGGCGACCAGCAGGCCTGTCGTCGCGATATGCCTTGAGAATATGAGCTCGAAGGGAGTGAGGGAGAGCGGGCACCCAGGGTAGACCGTCTGGGTGATAGATATGAAGGTAAAGGACGTGGTTGTCGAGTTTGAACTGCGTGAGCTGTCGATGAAGGCGGGCATTAGGCGGCCGCGAATTGTCCTGAAGGCGCGCTATGATACCTCGACGGTAACAGTCAGCGAGTTTATGAGCTATAATCGAGCTGTGGTCGTCAGGAAAAATCAGGTCACTAGCAGCTAAGGACGACACATATAATGTGGAAGGACCATCCGAGCGTTCATGGCGGAAGTTAGTGGCGGAATCAGTGCACGGTGCCGTAGAAAGTGGGCAGCGAGAAAGCCCATCTGCGTCCTGGTGCTTTTTACAATACTTGTAAATTATAGTGAAGTCGTATTCTTGCAGACATATAATCCAGCGACTAAGGCGTCCTGATAAGTTCTTGAGTGCGAAAAGCCAAGAGGGGGCATGGAGGTCTATAACGATGGTAAAATGAGATAAGGTCGAAACTTCTACACCGATCAAAAGACAGCTAGACACACCTGCTCAGTGTTGGCGTAATTCTTCTCAGCGTTGGTCAGTACGTGGCTTGCATATGCGACGGCCCTCTCACGTGATGGCTTATCTCGCTGCAGGAGAATATCACAGATTCCGTGACCACTAGCGTCAGTATGCAGGAGTGTGGGTGCTGTTTCATCGAAACGGCGAAGTACTTATTCGGATGCGAGGGCGTTTTTCAGATGACTAAATGCCGCTCAGCATTCGCAAGAACAATCAAAGGGAGCACCGAGTTTTTTTTTGTGTGTAAAGGAGCCGCTATTGAGGCAAAATCTCGTATGATTCGGCGGAAGTAGAAAGCGAGGCCAAGGAAACTGCGTAAGCCTTTGCTCCTTTCGGGACGAGAGAAATGAAGACCCACCCAAACCTTATCAGGATCAGGACGAATGCCGTGGTTATTCACAATGTGGCCTGAGACGTTAATTGTCTTGCTGGCAAAATGACACTTCTTCGTGTTCAGCTCAAGACCAGCCTTTGCAAAGCACGTCAGCGCTTTCTGCAAACGTTGTAGGTGTTGTGGGAAGGTTGATGAGAAAACAACAATGTCGTCAAAATAGCATAGGCAAGTGTTCCCCTTCAGGCCACGCAGAATGGTGTCAATCACGCGATCGAATGTTGCGGGAGCATTGCAGAAGCTGAAGGGCATTACACTGAACTCGTAAAGCCCATTTGGTGTCAAAAATGCCGTTTTTAACAGCGAGGCTGTTTAGGAAATCGTTCATTGTCTGGCGCACCAAAATCCAAGTCTTCGCCACGCCTGTGAAGTAGAAGGAGACGTGGCGGAGCTTGTGCGGATCGTCCCAATGGTTCGCAGCACTCACTATGTTGTATTGGTCGAGCCAATTCTCCACACCTTCATTGCGAAGCCCAGCGAATAGATGGGGATCGCGATGAGGCCCGCTGACAATCCAACATGGAGGAGCTGCGACAGTTGTAGCGGAAGAGGTAGATGAAAAAGTGCCTGAGGGTTCATCCTGCGGCATGCTGGTGGACAACTGGCATAAACGGCAACCTGAACGAAGATCCAGGAGGTAAAGCGGCCAAGTAGAGGACGGGGAATCGATGAGCACCTTCCACCACTGGTGACGTAGCAGTTGACGCGCCTTTAATGTGTGCCCCAAGATGTGTCCCGACATGCTAACATGATGAACACCGTGTGATGATGATAATGTACACATAATGGAGAACTGCCTCATAAATGCCCCCAATATTTTGAAAATC